>NC_090834.1:57580400-58205400 GCF_028021215.1 Eschrichtius robustus
TTGGCTATTGCAGTTGCTGGGGAGAGGAAGAGGGTGCGGTGCTACAACTTCCTAGAGGGTAGAGGCCAGGGATGCTGCTAAATATCTTATATTGCACAGGACAGCCCCTCACAACAAAGAATTATCTAGTCCAAAACGTCAATAATAGCAAGGTTGAGAGACCCTGCTTAAACGGATAGGTAACTTAAGTGGGATGAAGAGCAGGCGTGATGGGTTCAGTCATGACGATGGAAGAGCTGGTAGAGTAGCATATATGGTCAAAGCATGGAATATAAGATTTTAAAATTTCAAAAACCGTTTTCTGGGTGTTGTTGAAGTCTAGGGTGTAGCTATGACTGTGGGTGGAGTAGGGATATTCCATTTCAGACTAAAGTAAAAAAGGAAAATTTGGCCTCTTTTTGGCAGCTTAGCGTTAAAATTGTACATTTATTTAGAGTGCTTGAATTTTCAGATGGACTGTCAGTCAGAAATTTGTGCTCTAGTTTTACAGATAGGGAAAAAACTCATCTTTGGTGTTTGAGCCTGTGAGGGTAGCACTGTGGGCTCCCAGCAAGCTTTGCTATGATTGATGCTATTCTAGATGGCTTTTGTGCTATCTATCAATCTGTGGTTCTCCTTTCAGACATGGGGTGGGAGGGTACACAGTCAGAACACAGCCAGAGCAGCTGGCAGAGGCCAAGAATTCTTTGTTGGGCAAAGGTTCAGGAAGTTAAAATCACCCATATGTTTTGATTGGTATCCTTATCCAGCCACCTTATCTTCATTTTGAAAACAGTTTGAACATCACCTGGGAGGACACAGAACTAACAGACTTTTGGAATCCTTGTTTGCAGGCTTGTAAATTGCTCTCTGATGACTATGAACAAGTGCGCAGTGCTGCAGTCCAGCTCATCTGGGTTGTCAGTCAGCTCTATCCTGAAAGGTCAGTGTGGGTGTAAGCCAGCTTTTGTTCATTGCTAAGCCATTTCTCTCTCCTCCCACCATGCAGAAAGCCCACCTCCAGAAAAGGAATGTTGGCTAGATTTTTGGAAGGCAGTATGGAATAGGGGAAAAGCATGGACCCTGAAAATCAGGATGCTTGGTCCTTGTTTTTCAGCTCTGCCTTGAACTTTCTGTGTATGCTGGGAAAGACACTTCGCCTCTCTGGGTCCCAACCTCCTCAACTATAGATGAAAAGATTGGATGGTCTTTCTCAAATGCTATCCACTCCACCTCTGCCCACCCCTTAAAAAAGAGTCTTTAAAATGGTTTGGGGCACATTTTAGTAAATACAAATGCCAGCTAAAGATACCAGGTGAATTTGAAAATAATGATCCCTTATGTAGTGTTTTCCTGGTTAAAAATATTTTCATAGGGAATTCCCTGGTGGTCCAGTGGTTAGGACTTGGTGCTTTCTCTGCTGAGAGCCTGGGTTCAGTCCCTGGTCGGGGAACTACAATTGCGCAAGCTGTGTGGTGCGGCCAAAAAAAAAAATTTTTTTTTCACAGTAATTAAATAATTTATCTCACAGTGATCCTTTGAGGTGGAGAGACAGATATTATTTATTCTGTTTTATAGAAGAACTCCTTTTATAGGAAAAAGAAGTGTTTTTTCCTCTTCATTAAGCTACCTACTGAAATTGAAAAACCAGAATGAGTTAATAAAACTATAGACACCACCCCCCACCCCCCCCCAAAAAAAAGACTAGCTGGAAATTGTTTTTTCATTTAGGACCAGATTTGCAAGTATGTTTTATATTGGTTTATTCTGAGACTTGCTATATTGACAGCAATGCAATTATAAGGGAGAATAAACTTAAAGATATACTCTGTGGTAGCTGTTTTTGGTATCTCATAAATCTTTGAATCTTCAGTGTTAAATACTTTTTACTGAAGACACAAATTTGCATTGCAACTAAAAGTAGACAAATCCCAGAGTGATTTGGTTACTCTGAAATGTATTTCATCATTATAGGATTTGAATTATTCAATTATCATTTCTATTTGTGCTAATTTTCATTGGTCATTCTCAGTTTCTTGAACCTGCAATTTTAGGCTCATGTTTTGTCACTTGTGGTTTCTTTTCTTTTAATTTAGCATTGTCCCAATCCCTTCTTCTAATGAAGAAATTCGCTTAGTTGATGATGCGTTTGGAAAAATTTGTCACATGGTCAGTGATGGCTCCTGGGTGGTTCGAGTTCAAGCTGCAAAGCTATTGGTAAGTTACATCTTCTTTAATGAACATATTACCTGTTACACTTGTAAAACATTTTGAGAAACTAGATAGGGATAGGTGTAATGTGCTTTTATAAACCTTAGTGTTTCTTAAAATAGAAAGAAATTGTTCACTTTCCCATAGAGAAATAGACTTTTAGAACTAGAAAGAATTTTAAAGATAATCCTATTTAATCTCATTAGCATATTAGACAACCAAAGTCTAGAGAAAAAGGAACATAATAATAAAAATAATTGTTACCATTACTAAGCACCTGGTATGGCCTAGATACTTTGCTATGAGGCCACTTAATTATCTCATTTATTCTTTTTTTTTTTAATTGGAGTATAATTGCTTTATTATCCCATTTATTCTTACAGTAACCCAGCAAGGTAGGTGCTATTATTCCCACTTTCCAGGTGAGAAAACTGAGGCTTTGAGGATTTAAGTAAATTATTCAATTTATACAGATAGGAAGTTGTAGAATGAGATTCAGATGCTAATCTGACTTTTAGCCTTATTCTTTCCTACTGTTTTGCCTTTGGGGACTCTATTGTAAGAAAAATTTTAACTTTTCAGAAATAGAACCGTCTTATAGAAGAATGAGTGTTGGCGTAATACTCAGCCTTATTTTTTTTTTTTTTTTCAGCCTTATTTTATACCTGTGTTGTTTTGGACATGTTACTTAATCTTAGTCTCATTTCCTCATCTGTTAAGTGGCTTATAATATCTCTCATGTTTACCTCACAGGGTTGTCATGACACTCAAATGAGATCCTGTCTGTGAATATGTGTATAAACTGTGAAGTACTACACTATGCAAGGTGGTGGGGTTGTTATAATATATAAATATATATATAACTATCTATAAAAATTTGTATTAATGTCATAGCAAGAATATCTGAAATTCTTTTTGATAACTTCTCTTTTGAGGGCCCCCAACTATGCCAGTCTTAGTAAGATTGTTGGCTAAAAAGTTTGGACCTGATTGTACTGGACACAGATCCTGTGATACCCCTAGTCCTTTGACCAGTATTTTGGGGGTAACTGCTGAAACCTATGTGAAGCACTTTCATGGAAAAATAAGGAATTTGGATGATTTCAATATTTCCTGCTTACAGATTATATTGCTTGTCCATAATAAAATATAGAGTTAAACAAGCCAGCTGTTAGTGATTTTATTTTTGAATTCACATTTTAAAGCCTTGTTTTGATTTGTGGATATTTTAAAATTCAGAACAATCCAATCATTCATCAGATTCCTTCATTCAGCGTGTACTGAGCATCTACAGTGTGCTGTGTGTGTGTGAGGGGATGTTTTAGAGGAATAATTCAATGATATATTGTCATCTGAGTAGGCAGTTAGAAAAGTAATCCTTAAAGCAGAGTCATTCAAATTTTTTAGTTTTGTACCCCATAGAATCTAAAATTCATTTATGTAAAGCTGTATGAATAATGAATTACAGTGGTGAGTTGAAAAGATTTTCACTTAGATGACTATAATTTGACTCAAGTGCTTTATGTTATTTAAGTGATTTCAAATCCAAACAACTCTAAATTACATAAGTATGATTATACTTCAAAAGTAATTAATAATCTAATCTTGCTAATTATAATAATTGTTACTATTTATAGAGTTCCTAGCCCACTAAGCTAGGCACTTTTAGTCATACATGCATACACATGCACATACACCCATTTCCTCATATACAGGCACATGTAAATATATGCCTATACATACACTTATATACATACTCACTTTGTTTTTCATTTTTAATTCTTTTAAACTCCTTGAGGTAGATATTATATTATTTATTTTATAAATAATAAAACTAAGGTTTAGAAAAGTATAATTTGTCCAAGGCCACATAGATTGTAAATGATACTTCATGCTCTAAAGCCCATGTAGAATTCCTTCCTAGTGCAGGTCCAGTTATATATTGGGAGCTGCGGTTGTGCAGCTAAGGTCCTGCTGGTTTACTAGTTCCTCTGTGCAAGCTAAGAGGTAAACTTCCCTGCTCCAATTCTTGAGTAGACAAATCCGTGATCAGGTAAACCATATATGGTCTTTAGACTACATATTCATCAATTCAGCAAACTCTGAGCATAATCTGTGTCTTCAAAAGAGTGGATAGTCAGGTAGGTTGACATAGGCAGTCAGTCAGTTACAATACCGGTACTCCTAGGAAAGAGCACCTAACACACGCACAGAAGGCTTCTTGGACGAGGTGATTTCTCAGTTGACTTTGAAAGATGAGTATGGGTTAGCTAGGTAAAGAAGTAGAGAAGGAGAAAATATGAGCAGAGATACATGAGTACACTATCATGCATGCTAATATCATACTAAACTACAATATCATGTTAAACTACAAGCAGTTTGGTACTTCTTGGTATGGGGGATAATGTTCGATTTGGTGATGTGTGACAAGATTAAGCTCGGGAGGAATGCAGAAGCCAGGTTTTCAAGAACTTAGATGAAATGATAAGGCTTTAGACTTAAGTCCATCTTGTACAGAAAATGAATAGAGTCCATTCTCCTTGGCTTATAGCAGGATGAAAAATTTCAGATATGGGATGTATCAGAAAATTCAAAACCATGTAAAGGGTTGGTTTTCAGTTATCTGTAACTTACCTGATGGAGCAAAGAAACTTGATTTTCAAGAATATAGCTCCATGGGACTATTTAGAATACAATCACTACTTTGAAATTAATTATGGTAATTGGCATCCTATCTAGAATAGGGTCCTTAGTTTAATGATTTCTTTTTAAGATGTTAAATAATTTAAACCTTATTTGTAAGGTTCCAGAAGTCTTTGACCTTAAAAATTATAACATTTTCAGACAGTTAGATTGTAGATTGTAGGTTTTTATGTTTGTAACTCTGCCCAGGGCTAGTCTTTCCCAGGGCAAATGTAGCTGTCCTAGTCAGTGGCAGTTTTATGTCTCATATAGTAATCCATCTTTTTTTTTTTTTTTTGGTCTGCTTCTCTTTTTCATCACCTAATGAATAGAGGCTAGGAGCTTAAAATTGAAATAGACAAACAATGCATAGACTTATGTTATATACTAGTTGAGCAGGTTTTGTTCTGAGAGCAGGTTTGACGCACTTGTTTGTTAAATATCAGTTTTCTTAGTGTTATAGATTGTTAAGTAGGGGTAGTAGTACAGTTGGAGAGCTTTTACCTGAATATATGTGTCTTGGTCAAAGTATACAGGAATGTAGATGTTTTTCTGATTGGTGAGATGCACTTTATGATGAACTCATTATCTTTTTGCTCCAGATTTCCTCCTTCTGTGCTTTCATAAATGATGCCATCATTTACCCAGAGGCATTTGAGAATTCTTTCTCTGTGTCCCGTATCCACTGAGTCATCAGCTCTTATCAGTACTACCTTCTTGACATACCTTGAATCTATCCCTTCTCTATTTCCACTGTGCTTGTAACAGTTCAAGTTTCACTATTTTTCAAGTGGATTATGCTGTAAGGTTCTTGCTATTTGTGGATTTAAAATGGAAAGCTTCAGCTAGTCTTACATAACACTGGAAACTTGTTACAAACAATGATATGCAATTTTTTGAGGCTAGAATTTGAATAGTACCCTCTCTTTGCTACTGTGTTGGGAGAGAGCTCAGTTGAAGGCTTTGGAGAAGGACGTTGAGACTGTGGGTTCCAGTAACTTACTGTGAAGTCATTAAAACTTTCATTCTTTGTAGAAAAACAAAGTGCCTGTTAAAAAGCCAACTGTTGGGGACTTCTCTGGCAGTCCAGTGGTTAAGACTCCGTGCTTCTAATACAGGGGACATGGGTTCAATCCCTGGTCGGGGAACTAAGACCCACATGGCTCACGGTGCGGCCAAAAAAAAGACAACTGTTAATGTTGGTGGTAAGAGTAAAGAGAAAGTGAGGAGTTCTTAAAAATGTATAGTTTTTATTCATAAAATTGATGTTTTGCATTAAAAAAATGAATGTTAGATTTGGTATTGGCTCAGACCTGTGTAACAAACTATATACCATGTAGAGATAAGAAAAAGTGGTTTTGAAACTACTTAAGGTGAACAGTACAATTGCCCTTCTAGAATTGTAGGAAAGGTGTTAACTTGGGTAAGAGTACTCCCAAAGAACATGTAACTTACTATGGAAAATGTGATTGGAGAAAAAGTCTGAGCCTGTATAAACATTTCCATATTTATTAACTTGAGAATTAGAGAAGATTTCCAATATATTCCTTAAGAATGTCTAGGACCTGCTTTAAATAGCCTCCTAACTTGTGTCTCTGCTTCATTTTGGGTTCCTTCTGGTCCATTAGCCACATTGCTGCCAAGATGATGTTTATGAGTATAAATCTGATTATGTTTCTCTCTTATTTGAAATGAGCAAGTTACTGAATCTCTCAGTCTCAATTTCTCTGAAAAAATAAATAAATAAAAAGTGAGGGAAAAAAAAAAGTGAGGATAATGCGCGTTCTTCATGGGATTATTGGGAGGAATAAATTTTTAAAATGCAAGTCTTTGTACATTACTGAGCTCATTCAATATTTAATAGAAATTATCTATAGAGTTATTATTCATAAGGCAAACTCCTTACCATAGCAAACAAAGACCTTTATGATCTGCTTTCTACCTACCTGTCTTGCCTCATTTTCGGTACCCCCATCCTATGTTCTATTCATAGAACCACTTGATGTTTCCCACATGACATTCTCTCTGTGCATTTAATTGTGATTTCCAGTTCCCCAGATATACCTCTCCCTGCCTCCACCCCATACTTCTTTTCTTTAAGTTCCCATAGCACCCTTTATAAATGTATATTATAAAATTTCATACCATAATGCAGTAATCTCTTTACTTGTCAATTTCCCTCACTAGTGTGTGATTGTTGAATGTAGAATTGATGTCTTTTTATTTTTGTGTACCTGTTCCTGGTAACTCTAGGCATATAATGGAATGGTTGCTAAGTATATATTTGTTTAATGAATGAATGGACAAATGAATGGAAAGGATGGAATGAAAAGGAATGGAGAGGCAGTGGAGAGTAGTAGTTAAGGCAAAGGATTCTGGAGCCTGGGTTTATAGCCCAGCCCTGTAATTTACACTGTTTGTGACCTTGAATGAATTACTTCATCTTTTTGTGCCTTCTTTTCCCCTTATATAAAACGTGACTAATAATAGTATTTACTTCATAGGGTTGTAGTGAGGATTAAATGAATTAATATATGTATAAATCACTTAGAACAGTACATGACACCTAATAGCTCTATATAGGTGCTAGCTGCTGCTGCTAATGGTTTTATTATTTTCCTGATGATTCAAAACCCATAGGGATCTTTACTATCAAGAATAATGTTATCCAAATATCGTATATTAACGCATGTATGTGGAACCTAGAAAAATGGTACAGATGAACCGGTTTGCAGGGCAGAAATAGAGACACAGATGTAGAGAACAAACGTATGGACACCAAGGGGGGAAAGCGGCGGGGGGTGGGGGTGGGGGTGGGATTAATTGGGCGATTGGGATTGACATGTCTACACTGATGTGTATAAAATAGATAACAAGAACCTGCTGTATAAAAAATAAATAAAATTAAATTTAAAAAAAAGAATAATGTTATCTTTATGCATTTAAGTTGGCGGCAAACTTTGAATTTGAAGATATTCTTCAGGTCTTAAAAGTTGTTTAATTGCTCTGGATTCTTCCTTTTTATAGGGCTCTATGGAGCAAGTCAGTTCTCATTTCTTGGAACAGACACTTGACAAGAAGCTGATGTCAGATCTGAGGGTAACTTGAATTCTTTGTTGTTTAAACTGGGTTTCTGAAACCAAAATCAGTGTAGCTATATGCCGAGTTGTGTTGATTTAATTTTACAGCCCATGAATTTGTTAATGTAGGATGACTAGATTACATTTTAATTTAAAATCTTAGTAAATTGAACCAAATTACAAGTTACTTCATTAAATTTTAAATTATTTTAATGAAATACTTTGCACAGATTGTGTTTTACAAATAAGAGGCAAGATTAACTTTCTATTTGTTAAAAACTACAAAGGTCTGGTCTTATTTTGTGACTCCTTTCAACAGCAGTTCTCATGGAAGAGTGAGTAAATCCTTTCTCTGAACAGTAACAGAATGCCCTTAAGCTTTGACTGTGATAGGTCTCTGACATAGTTGTCAGGAACAAATATGAGTCTGAGAATATGATAGGAACATTCATTGTCAGTATCTTAATTTTTAAATTATAAAAGTGTTAATAAGGAATCAGAATCTTTGATAAGTAGAAGAAAAAGAGAAACCGTTTACCCATATTCCTACTACTCTAACACAGTGACTTTCACCATTTTGGTATATTTCTCTCCAGCTCTTTTTCTTATGCATGTTTTAAACATTGAATCATTATATACAGATAATTTTGTAGTCTACTTTTTATATTTACCACTACCTCATATGCTTTTTTTCATATTGTTAACTTCATACTTATGATTTTTACTGATAGCATAACATTCTGTTAAGTAGATGTGCCATCATTTTTTAGCCCTTTATTATACATTTACAGTTTCTCCTTAATTTTTCCACCATTATAAATCACATATAGAGTATCACCTTCATGGGTATTAGATCTTTTCTTGTTTTGATTTATTCCGTAAGATGAATTCTTAGGAATAGTTGGGGAGTTAATATCTGTGCTTCATGAAACATTGCCATATGGCTTTCTTGAAGGGCATTCCCTTCATTTGAGGTCAGTGATTGCTTAAGTGTTCTTTGTGTGTACTGGGGTGGAAGTGCAAAGAAGGACACGCTCATGGTGAATTGTGAGGGATGGGTAATGCAAGGGTTTCTAAGACACTTCGCAAGGTACAAACTTTACTTCTGCGTCTGACCCACATCCTTGTAGGCTCAGGTGCTATATTTCATCAGTGCCTTTGAGATGATCAGCCATGAGGATGTGGGCTCACACCAGGAAGGTTCATAGAGGCTGATATCTATGCCAGTTTATTCATTTATGAAGGTAACTGTAACTGTCAAGTAGACTCAATATTTACTTTAGCTGACTAGTATATTCCCCCTTAGGCAATCTGTGAAGAAAGTAAATTAACTAGACACTTGCTTGGTGAGCATAGTGTTGTCAAATAGACGCTTACTTCTATGGGATGAAAAAAATTATTTTCTAGGGCCAGTGTATTGTCTACCCAGGATGGTGCTTGGAAGGACACTGCCATTATTTACCTCTCTGGTTCTCCCTTTCCTGTGTTGCCATGGCAAACATAACCACCTGTCCCGTCAACATTCTTGTGCTATCTTTAATGAAGTTACTATCTTTAATAAGGTTACTATCAGCTATTGATGACCTGAGAACCTTGGTCTTAACTTCAAGTTGAATTTGCATTTCTCTGCTCTGATCTACTGAGTATTTTTTTTAAAAATGTAACTCTCAGAGAGCAGTCTTATTTTCTACTTTCTCATGTTCTCAGGGTGCAACTTACTGTTCTCTCATGAATCTCTAGCAAGTGGTAATTGTTGTCTTCTGTAGAGGAAACGCACTGCACATGAACGTGCCAAGGAACTTTACACTTCGGGAGAGTTTTCCAGCGGCAGGAAGTGGGGAGATGATGCTCCCAAGGAAGAAGTAGATACGGGGGCTGTGAACCTGATTGAGTCAGGAGCCTGTGGAGCCTTTGTTCATGGATTGGAAGATGAGATGTATGGTAAGAATGACCTCATAACAATAACAGCGCCCATTTACTGAGTGACTGCTATGTATCTGGCATTGTACTGAGCGATATACACAGGTTGTCTCACTTAATCTTCATAGTCACTCGGTGAATTATCTACTATTATTTTAATTTTATAAGCAGAAGAGGTTGAGGCTCAGGTGGTATGGATCAGTGGTTAAGAGCATGGACTTCGGGTTCAGTCAATTTAGGTTCAAATTCTAGCATTTTTGTAAAACAAAGTTAATAGCAAGTGTTTCTGAATTATGATAATTAAATGAGATTATATATACATGACAGGATACATGACCCAGTTATAGTAAGCACTTAATAAATGGTAGTAAAAATTGATATTTATACTGACGACAATTGTACTTTCTTATTAGTCACTCAACTAGTAAGAGACAGAAGCAAGATTTAAACCCCGGTTAGTCTGACTAACTAATGACTAATCAAGCCTTTATTTTGCCTTCATTTTTGAAAGATTCACTGGGAATGAAATTCTAGATTAATAGTGGTTTATTTGTTTATTTTTTTGTCCTTTAAACATCTTGTTCCACAGTTTTTCAGTTTGCATTTTTCTGTTGAGAACTCTGCTGTCATTTTAAATCTTTGTTCTTCCGTACATAATGTATCTTTTTTTCTCTAGCTGCTTTTAAGCTTTTCTCTTTATCACTGGTTTTAAAGGATCTGATTATAATGTGCCTTGGTATAATTTTCTTCATGTTTCTTATGCTTGGAGTTTGTTGAGCTTCTTGGATCTATGGGTTTGTGGTTTTTATTTGGAAAATCTTTGACTGTTATTTCTTTAAATATTTTTCTGGCCCCATGCTCCTTTGGGGACTCCCAATTACATATATATTAGGCTACTGAGGTTGTCCTGTAGCTCACAGATGCTCTATTCTTTTTTTTCCATGTAATCTTTTTTTCCTATTTGTTTCATTTTGGATAATGTTTATTGCTTTGTCTTGGAGTTCACTAATCTTTTCTTCTGCAGTGTCTAATGTGCTGTTAATTCCATCCAGTATATTTTTCATCTCAGACATTGTAGTTTTCATCCCTAGAAGTTTGATTAGAATTTGCGTTTGTTTAGTATCTTCTGTATTGCTACTTAATATGCTTAATCTTTTCTCTAGCTTTGTCAACAGAGAATGTATTTACAGTAACTATCCTAATGTCCTTGTCTCCTAGCTCTGTTATTTGTGTGATTTCTGGGTTGGTTTTTTTTTTTTTTTTAAATCAGCGTTTAATTTTTTTTTTTTTAATGTTAATATTTAGGTTTTTTTTTTTTTAAACGTTTCTTTAATTTCTGTATTTATTTTATATTTATTTTTGGCTGTGTTGGGTCTTCGTTTCTGTGCAAGGGCTTTCTCCAGTTGCGGCGAGCGGGGGCCACTCTTCATCGCGGTGCGCAGGCCTCTCACTGTCGCGGCCTCTCTTGTTGCGGAGCACAGGCTCCAGACGCGCAGGCTCAGTAGTTGTGGCTCACGGGCTTAGTTGCTCCGCGGCATGTGGGATCTTCCCAGACCAGGGCTCGAACCCGTGTCGCCTGCATTGGCAGGCAGATTCTTAACCACTGCGCCACCAGGGAAGCCCATCTGGGTTGGTTTTGATTGATTGATTTTTCTCCTCATTATGGATTATATTTTCCTGCTTCTATGCATACCTGGTAACTTGGGATTGGATGCCAGACACTCTGAATTTTAATTTATTGGGTGCTGAACATTGTTATATTCCTATAAGTATTCTTGAGCTTTGTTCTAGAATGCAGTTATTTCAGGTCTTATTTTTAAGCTTTGTTAGGTGGACCCAAGTAACATTTAGTCTAAGGGTTATTTTTCTTCACTAGTGAAACAAACTCTTGTTGACCATGTGTGAGCTTTGGAGATTGTTCCCTCGAATCCTCTTGAGTGGTTCTTTCTCAGGCCTTGGATAGTTTCTTCACAGATCAGAACTTGGCTGAAGATTTGAGGAGGACCCTCTGCAGATCTCCTAGGCTTGCTTTCTCTGTGCACGTCTTTCCTTTCTGGTACTTTGCCCTATGAACTCTAGCCACATTGGCCTTTCCAGACTCCCAGCTCTGTCTTCTCAACTCAGGGAGACCTACAACCTGGAAACTCCACAGACAGTAAACTGGTATCATCATAAAGCTCACCTCATTTACTTCCTGTCTCTCAGGGATCACTACCTTTCATTGCCTGTTGTATAGTGTGTTGAATACTTTTGTTTCATATATTTTGTCTTTGTTTTTAGTTGTTTCAGATAGAAAGATAAATCTAGCCCTTGTTACTCCATTTTAGCCAGTAATAGAAGTCCTTGCAAAGCTCTTACGATTTCCACAGTATGATGCTCTCCATCTCACGTAGATCACAGACTGTCAGTGCCTTGAGATGATTGACTCCAACCTCCTATCTTCAGTGAGGCTAACAGACGTGGGGAGATAATATTGATTGTCCAAATTTTATAGTAAATTTGTGTCAGAGGATTAGAACTCAGGTCTTCAAAATGCCTATAAAAATGATACCTCAGAATAGAACTTCTTAGAAGGGCAAGAAAATTACTCTTGAAAGACAGTTTTTCTATTAGATATAAAAATTGGGTTACCCTATTCAATTTGCTGTAAAATTTTCTGTATATATGGAAATTAATTAAAGCTACCTCTGCTTATGTCCTCCATGAACTTTGATATATGAATTAAAAATTTAAATAGTGTTAGATAATAAGGAATTCCAGTTATTAAAACCCATTTTATCCTAAGACAGGTAACTAGAACCTATTTTCTTTTGTTTCTCCTAGGATTTTTGCTTTGTTTAGTTTCTACAATTGAATTTAATCACTGTTAATGTTTATGTGGTTGATTTCTACAGTTTTTAGTTTGTCACTAAGGTTTACTTAAAGGAACTTAACTTTGGAAAGTGAGTAGATCATAACCAGCATCAAGTATGGCAGCTCTCTAATTTAATCATACCTATAAAATTCTGGGTAAATCAGGATTTTAGGGACACATTTGCTGGGAGTGAAATGGAGCCTTATTTCATTGGCTATAGACTGTAGTGTAGTATCACACATACTTCTAGTCCTCTAGTTGTTCCATGTTCTCCCTCCTTTCTGGGCCTTTACATGTGGTTCCTCTGCGTAGGAAGGCCTTTTTCCTTTCCTCTGGCCTAACAACTCCTTCAAGTATTATTTTAGGGGTCACTTTCTGAAAAGCTGCCTCTGATCCTGTTGAGTAGGCTATGTGCCTCTTCCGCATTTTCTTAATACTACGTGTGCTCTTCCATTGTATCATTCATCACTCTGTAATGCAATTAACTATTCTAGTCTGTAGTGGCTGGGACATAGTCTTGTTCTTGTCCATCTTTGTATCTTCAGTACTAAGCATAAAGTAGCAAAAGTAGGATCTGATTACATATGTTAAGACGCCAGAGGATCGGTCTTTTTTTTTTTATTCTCGAGCAAGCTAATTCCTTTTCTCTGCCCTGGACCCTTAAGGAGACTGTTATATATTTTCAACATTCCAAAAAGTCCAGTAGAAATTGTTAATTTAGCTACCTGTAGCCAGGCTGTGCATGCAAAGTAAAAAACCATGCTTCTTTGCTTCTGCTTGGAATTGCATCAGGTCAGGTCATACTGATTATCTCATGTTGATCTGAAGTTTCTCTGTGATTCCCTTGATACACTTGCAAGAGTTACACATGAGTCAATGCAATGTAATGGATAAAGCCCTAAGAAGCAGGGTTAGCAGTTAAAACATTTGGGTCCATCTCTGGCTTGCTTTGTAATTATTAGCAATTTCCTGTTTAAATTACATTGTTGTGATGTAGAGCAAATCCTTCCCTTCTGATGAAAAAGAGGAATTTATAAGTACCAAGAAAAATCTGAGTCATCTCCCTTTAATGTAGTAACTCTGCTTTTAAGTTGTCTATAAAACCTTTCGTATACAAAAACCAAAGTATACAAAAACCAAACCACAATTTGAGTGTTTTTCTTTTCTTTTTTGAAACTGTACATTTTATTGTGGGAACCGCTGGAACAAAACAAGCATGTTTCCATACTCTATGATGCTAGTCTAGAATTAGCAGACCTGGGTACTAGTCTTATCTCTGCTCTCATTCACTTTGAGGCAAGTTTATCCACTTTGCTGATTCTTATCTGTAGAATGAGAATAATGATATCGAGCCTGTTTTAATCTTAATAATGTTATTTTAAAAGTGCTTTTTTTAAAAAGTACTTTACTGTGGTTGGACTACTGAGATAATAAGACAACTGAGTTTTCAAGGAGTCAGGATCTAAACCTCAGTCCCTGTGGTACCAACATCCTTGTTCATAGGTCTATGTGAAGGTGGTAGCAGAATCTGCAGGCATGGAGGAGATCTCCCAGAGAGAGTTTGTAAAGTAACAGGAGTAGAGAGGGAAACACAAACCTGAATGAGAAGGAATCCTTCTTACATTTTTCCCATGGATCTTAACTTGACGTGCAGTTTTGTTTGTCCCTTTTTCTCTAGAGGTCCGCATTGCTGCTGTAGAGGCGCTCTGCATGCTGGCCCAGTCTTCACCTTCTTTTGCTGAGAAGTGCCTTGATTTCCTGGTTGACATGTTTAATGATGAAATTGAGGAGGTGCGTCTACAGTCCATACATACCATGAGAAAAATCTCTAACAATATCACCCTTCGAGAGGATCAGCTTGACACTGTCCTTGCTGTGTTAGAGGTGAGTTTGTTATGCATTTCTTCATCAATACCTACTGAGCACCACTTTTTTTTTTTTTTTTAAACCAGGCATTGATGATAAAATAGTGTAGAGGCAGCACAATTCTGCCTTCTCATCATACAACTCCTTCGTGGTGGAGGAGACTGACTATTAAACAGGAAATTTGAATAAAGCTTAGTATTGCTATGATCAGGGAAGGATAGGATGCTCTGGGAATGCAGAGTATCTAACCTGAATTGCCTGGGGTAAGGTTGGGGAGATAGGGAAGAAAGAAGGAATGCTGTAGTGGATACTTGAAGGAGTAGGACTTAATGAGGCATTTTCTTTCTTTCATTTTTTTTTTTTAATGAAGTATAACTGACTTACTATATTATATTAGATTTAGGTGTATGAAACATTTTCTTGGGAAGGAGTGGCACTGATAGTAGTAGGGTGGAAGGATACCAAACAGAGGGAGCAGTGTCTAAGGATCCAGAAGTAAGAGTGGATATGATATATTCAAGGAATTGGGAGGAATTCATTGTAATATAACATAGAGTTGAGAGATAGAGGAGGGAAGGGAAGTGCCTATAGATAAGGCAGGGGCTAAATAATGAAGAATTCTTTTCAGCCTTGATTTGATTTAATTCTTCTAGTGAATCATAGACAGCAGGAAGGGCTCTTAGGGATCAATTCATTCAACCTTGGAGTTTTCAGAAAAAAGGTAATTTGTTTGAGGTTGTACAGGTAAGAAGTGTCTGTGCCAGGATATGAACACAGATTTGCCTCCCAGGCTGTACAATTCTTTGTGGTTCTTCAATTGTTTTTCTAAAGTGTCTGGATTTTATTTGCGAGCTCTGAAGTTTTTCATTTATTTATTTGTTTATTTGGCTGCATTGGGTCTTAGTTGCGGCTCATGGGATCTTCGTTGCAGCATGCGGGATCTTTCGTTGCAGCACGTAGGCTTTTCTCTAGTTGTGGCATGCAGGCTCCAGAGTGCACGGGCTCAGTAGTTGCAGTGCGTGGGCTTAGTTGCCCTATGGCACGTGGGATCTTAGTTCCCCGACCAGGGATCGAACCCCCGTCCCCTGCATTGGAAGGCAGATTCTTAACCACTGGACCACCAGGGAAGTCCCTGAAGTTTTTCAAAATATTAATAAATGAGAGTTGGGCTTTGGTTCCCCACCCCCCTTTTTTAGATATTGTGAAAGGGATAACAATTTGATGTTTACATATTAGCACTTGTTACAGATTTCTGCTACATACTTTGGAAAACAGGTTAGGTGCTCTGATTTTGAAGGTCTTTATCATTCTCTCAGTTGCTTAGCACTTCTCTTAAGATTTTTCCTGAATTATAAATCTTTATAATTTTTTTCATGTATTTTTAAAAATAAATTTATTTATTTATTTATATTTTTTGGCTGCATTGGGTCTTCGTTGCTGCGCGCAGGCTTTCTCTAGTTGCAGTGAGCAGGGGCTACTCTTCGATGTGGTGCGTGGGCTTTTCATTGCAGTGGCTTCTTTTATTGCAGAGCACGGGCTCTAGGAGCGTGGGCTCAGTAGTTGTGGCTCACGGGCTCTAGGGCACAGACTAAATAGTTGTGGCGCATGGGCTTAGTTGCTCTGCGGCACGTGGGATCTTCCCAGACCAGGGATTGAACCTGTGTCCCCTGCATTGGCAAGCGGATTCTTAACCACTGCACCACCAACTAAGTCCCTCGTATTTTTTCCTAAGAAGATAAGTTTGCATTTTGTGTATTGTTCTCTATGGTTGGTCTCTATAGCCTAGCCCCTTCTTTCCTTTTTAGCTTTCGTTCCCATCATTCCTCACCTTGAACTTTATGCTGTAGTCACTCTGCTAATCATCCTGCTTTTCTTCACCATTTTGCCTTCATTGTAACTTATTCTCCTCTGCCTGCAAAACTGCCACTTTTCTCGTAGCACACTTCTGCTTATTCCCAGGATCTACATTAGGTAATATATCTAGGAAGCCTTCCTTAACTAACTGTACTGCTGAGTGGGCTAAATAGCACTCATCTGTATTTTTGTAACACCCTGTTTATGCTACTGTAGCATTTATCAGTAGGTGTTCTGTTTGTTTAATTCTTTATTCCACAAGACTGTGAGCTTCTCAAGGCGCCAGTCTTGATTTTTTCGTTCTTTAATTCGCAGTGCTTTGTAGTGTCGGGCACAAGTAGATGCTCAGTAAATGTTAAGTAGCTGAGCTATATCACAAGCTATAATTTGACATACTTAATTGTTCATAGGGCCATGATAGGCTTATTGTGAGCACTTTTGTATAAAACTCACAAAGAATTTGTTTAGGTCTAAACTCCTTGACTTGGAGTTCTGTCCATGAATTTTAGACTTACATAAACTCCTTGTCTGTTCTTCTACCCTACTGCTCACTGCTCTATATAGTTATTGTGCCACTGTACTTCACTGTGTTGAGATTTAGCTACCTGACCCTTCCAGCCTCAATTTGTCTCTTTGCTCCTTCCTTCCTTCTCTCCTTCCTTCCTTCCTTCCTTTCCTTCCTTTACTTTTCTTTCTTTCTTTTCTTCCTTTCTTTTACGTTGAGCTACTACCTGAATTCAACAAGTGCTGTCTATGTACTGGAGGTGTAGTGGTCAAAAACAGATTCCCTGCTCTCATGGGACATATATTCTAAAGAGAGGTAGAGTAAACAAAATGATTTCAGAGAGTGATAAGTCTTATACAGAAGGTAAATAGTGATGGAGGAATGGGAAGTTTCACTGTAAAGTTGAGGATTAGTAAAAGCCTTTCTATGGAGACAGTGTTTGTGCTGAGTCTTTTTTTTTTTCTGATTAATTAATTTTTGGCTGTGTTGGGTCTTCGTTGAGGTGCACGGGCTTCTCGTTGAGGTGGCTTCTCTTGTAACGGAGCACGGGCTCTAGGTGCGCGGGCTTCAGTAGTTGTGGCTCACGGGTTCTAGAGCACAGGCTCAGTAGTTGTGGCACACGGGCTTAGTTGCTCCGCGGCGTGTGGAATCTTCCCAGACCAGGGCTCGAACCTGTGTTCCCTGCATTGGCAGGCGGATTCTTAACCACTGTGCCACCAGGGAAGTCCCTGTGCTGAGTCTTTTTTTTTGGTTCTTGTTTACATGTTTAATCTTAATAAACAGACGAACTCGGCACACTAATCTTCAGGACACAAACAAGGAGCAGGCAGCTGGGGCCGTGGAACGCAAGTCCACCGGGACAGCTGGTAGACCCGGCGGCTGGGGCCTGTGCTGAGTCTTAAATGACAGAAGGAAGCCAGCCATGTGAAAGTTGGAGGAAGGACCTTCAGGAAGAGGCAATAGCTGGTAGAAAGGCTCTAAGGCATAGGTGAGCTTTGATGTGCTTCCAGAACAGGAGTAAGAAGGCTGGTATAGGTGGAACATAGATAGTAGAAAAGTGGTATGAGATAAGGTCTGAGAGGTGGGTGGGGCAGGTAGAGTACCTTGGAGGCTGTTGTAAGATGTTTGGATTTTATTCTAAGTATTATGGGATACCATTGGAAAATTTTATGCAGAAGGATAACATAATAATTTACCGCTTTCAACATATCTCATTCTTGAAGTTTTCTTGAAGTTCATATCAAATAAATTGACTTTTTCCCTCATTCCTTCATTTAAGCCATAATTATTGAGTACCAAGCCCGTGTGTCTCTTACTGTAGTTTTCACACTTTATCCATTTATGTCAGGTTTAGTATGTTTGTCTTATCTCCCTGATGAGATTGTGAAGTCCTTAAGGAGAGTGACCATGTTGTACCCTTTACTGTATCCTTTCAGGGTTTAATGTGGTGACTTACCCATAGAGGATGCTTAGTAAACATTTCCTAAAACAAATCTACACAGGTTAATTGTATAACTGGGAAGTTCTTAAGAAACACACAAGTCAAAATTGTTTTCTTATTACTTGACAATTGTTTCTCCAGTACATCCATATAGCTGCCTCCTATCAGTGGTGGAGATTTGTTCATATGGGAAGCATTATATCTTATTTAAGTCTGCTACATACAGAGCCAGACAGATCCAAATCAACCTGTCATTTCTTCTCTTTGGTCCCTTTTTCCCTTTGTTTGTTTGTTTTTATTATTTATTGACCATCTGTTATGTGCCAGGCACTGTGCGAAGGGGGACACAATAGTGAGCAAAAGCCATGGCCCTGCTCTCATGGACCTTAGAATTTAGGTATGAGGTAGACAGACAAATAAGACACAAATGAAGGTGTAATATAAGTTGAAATAAGGAGCTCACGACAGAAAGGAGTGAGGTCCCATGGGGGTATATCATAGAGGTACTTGGTCTTTAGGAGTTGAGGGGGTACAGCAATCAAGAAAAGCTTCTGAACCTGAGCTCTAAAGGAGGAATAAGGCACTAACTTGGCAGGAAGAGTTGGGAGTGTGAGGTGTAAGGACATTTCAGGCAGAGGAGCAGGAAGTGTAGAAACTGTGGTGGGTGGAAACATGACACAGTTGAGGGACCAAAAGAGGGCCTGGCAGTAACAGAGCTAGTGTGTGGTATGAGATTAGGCTGGAGGGGGTGGGTGGGACCAGCTCATGCAGAGCCTTTAGAACAACTAAAAGCTATTAAAGGATTTTAGCAGCCTTGCAATTTTGGACAAATTATTTAATCCTTCTGGTTCTTGGTTTTCTCATCTCTAAAGTGAGGATAATTTCACATATTCTTATGTTTCTTTTAAAAATTAAATGAGAGAATTCATATAAAGTGCTTCATATGGTAGTAGTTCATAATATAGACATACCTCATTTTATTGCACTTTGAAGATGTTGCATTTTTTACAAATTGAAGGTTTGTGGAAACCCTGCATGGAGCAAGTCTATCGGTCCTGTTTTTTTTTTTCTTTCCCCCTGCACCCCCAACCTATCAGTGCCATTTTTCGCACAGCTCACTTCATGTCTCTGTGTCACATTTTGGTAATTCTTTCAGTATTTCAAACTTTTTCATTATCATTGTATTTGTGATGGTGATCTGTGATCAGTGATCTTTGATGTTCCTATTGCAAAAAGATTATGACTTGCTGAGGCTTAGTTGATGGTTAGCATTTTTAACAATAAAGTATTTTTAAATTAAGGTATGTATATTGTTTGTTTAGATATAATGGTATTGCATGCTTACTAGACTATAGTAGAGTATAAGCATAACTTCTATATGTACTGGGAAACCAGAAAATTTATGACCTGCTTTACTGTGATATTCGCTTTGTTGTGGTAGTCTGGAACCAAACTTGCAGTGTCTCTCAGGTATGCCTCAGAAAGTCATTCAAGAAACATTTACTGATTTTTCCTGAGCCAGGTTCTGTATTAGGTTCTGAGGATGTTGAGATGGACAGTCCTCTTGCCTCTGAGTTGCTCAGTTTTATAGAGAAGACAGCAATATAAACCATAATTACAAGATCGTATCAAAAGTAAGGTAAAGGATGACATTCTCACCAGAAGGATAGCATATGACCGCAGGTAAAGGCTGGGGGGGGGTGGGGTGTGAAATGGCATGACCTGGACAGGGAACATTGAGAAGTTCACATGTGGCTGTGAGGGAGAAGGGGTGGGAGGTGAAACAGGAGAGGTCAGTAGAGAACCAATTGTAAAGGGCCTGTGTGCTGTGCTGAGGAGCCTCAGTGTTATCCTAGGGGTGGCGGGAAGCCAAATGAGGTTACTAAATGGGAGGATGACATGGTCAGATGTGTTTATTGAGAAGTGGGCCCCCCTAATTGTATAGGGTAAAGAAATGAGAGAATTGCAGGATAAAAGAGGGTGCCTGGAGAATAAAGAAGGCATGTCTCCAACTGAGCTTCAAGGAAGAGTCCTCTGATTCTTAGATTTTGTTATGTAGTTATGGATGTGTCTTTTAAATTTTTTAGTTTGATTTCTTTCATGTATTAAGTAAAACTTAAAAGTATAAAACTTTTAGGAGAAATATTTGTGACCTTGTCTTAGACAAAGATTTCTTAGATATGACACCAAAAACTTAATCTATGAAAGAAATAACTAGATAAACTGGACTTATCAAATAAAAAAAATTCTTCAAAGAGACACTTTTAAGAAATTTTAAAGATAGCACAACAGTGTGAATATACTTAGTGCCATAGAACTGTACACTTAAAATGTACATTTACTTAAAGTGGTAAATTTTATGTTATATATATTTGACCACAGTAAAGAGATAATGGGACCAAATCAAACACATATAATGGCTTTGATATGTAAACTGTACCAAAAAACGGGAGGGGGTAGATTTGGATACAGAAACGCACATAGCGCGAAGACAATGTGAAGACACAGAGGGAATGCCATCTACAAGGCCATACAAGGAATGTAAGGTTACCACAAGCTAGGAGGGGGATTGTGGAATAGATTCTGTGTCGCAGCCCTCAGAAGGAACCAACTCTGCTTATATCTTGATTTTGGACGTCAAGCCTCTAGACCTCAGACAATAAATTTCTGTTTTTCTAAGCCAAAAAAAAAAATTTTTTTTGAAAAGACATACCGCAGACTGGGAGGAAATATTTTCAAAACACACATCTGATAAAGAATATATTAAAAATTCTCAGGGAATTCCCTGGCAGTCCAATGGTTGGGACTCCTCAATTTCACTGCCAAGGGCCCAGGTTTAATTCTTGGTGGGGGAACTAAGATCCCACAAGCCATGCGGCACGGCCAAAAAAAATAGAAAAATAAAAAGAATATATATTCAATAATAAGAAAGCACACCACCCAATTAAAAAATGAACAAAAGATTTGAACAGACACTTAAGCAAAGAAGATAGCAGTGGCGAATAATAAATAAGCATGTGAAAACATGCTTAACATCATTAGTCATTAGAGAAATGCAGATTAAAACAATAGTGAGGGGATTCCCCGGCAGTCCAGTGGTTAGGTCTCTGGGCTTTCACTGCTGAGGGCCCGGGTTCAATCCCTGTTCAGGGAACTAAGATCCTGCGAGCTGTACCGCGCGGCCAAAAAAAACCAAAAAAACAAAACAATAGTGAGAAATTACAACAACACATCTGTTAGAATGGGTAAAAACAAACAAACAAAAGAAACCCTGACAATATCAAGTGCTGTGAAGATGGGGAACAACTGGCACTTTTCATATACTGCTGATGGAAATGCAAAATGGTAGAGCCACTTTGGAAACTACTGTGACAGCTTCTTATAAAATTAAATATACACTTAACATATGACCCCACAGTCCCACTCTGAAGTATTTACTAAGGAAAACTGAAAACTCATGTTCACACAAAGACCTGTATGCAAATGTTTATTGCAGCTTTATTTATAATAGTCCCAAACTGGAAACAACACAAAATCCTTCAGTTGGTGAATGGATAAATTAACTATGGTACATCTATACAATGGATTACTACTCAGTAATAAAAAAGAATAGCTGCTGATACACATAACAACATGGATGAATCTCAAATGCATTATGCTAAGTGAAAGTAGCCAGACACAAGAAGCAGCATACTCTGTGATTTCATTTATATGACATTTTGGAAAAGACAAAACTGTAGCAGGAAATGTATCAGTGGTTGCCAGAGGCTGGGGGTGAGGGGTAGACTACAAAGGGACACGAGGGAAGTGTTTGGGTGATGCAAGTGTTTTATATCTTGATTGTCATGGTGGTTACATAACTATATGCATTTGTTAAACTCATGGAAGTGTACACTAAAAAGGATGAATTTTACAGAATGTAAATTATATGTCAGTAAACCTGACTTTTTTTTTTTTTTTTGGCCAAGCCATGTGGCTTGTGGGATCTTAATTCTCTGACCAGGGATTGAACGCAGGCCCTCGGCAGTGAGAGCGTGGAGTCCTAACCACCGGACCGCCAGGGAATTCTCAAACCTGACTTTTTAAAAAATGCTTTGGAGATCCCATTTCCCACTAAAAGGAACCAAAATTCCAAAGAGAAATGGCTGATTCCAAGTGTGGTGTAGGAAACGTAACAAGATGACCTTGTACTGTCTTGTCATACAGAAAGCAAACATTAGCTATCAAAGACCTCTAGGCTTATATCAAAAAGACCCAGGAGATAACTTAAATAGACTCACACTGGCTAAAGGTGAAACATATCATTAAGGATTACAACTGCAAATATGTTGAAACCCATGATTTTATAATAATTCAAAAACAAAACACTGCATTAGTCACCTTTAGAAGATGCTTAGTAATCAACTCATTATTTTGAAAACTGGTAAGTTAAGGAATCAAGCATTTATCCTTCCTTTTCCCATGCAGATAGAACTTCAAGGCAACCAGCTAGTTGATAAGGGGAAGTTTCTCTTTGTAGAAGTATTCCAGTTGATGAATGAAGAAGAATGATAGAATTTATATATCATTGTTTTACAACTTTAATGAATTACTAGATCTAGGCAGTGATCTTCAGTGGTTACTAATATCACAAAAAGAAAAATATAGTTCCTGAGGGAGGCACACAGTACTACCTATGAAGTGGTCTTATAAAAAAATTGAACCTAAATGTGATTAAGCCTCTAAATCAAACTACCATCTCAGGATATACAGGGGAGAAATTGCAAGGGGAAAAAAAAGTGAGATGTAAAGAGATTTTACGTATTAAAAGATACTTAAGGGACATATTACCCAATTGCAATGTGCGGACGTTCTTGGAGCCTGATTAGAACAAACAAAAACTTTTTGAGTCAGGGAAATTTTATTATGGAGTGGATATTTGATATTAAAGATCATTTTAAAAAAGAGGTATGGAAATATTTACCAACAAAATGCTATGATTTCTCTGATTGGCTTCAAAATAATCTGGGAGGAGTGGGTAAAGGTATAGATGAAGCAAGATTGGCTATGAGTTAATTGTTGAAACCGGGGAATTATCTCTACTTTTACATATGTTTCAAATTGTCTATATTAAAAAGTTTTAAAGAACTGGCAAAAAGTGCTATGGAGATATCACATAATAGTAAAACTGATATGTTTTCATTTACATAAGCATTAAGAAGTTGTTGGTGAGCTTTTCTAATCATTTTAGTGAGGTTGAGCAGAAAGTGTTGGGGAGGGAAGAGGCCACTCTCTGACATCATCTGGTACCTACTCTCTTTTTGTTTACTCTGCTGTAGCCACGCTGCTATTTTTCAACATGCTTTCACCTCATGGCCTTTATGTTTGCTGTTCCCTTTGATTATGCCATGTAAAATACCCCACCTATCCTAGCACTCTTAACCTTAACCTGCTTTATAGTTTCTCATATCTGACCTATATATTTAGTTATTCATTTTTGTCTTTTCACTAGAAGGAAACTCCTGAGAGCAGGGATTCAATTTTAATTACTGCTGTACCCCTAGCACTTGGTACATAGTAGGTGCTGATAAATGTTGACTGTTTAATAAGTGTTCAGTAAATGTTGAGTGTACAGATTAATGAATGAACAAATGAATGAATTCTTCAAATAATCATTTCATATTTTTCCTCCTCTGTGAATACTAGCCCCTCCCCTTTCTGAAAATTGAGAAGTTCTTTACCCTGTACTCCCGTATACTCCTCCATAATAGCTAATCCATAGTGACTGCTATTATTATTATTACCTTTTTTTTTTTTTTAAGGATTCATCCAGAGATATTAGAGAGGCTCTTCATGAACTCTTATGCTGCACTAATGTTTCAACCAAAGAAGGGATTCATCTTGCACTGGTGGAGCTGCTGAAAAATTTAACCAAGTACCCTACTGATAGGGACTCCATATGGAAGTAAGGATTTTTTTTGCTCATTTGTTCGCTGAGTCTGATAATATGGTAAATGTACAATGTTGACATTATTTAGTGGATCATCATAGATTGGGGTATGGCCTTCAATTTTGTCTTCAATTTAGAAACCTGATTCAACATAACTATACTCTCAAGAGTCTGGTTCCTAAATTGAATATCACATTTTAGGTTATTCATTTGTCCATCCGTCCACCTAGCAAATACTATGTGCCTGCTATGTGCTTACTATGTGCCAAGCCCTGTGGTAAGTTTTGGAGGTACAGAGATGAGTCGATTAGATTTCCTTTTCCTCTTATATAGTGTTAGTCACTCTTTGTCTGTTTCCATCATTGTAGAGATTAGAGGGAGGGTAGGTATTTGGTCTTCAGATGGAAAATCACAATCATATTTTCCCCTGATTACCTCTAGCTTTACTGGCTAGAGTCAAGCTTAACACTGTTCATGAATTGCTGTTTGAGGAGCTACTTGCATACATTTAATATAAAATGTCCGTTGTTGTACTCCACATATTTCAATGAGCTTATGTGATGAGATCACTGCAAATATATGATTTATTTATTTTCAAAAAAAATTGTTATTAAAAGTTGAAAAACTGTGGGTCAAATCAGGTGCTTGGAAGACATACTAAGAACTAAAAATGCCAGGGAATCTTGCTCTAGGTAACATTTTTGATACCTGGTTTTCTGTTTTGCCATTTCTTCATGTTTGTTCAGTCCAAATCAGCTCAATTCATTGTACATTTATTGATTGTCTTCAAGGAGCACTCAGTCATTCGGGATGTGGGGATACAGTGTCCCCTGAGGCACAGTGAGTAAATGGGCTGAGAGAGGTCAGAAAACTAGTGAATTAAGTTCTTTAAGACAGAACTGGAGAAAAGTGTACTTTCCTAACAGTATCAGGTGTTTTAAATGTGATGCCTTTCATACCCCATATAGCCTTCAGTTTGTTCATGGGGTTTGTTTTCTCTCTTTTGCTGATCTTCTTGTTCTCCAGTCCTTGGTGAAGTCCCATCTTCTTTGTGCAGCTTTCTCCGATCATAGTGATCCCTTCTACCTTTGACAGGTAGAAAGCAGGGTATCATTCATTTGATAGTTCATTACCTTATAGTGTTAGTCATCTTTGCCTCAGTTAGATTATAAACTCAGTGAGAACATTAAATTAAGGTTTATATTTATTTTCAGTTCACCACACCTTCTACACCAGAACTTAATTAAAAATAACAAAAAAGCATAAATACCAGCACACATGTAGTTCTTTATAACTTATAAAGGGCCTTCATGTAGTCATAGTAGTTAACTAATAGCCAATTAATAATAGCTAACTAATAGTTAATTAAGTTCTTATTATATAATGGCAGACACCTTACTAAGTACTTTTCATTCATTATCTCATTTAACCCTTATAGCAACTGTATGAGGTAATTATATTTAATCTCGTTTGTAGGTAAAAATATATCTGCTCAAGGCCACAGAGTTATTAAGTTTCCTGTTTCAGATCAGATCTCTTCTGATTCTAGAACTTCACCCAGGATATCAGTTAGAATGCTTTTGTCTACAAGTAACAGAAAATCTGATTAAAAGTGGCTTAAACAGTAAGGTCTAATTTTTTTGTATAACAAGAAGTCAGAAAGTTGATTTCAGGATTGGTCATTCAACAGCTTAACAGGGCTAGTACTCTGGTTGATTTCTCTGCAGTTCTCTTGGCTTTCTCCTCATAGTTGCAAGATGGCTACCTCATAAGACAGTATCTTAAGACAGAAAGAAAGGACATTCCCTCCATGCACTTCTCTTTTTTTAAAATTTTATTGAAGTATAGTTGATTTACAATGTTGTGTTAATTTCTGCTGTACAGCAAAGTGATTCAGTTATACATATGTGTATACTATTTTTCATTTTCTTTCCCATTACGGTTTATCACAGGATATTGAGTATAGTTCCCTGTGCTATACAGTAGGACCTTGTTTATCCATGCTATATATAATAGTTTGCATTTGCTAATCCCAAACTCCCAATACTTCCCTCCCCCACCCCCCTTCCCCCTTGGCAACCACAAATCTGTTCTCTGTATTTGTGAGTCTGTTTCCGTTTCATAGATATGTTCATGTGTATGCACTTCATTTGATTAGGAAAACATTCCTGAGAAGCTCCCCAGCAGACTTCCTCTCTTGTTCCATTGACCAGAACTGGGTTACTTGACTACCTGCAAAGCAGTCTCTGTAAAATGGGCTTGGGATTGCCATGATGAGTTTAGACCAGTTGTGGTTGAGCCCTTGGGCTAGGCCTACCTTCATTGAGCACTTTGCTACTTACCTGATACCTGAGTAAAATCAGGGTTCTCTTGGCAAGGAAGCTGGGGGAAATGGTTGTTAGTTAAATAACCTGTAGTAATATCTGTCATATCAGCTCTTCTATCTTCATAATAACCAAGTTTTTAGATGAATTAACTTGAGTTCCGGAATAATTGAATGACTTATCTCAAGTCATAGAGTTAACAAAAGTAGATGGTTGAGAATTTGTAATTCTGAGTCAGGTTTTCTGATTCCAATTCCCAGTACTTTTTTAAAAACAGGTTTGCTTGTTTCTCATTTTGCTTGTTTCAGATGCTTGAAGTTTCTGGGAAGTCGGCATCCAACCCTGGTGCTTCCCTTGGTGCCTGAGCTCCTGAGCACCCACCCGTTTTTTGACACAGCTGAACCAGACATGGATGATCCAGCCTGTATCCTCTGCTGATTTAGCAGGGAATTTTGGCATCTTTTTCTGCAGTGTAGCTTGGGTGGTCTGAGGGTTTTGTTTTGTTTTACTGTTATTTTTTTTTCTCATTTCTTTTAGTTAAAAGTATATCCTGAGGGAGCCTAATGGTTATTTTCCTCAGCTTTTATTCTTATATTCACAGTAATTCAACTTTGCCATTTAATACTAATACTAATTTTTTTAACCATTTATTGAGCATCTGCTATATTCCACATACTGTTTAAATACTTCATACATTTTTATTACTGATCTGCAAACAACACTGGAAGGAGGTATTATTCACTGCTTACAGATGAGGAACTGAGGCTCAGAGAGTCTAAGTAACTCTCTAAGCAGCAAATCTGGGATTCAAAGCCAGACAGACATCTTTGGTTTTAAAGCCTGTGGACTTTTCCCTATGTCTTATTCCATGCTTAATTTGATCTGCAGCCTGAAGGAGGGGATGGGCTGAGCTAGGCTGCATGATTACTCTAGCTCTGATACAAGTTCAGGGGGGTTGTGATAGCTTTGGGCAGCATGCCATGCCGTCGGGTTGTTTTCCAGTAATGGGAATACATTTACATCAGTACATCCATACTCTCCCGTGGTTCTTTTCACTCTATAGCACATCCTTGGTGAGGTTTAGGGGGGTATTTATTGAGATACAGGGATCAGCCAAATAACTGGCTTTTGTGATGACCATTGTATTCTCTCTTAATTCTTTTTTTTTATTTTCACAGGGCATTTGGAGAATTTTTTAAAAGATCTGTGTAATTGATGTGCTAACCAGTGCCTGACTCTGTGTTTACGTCTAAAAAAGGCACATCCCTGACCTTACCTCTAAAGGTGCAATACTATGACTATTTGAAATTCAGCTCATCAGAGAGAGACTTGTGGGCTAGGTGTTATTACAAATCACACAGGACATATTAAAGTGCCCTGAAATCTGAAGCCCCTTTCATGTTAAAAAAAAATACTAAACATTTTTGGAAGCCTAATGTTAAGATATTTTTCTGGGTAGTTCGAGAATTGTGTTATTTAAGAAATATGTTTGGCTGTGAATAACAGAGATTACCCCAAATGTATCTTAAATGTTAATTAGAGTTTTTTTTTTCCCTCAATGTAAAAGAAGTCTGGAGGTGAGCAGTCTGGTATAGTAGTTCCACATTATTCTTGGTGATCTAGGCTCCTTCCATTTTTCTGTTCTGCCATTTTCGGTCGTCCAAAATTATTGCTAGAGCTCCAGTCATCAGGTCCAGGTTGTAGGCAGGAAGTTAGAGGATATTTGGAATAAAATCAATATTCTATTAGTAAGGAAAAAGGGAACAATGGATACTGGGTAGGCAAATAGCACGCTCTGCCATAGAGATACATACAGAAGATTGGAAGGTATGTTTATCTTGTATTTTTAATTTCTGATTTTCCCTCTGTTGCAAAATTAATATACATAGAAAGAAAACTTTTAAAAGTAGAAAGAGGAAATTTCATATGTAACACCCAGAGTCTTACTAGCCAATGTAATTGACTTAATATTTTGGTATGTTTCCTCCTCCCTTTTTAAAAGCTTGGGTTTGGGATTTTGCTGTCATTTTATTTTTTAACATTTTATTTCATCAACAAACATTTGATGATAGATAGCTGCTGTCATATTTTCTATACATTTTAGAGTCTGCTTTTTTCACTTATGACAAAATGCTTATGATACAATATTAAAAATCTTTTATAAAGATAATTTTTAACGATTGTGTAATACTCCATCAAGTAGATGAAACACAAGTTATTTAATCATTCTCCTGTTTTTGGACATTTAGGTTGTTACTGATTATTTGCTATTGTAAATGATTCTCTGCTATTTGATTTTGAGATGTGGAATTACTCAACATTCATAAGACTCATATCTAGTACCAAATTATTATTCAAAGGGATTGTGCCAGTATATACTTTAGTAGGCATTGTACCAGAAGTTCTTATTTGTTAGTATTCTCGGCAGCAGGCATTATTTTAAAAAACCTTTCTTTGGTAATTGGAGGGGTAATTGGGGTAATTTGGAGTGAGGTAATGTATCTCTTTGAATTTGCATTTCTTTGTTAGAAAATTGTAGTCATTTAACAGGAATTTGGGGGGTTAGAAGTAGAGGCACCAAATTCTGGCCAAGCTCAACCTTTTATACCTCCGACTTTACTTAACGCGCTTATTTATCAGACATTGCAGTTTTGGTTCTTATTTTCAATGCTGCTAAAACCTGTCCAACAATGCCTGCATTGTTCTCAGATCATACCTTCAGACACTATGCCTACCTCCGAGACAGTCTTTCTCATCTTGTTCCTGCCTTGAGGGTATGTTGAAAACATCTTTCGTCCTTGTTTTTGGTTTTTTGATTTTTAGTCCCGTGTGGTTGTTAAGTAGCAGAAAGCAGACTATATATTCTCTGAAAACACATTCATTAATTCTCTTTCTCTCTTGGGCTTTCTTCTATTGTTTTGTACTTTTCTCTGAATCTTTTTTTGTTTTTTAATAAATTTATTTATTTTTGGCTGCTTTGGGTCTTTGTTGCTGTGCGTGGGCTTTCTCTAGTTGCAGAGAGTGGGGGCTACTCTTCATTGCAGCGCGCGGGCTTCTTATTGCGGTGGCTTCTTTTGTTGCAGAGCACAGGCTCTAGGCGCATGGGCTTCAGTAGTTGTGGCACACGGGCTCAGTAGTTGTGGCTCGCAGGCTCTAGAGTACAGGCTCAGTAGTCGTGGCTCACGAGCTCTAGAGTGCAGGCTCAGTAGTCATGGCGCATGGGCTTAGTTCCTCTGCGGCATGTGGGATCCTCCTGGACCAGGGCTCGAACCCGTGTCCCCTGCATTGGCAGGTGGATTCTTAACCACTGTGCCCCCAGGGAAGTCCCTGCTCTGAATCTTTTAAGAAGATTCATTTTTTAAATGTCCCTGGGTCTAGGGGCAGGACAGGAATAAAGGCGCAGACATAGAGAATGGACTTGAGGACACGGGGAGGGGGAAGGGTAAGCTGGGACGAAGTGAGACAGTGTCATGGACATATATACACTACCAAATGTAAAATAAATAGCTAGTGGGAAGCAGCCACATAGCACAGGGAGATCAGTTCGGTGCTTTGTGACCACCTAGAGGGGTGGGATAGGGAGGGTGGGAGGGAGATGCAAGAGGGAGGAGATTTGGGGATATATGTATATGTATAGCTGATTCACTTTGTTTTAAAGCAGAAACTAGCATACCATTGTAAAGCAATTATACTCCAATAAAGATGTTAAAAAAAAATGTCCCTGGGTTATTGATTATGTTAGGCAAGAAGAAGAAATCTGGAACAACATATTTTAAATCAAGGATAAGATTGTGTTATATCTTAATAATTACATAAAGCTATGATTCTCAACAAGTTTTTTTTTTTTGGTTGTGGGTCTTAGTTGCAGCAGGCAGGCTCCTTGGTTGCGGCATGCGTGTGGGATCTAGTTCCCTGACCAGGGATCGAACCCAGGGCCCCTGCATTGGGAGTGCAGAGTGTCATCCACTGCGCCACCAGGGAACTCCCAAGTTTATTTTTTAATAATAAACTCTTTATTATTTTTAAACTGAGAGATATAGAAAAAAAAAAATTTTAATGAACCATAACGATAATAATGGCAAACACTTACTGAATGCTGTGTGCAGGCACTTTTCTAAGCTCTTTATTTGTATTTACTCATCCCTGCTTAAGTAACTCTAAATGACTTTATTTAGAATAATATATGTACATGGTTAGAAAATTTAAACTATATAGAAGATACAAAGTTAAAAGTAAAATCCTTTTTGCTCTCCCTTCCTCATCCCCTTCTTGAAAGGTAGCCACTTTTAACAGTAAGAACAAGGATTATAATTATCATCATAAAAAACATTTTTACAACATGCTATATAAACTTATTTGGGAATAAATCATCACTCTTCTATGAAGTGAATGATCAAATAAAGGTTAAAAATAAATGTGATTACAGATTAATTTTTAGTCCTGTTTCTGTGGTTAGCCCATTTATTTCAGTTAACAATAGAAAATAATGTTATACCATTCTCTTTTCTTTTTCTCCTTGCAGCTGTGGCTATATTCGGTAGACCACGTTCGTTTTCTCTCTCTCTTTCCCTTTCTCCCACTTAAGCTGAGGAAGGAGAAAAAGGTTGTTTACAGAATTATCTAGCTTTTTTTTCCCATTTCTTTGTTTTGTTCACATTTTTTTCCTGGTTTCTTCGTGTTACTAAAAACTGAGCCACAGAAGTTTTTGTTTTTGTTTTTCTTAAGCCACAGAATTTGATGGCGCTGTAACCCCACTGTGTTTGCTTAGTTACCAGGTAGAAAACTAGTGTCATCAGCTCTTTCTCCCAATATCATGCCTCATGAGGATCCTTCCCATCAGTTCCTGCAGCAGAGCCTTGAAAGGGTATACAGTCTTCAACACCTGGACCCTCAAGGAACTCAGGAGCTGCTAGAGTTCACCATCAGGTGAGGTGATTGATCATCCCTTTCCTTTGATAAAGTTAACGTTGTTATGCTTGGCTTGATCCTTTTGATTTCTAATGTTGGTTATAGGCTAGTTTTTCTGACTGTGTTGACATGATTTTGTGATGTTTTTATTTGGATTAGATTGTAGTTTAAGCATATTACAAAGAAAAGCTTTGTGTTCATGACAAGATTGATGATTAGTACAAAACTAGAAAGAGTTACAAAGAAGCTGTTTTCAATTTTTCTTACCTTATATTAGTTAGAGTAACAGAAAATGCAACTAACAGTGGCTTAAACAGGATAAAAGGTTAATTCTTTCTCATAGGCGGACAGAGCTGAGATGGCTGATGACCTAGACTCATTCTTTCTTATTTCTCCATCTTCTGCATCAAGTGGCCTTTGCCTGAAGATCCAAACTTTAACTATCCCCTTTGTAATCCAGCCTCTAGGAAAAAGGAAAGAGCAGAAGGGCATCTTTTCTACAACCACTCCCTTTTAAAGACAGTTCCCCAAAGTTGCATGTTCTAATTTTACTTGTGTCCCATTGACTAGAACTTAAGTCACATGGCTATATCTAGCTGTAAGGAGCTAGGAAAGGTAGTCTTTGTTCTGGGTGACCAGTGCTTAGTTAACACTTGGTGACTCTGTTACTAAGGAAGAAGGGAGGGATATCGAGATCAGCAGACTCTGCCAGGCCCTATTAGTATGTCCTGAATGATTTGAAAAGAAATGAAACCCATTTGCCTTTATTTTTTTTAATTTTTAAAATAAATAAATTTATTTATTTATTTATTTTTGGCTGTGTTGGTTCTTCATTGCTGCGCGCAGGCTTTCTCTAGTTGCAGGGAGTGGGGGCTACTCTTCGTTGCGATGCGCGGGCTTATTGCAGTGGCTTCTCTTGTTGCGGAGCGCAGACCCTAGGCACGTGGGCTTCAGTAGTTGTGGCGCATGGACTTAGTTGCTCCGCGGCATGTGGGATCTTCCCGGACCAGGGCTCGAACCCGTGTCCCCTGCATTGGCAGGAGGATTCTTGACTACTGCGCCACCAGGGAAGCCCCCCATTTGCCTTTAGCAAAGACAATATCTGTCTGCTTTTGTAAATAGGGTTTGATTGAAACACAGCCACACTCATTCGTTTAGGTACTGTCTATGGCTGCTTTCATTGCTGCAGTGGTAGATTGAGTAGTTACCACAGAGACTATATGGACTACAAAGCCTAAAATGTTTACTATGTGACCCTTTACAGAAAAAGTTTGCTGACCCTGAAGTGATGCCTGGATCACATTTTCTTTCTCATCTGCTCCCTCACCAAGGTGATTAAATTTAGAAGCTGCTACTGAAGTTTTTGGCCCTGAGCCCAGGAAAATAAGCTCTACTTCCCCACTCAGCCACACCTAAATAAACATTTAAGTTTTGTCCTTGACAGTTTTCTATCCAGTTGGCACTGAGAAGGTACAAAATGCACAAAAGCAAGCCAATTTGGTCATCAGCTGCAGTGCTGGCTATTAGTAGGTACTCAGTAAACACCCAGGTTTGAGTCACTCTGATGATCTGGATTTTATGAGGTGATAGTCCTGTTGGGCTTTGGGCTGATCAGACCACGGTTCTAGTGCTGTGGTCAGTCCTGGGCACTATGTTTCTAGTTAAGTGCATTCTGAGAAAGGTGGCCAGGATGGTGAAAGATCCGAAAAGGAAAGCAGATGGTGCAGCAGTTACTGATGACCTACTGTGTTTTACAAATATTATTGCAGTTAGATGTTGTTAACCATTTTACAATGAAGAAATAGAAATTTGGGGAAATGAAGCAATTTGCTAGGAAGTAGCACAAATGGGATTTAAATCTAGCTTTGTTTGACTCTAAAATTGTTGCTCTCTGATATGCAGCAGTGAAGGGGATTCTTTTATCAGTGGCGATACGTCAGATGATCCCTGGGGTTCTTCAGAATTTACATTTTTCCGTAGTTGCTGAAAAGTGAAATGTTAGTCAGAATTTCATACAGAAGTTTCTCTGATTAGGACTCTGGCCGTTTACTTGTTAGTACTAGTATCAAACAAACTTCACCGTCAAACACATTGTCCTTTGTTGTAATCTAAGCAGCCATGTCACCCAAATAAGATTTCATCTCACTGCTGTAGTTCAGTGAGGACCCTGGGGGATGATTTTTTTGGTTTGTTTTTAGAACTTGACATAACTACTTTGTCTTCACCACTGTATTTTGGGTGCCTTATTTAGGAGCTTAGTAAATATTTGTTGAAAACTCTGGTTATGATGGCTTAACCAGGAATGAAGACTTTTAATATTTTTATAGATGGCATTTTCTTCTGGTCATACCTCACCTTCAGTTGCATGGATTTAATCTTTTGTAAGGCTCCACTATCCTTGATCAGAGCAAGAGCTGCTGTCTATTAAGTGCCCACTCTTCTGTTTTATGTACATTATTTCATTGAACTTGAAAACAATTCCATGAGAATTATCCAATTTTTACAATGAGTGAGGGAGCTGGAGTTCATTAATTTGTTATATGGTTTTTTAGCGCCAAGCATTGTGCTAGGCAGAAGGGATGCAATAGTAAACAAGGCATAGTCTCTGCTGCAAGGGATCTTACAGCCTGGTTGGGGAAATAGCTAGGTAAACAGGCAATGCAGTATTGTGATTTCCACACAATACATTACGTACAGGGTTTTCTAGAAGACGGAAGGGGGCACCTAACCCTTCCTTTCATGGTTTAAGCAATGACCAGTAGAATGAATAGAAATTAGTCAAGTGAAGAAGGGAAAAGACTGTCAAAGACAAGGAACAGCAAAGCCCTGGACTAGAACATAGGTTTTTCTAGCCCTTCCATCTTGTCACACTGCTCTGTTTCTGCATAAACAGTCTGTGTGACATGAAGGATCTGGTATAGTGAGATTTAAAATCCAAAGACTTGTTTCATATCAAAGAGGAAATCAGAAAAATACCTGGAGAAAAATGAAAACAAAAGTACGAAAATCCAAAACCTATGGGATGGGGCTTCCCTGGTGGTGCAGTGGTTGAGAATCCGCCTGCCAATGCAGGGGACACGGGTTTGAGCCCTGATCTGGGAAGATCCCACATGCCACGGAGCGGCTAGGCCCGTGAGCCACAACTACTGAGCCTGCATGTGTGGAGCCTGTGCTCCGCAACGGGAGAGGCCGCGATGGTGAGAGGCCCGTGCACCGCGATGAAGAGTGGCCCCCGCTCGCCCCAACTAGGGGGAGCCCTTGCACAGAAACGAAGACCCAACACAGCCAAAAATAAATAAATAAATAAATTTATTTATTTTTAAAAAAAACCTATGGGATGCAGCAAAAGCAGTTCTTAGAGGGAAGTTTATGGCGATACAAGCTTACCTCAGGAATCAAGAAAAATCTCAAACAACCTAACTTTACACCTAAAGCAACTATAGAAAGAAGAACAAACAAAACCCAGAGTTAGTAGAAGGAAAGAAATCATAAAGATCAAAGCAGAAATAAATGAAAAAGAGACTAAAAGAACAATAGAAAAGATTGATGAAACTAAAAGCTGATTCTTTAAAAATAATAAACAAATTGATAAACCTTTAGCCAGACTTATCAGGAAAAAATGGGAGAGGGCCCAAACCAATAAAATCAGAAATGAAAAGGAGAAGTTAACAACCAACACCACAGAAATACAAAAGATCCTGAGAGACTACTATGAACCACTGTACACCAACAAAATAGACAACACAGAAGAAATGGACAAATTCTTAGAAAGGTACAATCTCCCAAGACTGAACCAGGACGAAATAGAAAATATGAACAGACCAATTACCAGTACTGAAGTTGAACCAGTAATTTAAATATTCCCAACAAATGAAAGTCCAGGGCCAGATGGCTTCACAGGTGAATTCCATCAAACATTTGGAGAAGAGTTAGCACCTGTCCTTCTGAAGCTATTCCAAAACATTGCAGAGGAAGGAACACTCCCAAACTCATTCTGTGAGGCCACCGTCACCCTGATACCCAAACTAGAAAAGGTATCACAAAAAAATAAAATTACAGGCCAATATCACTGATGAATATAGATGCAAAAATCCTCAACAAAATACTAGCAAACTAAATCTAACAACACATTAAAAGGATCATCCTCCATGATCAAGTGGGATTGATTCCAGGGATGCAAGGCTTTTTCAATATCTGCAAATCAATCAATGTGATACACCATATTAACAAATTGAATAAAAACCATATGACCATCTCAATAGATAACAGAGAGCTTTTGGTAGAATGGAACATCCACTTCTGGTAAAAACACTACAGAAAGCAGGCATAGAGGGAACATACCTCAATATCATAAAGGCCATAGATGACAAACCTACAGCCAACATCATACTCAGTGGTGAAAAGCTGAAAGCATTCCCTCTAAGATCAGGAAAAAGAGAAGGATGCCCACTCTCACCACTTTTATTCAACATAGTTTGACGTACGGATGGCTAACAGGCACATGAAAAGGTACTCAACATTACCGATTATTAGAGACTGCAAATCAAAACTACAGTGAGATACTATCATCTCACACTGGTCAGAATGACCATCATCAAAAAGTCTACAAATACTAAATGATGGAGAGTGTATAGAGAAAAGGAACCCTCCTACAGTTTGTGGGAACGTAAATTGGTACAGCCACTGTGGAGAACAGTATAACCTCTAGTGTAATGTAAACATGACTTTTGTATGTACTGGGAAACCAAAAAACTTGCGTGCCTAGCTAGCTTTATTGTGATATTTGCTTTATTTGTGGCGGTCTGGAACTGAACCCGCAATTTTCCAAAGTATGCCTATAATTGCAGTTCACATTGTAAGGATTAAGTGAGCTCAAATAAGGAAACACCTAGCACACCTAGTACAGTGCACATAGGAGATGCTTTTTTGTACCTTTTTCATTAAAGAGTCCATAGTCTCCTGATGGATATCTAAACTGAGGCTTCCTGAGGATTGTGGGCATAAAGAAATACAGAGAATAGGTGCCGCTGTTGCTGCTCATGTTGTGTCCACAACAGCAGCCGGACATGGGGCTGGAGGACGAGCAAAGGATGCTGACTGGGTCCGGAGTTCCCAAGGAGAAGGAAGAGGAGGAGGAGGAATGAGTGGATCCCCTAACAACAGTGAGAGAGCAATGCGAGCAGCTGGAGAAATGTGTAAAGGCTCGGGAGTGGCTAGAGCTCTGTGATGAGCATGTATCCTCCAAGTCACTGACAGAGGAGGATGCACAGGGGAGCTCTTTGACTTCTTGCATGCAAGGGACCACCGCGTGGCCCACAAACTCTTTAACAGCGTGAAATAAGTGTGCCGATTCATTCACCCCAGCCTTCATCACCTGAGCTTCGGGATATTTCCTTATGGTTTTGAACATGCCATTTGTTTCTTAATTTGTATAACTAGGTTCATGTGAACCTCAAGGATTTTGGCTTAGGCAGGTAGCTTCTGTGTAATTATCAGTGATTCCATCTTATTAAAGTGCAGTGGTCAGCAAAAAAAAGAAATACAGAGAGGAAACACTGGGACACAGAGCGTTTTGAGCAGGGCTGGCAAGTTTCTATTTTTGTTTGTATAATAGTTCAGATTTCCCATGGCTAGTTGGGTTGCATCTTGTTTTGTGCAATTCAGAACAAATGCTACAGGGCAAGGGTGGTAGAATGACTTAACGCTTGGGGGCAGTCAGCTAATGTAGAGTCAGCTGGTCAGTGTTCTCTATAATGTAGCAGAAGGCAGAATCTTTCTGGAGATGAAATGGTTCAGACGTAGAACGATTCAGGGCCATCTTTTGCAAAAGAGACATCAGAGATGCGAAAGGGAGAGACCAGCTGGCCGCCAAAATAGAATTTTACAGGTATGGTTAGCTAGTACAGGGTCTTGCCTTTTATTGTGCTTGATACCCACACATGAGCAGGCTCTCCAGGATTAGCTCAAATCACCAAAACTCAAAAGAGACGGTATATAAGCCACAGACCCTAATTTCTTCAGTCACTTAGGAAATGATTCATTTTTGCCCCTTTCCAGGGCATCTCCTTTCTTGTATCAAGGTTCTCAGGAGGCGGCATTAGCTATCAGAAAGTTGCCTGAAATAAGAGGGAGGGGCTTAGTCCAATGGACAATTTTGCACAGGCTGCTATGAAACCTGATATAGTATCCCAGCCCTGAAACAGTTAACTTCCCTCATGAGCCAGATCTTTATGTTTCCCACAGTTATAATTTCTATGTGAAATTTTGATACTGACATTAAAAAACCAAGCAGGTTTCTATGAATTTTTTCTGAGATTGTTAGCTTGCTTGCTCACGCTCTCTCTCATTCTCCCTCTCTCTCCTCCCCAAAAAAGAAGAAAGAAAAGAAAAACATTACTTTTTGTAGATGTATAGCATATTTCCAGAAGAATTTAAAAGAAACTGGTATGGTAGTTGCCTCTGGAAAAGATTACTGGTTAGCAGCACACAGGTATAGGAAAGTGGACTAATTTAATTGTCTATCCTTTAGTATCTTTTGAATTCTATTCCTTATCGTTGTAATTCTATAGCTAGGTATGTATAACCTATTAAAAAAATTAAATGTTTCAAATCAGTAGTCCCAGCCCTGAACACAACTATTTTATGTGTGTGTACCACTTTCTGTTTTCTTGTCCACAGGCAGATGTATTTAATATGGTTGCAATCACTTTGTCTATACCTATATCCAGTTAGCATGCTTTTAATTGTGAGTATCAGAAAACCTTATCTCAAATTAACTTATAATGGCTATTTATTTCTTCATATGAACAGAAATCAGAGGCATTTCTTAGTATGGTATGGTTAAGTAGTTCATTTATATCATTAAGGACCCAGTTTCTCTCTGTCTCTTTGGATTTTTCTTGTCCTCAACATTTGCTTTATCCCAAGGTGTTTTTTCTTTTAGAGTTACAGTATGACTGCCAGTGGTAATCAGGACTATAAAATATTCTTGTTCAGTCTAGTGAGAGATAGAGACAGAGAGAGAGAAAGAAAAGAGAGTATGAGTGATTCATAGACCACCATCAGACCTGCTTCAAGCATTGAATATAAGTCCTTCCATTAGGACTCATAAGGCCAACTTAGGTGACCTAACCAGGGAGATGATGTGTACTAATTAGCTTAGTCCAGTCGGACTCTACCTGGAACTAGGTTTGGGGCACCTTCTCTTGAACAAAATCAGGGTTCACTTAGTAAGGAAAAAGTGGAAAATTACTAACTAGGTAGGCAGCCAATGGAGCCCACTATGATACCTTAAAATTTTTTTTTCTGATGATATAAAACGTACTTACCCATTGTATAAAACACTTGGAAAATAAAGCATAGTTAGGAGAAGGCACTAAAAAACACCCTAATACCTCTATCTAGAAAACAGGTTGCTGTGTTTTTCTCATATTTCATATATGTGTGTGTGTGTATATATATATATATATATGGTTTTTACATAGTTGAGATCATATAACTTATTACCATATTATATTTTAATGGTTGTAGAATATTCCATTTACTGTATGTACAGTAATTTAATAATTCCTCTACCATTGAATATTTAAGTAGTTACTGGGTTTTACTATAATAGTCCACATGACAATGAATATTGTGGGGCATAAAGCATTTCATTTCTGTTGAATGTTTCCCTTAGAATTACTTCTTAGCATAAAGCTACTGATCAAAACTTTTGACTATATGTGTGACTTTTATAACGTAGTACAGTTTTGTTTTCCAGAAGAATTATAGCAGCATAAACTGCTATCAAAGTGTAAGTGAACCAGTTTCATTATAACCACTTCAGCATTGAGTGCTGTCATTTAAAAATTTTTTACCAATTTACTAGGTATAAAATGGTAAAAAGCTTTTGACATGATCTTTAATTGGTGTTATTATCCTTATTCTGTTTGGCTTGGGTTTTTATTTACTACAGGGATCTGCAAAGACTTGGAGAACTTCAGTCTGAATTGGCAGGAGTAGCTGACTTCTCTGCTACCTATCTTAGGTGTCAACTTCTTCTCATCAAGGTTGGTTTGAATCCATTTTGTTCATGACTGTGTTGCTAAGAATGAAGTTTAATGGATCCAGCAGTGTTTGAGGCCATAAGTAGAAAAATAAATGGTTTTCTGCAACCGCTTAGCAATGGGGAAATTATGTACTCTGCAGTATAATTATATTTGCCTCTAATTAAAGAATTGTTAGCTCATATAGGAATTTGAATTTTTTAATTTGGGAGAATTCTTTTATCATATAATTAGAGCAGGTTGGATAACCATTTGCATTAGAATCCCAAGGATTTTAATTGTTTTTTAATAATTTGATTAGCAAAGATCTTGTATAAACATTTGTATTTTATATATTTATATATTTCTAAATGCTAATTTCATTTGGTCAAAGTCAGATTAGTCAAAGGTTGATTTCATTGCTCTTAAGAGTGCTAATGACTTGCTGTCATTTCATACTAGGTAGTTAGAGTACATATATATACACACGCAAAATTGGTACTCAAAAGCTGTTTCAGTTCACTGAGTTGAAAACCAATTAAACTAGCTCAATAGCTGTCAGCTTCTGCAGCAGAGTTCTGTTATAAATTTAGGCTTAGAATTTAGAAGAGCCCTTCTAACTTGATAAGACTTACTTGGCTTTAGTTCTAAATGTGGTTAGTCTTCAAAGTTATTAATGATATTTGACCAAAGTCAGAATAAATGGAGGCGTCAGAAATTATTTGCCACTGTAAGATATGTGAGCTTAGGGTTGTGTAGGTGTGTGTATGCATGTAAAGATGAGTGTGTACACTGAAGTAGGTTGGGATTTAAACAGTCCTTATTTGGCTAGATACTTTCAAATATATATGCCTGTGTAACCACCACCACAGTTAAGATATAGAAGATTTCCATTACCCCCAAAAGTTCCTTCATGTCCCTTTGCACAGTTATTTGGCTTTTCCAAGCTTCTATGAAACGAGGCTAATAACTCTACCCAGGTAAGGATTGGTAGCAAGCAGTGCATGTGAAAACCCTTGGTCTAGTGCCTGGTACATAGTGAGTGCCATGTCAGTGTTGGTCTTCTTCCTTCTTCCTTGGCTTGTTGTCTTCTAGATAGGAATACAAGAAGGCCTTTGAAAAGAATCCACTTTCCTTTAGTAGGAAAAGAGAAGAGATTACTCCTAAAAAGAACACAGAACTATGTTTTTTATTCAGCGTCATGGAGCAGAAGTGTAGGTAAGGGACCCAGACTTAGAACCCAAGGCAGGCAAGTGTTTGATAATAGGGGAGGAGCTAAATAAATCGTGGCACATCTACTCAACAGTATATTCTGTAGCAGTAATGATCTTTATGAAGAATTATATAAGAACATGACCAAATATGACATAATGTTATGTACCCAAAGAAGCATACAAAATTACTTCTGCTTTCTGACTACAACTATATAAAAAAACATGCATATAGGAAATGATTGGAAACAAATATTCAAAAATAATAACTCTTAGTGGTAGTATGATTTAGGTTATTAAACAATTTCTATATCTATAGTCTAGACCTGCCAGTGTCAAATACAGTAGTCACTAGGTACGTGTGACCATTGAGCACTTTAAATGTTCATGTTGAGGACTTCCCTGGTGGTGTAGTGGTTAAGAATCCGCCTGCCAATGCAGGGGACACGGGTTTGATCCCTGATCTGGGAAGATCCCACGTGCTGCGGAGCACCTAAGCCCGTGCGCCACAGCTACTGAGCCTGCGCTCTAGAGCCCACGAGCCACAACTGCTGAGTCCAAATGGCACAACTACTGAATCCCACGTGCCTAGAGCCCGTGCTTCGCAACAAGAGAAGCCACCGCAGTGAGAAGCCCGTGCACCGCAAGGAAGAGTAGCCCCGCTCGCTGCAACTAGAGAAAGCCCGCTCCCATCAACGAAGACCCAACGCAGCCAAAGATAAATAAATAAAAAAATAAATTTATAAAAATAAATAAATAAATGTTCATATTGAGATGTACTGTAAGTGAAAAATACACACTGGATTTCTTAGACTTAGTATGAAAAAATGTAAACTATCTCATTAATAATTTTAAAAATATTGATTGCATAGTGAAATCATATCTTATTTATACTGGGTTAAATAAACTATATTGTTAAAATTAATTTCACCTGTTTCTTTTTACTTTTAAAGATGTGGCTACTCTAAAATGTAAAATTACATACATGACTTATGTTATATTTCTGTTGTACAGTGTTAGTCTAGGTTTTCTGTAATGTCATTATGTCTGTAATTAAGAAGGGCTGTGAAAATACGAGACTGTAGCAGAGGTTTAGATGAGATGGCCGTATGGATGGATAGGCGAGGAGGGAGATGGAAGGTAAAATCCGTGGCTCTAAGTGATAGTTTTGAATGTGGAGAGGTTGAGAGAGGGAGGAATCTAGGAAAGCTTCTTGATTTCTTGTTTGAGTATGTTGGTAAGGTGATGGGACTGTTCAAAGGATAGTGAGCATGGAGCAAAGAAAAAGGAACTAAGTCAGGGAAGAAGGGTCTAGGCAGTCTGGTTAGTCCAGTGACTCTGGGATCAAGGAGGTCCCAGAGCCTCAGAAGCCTGGCGTGCCTGGACATTCTTGGTGAGGCCTTCATGGCTCCTGCACTCTGCTTGCAAGCTCTGGTCTGGAACATAGGGTCTTTGGGCCAGGAATTGAATGGGGAGGAGTTCATTTGGCCCAAATCATTGGTCTCCTCTCTGTCCATAATAGGTAGGGCTTATTGGCCTAAAAGAATAAGAATGAGAGGAAGTCTTGATCATGGTAAATTTTCAAAGCAAAACAGACACTTAAGTCTCAAATTATTTGGCAGTCTTTTTGACCTCTGTGTTCTGTCCTCTCCTGATTTGTTAGGCCTTGCAGGAAAAGCTGTGGAATGTGGCTGCCCCTTTGTATGTGAAGCAGAGTGATTTGGCCTCAGCAGCAGCAAAACAGGTAAGCTTATTGAGACCTTCTCCTCAGGTGGATCTCTGTCCAGATCTCTGTCCAGAAATTGCATTGTCTAAGTTAGAGTCAGAGGCCTTCACAAGGCTCTGCTGTGGCCTCCCCATTTTCAGCCTGTGTCAGAAGTTAGTGATATGAGAAGCAGCATAATTAGGGGACACAGCACTGGCTTTAGAGTCAGGGGACTTGGGTTCTGTCCCCATGTCTGCCTCTAATTTGTTGGGTGGTGTTGAGCAGGTTACTTAACCTCCCTGACTTCTAAGATTTCTTTTGTGTTCTAAAATATTATTAGTTTGTATTTCAGATATACTAAAATCCAATAAATACTATCATGAATCTTTCATCTGAAAATGTAGCTGAACTCATTTTGAGGTGGTTTATATTTTTAGCCTGTACCATCTCTCTTTCTCTCTCTTTTCTTTAACCATCTCTTGAATATTTAAAGGTCTTTTTGTTCCTCCTCAGTTCATTAAGTAGCCTTTAATTTTACTTGCCTTAAGTTTATTTCTTTCTAGTTTTGAGCAATTTCCCTTCATTCTTGGGTACTGGGATTTGGTGAACTCTTCTGGGTCATGTCTTCCCAATAGTAAGTCTGTATATGACTAATTACGACCCAGTAGGAAGATAATGATGGTGACTATGATTGTTACATTACAGTTCACTAAATGATTTCAAGTCTATTTTAATTAGCCCTCATGATAATCCCATTAGGTTGGAATAAGTATTAAGTCCATTTTACAGATGAAACAACGCTCAGCAAGGTTATATTCATAGAGCTATAGGTAGTAAGTCAGGGACTTGAGCTCAGGTACTCTGATACCCAGAGTCTGTTTTCTTTCCACTACTCTGCTTCATCTCTTATCTAATCTAGACTCCCTCTCAGACCTGCCATGTGGCTTATTGTAGGGGAGTAGAACTTAATGACAACAGACCACCAATGGGCCATGTTGGGAGGGATGGGACAGGGAGCAGTAGTCTGGAAGAAAGAGAAAGGAATTACCATTGCTATGTGACAGTTACTGTGCTAAGCACCGTCCATACCCCATTTAATCCTTTAAATTTTATGATGTTGGTGCTTTTTCTTCTGCATTTACAGATAGGGGAACTGAGGCACCATGTAATTAGGAAACTTATCTTACTGTCAGTTGTAGAAGACAACTGACAGGGCTCTGACTCAATGGGAGGCAAGCATCATTGCCTGCCATCATTGCTTGCCTCCCATTGAAGAAAGGGAAGGGAAAGAGAAGCATCATTCAGGGGGGAGTCGCTGACTTGGATAGAATAGAGCGAGAGCTTAGGATGCACTGGGCTTGAGCTGAGGTCACTGACATTGTTTTCTGCACTGATTCCCTCCCTAAAATCCCTCTGACAGACCAGGCCCATAGAACAGTCTGGATGGCTAACAGGTGGTCAATGGTTCCTAATACTAAGTTCTTGAGGACTTTTCCTGAGGATTACGTTTCCATACGTATTCATTTGCCACCACATCACAGTGAATTTGCTTTAGTTACAAGCAGTGCTTTACAGTTTTATCAGTGTTTAAACTTTCGTATCTTTATATAATCAACTAAGATGATATTACCAGATGAAAGTTTGTTTTTTTAATTGACAAAATAATTTATTCTCTCAACATGTATATTAATTTCTCTCAAATTACACTAATTTCTGTCAACATAGGCACTTAAAAATCTCAGTTTGGAATTAAAGCATAGGCATTAAAAAAAGCACTCTGTTCAGATCTGGTTTCACTTAGAATCCTGTGCTGCTCTTTGCTCTTAAGTAAGACTATAATGATATTTTCGCTGCTTATTACTTACCTTTTCCTTATAGATCATGGAAGAAACCTACAAAATGGAGTTCATGTATAGTGGCGTGGAGAACAAGCAGGTGGTGATTATCCATCACATGAGGCTGCAGGCCAAAGCCTTGCAACTTATAGTAACAGCACGGACTGCTCGAGGGTAAGATGTGTGGTTGGTGAAAAAGGGTGGCTGAGTCCTTTTAAAGGCACTTACAACTGCATTCAGAGATCTCACCAAGGTTAATGATGCGTGAAATAATATTTAGGAAAGACTTCCTAAGGGGTATACAAGCTCTTCATTTTTTCAAATATTCCAAGTTACATTCTTGGATCAGATTAGATCCCTTGAAAAACCCTTTGGTGGCTCTCCTTTGCCTACAACACAGCATAGGGCTTCATCTGGCAACAAGGCATTCTGTATAGTCCTTGATAGATTTCTTTAAGAATATAGTGCCAGAACCCCTTTTTTTCTCTTCTGATGGGACTAGTGCTCTATCTTAGGCAGTAAAGACAAATTATGAGAATGTATGGTGCTGTGAGACTACTTTGTTCAAATCCTGACCTCTCTACTTACTTGTTGTTTGATTACAGACAGGTTTTTTTAGCCTCTCTGTGCCTTGTTTTCCTGTCTGTAAAATGAGAACCATGACAGCATCTATCTCATGGGGTTTCTGTGAAAAATGAATGGGATAATACGTGTAAAAGCACTTAGCATGGTACTTAGTACGTAGTAAGAGCTCATTATAATGGTAGCTGTTAGACTTTCTGATAATGAGAATTGCTATATTTCATTGATTCTAAAATGCACGTTTAAAAATTTTACTTCTCTGAAATCAGATATTTTGATGGTGAGCCATAGTTTGATTGAAAGTGTTTTTGTTTCTTGGTGTTTCATAAAATAAAGGTGCATCTTAAGAATAATGGCACCACGGATTAAATATAATATAGTACTTAGGAAACTCATTATCAGACAGGAGACACATTTGATGCTCAGTCCACCAGTTGTGTCAGCCTAAAAATAGTGTAGAGAAATAAATATGAGTTTTTAAGTAAGCACTGAAAAATACATTAAAAGGAACATTGTATTATTTTATTTCTTTGCTTATCTTGATAGTGACCTGATAAACTCAGGTAGTGATTTAATCTTAGAGATAGCCATACATTCATTTAACAAATGTTTAATCCCTGCCATGTGCCAGTCACAGCTGAGAAAAGATTGGTGCTTGTGATGGCATCTACACATTTTTATTTAAAGAAAATAAATATCTTTTTCAGTTTATATATGATTATTGTAAAAATTTAAGTATTGCAGATTAAGTGAACATTCTGTTCTCTGGTAATCTACCCCTTGTAAAACAAATGACTAAAAGTGTAGATTATAAATGTGTGTATTTATTAGCGTAAATCGAATCATAATATACTTGGCTGTTCTGCCATATTTTCATTTCATCCAACAATATAATATTTCGTATTTCCATGTCATTATATAAAGATTCCAATATATTTGGTCTTTACTCATGCTATATTATTTTATATTTTCCATTTGTATGCATTCCTGCTTCTTTTTCTTTTTCCTTGATTTTTGCTGGAAATTTTTGATTGTTTTGTTTCTTTTTGTTTCTTTCGTCTTCCAGGGGTTTGAAAGTTCTGTACCCTAATTTTAACCTATTCAAGTGAGAGGCAGTAGAACATAATGATTAAGAGGGCTGGGGTGCCTCATTGCTTTGATTCAGATCTTGACTCCACCATTTGCAAACTTAGTGACCTTGGACAAGTTACTTAAGAACTTCTGTCTCAGTTTGTTTCCCATAAGTTAAACTGGGATAATAATAGTACTTGCCTCTCTGTCATAGGGTTATTGTAAGGATTATTGAATTATTATATGTGAAGCCCTTAAAATACTGCCTGACACATTAAGAGTAAACACTTGACAAATGTTAGCTCATTTTAGTTGTATAAATAGTATTTTTACTCTTATATATATATATATATAAATTTTTTTTTATTTTTGGCTGTGTTGGGTCCTCGTTGCTGTGCACGGGCTTTCTTTTTGCAACGAGCGGGGGCTACTCTTCGTTGCGGTGCGCGGGCTTCTCATTGCAGTGGCTTCTCTTTGTTGCAGAGCACGGGCTCTAGAGCACAGGCTCAGTAGTTGTGGCACACGGGTGTAGTTGCTCCACGGCATGTGGGATCTTCCCAGACCAGGGCTCGAACCCATGTCCCCTACACTGGCTGGCGGATTCTTAACCACTGCGCCACCAGGGAATCCCTACCCTTATATATATTTTATTTATTTATTTATTTATTTATTTATTTATTTATTTTTGGCTGCGTTGGGTCTTCGTTTCTGTGCGAGGGCTTTCTCTAGTTGCGGCGAGCGGGGGCCACTCTTCATCGCGGTACACGGGCCTCTCACTGTCGTGGCCTCTCTTGTTGCGGAGCACAGGCTCCAGACGCGCAGGCTTAGTAGTTGTGGCTCACGGGCCCAGTTGCTCTGTGGCATGTGGGATCTTCCCAGACCAGGGCTCAAACCCGTGTCCCCTGCATTGGCAGGCAGATTCTCAACCACTGTGCCATCAGGGAAGCCCCTACCCTTATATTTTTAATAAACAGATTGACCTTATATTTTCCAGCCTTAAAAAATAGAATTTATGATCATCTCTATCAAGACCACATCTAATCAAAATGAAAGTTTTAGTGTACTTTTATTTGATTGTTTCATGCTGTTAAATAATTTAGAATTTAGTTTCAGATTGTTCTTTTTTTAAATTGAAGTATAGTTGGTATATGATATTAGTTTCAGGTGTACAGCATAGTGATTCAGCATTTTTACAGATTATACTCCATTAAAAGTTATTATAAGATAATGGCTGTAATTCCCTGTGCTGTACAATATATTGGATTATGGTTTGTAACGGATCTCTTATTTTAAGAATTCTTTCTTAAAATATGCATTACTCTTTATAAGTACATTATCAAAATAATTTAGCTCCCGCTTACCCCACCACTGTTCTTTATGTATCACAATTGCCTTTTAAAATTCCTTGTTCTAATTCACTATTTATCTGATTGGAACTCATTCGCTAGTATTGTTTTTCAGAGTAAGTATATAAGTAGTATACTCATTGAGACTTCGCATATCTAAAACTGCCTTTCTTTTGCTCTCATACATAATTGGAATTCTTTCAGAACTCTGTTAGTATTGCTATGTTGCCTTTTAGTATTTAATGTTACAGTTAGGATGTCTGATGTCTGTCTGGTTCTCTTTCCTTTGTAGTTAGCTTATTTTTCATGGCTCAAAGATGTAAACTTTTTCTTTTCCTTTTTAGAATTCAGAAATTTCATCAGGATATGTCTAGTTATGTGTTTCCTTTCATTATTCTTACTGACCTTTAATGGGACTTCGAAGTCTCAGCTCTGTTTTATCTCAGGATTTTTTCCCTCTATTATTTCTTTAATTACTATTTCTTCCATCCACTCCAGTCTACTATACTGGATATTGTATGTTCTGGATCTATTTTCCCTATATCTTATCTTTTCTCTCATAATTTCAGTTTCTTTTTCTACTTTATATTCTGAGTAAATTCCTCAACATACTCTTTTAATTTACCATTTCAGTTTTCATCATTTTTCATTCTAGTGTTCTTCAGTTGTTGAGTTGATTTCATTATTATTATTTCCAAGTGTGCTTTCTTCTGTGTACCTTTTTTATAGCCGTTTTTCTCGCTTTATCAATGCAATATCCTTTCAAATCTCCTCTTAAATCTTAATCAGGTTGTTTATTAGAATTTTTAAAAAAGCTTTCTGTGCTTTCTTCCCTTGACATTACCTCATTGAGGTCTGCTTGGTCTCCTTTACAGCTCCTTATCATCCTTATAACATCTAATAATATTTCATTGTCTTTGAATACTTTTAAGTGAAAGTTTAGACTAGTTTAAATTGGTAACTGGTATAGGCTTCCCCAACAGTTATAGGTCAGTGTTTGGTTTCCCCTAGTGGGCCTCACTCTTACATTGAAAGTGGGGGTTCTTAGTGCTAGAGGCCTACTTCATGTACGTACCATGTAGGTGAGGCTACCTACTCTGTTTGGGGGTTGGGGAAGAGTTCCCAAATCTTTTTGTATTTTACTGCTTGGAAATTCTCCAAGTTGGTTGTATGTGAGCAAGCCAAAAAAGGTGCTACTTGGCCAAATTGCTTTCATTTCAGTCTCTGCTTAGCTGGAGTTCTCCCTTCCAGCTCTCTCATCCTAGGTGGTCTTTGGTTGGTTAACCTCACCAGCAAATTTCAGTTCCACTTCTAATAGTTTGTCACAGTTAAGAAAGTTTCAAGTGCTACCTGCTTTTTAGGAAAATAATTCAAATTAATGTTGGTTGTAGAATACATTTCCATCTGCCATTTATCATTTATTTATCCATTCAACAAATATTTATTGAATAGCTGCTTGTGTCAGGAAATACATGATGAATGATACAAAGTCCCTACTCTTCATGGAGCTTACAGCTTAGTGGAAAAACTTGACTCGGTTATTAAGAACCTTGATACCATTCTCTCACATGTTTTTATATAAGGAAAGAGTATTTGTTTTTTCTTCACTGGAACTTTACTCCTTCAATTAATAATATATTAATGAAAATAAGTGGAACATTCCCTGCAGAAATTATAAGAAATAAAATGCACAGAGATCAAAGGAAAAATCTGTTGTGTGATTAGTAAGTTACATTGTCCTGGCATGTTGCCTGGCTTATTTAGGTATACAAGTAAGTTTCTGTAAGTTTCTACAGAAATGAAATACTCTAAGTACTGCAGGACCAAAGAAGCCAAGATAGAGAAGAAAGCATATAGTCTGTGTCTGTGTGCAAAGTAGTAACAAAACCTTTTCCCCTTCTGCATGAGAATTTGACCTTTGGTTTCCAGGTCTATTCCCTGGAAAGCTGATCGCAACAACTCTATTACTAGGTGACACTGCTATGGTAAAAATGATCTCTGAGAAAATTACATGTAGACTAGAAGGAACTATCAGTGAACTATAATTACCTAATGCAGACACCATAGCTTTGGGCTTCATTGAATGCAGTGATTCTTGTAACTGAGCATATCCCTGTGGGGACCCTGGAAGGTATGCCTTTGGATTACTTCAAGAGATATTAGCACCTATGGAGCATGAGGCTTCTAAGTGAAGATGGTCTCCACATTCGCCTGATGTAGATATCATCTCCTTGAACCTGAGCTATCAGTGGCAAGGTCAGAGCTCCCAGACAGCTATGTAGATGGCTGAATGGGCTGCTGCAAGGACTCCTGCAGAGGAGGAATATGACATTGCACTGCCTGTAAGCTGTGCTCCTGTGCTATATCCTTACTGAATCTGGTGACAAGTGTGGCCTGTGATAGTCTTTGATTTTGAATGTACATTGAGCCTAATGGGCACTGCAGTGTTTTAATTAGGTCTTGGGATCCTGGCAAATATTTCCCCCTAGGTCCATTAGGAGTCCTCTATTGCTCTCACAGATAATTTTTATAGTATAATATGCTCATCGTCTTTTCTTGTGGGCTCAGGTTTCTGGAACTTTGGTCTTTACTCCTCAGTTCTCAGATTTCACAAGCAAATTACATGGGTTTTTTTGTTTGTTTTGTTTTGTTGTTTTTTCTTTTCTACAGAGTTGACCCCTTATTTGGGATGTGTGAAAAATTTTTACAGGAAGTGGACTTTTTTCAGAGGTAAGTATTTCATCACCTTCTAGCTTATTAAATCTTGGTTATGTAGAGATCGCACTTACAGGGAAACAAGAGCAATCACAAGCCAGAATCCTTGGTTTAGCCCATGCAGCCAAGCTATTATTATACATGCAGTGTGCCCTAATTTGTATACAGGTGGCTCTCAGTATCCATGGGTTCTGCATTCATGGATATGGAGGGTTCGACTGTATTATTCCATTTCATATAAAGGACTTGAGCATCCGTGGATTTTGGTATTTGCAAGGGGTCCTGGAACCAATCCACCACAGATACTGAGAGATAACTGTATTTTCTTTACTGGTATATAAACTTCTTAAGTTAGCTAAACATACAACATAATAATAAAAACACCAGGAATTTTTTTGATTCAGCACTCAGCTGGGCCAGAAAAAGACAAATATTATGTGGGAAAACTCAAACTCTTGTTGAAAAATCACGTTTCTATTTTTTTGCACCATGGTTCTTAAACTTGCTTATTTCTCTCTAATCTACAAAAATTGTTCCATCATTCTATAGGTAGCTTTTATTTTGTAGCATAGATATGTTTTCTCAGGATTCATTATGAAGTAAATCAGCTAAAACAGATGCAGTTGATGAGTGGAAGGCTTGGTGAAACAGTGGGGGTCGAGGTAGTGACCTCGTCTGTGACCTGTGGTATGCTGGCGATACAATACTGGGAAGAAGGCACTTATAGGATTTTAAAATCTAATATTTATTAAGTCTGATATTTCATTTTTTCACTCCTTGCTTCTACCCCCATGAACTTTACCAAACCTGACTCTACAGGTTTGTATGACTCTACACTTTTCAGGCTTTTTTCATTTGGGTGATGATAGCTTCCTGTAGGGCTGAGTTGCAATACTACTCTTCACCAGTAGGAGCTGCTCTGTAGTAAATGGTACAATCTAGCTTGACTCTTTAGATCCTGACTTCAAATCTCTACGAAGTCCATGCCTTACTTTTGGTTTTAGATTTTTTTTTTAATTGTAGTATAGTTGGTTTACAATGTTGTATATGTTTCTGGTGTACAGCAAACTGATTTAGTTAGACATGGTTTTAGATTCTTTAAGGTGGAGAGTCTGTTTTTGCATAGCTGGGTTGGAGAGATTTTTGGAAAGATGACAGCTCTGATTTGCCACAGATGAGGATCTGTTGTTAAGAGCTGCACATTCTTTCTTAATTCAGCCTCTGAGTCCCTGTACTGATATCACCCCTCAGTGAAATATTTTTTGACTATCTCCTTCTACAAAGCAGAGTACTGTGGAATCATTCAGAGCTGGGAGTAAGTTACTTAACTTTTTTTAAGCCTCAGTACAACATTATCCTCTCTGAGTTTCAATGTTCCTATCAGTGATGCTCCATTAAGATAGGCTTTTTCTTCTCTTTTGCTCAGTGTCATGTCCCCAGTGTCTAGAATACTACTTGGTAAGGCCTAAAGACATATTTGTTATATTAATTAATGAATCTGTAATATGACAATAATAATTCTAACAATGCACAGGATTGCTGGGAGGATTAAATAAGATAGTGTAAAACAAGAGGATGCCTGGCATATATAGGTATTTAATAAGCAAGGCTATTATGATGGTCATGTCACTACAGCATAATTACATAGGTGCATGGCTTTCCTCGGTAACCATGAACTCCTCCAGTTCATCACTTTTCCTACCTCAGGGCTTGGCAGAAGTTTGGGGCTCAGCCTGTGGTGAATGAATGCATAGTTGCTTCTGTTTGTTCCTTCAGGTGTTTCATCGCTGATTTGCCCCACCTGCAGGACAGCTTTGTGGACAAACTTCTCGACCTCATGCCCCGACTCATGACATCCAAACCTGCAGAAGTGGTCAAAATTCTACATACCATGCTGCGGCAGAGTACCTTCCTACACCTCCCCCTTCCAGAGCAGGTCAGCATCTGTGTCATACCCCTTCAGGCGAAATCCATCCAGAGAGCATCCAAAACTGCTCATCTTGGTGATCTTCTTTGACCAGTGGAGGAGCTGGGTTAGGGCCTTTCCTCTGATTGACTAACATATGTCCACCCATTAGATAAGGAGACAGAAAGGCAAGGATCATGTTTTGTTACCTAGAGATGACCTGGCTTTAGAATCATATTTTCTTCTTGCTTACAGATCCACAAAGCCTCAGCCTCCATTATTGAGCCAGCGGGCGAGTCAGACAACCCTTTGCGGTTTACATCTGGGTTGGTGGTGGCCCTGGATGTCGATGCAACCCTGGAACATGTGCAGGATCCTCAGAGCACTGTGAAGGTCCAGGTCTGTCAGGTTTTGGTCCCCATGGAGCTTCTAAACTGACTTTGTGTTGGAACTTTTAACTTTAGCACCCCTGTAATCTCTACCTGAGGGACAGAAACTGGGGAGAGAGAAGAAATAAGTTTTTATGGACAAGAGCCTGGGCGTGAATCCCAGCTCTACTGCTGGTTATGGTCTGGAGGAAGTTACTTTAAACTCTGAACCTTAGATTCTGCAACTGACAAATAGGAATAGTTGACATTGAAATGAAGTGATGTGTATAAAGTTCCTGATCCCCAGTAAGTGTTCACTAAATGACAGGGCTGCTTCTATTCTTATAATGTAAAGTTAAGACTTGGTATTTTCAGGGCTATAAGCAAACTGTAATAAGTCCTTTTCCGGTTGTGGGTGGGTCAGCTTGGTGAATACAGTTTATGGGTGGGAAAATCAGTCACTAGGGAGTATTCTTTCCAAGTTAGATAGATGTACTAGAGAGACAGGAGAGATGCAGTATAGACACTAATCAATTTAACAGTCTGTAGTTAAGCCCCACTAAGAGTCCTACCCATTTACACCCCCACCCCCGCTCCCTCCCTCCTTCCCTTCCATCTGTCTATGCTTACTCTACTGCACATGCTAAGTGCTAGGCAGACATGTCAGAATTCGTGCCCTCAGGATGCTTAGTTTCAGTGATAGACAGACAAATGGACAGGCAGTTGTAAAACAGAAGTTCAGTCATCAGTTCAGACAGGCACAGGATGAATTAAGAATGTTATGGCCTCTTATTAAATCCTGATTGCTCACACAACATAGATCCAACTTTGGGAGCCACTTGCAACACTGCCTCCTGAAATGAGACCTAACGTTTTAAATAACCTGACCTCTTCTCAAGACTAAGAGACTGGGACTTCCCTGGTGGTGCAGTGGATAAGACTCCGCGCTCCCAATGCAGGGGGCCCGGGTTTGATCCCTGGTCAGGGAACTAGATCCCACATGCATGCCGCAACTAAGATTTCATGTGCCTCAGCTAGGGAGCCCACATGCCGCAACCAAGGAGCCCACCTGCCGCAACTAAGTGTCACTGAGTTCAAGCTCGCTCTGCTCACTGCATGACAGGCCAGTGAATCGGGAGAGGAGGTGTTGAGGCAAGGAATACGACTTTATTCGGAAAGCCGGCAGACCAAGAAGATGGCAGACTAGTGTCTCCGAAAAACCATCTTTTCTGGGTTTGGATGCCAGTTTCCTTTATAGAACAGAGAGGGGGAGGAGATGAGGAAGTATAGTAAAAAGGCCATAAGTTTTGCAAATGTCCCCTGGAATGGCTAGCCTCAGGGAGGGGATGTGTTAATTTCTTCTTTCTTGCAGCCATCCACAGGTGGACAGGGTCAGGTTGCTTCCCCCAACAAAGGCACTTTGGTTTAACATTCAGGCAGAGGGACAGGGTTCCCCGAGGCAGGCCATTATGTACAGACAGTATCCTTTTAGTGAACAACAGCAGGAAAGCAAAGGTTAAAGTAAAAGAAACAGGTCCAACATGTAGCCAGATTTGGCTCTTCCCTGTTACCTAAGGAGCCCACGTACTGCAACTAAGGAATCCACCTGCCGCAACTAAGACCCGGCACAACCAACCAACCAATGAACGAAATAAATAAAGAAAATAAAGATTAAAAAAAAAAAAAAAGACTAAGAGACTGGTTCAGTGAGATAATGGACCAATCTACCGACTTAGCTTCTGGATTGTGAAGCTTCTTAGAAGTTTCAAAGGCAGGAATGAAGGGGAACATAATACACCACCCCAAAATAAGCCTTTTTGGCCTAAGGATTATTTTAGGATGATTATTTTTGAGAGGCTGTAGACTGGAAACAGAGTAGAATTGCCCTTTTGTGAGGGAAATTTACATTTATAAGGGAAATCTCCATTTGTAAGGTATCTCCCTCTCAGTTCCAAAAAGGGAAGCAAGACTAAATGTCTAGAAACTCATCAGTGAAGACTATGCCAACTTAAATTTGCATAACACTCGTACCCTTGATTATCGTGTTTTACCTGATAACCTCCCATAACAGGCTCCCTTCTTCTTCAACATCTTTCTTTTGTTTTTAGCTGAATATGGTATTTAAGGTGATGGCTTGGTTAGTTTCAGGGAGTTACTCAGTTTTCCTAGGTCTCTTCCTTATATAGAGGAGACATATTTGTTATTAACTTCTATTTGTTTTTCTCCTGTTAATCTGCCTTTTATTATAGCAGGGTCTCAGCCAAGAACCTAGAAGGGTAGAGGGGAAATTAATTTTTCTCCCCTACAGGGTTATTTCCAATTTTGGCTACTATAAAACCATTCTGCAATATACTTTTAAATATATATATATATATATTTATATATATACACACAAATATATACATATGTGTGTATATATACATATATGTGTGTGTGTGTGTGTGTGTGTGTGTGTATAAATTATAAAGAATACTATGGAGAAGCCCTTAATTTGTAGAGTGTGACTAAGGAAAAGAAAGACTTTGTGGAGATACTGTTACATGGATGAGATAAAGGATGATTAAGAGCAAGCGATAGAGGTATTCCAAACAGAAGGAATATGAATAAAAGTTAGGGATGCAATCACCTGCAGTAAGTACAGAAAAATAGCCTGGAGCAGGCAGGGTCGGCTTCCTGGAAGAGAGTAAGGATGAATCAGGCCCTGAAGTCGGTTAATATTTGCCAATGGTGACAGTAGAGGAAAAAAAATCTTCTGGCTTCCCAGCAGGAATTATTATAAATCATGAGACCTACAGAGAACTAACTCTGAGCTGCAGTTTTGTTGGGCGGCAGTGTTTTGTTTGTTGGTTTGTTTTCCCCTGTCTACCGAAAATAAATGCACAACCTAGAATTTGAGAGTTATGTTTTTTTTGGCAGACATTCTTAGATTGCAGGTATAGATTGTCGCAAGCCTGGGAGACAGCATCTCAGATAAATGCTGAGAAAACTGTTCGGAAGAGGAAGGGGGAAACCAGGATATATAGGAGTTTTTGCAACAACACCAGGTAGTCGCAACAAAAGACTACTGTTAATAAAAGAAAACTAGATATCTCAAGTTAAGGAATTTAGCACTTTTCTACATAAGGGAAGGTGCAAGAGTCTGGACTCATTGAAATCCTTCCTTTGATATGCACCCCAGCTCTCTGGGACCAGTATCCTGTTTCCTCTTCCTGAGTTTCCTCAAGCTGTACCATTGGGGTGGCTGCAGTCTGATGACTGCGGTCATTCCTTGTTTCCTCCCTGAGTTCCCTCAGGGCTCACCGCTGGAGGGCGGCTGCGGTTGCTGATGGCCCGAAATCCTTTGTTTACTGATGTGGTGGGCAATGTTTTATTTCTCAGCCCCAACGTTAGTGGTTCTCCACCCTAGCTGCACTTTAGAATTATACAGAAAGTGTTAAAAAGTACTGATGCACGGGGCCTCAGCCTACACCAGTTAAATCAGAATCCTGAGAGTAGGGCCCATGACTACCAGTATTTTTTATTTAAGAGCTCATAGGTGATTCTAATGTGCAGCCAGGGTTGAGAACCCCTGTTTCACATTGTCCTTGGAAAAAGTTCGCTGACCAATTGAGCATAAATGAGATTGCAGGTATAGATTATTTAAGGATCATCTGCTAGACTTTACTGAAAGATCACCTTCAGAGTAGCTCTACTACATGCATGGCTGGACTGTTTGGATACCTCTGCAGGCTGGGAGATGGGGAACTCGCTGCTCAGTCATGGGACAGCCCTGACAGTAGGAAAGCATTGTCCAGTTCAGCTACCATGCCCCAACACTTCCGGACAGATGAGATTATGGGGCAGGTGGGCTGAGACATGACTCCCCAGAGTTTCAAAGCTGAAAGACCTGTGTGGTCCCTACTTTACCCCTATCAGTGTAGTCCCGTAGCCCAGGACTTGTGTGTTTCTAGGATATGCTTCATTTGTTCATTTAGCTCATTTGTACACTGTGCAGTATATAATAATAGGCCCTCTACACAGATAGCTGTGAGGTCCCCCTGGGTGTTGAGGAGAGTTCTTTGGCAGCTTGTAAGATTTGAAGAACTGGCCAGTGATTTGAGCATGAGCACTGTCTCTGTAGAAGGAGATAGATAAACAGCTTCCTAGCTGCTTATGATCTAGTGGAGAGTTACAGAATTATTCTTAATCCTTGGTAGTTGGTGATGGATCCTGGGCCATGATATGATTTGGAGCCAGAGGAAGGAGAGTCATCCTGATGGGGGTGTCTGAGAAGGCTTTTCACATCAGGATTAATATTTTAACCTATCCATGTACTTAATAGAGGCACTTTATTCCTGTCACTCATTCACCATGAATTCAGGAAACATTTATCACATACTGCTTTGTACTGGGGAGGGGGGTAGAGAGATTTCGACAGTGTTGTCCTCCCCTCCAGGAGCAGTTTCGTATGAAGGATAGTGTCTTCTTTTCCTCCTGTTTTGGGGTTCATAGCAGATGTCACCAGCAATTCTGTTAAAAGCTCACAGCTCTTCTGCCTCTTTTTCTCACTTCTGTCACCTCTTAGGTCTCATATCCAGATGGCCAAGCTCAGATGATCCACCCTAAGCCAGCAGACTTTCGGAATCCCGGCCCAGGGCGGCACCGGCTTATCACTCAGGTGTACCTCTCCCATACTGCCTGGACAGGTAAGGAGTCAGTGGGCCAAGGCATTGGTTTTTTTGTAGTTTGAAAAATACGTGATTGAACCAGGCCTGCTGAGGGTTGAACTTGATTTCTTAAGGAGCTTGAAAGCTCAAACTGGGTACATTTAGACTAATTTGCTGCATTGCTTTGATTATACACAGCACAAGATTTTTTCAAAAGATGAAAAGGAGATTACAGTAGAATGGAGTCTCATTGAAAGAACCGTGGGCTGGACACCAGGAGACTATTTTCTTATCCTAACACTGCCACTGACTTGCTGTGTACACTTGGACAAGCTACTCTCCCTTCTGAATCTGTTTCCTCACCTTCCAAATTAAGATAACAATTCTTTACTACTTAATTCTGAGGACTACTCTGTCTGGAAATTAAACAGTTTTATATTTCTTACCAGAAATTTACAATCACTCTTTTTTGTGTATGAACAATTCAGTTCATTCCCCCAGAACAAGTAAAATGACAACTGTTCCTGCCTTCCCTTCCCACATGGGCTGGTTTGTGCGGTAATGCAAAGTAAGGTGATCTATTCCTATTTTACCCTCCCATACAGCAACTGAGTAGGACCTTGATAATTTGAGAAGAGACATGGAGGTTACATAAGTATTTTTCTTTCATTTGTAAAGAATAAAACGAGAGAATACAAGTGCAATGACATTACACTTCCAAAGCCTGTAAGGCTGCTTTGGAAACTTTGAAAAAGACTCAGTCTGCAGATTCTAAAATGTGGGAGAGAATTGGCCTCGGTGGTGTTGCGTAAATCACTGAAGGTGATTCAGAAGCATGGTTGTTACTGGAGAAGGTGTTCAATACCACCAAATTTGGTTTATTTTAGAAATAGGGGGATGCCTTCTGGAATTTTCTTTCACTGTATTTTTGAATACATGAGTAACTGTTTTTTGTTTTGTTTTTAATTATTTATTTATTTATTTATTTATGGCTGTGTTGGGTCTTCGTTTCTGTGCGAGGGCTTTCTCTAGTTGTGGCAAGCGGGGGCCACTCTTCATCGCGGTGCGCGGGCCTCTCACTATCGCGGCCTCTCTTGTTGCGGAGCACAGGCTCCAGACGCGCAGGCTCAGTAATTGTGGCTCATGGGCCTAGTTGCTCCGCGGCATGTGGGATCTTCCCAGACCAGGGCTTGAACCCGTGTCCCCTGCATTGGCAGGCAGATTCTAAACCACTGCGCCACCAGGGAAGCCCTACATGAGTAACTGTTTATTGCCATTATTAATGGTTTTCCTCTGTCAAGGGTGTTAGGCAGGTATAGATGACTTTATAAAGTTTTCACAAAGAGGAGGTGGTGCTGTTGAGTGTCAGGGCAGCCCCTTCGGGGGTCCAGCAGGCCTGGCAAAATTGAGGGAGCAGATCCAGCAATGCCCTTACCCAGAATCTGCCTCTCTGAGTGTCCCTCAATCCATATCCTTGCTGCTTGCCACAGTGCAAGTCCACAGAAACGTAGAGTTCCTTATTTTAATCTCTTGTGGTGAAGGGATCCTAGATATGGGGAAAGAAATGCTGTAGGACAGCGTTGTTTTGCAGGGTTAAGACTGAGGGAAGCAAAACAGCATGTTAGAGCTCAGAAGAGCTTGAAAGGTTTTGAGGGGCATATTGACTTGCCCCTGGCCACACAGCAGGTCATTGCCTGAACCAGGCCTACAGTTCGGGCTGTCCTGAGCCTGAAGAATTGTAATTCATCTAGGATCACCTCCTCTGAGAGGTTGCTACTTAGTCACAATTACAAATCTCTATTTTAATTCTCTGCTCAGCACTTACTAGTGTCAGATGTTTTCTCATTTGTTTATTGACTTTCTCTCCAATTAGAATGTAGGCTCCTTGAGAACAGGGAACTTGCTCGTCATCTTTAACCTCTGTGTCCCTAGTGCCTGACGTGGAGTAGGTGCTCAACAAATAATGAAAACTGAATATAGGATTTTAAATTTGCAATTAAAATTCATTTAATTCTTAGACAACTTTGTGGTGGGAATTAGTATTCTGCTCTTAATTTTGTAGATGCATAAGTGGAGGCCCATGTAGCTGAACAGTAATGGCACTGAGGCTGGCACGCAGATTTCCTAACTCCTAAATCCCTTGTTTTTTTCACTGTACCATCCCCCCATCTGACCTGGGACACTAAAGTGAAACGTGTTCTCATTCTGAAGGTGCCAGCACCTCTTTCTCCTAATCCAGGAGATGGTGCCTGGTATTGGTAAGGGGCTCCTCCATCTAGTCCCTCAGCTCCCTACCAAGGGCCTCTCCTTTGGGAGACAGAATGCTGCCAGGTCACAAGGTTTGAGTCACATAGACGAGTTTCCAAATTCTGCCTTACTTGCTGTGTGATCCTGAGAAAGTTATTTAACCTCTCTATCTCATTTTCCTTTAAGATTGGAGTAATAATATATACCTCATAAAGACATATTCTTCCAAGCATGATAAATAGGTTGCATGATTTTTCCCAGATGATCTTTTGTCCCTTTTTCCCACTGTCTCTTTCCCTCTTGTTTCTTCTTCCTGCTCCTTTCCGCTGCTGGCAGTGGCTTGAATTGCCACTCTTCCCACGTGCTGGTGAGAGAAGGCATAATGACCAGATGGGGTGTAGTCCTCTGACCTTACCAGTATTTGGCTCCTGAAAGTGCTGTGAGAGCCAGGGCTAGATTGTGGTTCAGGGGTTGGCAATAGCCATCTAGGACAAGAAAGGAGAGCGTAGTGGGAGAGCTGATACTGGAGCCTAGTACCAGAAAGCAGTGCTAGTTTCATTACAGATACACTCCAGGCTGGTAAAAGGCCCCATGTGAAAAGGTGATGCTGAGGTTGCTCTCTGGGGTTGGCTAGGTTGCTCTGGTTGCCTGCCAGCCTTTCCCTTCCTGGAGGACAGCAATCTAGTCTATATTCTGATCCCTAGGGAGAAGTCTGGAAGTAACCAGGAACACATCTGGGGAGGCATTGAGAAGTCCTGGGACCTCTGCCCTTGTTCATTTAGATCCATCCAGCCCTCATTCCTGCCCTGTAAACCTCTTAGCCTTGGGCTCATCTTTAATACTTGCACCTTTCATGAGATTGCCCAGTCACACAACATCAAGGAGGACACCCAAGCTAGCGGTGTTCTTGGCCTCTGCACTTGCCCTTATGTTTTTCTGAAATCCTCTCCCCCTTCTTTATGGAAGCCACATGGTGAATAGAAAGATTAGTTGCTTCAGTTTATGAACTGAGCTCAAATTCTGTCACTGGTGTGGATTTGGGTAGTCACTTAGAACCTCTCAGAGTCTTGGGACTTTTTTGGGATTGTGACAGTCTTTCTTTCATGGTGTGGCAGGGTAAGAACTCTTGGGGTTATGTGCTTGGCACAGAGCAGGTGTTCCATTCCAAAGCCTTCCTGAGCTCCCTCCTCAGTACCTCTTACGGACTAGAGTGTGCACTGTGCTCCAGTGCAACTGTCTCTGCCTCCTCAGCCAAACAGCAACTTGAGGGAGGTCTTACTTATTTTTGCTGGGGCCTGCCACATGAAGACACCAGATCAGTATTGTAATGTCATGTCATGAAAGAATGGAAGGTTCAGTGACATGATTTTAGGTCCCTGAAATATATTCCTGTTCAGTAGTGAGAGTTTTCTGTCCAAACTATTTCCTAATGAAAGGCTTCCTCTCCGCTAATGCGATAGAGTCCACTGTGCATGTAGCCCTCAGGCCTGAGATCAGCTGTGCAGAAAGAGCATGATTATCTGGGTACAAGAATTGGCCACATGCCTGTACTTTGTGACCCTCTGTCTTGAGGCTGGAAGGCCTCTGTGGAAGAGGGCTTTTTAGCTTGCTCTCTGAACATCTCAGCAGCATGGCTGTGAGCTGCAGGGAGCCCAAGAGACTGGAGGAGGAGGTGGCAGTGGCAGAGAAGCAGCAGTAAATCTGCAGGCTTAGGAACAGCCTCACAGTATTCAGGCTGGAGAAGTGTTTTTGTATGCTGATGGGGGAAGGGAGGGATGCAGACAGATGAAGAAATGTTCTTGAAACTCTACTGCTTCTATCTTTGATGTTGCTTTTACTTGACATTTCATCCCAATTCTTAGGTGTTGCCCCATCAAAGAGGATTTTTGTCTTTTTTTCTAGAACCGTGCCAGGTGGAAGTGAGACTGCTGCTGGCCTACAACTCCAGTTCACGCATTCCAAAATCCCCCTGGATTGAGGGTGGTGAGATGTCATCCCAGGTGGAAACCAGCATCGAGGGCACCATCCCCTTCAGCAAGTCTGTAAAAGTTTACATAATGCCCAAACCCGCAAGGCGCTGAGTCACAAGTAGTCTTTACAGCCGTGGCCTAAAAGGCCCTTCTTGGGATCAGAGTGAGCCAGAAGCCTGGAGCATTTCACCTGGACATGGTATATAGGCATAAGGAAGAACATGTGACCCTTATAGTCTCATCTGGTATCGAACATTGGATAAATTATTTTGCATTAAGAAAACAAAAACCTTCAAGTCTATCCCATCCCCCACCCCCTACCTCCCTAGCCTTGCCCCCAGTAAAGTTGAGACACCAAGCTGTTCTAGAAATCTGTGTAGCTATAGGTTCAACATTTATACGGCAGGCCTACATTCTTCAGGTGTGAAACAAAAAGATCCAATTTTCTAGCCCCTTCCAAAGAACCAGTTATTGGAGCCATAATCTTATTTCTTAACGCAATAGTCTGTTTGCCAGGGCCAACTCCAAAGCAGCTTTCACAGCTGTACTTTTTCACCACCGACAGTTCCTGAAGGGCCCTAGACTTTCGTTATCCTGCTGAGAGTCTCCTTCCTTAACTCAGGCAATAGCTGGCCAAGGACTGAATGAACAGCTGAAGAATGAATCACTTTCATCCCTCAGGGAAATTCTTGATCTTGCCTGCCATTATCCTTAGAACAAAAATCTGAGAGAAGGGGCATATTTTACAAAAGAAACCAGGATTATGGGAAAGAGGGACTCAGTGTAAGAAACAAAGTCATTTCCCACTACTTCTCTGATGACTCCAGTGCTGGAGCTGTATGTGAGCTGAAGGTGCAGCGGGGGTCTAAGAACAGTAAAGCCTCCAGAGATGTGAACCACGTGAGGGCCTGTGCTATGTTCTTTACCTGTCATTTTATCCTTGCAACAGCCAAGTGAGACTAAGAGGTTAAGTCACTGGTAGGAAAACTGTAATAATGCCTTTACTCATTCAAATCCAAGATGATTCCAAAGGCCTGAGCTATACCATATGGAAAAGAACCTTCAGATTTTCTCTCTGTGCCTCAGTTTTTTCATCTGTAAAACAGAGGTAATTATACCTTAAGGGTTGTTGAATGGGTTTAATTAAATAATGCTTGGCAAATCTGAATCTTTGGCCAGTCTTGATCATATTTGGTACTTGGAAAGCTTAATAAAAATAACAAGAGCATACAATTACTCAGAGGCAGAGCTGGAATTTGAATTCAAGCATGTTTGACTTTTGGTTTAATATACCTAATGTGTGCCCAGCAGTGTTGTAAGCCCTTTACATGAATTAACTCATTTAATCCTCAAAACTACCCTATGAAGTAGGTACTGTAACATTTATTCTATAAACAAGGCAGTTGAAGTTCAGAGAATTTAAAGAAACCAGGATTATGAGAAAGAGGGATCCACTATAAGAAATAATATTGTGAACTACATCTCTGATGACTGCAGTGTTGGAGCTGCCTAGTTGGCCTAGGACACACAACTAGTAAATGACAGAGCTGGGATTTGAACCCAGGCAGTCTGGCTCTGGGAGGTTATAACTGCTATAGAGGGACTAAGGGAAGAAGATCACCTCCATGGGATTTACTTTTCTAGTGTGCTCGCCTGTTTAGTACATCTCAGTGATGTGCCATCAGTGGGCTCTCATGTGTCAACAGATGCCCTAAAGAAAATAGCCTGCCTTGGAGATAAAATGAAGCTTAAAGCTAGGCTGAATCATACCATGGCCCTGACACAAAGCACCTAATGATGATTACTGAGTTGAAGCACGGATGAAAACATCAAGACCCATCGCTGCCAACTGAGCCTTTGATGCCATAGCTATAGAAAGCCTTCCAAGGGAAGAATATGCTGAATCCTTTTCAGATACACTACTCCTTTTATAAAAATCCTTCTGGGTCATTCCCCATTTTACAGGTGGGGAAACGGAGACTTAGAGGTAATGTCTTTCTCCTAAGGGGCAAGGGTGGGATTTGATCCTAGGTCTTAAAACCCAAAATAGTACTTTTCCCACCAAAGGTGGAGAAACACGAAGGGGCAAAATTTACCTTAGTATCAGGATGAGTTTTTAAGAATTGAATGGGCTGCATTAGGAGCAGCCTTATTCTTACACTAATGAGCGTAAGAATTGAATGGGCTGCATTAGGAGATAAGGAGTTTTCCATGCTGGATGTGTTCAAGCAGAGGTTGAACAAGCTCCTGACAAGTTTGTTGTAAAGGAATTCAAGTATCATATGAGCGGTTGGGCTTAACCTTTTAAATTCCTTTTACTCTGAATTCTCTGTGAATTATGAGAATCTTGATTTTTCTGACAGAAACCTGGAAGGGAGCATAAAGATGGCTCCGGTGTGGCACCCTCATTTATAAGTGAATGTGCAAGCCCAGAAAGACTGAGTTAGTAGAAGCAAGTCTGGAACCCAGGCCTCTCAGTCTAATACGGTTTTCATGACAGGGATCTGTTGTTCTGCCTTTTCAGTGGCCAACTATGTACCTTGTCAAAGCCAGAAACTGTGTCACATTGGACTCTATCCTTATGCCTCATATAAAACCAGCCATCAAGTCCTTTAGATTCTGCTTCCTTAAATGTTTCAATCCTCTTCTTGACTTGGTGGTTCTGTCTGGATGCAGCCTCATCATCACTCCTAAGGTATGGGATTAGCTTCTTAATGAGCTGCTTGCTTCAAATCTTGACCCCTTCAGTCTACTCTTCACACAGCTGCCAGAGTAATCTTTCTAAAACCCGGATCTGATCACACCATTCCCCTGCTTTAAACCCCTTTAAGTGGGTCACTTCTGGCCCCAGGATAAAGTTTAAACTCCTCTCCTTGAAGGCTCTTTATGCCCCTTGTGTCCTCTCCAGCCTCATACTCCGTGTCCCAAACATTCTCTACTTCTCCAGCTGTAGAGGATTATCTGTAGTTATTCCCAATACTAAACCATGCTCTCTCTTGCTTCACACCTTTGCACTTGCTGAGCCCTGGAATGTGCTCTTCAGATTGTCTCCTATGGTTCTTTTCTTTTCATTATTCAGGACTGAGCCTCATTCTGGAACCTATCTGTGTCTCCTGTGGGCTTGGTGCACTGCACAGCCTCCTATACGTTCTTCAAGCATGGTATTTATTGCAGGTTCACAAATGCCAACCTCTGAAGCAGGTAGGCAGGGAAAAAAAAGGGGTCAAGTGGCTTTGTCAATCTAATAAATGCATCCTAGGTAATTTTCATGAATGTATTTTTCAAAATTATGAAAAATAATAATCCTTGTACAAATTAAAAAAGGGGGGGTTGTCAAGTGACCTGGAAGAAGATAACAGAGACTTGAGGAATCAGCACATTCTGTGTCAGAAGAAGGCAGTTGCTATTCAGCTCCACTCAGTTCATAGGTATGGACCTGGTGATGTCAGATTTTCTGATTCTTCCAGAAAAGCCAGAAACCTGCATTTTCATGTGAAAAATAACCACGTTAAAAATTTTGGTAACTAAATAAAGTAAATGTTAAAATTACTCTGAGACAAACAAAACCTGTCTCCAGGTAGATTTGTGCCAGTTTGAAACTTCTGCATCGTCACTGCATATTTACATGTCTGTTTCTTCCAACCACTCTGTGAATAGCTAGACTGTAAGAATGTCTGTGTTGTATCCCCAGCATAGCTCCTGGCACATACCAGGCAAGGAAAGAAGGAATGAGTCCGTGAATCCAGAGCAAGTTTAGCAGTACCATGACATGCCTGCAAAACCCAGCCCTGAGAGTCGGGTTTCTGAAAGGACTTTATATTTGGCTTTGACATGATTGACCTCAGCAAACAATTATGGAGAAGGTACACACCTAGCACTTGACAGACTGCTCGTCTTAGGAACCGCTCAAGCTAGAAGAAATTAAATGTGGGCAGAGTGAGGGCTGTGCAAGCAACTTACAAATTAAATCAAAGGGTTTAATGATTAAGACATGGGACTAAGTATAGTGTCATGGAAAAGGAGCTTCTCTCCAGGCTCTGCAAATTGCCAGCATTGACCATGCAGAACAGATTCAGAAGTAGGGGCTATCATCAGGTTCTGTACAAAGTTTAATAACCTCACTGTCAGGTACTTCTGTCTCAAAGAAGTTTGTACTAAGTTCTGTTTAATGTAGAGACAACTCACTTAGGAACATTGATTACACCCACGCCTAATTCAACACCCACTGGAGCTGTCTCACCTTACATTTGACAAAAAAAATTTTTTATTGCATCAACCAGAGAAACAGTCTAAATTTTATCAAACATCCTTCCTAGCTATATATGTGTCTGGCTTTATGAGCTGAGGGAACTGAGATCTAGAAACATCCTGTCATCTGACAAATGGCTGGTTGTAGAAAGGGCACTGAGCAAGACCTTCTCAGACCTCTAGGCTGAGTCTCAGGTCTGTGAGGATCTCTCTCCCACGGGCCTCCTAAGGTGGTAGAAAGAGATCAAGACACAGCATTGGGTTCTAATCCTCCGTTTGCCACTTTCTTGCTGGGTAAGCTTAGAAATTAGATCACTTTCCATTCCAATGGGCTTAGCTCATCTTTTCTGGCCAGGCCACATCTTAAGTTGCTGTTCAGTCTACGGATTGGCTGTCCTGAGGTCAGATGCCCAGTGGGGCCAGTCAGGCAACAGGATCATGTGGAGCAAAGATCAGCTTTCTGGGCTGTGGCTTCAACAAGGGCTGGGGTGGAGCAATTTTATTTAGTTATGACCATGATAGATACCATCCCTAATAAATAGTTCCCAAATGCTTGGTGAATAAATGAACCTCTTCTTGTTCTTTAAGACTTGTGTTACATCCTTAGTGATGTCTTCCCTAATTTTCCTCCCATTCTGGTAGGATAAGTTAGTCCACCCTTTGTGCCACCACTGGACCTTGTAACTAGTATAATGTTAACACACTGTATCATTACTGTCTTGTTTATTTGTTTCTCTCTCACATAACTCCTGAGGGCAAGAACTATATCATTCCTGTACCCCTAGGATCCAGCAATAATTGGTCATAAGAATATTAGTAAGAGACTCTCGTAAATGAATATAAAAGAGAATTACTGAATAAATGAGAGAATAGAGTAGATAATTCCTTTGGGCTCCAACATTCTATGAATCTATGAAGTTATAAGCTGATATATTAAGAACCATAAAATGAAACCAGTTAGCTTTACACAGCAGCCCCATTAGGAGAAAGATACTGACAATGGTTTCAACTTATTGAGTCCTTACTACATGCCAGGCAATGTGCCAAGACTTTCTATGAATTACCCAACTTAACACCTATGGTAACTCCAGGTACTAATATGATCCCTATCTGACAAATGAGAACAGTGAAACTCTGAGAGATTAAATAAAAGCCCAACCAGTGAGTGGCCGTGAAAGCCACAGTTCAAAGTCAAGGCTATCTGACACCAAAGCTGATACTCATAACTCTTCAAAGAGGGGGAAATTGAAAAATAAGGTAATGCTGATTACTATTATAATTCTGTCAGTCTATTCTAAGGCTTCACAAAGGCCACCTGGTATTTAATAGAGCAAAGGCTATCCATGCCAGTAGGGACCATTAAAAGGCATTTAGTCCAGCCCCATCATTTTATAGTGAGGGAATCTGAGGCAGAGAGAACTGTCTGGCAAGGCTCAGGTTTAGTTAGTAGAACAGCCTGCCTAGAACCCTAGTATCAAGGCATAGCTCCTTTTACTGTTATTGAAGTGTTGCCTCAGTTCATTCAGGGCTCTACTCATATGTCATTGCACAAAGACACTTTCCCTGACCACACATCTGAAATAGCCCCATCACTCTTTTTCTTATCTTGCTTTATTTTTCTTCATAACATTCTACTTATATTATGTATTTGTTTCCTTGTTTATTTTGCCCACTAGAATATAAGCTTCATGAGCACAAGACTTTTATTGCTGTTTCTCTGGAGCCTATAGCAGTGCCTGGCATATAAGTTACTTAATAAAAATTGGTTGAATTGATGACTAAACATTTCAAAGCATCAATTGCAATGTGATTTTAATGCGCTGAAACTTTTCTTTGGCTTTCAAACTTCAAGTCAGAAGGCTTTCTTTATTTTTGCCTTTATTTTCGCTTACTTCTGGCCTAACATTTGCCACAATATTAAACTTTGGTAAACTTCTGTCTCCTCCCCTGATTTTCAGCCACCACCCCCCCACCCCCCAGGACAGGGACCTTGCCTAAGTCATCCATGCATCCCAAAGCCTAGCACAGGACCTGGCACAAGCAGCTGTTCAAAAATGCTTGGGGAGGCTGGAGTGGACAGAGGTAAGAGTGACAGTCACAGGCATCATTGCTTAGTGATTTATTCTCTTAAGGCTCCATCAGCAGGTGGAATGGAAGACCCCTCCCACCCTGATGCCTTGGGTAACCAAGGCATTATACTCCTTCACTGCCTGCTCTGTCTGGAGGACCCGCACATCAATGCCTTTTTTCTTGAGGTATTCCACGGTTGATAGGGGTACCTGGGAAGAAGGAAAAAGATGAGTAAATCAGGGGGAAAGGCCCCCAGGATTCCCTTTCCTGCTATGAGGCAAGTATATTCTACAGAACTGGACAGTGACAACTATCACTCCTCAATCACCCGGCGTGTCACCAGTCCAGAATTTGGCAGTGAGTCCCAAGGAGTCAAAAAGGCTTCTAAGAAGTTAACAGAAGTACCATGAAACATGTGCAAACAGCTCAGGTGAAATGGAAACTGCAAAGAGCATGGATTTTGGAGTCAGACAGTCTTGAATTTAAGTCCTTACTAGCAGTGTGACTTTGGGTAAGTGAATTAAATTCTCTGAGCCTTTGTTTCCATGTATGTAAATAGGGATAACAAAACCTGCTTACACGGTTGGTATGAGAATGAATTCAGCTAAGGTATGTAAAATGTTAAATGTTTGAGTCAGTCCAACCTGAGTCTAAATTCTAACTTTGCTGTGTACTAACCAAGAGACCTTTTGAAAGTCTTTCAACTGCAATTTCCTCCCCTATAAAACGGGGATGATACTACTTAAAATCAAACGGTTGGTGTGAGGATGAAGTTTTATGAATGTACGTACACTGCAGCTCAAATGCAAATGTCTTCTCAGAAAGGCCTTTCTTGAACACCCCATTTAGAGCAGCCCCTCATAAGTCACCATTTTCTTCACAGCACTTACTATGACCTGAAATTGTCTACATTTTTATTATCCATGAGGGCCATGACCTTGTTTGCCTTGTTTAGCTTGTCCCTGGTACCTAGAATAGTGTCTGCCCCATAGAAGGTGCTGAATAAATATTTGTAAATGAATTTATATAAAAGATTCTCAGGAGTGGCAGCTATTATTGGATATTTTCTCAACTCTGGCTTGTCTTCAATATTATTTTAAATAGATTTTAATTAGACTCTGCCTTGTCAGAAGGAGCTCTGAGTGAAATGTTTTTTAAAATGCCCTATATTACTTTTTTATATGTTTGAACAATTTTATAATAACAGTAGTCTTACAGATAGGGATCATTTTAATGGAGGAAAAAACTAGGTTAAACTAAAAAATATAAATAAAGGGCACCTCCATCAGTAGGGAACTGGATTTTAGGACATCTGTATAAAGGATAGAATGAGGTAGATCTCTATAAACTTATGTGAAAGGCTGTCCATAATGCAATAATGTAAGTGAATAAAAAGTTACAGAACAATATGTATAGAGTGATCCTATTTATGTAAAAACATGTATATCAGTATGTGTAAGTGTGTATATATTTGCAGATGCATAGAGAGAGCATTGGAGCAGTTATGATTGGGAAGGGGAAATCTTTCACCTTTTTAATTCTACATTTCTGCATTGACTCTTTTACAACAAGCATGTACTATTTCTATAAGTACAATAAAAATAAACTTTCTTTTTCTGAAAGGGGAAAACGGCTTAACTTGAATGTGCCCAAGAAAAGAAAAATTAAAAGTACTGTAAAAATGGAAAGTACTGTAAAAATCTAAAGAGCCAAATATTGATAACTGTAGAGCTTAAAAGAAATTCCAGGATTGAGGAATTTCTGAAAAATAGTTGAAACAGCACAGGCCTATGATTAGAGACTGGAGAGTCCAACCCTGATGAGGAAGAATAGTGCACAGCCACTATTTTATCCTGGGCCGTCCACTGGCTCAGCAAAATGAGGGTGCATGATATATAGAGATGAACTTCCAAGAAGGACATATCTCTAAGGTAAAGATCCAAGAGATTACCAGAAGTCCTCAGGAATGCTGTGCTCACCAATACCTACCTTCAAGGCCTCACTCATCCCTCGGCCAATGACAAGGATCTGCACACCCTTCTCGACAACTTCCTCCACATCTGCAGGCTGCACACCAGGAGAATGCTGGACATGGAAAGAGAAAGTATACCAGCTACCTGCTCTTTTCATCTTTCTTTGCGATCAGCATTCCTGTTAGAGTCATTCATTCACCGAACAAATGTTTACTGATGTTTACTCTATGCCAAGCCTCACTAGGGCCCTGGGAATAGCAGAAGATACAGTACTGCCCTTATGGAGCTCTAAGTCTAGTGAAAAATATAGAAGACTACAAAGATATTTCAGTAGTTTTACAAGTGCTACAAAGAAGTACGTTCAGGGTGTAGTGAGAACATACAGAAAGGGCACCTAATTCAGACCTGGGGAGTCAGGGCAGGGGGTCAGGGAAGACACCCCAGAGGACGTGACCTTTAAGCTGACACCTAAAGGACAAACAAGAATTAGCCAGGTTAAAGGAAATCAGGGGAACAAGGCATACCAAATACAGGGAATAGCATGAACTAAGGCTCAGGAAAGAGCAACCTAGTGAACTACAATTAGTTCCATATGACTGAAGTGTAAGTGACAAGTGAGTGGAAAGAGATAAAGTGGGAGAAGAAAGCACCTGCACACCATGCCAAAACTTGGAAAGCTCCATACTGTTTCCTTTTTGTGAGCCCCTTTCCCACTTAACTCCAGGAAAACTTTGATGCTTTAAAACCTATCTATCACTCTGTAAAGTCTTCCCAGATTCTCCCAGGGATATTTAAGGTAAGGTGTTTAATGAACATTAATCCAACGTTAAAGGATGGTGGCTTCTGAACTGCTTCCACATCAGCAAAGGGGATACAAGAGTTAGAGTTTGGTAAATACCAGCCCAACTATTGGGGAGTGAATAAGAGTGGAAAATTGTCATGGAAGACATGCTGTTCTAACTGCGTCTTGAAGTATGACTAGGAGTATGCCTTGATGCAGTGGTTGTAGAAGCGGTACATTCTAATCATAGTTAGACATGGTTTAGGGAAAGAGCTGCTGAATATACCAAGACAACAACAAATGTACCAAAGAAAGAAGGGTTTTTCAGTCTAAAAAGCTGATGGTTTAGAGAAGATAGGATTGAAATTTATTATAAAAGATATAAGAAGAACAAATATGAGTATTTTTATTAAATCCTGGAATAATAATATCTTACATGTTTACAGTTGCAATTTTCATAATACAGCTATAGAAATTATTCCATGTGATCTGCATTAATAGTAGCACAAAAGCATCCATTCTCCTTGTTTTATAGATAAAGAAACTGAAGCTCACAAAATATATACACACTAGCCAAGATGACACAATTACTAAGTAGCAGAGTTGGGATTTGAACAGAAACATGTTCACCTTTGGTTTAATGCACTTTATTAGAATACTGTAACCTAGGGAGCAACCTTGAAACTTGAAAGAACTAGCCCTAATGACCACAGAGTTGTGCTTAAGCCCAGTGCCTGGCCCATTGTAGGCACACAATAATTGTTACTTTAAGTGTAACCTGAATCTTCCCTAAGGCAATTGCCTGCCACCCACACACACACATGAGCTAAAAAACCAATAAAGGAGACAGACTGAAGTATTAAAAAATACTTGATTAACCCCCCTAAAAATGCAGGAATAAAAAACATGAGGACAAACAGAAAACAAATAGCAATATGTTAACACTTAAACATAACTGTAGCAGTAATTAACTTTAAGTGGACTAAATAGTTTAATGAAAGGCAAAGATTGAGTTAAAAAGCAAGACCCAACTAAACACTACTTACAAGGTATATACTTGAAATATAAAGGCATAAGTTGAAAGTAAAAGGATAAAGAAAGATATAAAATGCAAACACTAAGAAAGCTGGTGTGGTTATATTAATATCAAGATAGGAAGTATTACTAGAGATAAAGAGTTTCATCTCATGATACTTAAAGGACCAATTCATTAAGAAAAACATAACAACCCAAATCTGTACACTCTTAGTGAAAGAGCTACAAAATATATGAAAACAAAAATAACAGATCTGGGACTTCCCTAGTGGTCCAGCAGCTAAGAATCCGCCTTCCAATGCAGAGGATGCAGGTTCAATCCCTGGTCTGGGAACTAAGATCCCACATGCGGCGGGGCAAATAAGCCCATGTGCCACAACTACTGATCCTGTGCACCACAACTAAAGAGCCCCTGTGCCACAACTACGGAGCCCATACACTCTGGAGCCACGACTAGAGAGGAGCCCACATGCCACAACTAGAGAGAAGCCCGCACACTGCAAGGAAAGATCCTGCATGCCGCAACTAAGACCCGACACAGCCAAAAATAAATAAATAAATAAATAAATATTTTTTAAAAAAACAAATAAAAATAACAGAACTAAGGAAAGAGATGAAACCACTGTAGTTGGATTTTTTAAAAAATATCTTTATTGGAGTATAATTGCTTTACAATGGTGTGTTAGTTTCTGCTTTATAACAAAGTGAATCAGCTATACATATACATATATCCCCATATCTCCTCCCTCTTGCATCTGCCTCCCACCCTCCCTATCCCACCCCTCTAGGTGGTCACAAAGCACTGAGCTGATCTCCCTGTGCTATGCGGCTGCTTCCCACTAGCTATCTATTTTACATTTGGTAGTGCATATATGTCCATGCCACTCTCTTACTTCATCCCAGCTTACCCTTCCCCCTCCCCATGTCCTCAAGTCCATTCTCTACGTCTGCGTCTTTATTCCTGTCCTGCCCCTAAGTTCTTCAGAACCTTTTTTTTTTTTTTTTAGATTCCATATATATGTGTTAGCATACGGTGTTTGTTTTCCTCTTTCTGACTTACTTCACTCTGCATGACATACTCTAGGTCCATCCAGCTCTATAGTTGGAAATTTTAACAACCTTCTCTCAGTATTTGATAGAACACATAGACAAAGAGTCTAATTAAGGAAATGGGAGCTTTTAGCAACACTATCAGTTAATTTGACCTAATAGACATTTATAGGTTACTACACCCAACAACTGCAGAATACACATTGTTTTTTCAAGTGTACATGGAACAGTCACTAAGACCTTATGCTGACATAAGTCTCAGTAAATTTCAAAGAAAGGAAATAACAGAGAATATGATATATGACAAAATAGATTTGTTGATAACAATAAGATATTTAGAAAAGACAAATAATTGGAAATTGAGCAACAAAGTATTTTGAACTAAAGGGTAAAGGAAAAATACATCAAGATTTGTGGAATACAGCTATATAATGCTTATAGGCAAATTTATCACTTTAAATACTTATAATAGAAAAATAATTGTCTAAAATCAATGGTGTAAGCCCCCACCTTAAAAAGCTAGGAGAAGAGAAGCAAATCATATCCAAAGTAAGCAGAAGACAGATAATAATGAATATATGTGTGTAAATCAATGAAATGGGAAAGAAATGATAGAGAAAAGTCAACAAGGCCAAAAGTTGGTTCTTTGAAAAGATTAATAAAATTGAAACCATTGTAAGACTGATCAGGAAAAAAAGAGAAGATAAAAATCATAAATACCAGGAATGAAGGGGACATCACTATAGATCATACAGATAGCAGAAGAAAAATTTTAAAATTTGGGAATAAATTTACACTAATAAATGTGATAACTTAGAAGAAATGGACAGATTATTTTTGAAAGACACAACTTATTAAAATACAAGAAGAAAATCTGAATAGTCCTATAGATGTTAGAAATTGAATTTATAATTTAAAACCCACAGAAAAAATTATAGACACATGATTTCAGTGGTGAATTCTATTTTAAACATTTAATGAAAATCCTCAACAAAACATTAGCAAATGCAAGGTTGGTTCAATATTTTTAAAATCAACGTACTTCACCACAAAGTAGAGAAGAAAAATTATACAGTCGTGTCAAATGATGCAGAAAAAGCATTTAACAAAGTTCACCATGTATTTATGATTAAAAAAAAATAAAACTCTCAGAAAACTAAACTAGAATAGCCAAGATATGGAAGCAACCTAAATGTCCATCTAGAGATAAATGGATAAAGAAGATGTGGTACACGCACTTACAGCCACCTAATCTATGACAAAGGAGGCAAGAATATACAATGGAAAAAAGACAGTCTCTTCAATAAGTGGTGCTGGGAAAACTGGACAGCTACATTTAAAAAAATGAAAGTAGAACACTCGCTAACACCATACACAAAAATAAGCTCAAAATGGATTAAGGACCGGACACTATAAAACCCTTAGAGGAAAACATAGGCAGACCACTCTTTGACATAAATCACTGCAAGATCTTTTTTGATTCACCTCCTAGAGTAATGAAAATAAAAACAAAAATAAACAAATGGGATCTAATTAAACTTAAAAGCTTTTGCGCAGCAAAGGAAACCATAAACAAAATGAAAAGACAGTCCTCAGAATGGAAGAAAATATTTGCAAATGAAGCAACTGACAAGGGATTAATCTCCAAAATATAAAAACAGCTCATGCAGCTCAATATAGAAAAAAAAACAATCCAATCAAAAAATGGGCGAAGACCTAAATAGACATTTCTCCAAAGAAGACATACAGATGGCCAACAGGCACATGAAAAGATGCTCAACATCACTAATTATTAGAGAAATGCATATCAAAACCACAATGAGGTGTCACCTCACACTGGTCAGAATGGCCATCATCAAAAATTCTACAAACAATAAATGCTGGAGAGGGTGTGGAGAAAAGGGGACCCTTGTACACTGTTGGTGGGAATGTAAATTGGTACTGCCACTATGGAGAACAGTATGGAGGTTCCTTACAAAACTAAAAATAGAGCTACCATATGACCCAGCAATCCCACTCCTAGGCATATATCCGGAGAAAACCATAATTCAAAAGGATGCATGCACCCCGATGTTCAATGCAGCACTATTTACCATAGCCAGGGCTTGGAAGCAACCTAAATGTCCATCAACAGAGGAATGGATAAAGAAGATGTGGTACATATATACAATGGAATATTACTCAGCCATAAAAAGTAACAAAATAGTGCCATTTGCAGAGACGTGGATGGACCTAGAGACTGTCATACAGAGTGAAGTAAGTCAAAAAGAGAAAAACAAATATAATATCGCTTATATGTGGAATCTAGAAAAAAGGTGGAGATGAACTTATTTGCAAAGCAGAAATAGAGTCACAGATGTAGAGAACAAACTTATGGTTGCCAAGGGGGGAAGAAGGGTGGGATGAATTGGGAGATTGGGACTGACGTATATACACTACTATGTATAAAATAGATAACTAATGAGAACCTACTGTATAGCACAGGGAACTATACTCAGTGCTCTGTGGTGACCTAAATGGGAAGGAAATCCAAAAAAGAGTGGATATATGTATATGTACGACTGATTCACTTTGTTGTACAGAAAGAAACTAACACAGCATTGTAAAGCAACTATATTCCAATAAAATTTAATTGAAAAAGTTCAGGACTTCCCTGGTGGCGCAGTGGTTAAGAATCCACCTGCCAATGCAGGGGACACGGGTTCAAGGTATGGTCCAGGAAGATCCCACATGCTCGGAGCAACTAAGCCCATGTGCCACAACTACTGACCCTGCACTCTAGAGCCCGTGAGCCACAACTACTGAGTCCACGTGCCACAGCTACTGAAGCCTGTGTGCCTAGATCCTGTGCTCCGCAACAAGAGAAGCCACCACAATGAGAAGTCCGCACACCGCAACGAAGAGTAGCCCCCGCTCGCCGCAACTAGAGAAAGCCCATGTGCAGTGACGAAGACCCAATGCAGCCAAAAATTAAAAATAAATAATAAATAAAAATTTTTTTTAAAATGTGGTACATATATACAATGGAATATTGCTCAGCCATAAGAAAGAATTAAATAATGCCATTTGTGACAATATGGATGGACCTAGAGGGTATTATCCTAAGTGAAATAAGTCAGAGAAAGATAAATACTGTATGATTTCATTTATATGTGGAATCTAAAAAACAAAACAAAACAGAAATAGACTCATGATACAAAGAATAAACACGTAGTTGCCAGAGGGGAGGTGGTGGGGGAGATGAGTGAAATAAGTGAGGGACATTAAGAGGTACAAACTTACAGTTACAAAATAAATGAGTTGGGCTTCCCTGGTGGCACAGTGGTTAAGAATCCGCCTGCCAATTCAGGGGACATAGGTTCGAGCCCTGGTCCGGGAAGATCCCACATGCCGCAGGGCAACTAAGCCCGTGCACCACAACTACTGAGCCTGCACTCTAAAGCCCACGAGCCACAACTACTGAGCCCGTGTGCCACAACTACTGAAGCCTGTGTGCCTAGATCCTGTGCTTCGCAACAAGAGAAGCCACCACAATGAGAAGTCCGCACACCGCAACGAAGAGTAGCCCCCGCTCGCCGCAACTAGAGAAAGCCCATGTGCAGTGACGAAGACCCAATGCAGCCAAAAATAAAAAATAAATAATAAATAAAAATTTTTGTTAAATGTGGTACATATATACAATGGAATATTGCTCAGCCATAAGAAAGAATTAAATAATGCCATTTGTGACAATATGGATGGACCTAGAGGGTATTATCCTAAGTGAAATAAGTCAGAGAAAGATAAATACTGTATGATTTCATTTATATGTGGAATCTAAAAAACAAAACAAAACAGAAATAGACTCATAGATACAAAGAATAAACACGTAGTTGCCAGAGGGGAGGTGGTGGGGGAGATGAGTGAAATAGGTGAGGGACATTAAGAGGTACAAACTTACAGTTACAAAATAAATGAGTTGGGCTTCCCTGGTGGCACAGTGGTTAAGAATCTGCCTGCCAATTCAGGGGACATGGGTTCGAGCCCTGGTCCGGGAAGATCCCACATGCCGCAGGGCAACTAAGCCTGTGCACCACAACTACTGAGCCTGCAATCTAAAGCCCACGAGCCCCAACTACTGAGCCTGTGTGCCACAACTACTGAAGCCTGTGTGCCTAGAGGCCAAGCTCCGCAACAAGAGAAGCCACCACAATGAGAAGCCCACACACCGCAATGAAGACTAGCCCCTGCTCACAGCAACTAGAGAAAGCCCGCGCACAGCAACAAAGACCCAATGCAGCCAAAAATAAATAAATTAATTAAAAAACAAAAACAAAAAACAAATGAGTCACAGGGATGAAATATACAGCATGGGGGATATAGTCAATAATAGTGTATGGTAACAGATGGTAACTAGACTTATCGTGGTGATCATTTTGTAATGTATAGAGACATGAAATCATTATGTTGTGCACCTGGAACTAACATAGCGTTGTAGGCCAATTATACTTCAATAAAAATAAATAAATAATAATTATTAATATTTTAAAAATAAACTAGAAGGAAACCTTCCTTAGGTAGAGGACATCTAAGAAAAACCTACAGCTAAAGATTAAGTATAATGTTGAAATGTTAAACATTTTCCCCAAAAGATTGGACATAATAATTTATTTCCTTATTATCTCTTGGACCTGTCCATTCCTCTCCATCTCCACTGCCACTACCCTGGTCTAAGCTGCCATTACATCTTATTTAGCCTGTTGCAGTAACTTTCTAACTGGTCTCCATAAAACCACTTTAGCCCTTTCCAATTAACCATTCTTCAAATTGTAGCTAGAGGAATCTTTGCAAAACACAAATCCATTCAAATCACTCCTCTGCTTAACAGCACTCAATGGCTTCTCATTGCCCTTAAAATAACTGCCAAACTCCTTAACATGGTATATAAGTTCCCAGCTGCCTCACCAGTCTTACCGCATATCACTTTCTTCATGTTCTAGCAGGAAAACAGTTTGGCATTTTCTTAAATATGTACTTACGCAATTCAGCAATCACATACCTGGGTATTTATCCTAGAGAAATGAAAACTCACATTCACACAAAAACCTGTACATGAATGTTCATAGCAGCTTTCTATTGGGGGTGGGGGGAGGCGTTGTTAACTCTTATTTCCTAAACTTAGAAGCAGCATATCCTACTCTAGATTTTTTTTCCCAGTTTTATTGAGGTATAGTTGACATACAGCACTGTATAAGTTCAAGCTGTACAGCATATGACTTATGTATATCATGAAATGATTCCCACAATAAGTTTAGTTAACATCCATCATCTCACACAGATACAAAAAAAGAAAAAAAGAAAAAATCATTTTTCTCTTGTGATGAGAACTCTTAGGATTTAGTCTCTTAACAACTTTCATATATATCATATAGCATTGCTAACTACAGTCATCTGTAGCAGCTTTACTTGTAGTAAACCAAACTGGAAACAGCCCAAATGGTCATCAACAGATTGGGTTATAATCCAACAATGGAATACTACTCAGTAATAAAAAAGGAACAAATTATTGATACCTATGACAATATGGATGAATCTAAAATGTATTATGCTGAGTGAAAAAAGCAAGTCTCAAAAAACTATATACTGTATGATTCCATTAGTATGACAAATAAATGTAACGTGTATTAGGTCAATTGGCAAAATATTAATAAGGTCTGTTTATTAGATAATAGTATTGTATCAATGTTAATTTCCTGATTTTCATCACTGTGTTGTAAGAGAATGTCCTTGTTTTTTGGGGAAATACACACAGGTATTTAGGAGCAAAGGGGTACATCTACAGCAGGGTATCTACAGCAGTTCAGAAAAAAGTCTATTGGAGAAGAGGATGATAAAGAAAATATGATAAACTTAACATTTGGGTCTGGGTAAAAATGAGAATTCTTATATTCCTGTAAGTTTTCTGTAAGTCTGAAATTATTTCAAAATAAACAGCTTAAAAAATAACCCTATAGTATTGGCAGGTTATAGATTAGCAGGAAGAGACCACATATAGGCACACATACCTACTCACTACTTCCTGATTTATTTAGCCAAGGAAACAAAGTTTAGCAGAAGCCAGGTGGCTACACAAAGCAGGAGCAGATGCAGCACATCTTTGCTGGCTTTCTCCATGTCTCTTGATTTCCTGTGGGGTGTACAGCTACTGCTGACACTCTTCACTCAGTCAGTGAGTGTTCCAGAGCTGATAACATAGCCAGTCTCTCACACTAACACCTTTTTATATTCTGACTTACTTCATCAGCATCTTCTTAAGGAATTTACACTAAGACTATATGAGCTTACACTTAAGGGAATATCAGAGTGTTCTAAATTAGAACACCTGCACGTCAAAGAGTGAACCAAACTGATCAGCAGCAACGGTACTTCCTCATCGTGGGAGGGGATGCAGAGCTAGTGCCCAGGTGGCTCTGAACAGTATCTCTGCCTCCAGCTTTCCCTATTCTCCACAAAGATCAGAAGAGATTGGGGGGAGATTAGATTCTTTATCTCTAAAGTCATTTAGGTTTATACATTTTTAAAAATTATTTAGTTATTTATTTGGCTGCATCAGGTCTTAGTTGCGGCATGCAGGATCTTCGTTGTGGCATGCGGGATCTTTCATTGTGGCGCGCAGGCTGCAGAGTGTGTGGGCTCAGTGGTTGCGGTGTGCGGGCTCTCTAGTTGTGGTGTGCGGGGTCAGTAGTCGTGGCACGTGCGGGCTTAGTTGCCCGGTGGCATGTGGGATCTTAGTTCCCCAACGAGGGATTGAACCTGCATCCCCTGCATTGGAAGGCAGATTCTTAACCACTGGACCACCAGGGAAGTCCCTAGGTTTATACATTTTTAAAAGGCAAAACAAAAATGGGGATATTTTTTCATTTGATTATACAATAATTGGTTCTTAAAGAATGTATTGATAAAACGATTGGATTAGATGCTTTTTTAGTTCCACAGCTCTGTGATCAATCCTAGAACCACCCTGAGCTGAACAGCTATGGTATGAACTTAACTTTTTTTTTTTCTGGTACAACAACCAAGGTAAATATTTAACAGAATTACAAATCAGGGCTGGAGAGCTTCACCTGTCTTAAGTAAATGCATTTATCTGAAATACTGAATGATTCCTTCATTTAACAAAGAATAGGGGCTTCCCTGCTGGCACAGTGGTTGAGAATCCACCTGCCAATGCAGGGGACACGGGTTCGATCCCTGGTCTGGGAAGATCCCACATGCTGTGTAGCAACTAAGCCCGTGTGCCACAACTACTGAGCCTGCGCTCTAGAGCCCACGAACCACAACTACTGAGCCCTCGTGCCTCAACTACTGAAGCCCACGTGCCTAGAGCCCGTGCTCTGCAATGAGAAGCCACCGCAATGAGAAGCCCACGCACTGCAATGAAGAGTAGCTCCCGCTCGCTGCAACTAGAGAAAGCCCGCGCGCAGCAACAAAGACCCAAAGCAGCCAAAAATAAATAAATAAATTTATTTAAAAAAAACCCCAAAGAATAGCATCTACTTTGAGGAGCACCATGATCCCCAGGCTGTAAGAGCTCACATTCTCGTATAAGGAAACAAGGCCACTGCTCAATGAAGTGAAAGGTCATAAAAGAGTGCAAAAGCATAATCCTCTCAAGATTCAGAGACTGCAGACAGCAGGAGCCCATCAGAATTGCTGGAGCAGTGGAACTCAATTTGGCTGTTGTGTGCTTTACTGCAGGCCCAGGGTGTCACGTACAGAGCCATGAAAGATAACTGCAACAGCCTGTGGATCCAGGCCCTGGTGGGTGATTACTTACAGCCTTGTGCATAGGTCTGTGTTTGGAGCATCAACCTGTTATTGAGGCGTCCTCACCCTGCCACCAGCTCCCTCTCTGCTTCTTCCAATCCCTCCCGGCAAACCACTAAGGCTCTCTGCCCTTAGTGAGTGTCTGATTCTGTTCCTCTTTAAGAGGCTTTCCATAACATGTCAATGTTACGGAAATCTTATTGTTTTTTCTTGGAGGAAAGCTATTAGCATCTTTTCATGTGTCTGTTGGATATATGTATGTCTTCTTTGGAAAGATGTATATTCAGGACCTCTGCCCAATTATTAATTGGGTTATTTGTTTGTTGGTGTTGAGTTGTATGAGTTCTTTTTATATTTTAGATATTAACCCCTTATTAGATACATTGTTTGCAAATATTTTCTTCCAAAGCCTTTTGGTTTTGTTGTTAGTTTCCTTCATTGTGCAAAAGCTTTTTAGTTTGATGTAGCTACATCAGGGAAATAGAAATAAAAACCACGATGCAATATCATCTCAGATCTGTCAGAATGGCTATTATCAAAAAGATAGCAAATAACAAGTGTTGGCGAGGATGTGGAGAAAACGGAACCCTTGTGCACTGTTGGTGGGAATGTAAATTGGTGCAGCCACTATGGAAAACAGTATGGAGGTCCCTCAAAATATTAAAATAGAAGTACCAGACAATCCAGCAATTCCACTTGTGTATTTTTGCAAAGAAAATGAAAACACTAAAAGAATGAAATCTTGCCATTTGCGACAAGGATGTACTTAGAGGGTATTAAGCTAAGTGATATAAGTCAGACAGAGGAAGACAAATACTGTATGATTTCACTTATATGTGAAATCTAAAAAAACAAATAAACAAGTAAAACAAAACAGAAATTAGACTCATAGAGAATAAACAGGTGGTTGCCAGAGGGGAGGTGGTGGGGGAGATGAGTGAAATAGGTGAGGGAGATTAAGAGGTACAAACTTAACAGTTACAAAAGAAATGAGTCACAGGGATGAAATGTGCAGCATGGGGAATATAGTCAATAATAGTGTAAATATTTTGTATGATAACAGATGGTAACTAGACTTACTGTGGCAATCATTTTGTAATGTATAGAAATATCAAATCATTATGTTGTGCACCTGAAACTTGCATAGTATTGTAGGTCAATTATACTTCAATCAATAAATCTGTCTATTGATAGAGTAAAGAAACACGACAACAAAATGCAATGCATGACCCCTCACTGGATCTTGGGTTGGAAAGGAAAGCCAGCTATAAAAGATATTATTTTATTGGAACAATTGTTATAATTTGACTATGGAGTTGATGCTATTTAATATTATATAAATGTTGGATTTCTTGAGTGTAACATTATGATTATGTAAGGCAGAATGCCTTTGTTTTATTAGATACAGGCTGAAGTATTTAGAGTTAAGTCTCATGATGTCAGTACTTACTTCCAAATGATTCAGCAAATACAGTTATTCAGAGAGAGAGAGAGAGAGAAAGCCACTGAGAGATAAATAAAGCAAATGTGCCAGAATATTAAAAACTGGTAAATCTAGGCTGATGGTATACAAGTGTTTATTATTTTTTTCCAATTTGTTATATAGGTTCAAAATATTTCAAAATAGAAAAAGGGGTGGGAGAAGTTCAACATAGGCTTTCCAGGTCAACCAGGTTTAGAAGGTGAATGGGAAAACAATAGCAAAAACAAACACACACAAATGCAGAAAGGGTTAGGGACAGCTCAGCTCATCTATCTTTCCTTTTATAGCAGTGTCCTGAGTACAAGAACCTTTAGTCTGATCAAATGGACAAGACTCTGAGAATTATGTTATACTTTACACCTACTGCCTGTATTATATATAAAAATAAAACCACAAAATCGGTGATAGTTATAGAGGGCATTTTGGGGGAAATTTGAAGATAGACTGTATACTAAATAGTAATATTGTATCAAGGATAATATCCTTATTTGTGAGAATGATATTGTGGCTATGTAGGAGAATGTTTATGTTCTTAGGAAAGCAATGCTAAAATATCTGCCATTTACACTCAAATGATTGGGGAAAAATGTGTGTGTGTGTTTGTGTGTGTGTGTGTGTGTGTGTTTAGAGAGAAAAAACAAACATGGCAAAGTATTAACAACTTGAAGATTTTGAAAAAGGGTGTGTGGCTATTTATCATATTCATACAACTGTTTCATAGGTTTAATATTGTTTAAAATTAAAAGGTGGGACTAAAATCAACTACACTTCAATAAAAAAATTTTTTTTAAATAGGTGGGGTAAAGTTTCCACATTTCCTTTGGTTCTCTTTAGGTGCCTGCTAATTGGTTTGGCTTTCTTTTAAATTTACACTTTTGTCACATCTTCCTCCTTGTCCCCTTTCAGCCTAACAAAAGGATGTATAAATGAAAGACCTATGCATGTTTCCACATAGAAAACTCTTCTCCAATAAGACAATTATTGCTTTAGGATAGAAATGAGTGAGGACAGTATGTAATAGTAGAAAAGTATAGGCTTTATAGTAAGACTCAGGTGCAAATCTTGGTTCCAAAAATTATTAGTGGTGTGACCCTGGAAAAGCTATATTTGATCAGGCACACAGCAGTTGTTTAATGATTGGTAGAGATTTGGGAGTAGGTAGTAGTAATTATTATTTCAAGGACACTAGTTGAAGACAGTAAATTTTCTTGATATTTCCATTCTGCAATCACTATATCATCTGCCCCTTCCCACCCTTAAACTGATAAAAAAGGAATCACAACATTAACCTCCCTCAGAAGGAATGTCACAAAGTATAAAAAAAATTTTTTAACGACATTTATAATTAAAAATTCAATGCAGCCAACATTTATTGAGCCCATACTTTATGGGCACTGTGCTAAATGCATAGTTCTTGCCCTTAGGGAGTTCACCACTTAGTGAGGGAAACACGTAAATACAAACTCAGTACAATACAGGTGAACTGCACTAAGTGCTAAAATAGAGGCACAAAGTATTATAGGAATACTGAGAATGGAGTAAGCAGCTCATTCTCACAAGGATTATCAGGAAGTCCTTCATAGAGGAGATAAAACAAAAGCTAGGAATTGAAGGATATATAAGATTTCAACAGGTACCAAGGCGAGCAGGTCATTTCAAGTAAAGGAAATGGTTTTAGGGACTTCCCTGGTGGCATAGTGGATAAGACTCTGCACTCCCAATGCAGGGGGCCTGGGTTCAATCCTTGGTCAGGGAACTAGATCCCATATGCATGCCGCAACTAGGAGTTCATATGCCACAACTAAGGAGGCCTGGAGCCACAACTAAGAAGCCCACCTGCCGCAACTAAGGAGCCTACGTGCTGCAACTAAGGAGCTGGCGAACCACAACTAAGGAGCCCGCCTGCCACAACTAAGACCCAGCGCAACCAAATAAATAAATAAATAAATAAATAACAATAAATAAAAGGAAACGGTTTTACCAAAGGTACAGAGAATGAAAGATCATGGTAGGTTTGTAAGGGAATATGTATTTGTTATGGAATAGCTAGGTCTTCAGATGTGTTATGAAATATAGGGGATGAGAATGAAGGAAAAATTTGGAACTGTATCATTTTTTTAAAAAAATGGCCCTGAACACTATCCTAAGGAGTTTTGCTTAATTCTGAGGTCTATGGAAAGGCTGTGAAATTTTCTAAGCAGAGCAGTGACATGACTAGCTTTATGTTGGCCAAGTCAACAAATGTACTTTGTTGGATATGGTGGAGGAGAAAATTGGAGAAATAAAAATTTTGTCTGATGTTTCTCTTCTAGGTGACTGGGTGGATAGTGATTCCATTAATGGAGACAGAGAACACAAGAAAGTACCTGGATATTTGGGGGGGGTGGGGAGGTAGGGAAAAGGAAATGAAATCAGCTTTGGATATGTTCAGTTTAAGTTGCCCAAGGAACAACTCATATGCAGATGTACAACATGTGATTGAATATTCTGATAGTTTGGATAACTGTTCAGCAAATATTCACTCTTTTTGCCCTCTTACTGTGGGCAGAATATACTTCTGTGCCCTACTGATGTGAGAACTTATGTTGGTGAACCTGGGGCAAGCAAAGCCTTGAAATATACTTGCTCAGTGGGGCTTATGTTTGTGAGCTTCAGATAACACTGTGAGAAGATCAGGTCCTGGCTAGCTCACTGGTCCAAGATGGATAAGAGACACACGGAGTACCCAGCCAGCTTGCCAACTGCAGCTTGGAGTAGAGCTGCTCCAGCTAGACCTATAAGCATGATAATAAACACTTATTATTGTAAATCTCTAAGTTTTGGGTAGTTCATTAAAAAGAATAGCTGAACAAGGGAATTCCCTGGCAGTCCAGTGGTTAGGACTCGACGCTTTCACTGCTGTGGGCCCAGGTTCAATCCCTGGTCGGGGACCTAAAATCCTATAAGCTGCGTGATGCAGCCAAAAAAAAAAAAAAAAAAAGAATAGCTGAACAATACTACTATATATTTAGAGCATAAAAAATAACTAGAGATAATACCTCCATCAGTTCATGGCATAAACAATTGTAGTAGTCTAAAGTAAAAAGAAATCCCCTAAACACTCTCAGGCACTTAATTCCCTCAAGGATTCCCTATTAAGCAGCATTTGATGTACAAATCAGAGTGTTTCATGTCCAAGACTTTTAAAAGAATTAATTCAGTCATTTCTATAGTTGAGAAACATACTGTAGAGCAGTATTATATGCTAGGTGTTGTGCTAGGTAACTAAGGAAGAAAAGAAAAAAAAAGATCAAGTATCTACTATGTGACAGGCACTGTGGTAGATGCTTTACAAAGATGAACATATTTAGTATTCAAAGCAACCACGTGAAATATATTATTTTCCAGGTCCCACCCCCAAGAGATTATGATTCAGTAGTTGGGAGGAGTGCAGGAGATACAGAACATGCATTTTAAACAAGCCTCTAGGTGATTGTGATGCAAGAGATCCATGAATCGCACTGAGAAATACTGAGTGAGAGAAAGAATGAATTTGCATGATGGCAAGTGGCATGCATTTTTCAAATTTATTCTTCCCAACCCATTTATTACTCTTACATCAAGCCATGACAAACAGACATTATTATTCTCCTTTTATAAATGGTTAAACTGAGGCACAGTCAGGCTATATAACTTGGTTAAGGTATCTAGTTAAAATGTGACAGTGCCTGGACCTATAAATCTAAATATCTACTAGATATCTCTTGATGCCCTAATGTAAGTTCAAGCTCAACATATTCCAAAAGAATTAATCATTTTCTCTACCCAGCCTCTGCCCCAAACACAAACACATCTGTTCCTCCTCGTCATATACCCAATCTCAATAAATGGCACCACCATGTACCCATGTATCCATGCTAGAATTCTCCTTTGCCTGCTAAATCGAATAAACTGCCTTATCCTGCCAATTTCACCTTCTTTTCTGAAATTAATTTTTTTTACTGAAGTACAGTTGAATTACAATGTTGTGTTAATTGCTGCTGTACAGCAAAGTGACTCAATTATACATATATATACATACTTTTTCATATTATTTTCCATTATGGTTTATCACAGGATATTGAATATAGTTTCCTGTGCTACACAGTAGGACCTTGTTGTTTATTTATTCTGTATATACCAGTTTGCATCTGCTAATCCCAAACTCCCAATCCAACCCTCTCACCTTCTTAATAGTTTTCATATTTGCTGTTTCATATCCACCCACACTACTACTAACTTAACAATAACAGCTTCATTTATTGAGTGCCTACACCATATCTAGCACAGTACAGTAACCCTTAGATCAACTCTGTGAGGTGGGTAATATTACTATCTCCATTTTATAGATGAGGACTCTGAGGCTTAATAGCTTTGATTTGATGTCCTTTTGCTTCTATACAGATGAGTTCTAGTCAACAGCTCAGCTTTCCCTCTCATCTTTCCTAGTTCTTCTCTCTCCAACTAGTTCTAGAACACCTCCTCTTGTTTATTCTACTGACAAATGAAACTTAACAAGATGAAAACTAAACCTACAGCAAACTTTTCCTATTTTCCTATTATCATCACTGGCAACTTCACAGTTTTGTAGTCTTTAGTGTTGAAGTTTATAAGAGGAATCATGATGTTGTAGAAAGGAACAGGAAAGAAAGTTAGAATCTGACCTGAATTTACTATTTGATTTCACATTTTTCTAGCTTTCTAGCTCTAAACTCTGTGCTTATTAAGTTTCCTTAAATACAGAATGAGGTTAAGGGTAATATTAACTCATGTGGTCTTATATGGGAAAAATATATAGTGTTAAATCCATTTCTGAAGAAAAAAAATCTCTCCATTGTGGCACACTCATAAGTTGGTACTCCAATATATCTTAAACCCATAGTCTGGATAATCTTTGTCAGTCAAATCAATCTCCTGCTTAAGTATCTGAAGTGGCTATGTCTTGTCTACTGAATAAAATGTAAACTGAGCTCTGCAGACACCCGACACCCTCAACCATACCACTGCCTATTCTTACACCACACTAGCTTTACTCTATGAAACAATCCAATGGAGTCATTTGGTTCACAAGCATTACAGCTTCTTATTCCTCAGCCTTCTCTCATTCTGTCCCTTCTATATCTCAAAGCCCTCTCATTTCTTTTACCAATCCTTTCTTTTTGTAAAGAAAGGTATATTCCTTTCTTTAAGATCTAGGTTGGTAGCTAACAAGCAACTAGGTGTCTGGATCAAAACAATGAGTGTATGCAGTTCAAAACAAAGGCACCACAATGAGACCGGTAGGAGGGGTGGACTCACGATATAATCAAATCCTGTACCCCAGGGGTGGGCAACCCACAAACGGGAGATTAATTATATTACAGAGGTTCTCACACAGGAGTGAGAGTTCTGAGCCCCACGTAAGGCCTTCCAGCCCAGGGGTCTGGCACCATGAAGAGGACTTGGCTTTGAAGGCCTGCAGGACTTGAACGCAGAAGCTCCTCAGGATTGATGGAAATAGAGACTTCACTCTTAAAGGGCATACACAAAATCTCATACACCCTGGGACCAAGGGTAAAAGCAGTAATTTGATAGAAGACTGGCCCAGACTTACCTGCTGGTCTTGGAGGGTCTCCTGGGGTGGGGGAGACCCTGGGGACATAGACAATGGTAGCAGAAACATCAGGAAGCATTCATCTGCATGAGCTCTCCTGGAGGCTGGCACACCTTGGCACATCGAGACCTGGCCCCACGGAACAGGCTGTAGGCTTTAGTGCTGGGACGCCTGAGGCCAAATAACAAACTGGGTGGGAACATAGCCCCACCCATCAGCAGACAGGCTGCCTAAAGACTTCCTGAGCCCACAGCCACCTCTAGACAGCTTCTAGACACAGCCCTGCCCACCAGAGGGCCAAGACCCAGCTCAACCCACCAGGGGGCAGACATCAGAACTAAGAAAACTACAGTTCTGCAGCCTGCCGCAGGCTAGACACCACCCTGGGGCCAGCTGGCCCCTGGCCCTTGGGTGATGAGAGGGGAGTGTAATCCTGGGACACATAGGATGTCTCCTACAGAGGACCACTTTTCCAAGGTGGAGAAACATAACTAACCTACCACATACATAAAAATACAAATAGCAATTTAGAAAAGATGAGGAGACAGAGGAATATGTTTCAGATGAAGGAACAAGATAAAACCCCAGAGGAAGAACTAAGTGACATGGAGGTAGGCAATCTACCCACGAAAGTGTTGAGAGTAATGATCGTAAAGATGATCAAAGAACTCAGGAGGAGAATGGATGCACAGAGTGAGAAATTAGAAGTTTTTAACAAGGAATTAGAAAATATAAAGAACAACAAAACAGAACTGACAAACACAATAACTAAAATGAAAAACGCACTAGAAGGAATCAATAGTAGACTAAATGAAGCAGATGAATGGATCAGTGAGCTGGAATACAGAGTAATGGAAATCACCACCACCAAACAGAAAGAAGGAAAAAAAAATGAAAAGAAATGAGGACAGTTTGAGAGACCTCTGGGACAACATCAAATGCACTAATATTCGCATTATAGGGATCCCATAAGAAGAGAGAAAGGGCCTGAAAAAACATTTGAAGAGATAGTAGCTGAAACCCTCCCTAACCTGAGAAAGGAAATAGTCACCAAAGTCTAGGAAGCACAGAGTCCCATACATGATTAACCCACAGAGGAACACACTAAGACATGTTGTAATCAAAATGATATAAATTAAAGGTAGAGAGAATATTAAAAACAACAAGGGAAAAGCAACAAATAACATACAAAGCAACTCCCATAAGGCTATCAGCTGATTTTTCAGCAGAAACTCTGCAGGCCAGAAGGGAGTGGCACAATACACTTAAAGTGATGAAAGAGGAAAAATCCACAATCAAATAATACTCTAACCAACAAGGCTCTTGTTCAGATTTGACGGAGAAATCAAAAGCTTTACAGACAAGCAAAAGCTAAAAGAATTCAGCACCACCAAACCAGCTTTATGACAAATGCTAAAGGAACTTCTCTAGGCAGAAAAGAAAAGGCCACAACTAGGAACAAGAAAATTACGAAATGGAAAAGCTCACTGGTAAAGGCAAACATACAAAAAAGGTAGGAAATCATCCACACACATAGCTAGTAGGGAGGTTAAATGACAAAAGTAGTGAAATTATTTGTATCCACAATAAGTGGTTAAGGGATACACAAAACAATTAGATGTAAAATATAATATCAAACAAAGTAATTGTGGGGCTTCCCTGGTGGTCCAGTGGTTAAGACTCTGTGCTTCAACTGCTGGGGTGTGGGTTTGATCCCTAGTCAGGGAACTAAGATCCCACATGCTGTGTGGCATGGCCAAAAAAAAAAAAAAAGTAATTGTGAGGGGAAGAGAGTACAAATGCAGGTTATCTAAAATGCATTGGACATTAAGAGATCAGCAACTTAAACATATTTATATATACAGACTGCTACACAAAAGCCTCACTGTAAACAAAAATCTCTAATAGATATATACACAAAAAAGAAAAAGGAATCCAAACATAACACTAAAGATACTCATCAAGGACTTCCCTGGTGGTGCAGTGGTTAAGAATCCACCTGCCAATGCAGGGGACACGGGTTCAAGCCCTGGTCCGGGAAGATCCCACATGCCACAGAGCAACAAAGCCCACGCGCCACAACTACCAAGCCTGTGCTCTAGAGCCTGCAAGCCACAACTACTGAGAGAATAACCTTCTCTCATGCCACGGAGCAACTAAGCCCATGCGCCACAACTACTGAGCCTGCGTGCCACAACTACTGAAGCCTGCATGCCTAGAGCCTGTGCTCCACAACAGGAGAAGCCACCACAATGAGAAGCCCGTGCACTGTAACAAAGAGCAGCCCCCACTCACCGCAACTAGAGAAAGCCTGTGTGCAGCAACAAAGACCCAACATAGCCAAAAATAAATAAATAACATTTTTTTAAAAAGATAGTCATCAAATCACAAGAGAAGAGAACAAAAGAAGAAAGGGGAAAAAAGACCTCACAAACAAATCCAAAACAATTAACAAAATGGCAATAGTATCATACCTATTGATAATTACCTTAAATGTAAACGAACTAAATGCTCAAACCGAAAGATATACACTGGCTGGATAGATACAAAACAGGACCTGTATATATGCTGCCTACAAGACACTCATTTCAGGTCTAGAGACACATACAGACTGAAAGCGGGGGGATGGTAGATGATATTCCATGCAAATGGAAATCAAAACAAAGCCAGAGTAGCAATATTTTTATCAGAGAAAGCAGACTTTGAAATGAAGATTGTTACAAGAGATAAAGAAGGACATATACATAATGATCAAAGGATCAATCCAAGAAGAAGATATAACAATTGTAAATACTTAGGAACACCTCAATATATAAAGCAAATGTTAACAAACATAAAAGGAGAAATTGACAGTAACACAATAATAGTGGGGGACTTCAACACACCCCACTATCCCATCCCCACTTCTGTGGTCGCCTTGGAAAGCAACAACCTGGAATCACAGTGCAAACCACCAGCTGTGCAATCACCTAATGGATTAAAGCTCCTTCAAATGCCCATTCCCAGAGAACTGTCATTATTTGACCTGTCTGGTGGTTCCTTGGAAGGCCCCACTCATAGGCTGTCTTTATTTGATCTGACTTGGAGCTTGCCAGTGCAAACCATCTTTTCTCCCAGAGGAGCTTGTCAAAAACAGTCAAAGACAATTGTTTAACAGTGCAGCTGCCTGAGGCAGTAGACAACAGGGCAAATGAGAGGTTCCAATAAACTAAAATGAAAAAAATAAGAAATGAGATGTTTATGGGGGCTTTGAAAAGCTCAGGTATGAACCTTGGTATTGAAAAGGCCATACACATGTCCAGGATTGTGCACATGCTCAGGAATGACATGAAAAGGCCCTAAGATCACAATTCTGGGTACCCTTGAGAGTCTGCATAAGCAAGGAGCAAGCAGAGTTTTAAACTGTCTGGCTAAGTGCTGACTGCATACCCCAAATTGCATACAGAGCCCCTTACCATAAAGTGGAACACCTATTGGTTTCAGACATATAGGGAAAGTTCTGTCATTGTTTCAGGAAACCATATCTAAAGAACTAAAGGAAAGTGTGAGACCAGTATCTAACCAAATAGAGAATAACAATAAAAAGATAGAAATTATTTTTTAAAGGAAATTCTGGAGCTGAAAAGTACAATATTGAAAAGTTCACTAAAGGGGTACAATGGCAGGTAAGAATCAGCAAAACTGAAAGATAGGTAAATTGAGATGATCCAATCTGAGAAAAAGGATAGAAAAATGAATGAAAACAATGAACAGAGCCTCAAGAGACCTGTGGGACACCTGAAACCCCTACAAAAAAACAAAAAAACAAAAAAAACACACAACATACTCCCTAACAGTTTTCACAGAGGAGAAGAGATAGAAGGGGCAGAAAGAATATTTGAAGAAATAATGGGTGAAAACGTCCCAAATTTGATAATGAACAACAATCTACACATCTATGAAGCTCAATACATTCCAAGTAGGATAAACTCAAAGAGATCCACATGTAGATGTATCATAGTCAAACTGTCAAAAGTTAAATATAAAGAGAGAATTTTGAAAGCAGCAAGAGAGAAGTGACTTGTCAAATCCAAAGAAATCTTAATAACATTTGATTTCTCATTAGTAACCAGTAATGCCAAAAAAAAGTGGGATGACATTTTCAAAGCATTGAAAGAAAGACTGTCTATCACAAATTGTATATCCAGCAAAACTATCCTTCAGAATGGAAGGATCAACTTCCATCACTACAGGACAAAGAGCTCCATTACTCGCACCTAAGTGTAAATTATTAAAACAAACAAACCAACAAACATAACCTAAAAAAAATTTTTTTAACCCTAATCATTCAAAGACTTTGGAAAAGGTCCAAAGAGGAAACAGCAAATTAAGAAATACGTATTCAAGAAAAAATATAAATATTTGGTAGGAAATGTGAAAATCTGTGATATTTCAAGAAAGACTGCTGCCTGCCTCCCTCCTCCTAGTTCAGTGAGGCGGAAACTCCACTCCAGACTGCTGCAGCCAAGAACATAGGGCTATTTCTTCTTTCAGCTACCAGCTGTAAGGCTTTCTTCCTGGGAGAATCAGGACATCAATGTTTCTCATACTGCCTGCAGCTATCTATTGCTGAAGCTAAGTCCCAAGTGAGTGTGGTGGAGAGGTAGGGGGTTCCCTTCTTTTATCCAACCTCCACTCATGGAATGGAGACTCTATTTTGGGCATGGCACACTGAGAATACTTGAGGAGCTTCAATATAAGGGAAATGAAATTTCAAATCACAATGAGATAACATTTCACATCAACTAGGATGGTATAATAAAAACAAAGCAAAACAAATAAGAGTTGATGAGGAAGGATTTAGAAAAACTGGATCCATCATACATTTCTAACATCTATAATGTAACATGGTGCAGTTACTTTGGAAAACAGTCTGGCAGTTCCTCAAAAGGTGAAACATAGAGTTACCATATTACCCAGAGTTTCCAATCCTAGGTATGTGCTTAAGAGAACTGAATGATTTTGTTTATATGAAACATCTAGAATAGGCACATCTATAGCAACAGAACGTAGTAGTTGCCAGGAGCTGGAGGGAAGGAAGAATGGGTAGTGACTGCTAACGGTTATAGGGTTTCCTCTGGGGTGATAAACATATTCTGGAGTTAGTAGTGGTAGTTATTGTACAAGGTTATGCCAAAAAGTCCATTGAATTGCATACTTTAAAACTCTAATGGTGAGTTTAATGGTATGTGTATTATATCGAGAGAGAGAGAGAGAGAGAAAAAAAAATGGAAGAAATAGTTACTCTTTACTTGGAACTTTGTCATTATGGCTTAGGAGTTTGAAAATCACTTGGTCAACCTTATGCAGTGTCAACCATACACTAATAGCTTACCTCAGTTCCTGTTTCTCGCCAATCCCAAGCCCGACTTCCCCCTGGCCACACTTTGCAGTCCTTATAGATTTTAGTAGAGCCTTGTACTTTCATTTGCCCCCATGAGAGGGAAGCAATTTCAGGGGAAGACATAAGGAACTTAATTGAACTCTGAAATTGAAAGAAAAATATACTAAATCAGTTTTAAAGTAAGGTTGAAACAGCTCCAAAATACAGGAGCTATACTATAAACAGAATGTATTTCAAAATATAATGCTGTATACAAAATATAGTAAGCCCTGGTCCTCTATGAGTTAAGAAGCATCTTTCTCATTTATGTGGTTGTCACTTCTTCTCCGGAGGTCTAAAAAGTGAAATGTTTTTCTTGGGATCCTGAATCATCCAACCATGGAAACTAGATACTACAATTACTTCTCAGACTCTGGAGGGAATTCTCAGGATATTTTTGAGAGATAAAATTAAAGGTGGAGATTTACTTCAGCATGATGGAGTGAGGAAGTTGACAAATCCTTTCCCAAAAAGCAGGTATAGAGCTGGAAAAACTGTCAAAATAACAGTTTGGCACTCTGGAAATATTAAAGACATACTGCAAACTGAAAAACGCTTATTCATGAAAACCACTGAATTTCAGATAAGAACAGTAAGATGTCTTTTTGTTCTTGCCTGGGATTACTCCCATGCCCCTACAACAGTTCTGTTGGCACAGAGGTTCAACTTGATTGGGGCAGGGCATGAAAACCAACAGTCTTGCTGCTAAGGCAGAGGAGGCTCACTTGATTTAGAGCATTTTCAGTTAACCTGGTGATTTCAGTGGCAAGTAAATATGGATGGCAGGTGGCTCTGCTTCCTTAATATTGTTAAGCCTGTTTGGAACAAGCAATGGATTGTCAGAGTAGACAGGGATTTAAAAGGAATTCCCAAGAGGTGCTTGATAAGCTCTCTATCCAGAGTGGAGCAAAGGCTGTGAGCATATGCATCAAAGACAGGAATAGGCCTAAGTCATGGAAATGTTCTGGGCCAATGGAGCCTATAGAACATGCAAGGTGAAGAGGTGAGGGGGCTCAGGAGGACTCAGAAGAATGTAAGAGCCAGGGAAGAGATGAAAACATCTGAACATTGAACGTACTCCCCAGCACACACACTGATCCATCAGTAGAGAGGGTAAGTCTTACTGGCTTGAGGTGTTTGAACACAATCTTTGGCTGTACGCTAAGATATATAGGCACAGAGGAGACCCCCTAGGAAGCCAAGCTTAAAAGTGAAAACAAGGGGAACTCCCTGGCGGTCCAGTGATTAGGACTTGGCACTTTCACTTCTGGGACCAGGGTTCAATCCCTGGTTGGGGAGTTCCCGCAAGCCACGTGGCACGGACGAAAAAAGAAAGAAAAAAAAAAGCCCTTAATACAGATTTCAGTGGCCACACATTGCATGGGAGACAGAATCCACAGATTTAGTTTAGGCAAGTGACTAAACAGAAACAAATAAACTAAGAACAACAATGTAGGGGGAAAATCCAAATCCAGACTTTAATACACTATCTAAAATACCCAGTTTTCAATAAAAAATTACAAGACATGCAAAGAAACAAAAAAATGTGACTCACACTCATCAATTGAAACAGTATCTGAGCACTCCCATATATTTGATTTAGCAAAGACTTCAAAGAAGCTACTCTAAATATGTTCAAAGAACTAAAGGAAACTATTCATGAAGAATCAAAATTATGATGAAACAGGGGAAGGGCAAGTTAGGGGGATGGGATTAAGAGATACAAAATGCTCTGTATAAAATAGATATGCAACAAGGTTATATTGTATAGCACAGGGAATTATAGCCACCAGTGTTCTTGTAACTTTTAGTGGAGTATAATTTGTAAAAATAGTGAATCACTATGCTGTATACCTAAAACTAATGTAATGTTGTAAATCAACTATACCTCAGGGACTTCCCTGGTGGTCCAGTGGTTAAGAATCCACCTTCCAGTGCAGGGGACATGGGTTCCATCCCTGGTCAGGGAACTAAGATCCCGCATGCCGCAGGGCAACGAAGCCCGTGTGCTGCAACTACAGAGCCTGCATGCCACAACTACAGAGCCCGTGTGCCACAACTAAGACCCGACACAGCCAAAAATAAATAAATAAATATTTAAAGAAAACTATACTTCAATGTAAAAATTATGATGACAATGACTCAATGAATATAGAATCTCAATAAAGAGCTAGACATTTCAAAAAAGAATCAAATGGGAATTCTAGCATTGATAAGTACAATTAACTAAAAGGTGCTTGATTCAGGTTTCTCCAGAGAAACAGCACCAATAGACTATATATATTAACAGATTTATTTCACAGAAGTGGCTCATGCAATTGTGGGGATTGCCTAGTGCAAAATGTGCAGGGCAGGCTGGCAGGCTGCTAACTTTCAGGCAAGAGTTGTCATTTCAGTATTGACGTGTTATTTCTTCTTCCTCAAGGAAACCTCACTTTTCCTTTTGAGGCCTTTCAACTAATTGAATGAGGCCTTCCAAGAGTATTGAGGATAATCTTCTTTATTTAAAAGTCAACTAATTGTAGATGTAAACTAGGTCCACAAAACACCTTCACAGCAGCACCTAGATTAGTGTTTGATTGGATAACTGAGTGCTATAGCCCAGCCAAACTGACACGTAAAATTAACCTTCACAGTCCACCCTTGTTAATATGGTACCTATATACTTGTCCTTAAACTGTATTTAATCTCCAAATAAAGACAATAACAAAGTGATATTTCTCCCTAATATTAATAACTACTAACCCATTTTTAAAATGTGGAATATAACAAAGGACATAAACACACTATCTTTGGTGCTATGGGAGGAAGACACAAATTTATAAAACATGATTCTTGTTGAGAAGTTAATATTACACTAGAGGAGAGAAGACATATGCAAATAACTGTAACAATTTTTTAAAGGTGACTTTTAAAAATTACAAGGTAACTTGAAAAGTGGTATAAGGAAATTGTAATGAATTGTTATGAGGGTTGAGAAAGACTTCTGTACTAGTCTGCTAGAGTTTCCATAGTAAAATAACACAGACTGGGTAGCTTAAACAACAGAAATTTATTTTCTCATAGTCTGGAGACTGGAAGTCCAAGATCAAAGTGCCAGCAGGGCTGGTTTCTGGTGAGACCTCTTTTCCTGGCATGCAGATGGATTCTTTCTTGCTTTGTCCCCACATGGCCTTTTCTCTGTTCATGAGCACTCTTGATGTCTTTTCCTTTTCTTATAAGGATACCAGTCCCATGGGATTAGAGCCCCAGTCCTCATGGCCTCATTTAGCTTTAGTTACCTCCTTAAAGGCTCTATTTCCAAATATAGTCCCATTGAGGATTAGGGCTTCAACATATGAATTTTGGGGAGGCACAGTTCGGTCCATAGTAGCTATCCTGTGGCAGTACTACACAGTCTTGATTACTGTAGCTTTGTAGTCACTTTTGAAACCAGGAAGTGTGAGACCTTCAACTTTGTTCATCACTTAAAAAACCGTTGAGGATATTCTGGGTTCCTTGCACTTCCATATTAATATTAGGACCAACTTACACATTTCTACAAAAAAGCCAACATAATTTTTCTTTCAGTAAAAATAATTATTTCATCAGAGAAATTGGTTTCAGTCATGTTCTTAAGAAATAAGAATAGACTGATGCATAACTCTTAAGAAAAAAGATGGTAAGACACTTCTAAAAGTGTTTCTTCAATGAATAGAATTCTATTGCAACAGAGAATTCAGTTATCATTAAGAGAAAGAACCAGAAAATGGCTGGATTAAATCTTGTTTTTATTACTTCTTTTTATTTTCATATATTTTCCTATGAAACTATTTTGAAAACTATAGATTCCTACTTCTGTTGACACAACAGCTTTTTCACTACATGTAACATATCCACATACTTCTAGAAGTATTTCTTGTAAAAGTGAGTTTTAAACAAACCTAAGTAAATTTGCTCATCACTAATTAGGAATTCCCAAACTGGCTCCACAACTGAATTGAATTCACTTCAATATACATTTGCCAGGCTTACAATATCTGTAAAAAAGATTGTGTGACAAATGCAAAGATAATATGTTGGGGAAACAGAAATATGTATAAATTATTCCAATATAAGGCAGACTGTTATCAATGTAATTTGACAAAATTGAAGGCTAAGCCATTAAATTTTAAAATCAGAGCATAATTACATTCAATTAAATGCAGAAATATCTTTTAGAGTTCAAGAGTTTTCACAAATGTATAAACTTGCCAGTCATGAAACAGAATGTATCTTGAAATTTCCCTTGTGCACCTTTCTAGTCAATCCCCTTTCAAGCTCAAAAGAAGCTTTTGATTTCTATTCCCATATATTAGCTAGACCTTCATATTGATGGAATTTTACAGTACCTACTCTTTTGTGTCTTTCTTCTTTCACTCAAAATGCTTTTGAGATTCACCCATGTTGTAATATATATCAAGTGTGTATCAGTCTGAGTAGTAGTCTGTTGAAAGACTGTATCACAATTTATTTACCCATTCTTCTTCTGACGAGCATTTTGTTTGTTTCTTTTTGGTATTTTGAATAAACTAGTCATTAATTCTGAATACAAAACTATTTTGTCTTTTCCCTTAAGAGAATGTGAAATTTGAACTATCTTAAGAAATTTCTTATTCATAAATAAAGACTGAGTGTAGGTAATTTAATTCTTATTTAAAGGCTTCTTTATGGCAGTAGCAATAAATTATAGTTTTTTTTTAAAGCTACTTTTTTTTTCTATCTTTACCTTTTAGTCTGATATATATAACGCAATTATTTAACTACATAAATTGGGATTAAATTCTTGTAACCCACAAATTCTCTTAGCCCAAGGCAAGAAGAGACAGTGCTTATCATTTATTTTTTTTCCAAGAACAGACTTAGTGAAGGTATGACCTAAACCTTGTTTTGTAGTACAACATCTCTCATCTTTTGGGTGGATATAACTTTTGATGCCCATGGACTTTGTTCTAATGCCAATCTTGATCAGAAAAGCAGAAATTCTAACCTTATTTATCAGTCCCCACTTTGAGTAACAATGTCAGCACTGAGAAAAGAAAAAAATTATATAAAGCTTTTTTTTTTAGAAAGTTATATTTACAGTCCCATGGGAGAGCAGGTGAGGTGCTGGAAAAGCTGAAAGCGAAGAGAGAGAAAGGAAAGAGGCAGGGGGGTAGTGTTCAGAAAATGATATAGCTAAATCTTTCTTTTGGTTTGAAGGTTTTTTTTCCATCAAAATTCATTCACAAAGATATGATTTTATTTAATATTGTGTACCTGCTTTTCATTTAAGGTCAATTAAGTTATGATCTTATGAAGATTTTTGTATCTTTGCAAAACTGGTAAGTTCTGGGTCAAATTTTTCTTAAACTGGGGTCTTCAGGGCCCCAGGTATAGAGATATATACTTGGGAGTTTGAGAGTTCTACCAACATATTTCAGTTTACTTTTTTTTTTTTTAATTGAGGGATAGTTGATGAACAATATTATATAAGCTTCAGGTGTACAACAACACAGTGATTCACACTTTTAAAACACAATTTTTAAAGGTTATACTATATTTATATCCATTATATTGTAAAATAATGGCTATATTCCCTGTGTTGTACAATATATGTTTTAGTTTAGTTCTGTTTCATTTCAGTGTTGTTTAAAATATTTTACTACACATTAAATTAAGACTTCTCTTTTGCTATGATAATTCATCACATTTTCCTAAAGTGAGACTTTTCTTTTTTTTTTTAACTTTTTTTTTTTAAACATCTTTATTGGAGTATAATTGCTTTACAATAGTGTGTTAGTTTCTGCTTTATAACAAAGTGAATCAGCTATACATACACATATATCCCCATAAAAATATGGAATGCTTCACGAATTTGCGTGTCATCCTTGCGCAGGGGCCATGCTAATCTTCTCTGTATCGTTCCAATTTTAGTATACGTGCTGCTGAAGCGAGCACTTTTTTAACTTTTCTATTGTGGCACACCATTCTAACCATTTTTAAGTGTATAGTTCAATGGCATCAAGTACATTCACATTGTTGTATAGACTTTAATTACATCAGTATTTCTTAAACTGAAATTTTCAAGAGTATTTGTAAATTTTATTTTTTTTTACTAAAATTAATTTTTATTGGCGTATAGTTGCTTTACAATGTTGTGTAAGTTTCTGCTGTACAGCAAAATAATCAGCTATACATATACATATATCCCCTCTTTTTTGGATTTCCTTTCCATTTAGGTCACCACAGTGCATTAAGTACAATTCCTGTGCTATACAGTATGTTCTCATTAGTAATCTATTTTATACATAGTATCTATAGTGTATATGTGTCAATCCCAATCTCCCAATTCCTCCCCCTCCCAGTATTTGTAAATTTTAAAACAACATTTTTTTCCTTTAAAAAGGGTTTGTAGGGAATCCCCTGGTGGTGCAGTGGTTGCAGGGACTTCCCTGGTGGTGCAGTGGTTAAGAATCCGCCTGCCAAAGCAGGGGACACAGGTTTGAGCCCTGGTCTGGGAAGATCCCACATGCCGTGGAGCAACTAAGCCCCAGCACCACAACTACTGAGCCTGCGCTCCAGAGCCCGCGAGCCACAACTACTGAGCCTGCGTGCCATAACTACTGAAGCCCATGTGTCTAGAGCCCATGCTCCGCAGCAAAGAGAAGCCACCACAATCGCACTGCAACGAAGAGTAGCCGCTGCTCCGCTGCTCGCCACAACTAGAGAAAGCCCGCGCGCAGCAACAAAGACCCAACACAGCCAAAAATAAACAAATAAAATTTTAAAATAAATAAATTAATAAAAAGGGTTTGCTTTTTTTTTTTTTTTAAAGTTTTTGGCTGCACCCCACTGGTATGTGGGATCTTAGTTCCCCGCCAGGGATCGAACCCTCACCTCCTGCATTGGAAGGCAGAGTCTTAACCATTGGACTGCTGGGGAAGTCCCAAAAAGGGTTTGTATATTATTTGAGATTAAGAATCAGTGTTCTAGGTAATAAACTCCTCTTATAATATAGAATTTTTTTCTCTTGATAAACGAGTATTCTTTCTTTCTTTAGATAATAAGTCTGATATAGAACATTACAGTTTTCCCCTTTTTTACCTAGAAATGCAGAACAAAATTCAATTTTTAATTGTGGTAATCATTTTCTCTGTTCCCAATATAATTACTTGACTATATATTTATTTTCCTTTAATTATAAATGGTCCTATTTTAAATGGTTTATATTATACTTTGAAATTCTTTTTAGTAAGTAGATACTATATAAATTTTAAATGCGCACTGAAATTTTTGGCTCAGAGTAGTAAACTATCACTTACAAATAGCTGAATTCAATCTAAATTTTAGGAATTTTCTTCAATAGTAGCAACTAATATTTTTAAAGTATTTACAGTGTGCCAGGGCATTGTGCTAATCAATTTACTGTGAATTATCTAGTAAAATCCTATGTTGTAGGTACTATTATCACCCCGACTTTACAGAGGTTCAGAGAAATAAAAAATCTTCCGCAATGTCCTGAGGCGGTTCCGTTAGGAATCAAGTCTTGCCGAACTCCAAAGCTCAGGCTCTTAACCAAAATGCACATTGTATCCCAAGCTGCACATTCTACTCTGCATTACTGATGGTTTTTCTGAGATTCTTTGTGGGAGAATGCTCACTGCTTCTCCCAACGAAGCGGAACCCTGTCTTGTAAGAAACTTTTTGCCCTTGCACAAAGTTTCCTACCATGTCCACCCTCAGTGTAGTCCTAGTGCACCCTCTGATCTTGGGCCGCTACAGAGCCTGGTCCCCAGATCTTCGTGACTCAACAAAGCCCCTCCCCCTCACACGCTGGCAACCACAGCAGGGCCCTGTCCTCTCACACCTTGGTCCCTGTGAAGAGCCTGGTCCTTTTAGACCCTGATTTCCTAGCAGGGCCCCAACTCCTCAGACAGTGATCCTGGCAGAACCTCGTTCCATCAGGCCCTCGTCCCCCAGAGTTTTCAGACACGCTTTCCAGCACAGGTGCGGTTCTTGTACCTTAGCAGTATCCCTCAGCAAACTTTCACTGAGACATCTCCATACAAAGGTTCCATCCCAACCACTAATTCAGGGCACCTCTCCACCTTTCCCCTCTCCAATTTTTTCTCAGAATCGTTTTTTTCCCCCCTATTCCGCTCTATTGTTGCTTCTTATTCACTCTCCTCAACTTCCCCCACCATCTGGTGCCCCAGTTTCTGTCCCGGGAGTGCCCCCCCAAACTTACCCAATGCCCTCTCTCCGAGGAGCAGCGATCTCGAACGGCTCCCTGCTTTACCTCTCACCTTTGCTCCCGCGGACCCGTTTAGGCGATCCCCCCGCGACTCGCCCGGCCCTGGAAAAGTCTTTTGGCCTGTTATCGAGTGAAGCTCCGCCCCCTTCAAGCCTATTGGTCACCGCTCCTAAAACTCCCGCCTCTCCAGCTTCCAGCCCGCCTCCCTGCCCCGCAGCCCTTGTTTTCATTCCCCTTGTCACACGAGGCAGTGGCGAACCCGAAGTGGGAGGAGCGAGGGAGGGGGGCGGAAAGAGAGCGGAAAGCGAACGGCACTGGGCGCCTCTCTTTCCTACGTCTGACTCGGTTCTCGACTGCTCCGGGCCGCCGTTGTATTGTGGGATCGCTGCGCCGTGCCTGAGACGCTCGGATCCGCAGGGGCGCCCACTTGCTAGCGCCTCCTGTCGTCTGTAAGGTTGCCCTGCCATTCCTCGGCACCCCAACTCCCCCCACCCCCCTATCGCCTCCTCCTCCATCCGCCAGTTCAAAATGGCGGCGGCGGCGGCAGCGGCGGTGGCTATGGCTCCTCCGGGCTGCCCGGGTTCTTGCCCCAACTTCGCCGTAGTCTGCTCCTTCTTGGAGCGCTACGGGCCGCTGCTCGACCTGCCTGAGTTGCCGTTCCCCGAGCTGGAGCGGGTGCTGCAAGCTCCGCCGCCCGACGTCGGCAACGGAGAAGGTAAGCTAGGGGCCCGAACGCCCGGCGGGAAGCGGCCCTGGCACGCTCCTTCTCTCCGCTCTTCACAGACACCCGGGACCTCCGAGGCTCTGTCCTCCCGCCGGGGCGCAGTTCCGCCCGGCCGGCCTTCTCCTCCCAGCCCCCGGGGTCTTGGGCAGTGGGGAGGCGGGGCGGAGGCCCCGTAGGGCCACTCCGCCCGACGCCCATTAGAGGTGGGGGCGTCGCGGGCTAGGTCTGGGCTGGGGGCGGGGAGGGGTCATTGTGCTGGTCGGCCGCCCCTGGGACTGCTATCCCGCGGCGGGGGCCAGGCCCCCCAATCCTTCTCCCTCTCGGTGGCGGGGGAAGGGGAGCGCAGGTTCCGGCCAGCTTTGCGCTTTTCTCCTCTACTCCTCCCTCACTCCCTCCCCTCCTCCCACCATCCTCGCTACCATCTCCGGGGAGGCTGGGCTCATCTTCTCGGGGCGCCCCTTTCTCTCCCTCCACCTGGGTGGGCGGGGGCCAGCGGACACTTCATCTCTCCCTCCCTCTAGTGGGAACTCCCCCGAGAGAGTCGGCTCTGGTCTCTTTTCCTTTCCCCTCCAGGGCTGGTTTAACCCCTCAAACTCCTTCCTCTGAGTCGGGAGGTTTGCTCCTCCTCCTTAGGAGGGGGTCCTCCTCCATTCTCGCTTTGGGGGACGAAGTCGGTTCAGCTTCTCCACTTTGGAGGGTAGAGGGTTAATTTCTCCTCCCCCATAGTTTTCCTCCTCCTCCCCACCTCCCCCCAAATAATAGAAGAGCATCTCCCCACTTTTCCAGTCCCTTCCCCCTTCATCCTGGCATAAGGCTTAGGGGAAGAAGAAGTCGCCCTCCCATTTGCAGGGTAGGGTGGGGTGGTTAGTATGTAGGGTGGAGGAGGGGCTCAGACGGAGGGGAAACAGTTGAAGAAGGTGCTTGTTGCTCATGTTTCTCTCTCTGGTGCCGCCGGTCTATTATTGGTGTTCGCAAGTGGTGCTCCTTCCACATAAGGCCACCGCGCGGCTTCAGGGCGCATGCTCTGCCCGGCCCCATTGAAACTTCCTGCTGGTGCTGCGGCGGCGGCGGCGGCGGCGGCGGCGGCGGCGGCGGCGGCGGCGGCGGCGGCGGCGGCGGCGGCGGCGGCGGCTGGTGGTTCTTTTCGCTGGAGCATCTCCGCGCTGCGCCTGCTGCCTCCAACCCTCATTGAGCGCATCACTCACTCCCTGTTTATTCCCGATCCATGCCTCTGCTTTCTGGCACATTTCTTTTTTCAGAGAAGGGATTTTTGTTGTACTCTGAGCATTGCCTTTATCTGGGAACAGCCCTTGGCTGGAGAAGAAACGTTTCCAAATAGGTCTTTTTTTTTTTCCCCCTTTTTGTCCGTATTAGGTGGCCACAGTGGACTGGGTATTGTGCAAAACAGATAGCTATTTCCTTTACAAGAAATCAGGGCCGCTCTTCAATTCTCCATGGAAATGAAGAAGTTTCTGTTAACAGAATATATTTACATAGCTAGGAAGAGCCCAAGTGTGAAGTTGTTCAAAATATTACCTATAGAGAAAATTATATTATGGCTACCAAAGACTCAGATTAATACAGCAGTATGGTACAGGCATATATCTCTTCTTACCTGCCCAAATCTCGTCTACTATTCATAAACTCTGGCAAATAAAAGTTTATATAAAGACTTCCTGCAGAATTTCTTGAAAAGTTAAACTCCCCAATATAGTAATTTCAATTACAATTTGATGACTATCAAATTGTATTTATATTTCTTTTACGGAAATGGTCATTATGAAGGAGAGTGCCTTATAAGTTACTTTTAGGATACCTTGGAAAATGATGGTAATGTATAAGAGAGAAGTGTGGGAATTTGAGGAAAGGGATTGCTGGTAAATTGTTTTTAGAATGTATTTGGACCAAGTTGGAATGCAGGCATAAATTTTCTGTCATGGCATTATATTTTGGGTGGTATATAAGATTGCTTGCTTCTCCATTCCTTTTAAGTATTTTGGCCACTGCATTTGACTTCTGTTAGTAACAAGAAAAAATATCAGGGTCAGTCTAATACTTCATGTTACTTTTCTATCTAGGATTGAACGATGGGCGACTAGCTGAGTAAAAAATGAGAAGTAATACGAGTTGAGAGCTTATACAGTGGGTTCAGCCATGCATTACTGTTGGTATAGTTTCAACTATAATAATAGATCTTGTCATAAGGTGATCCAAGAATAATAATTAATGTTACACAGCTCAAGACCCTTGGCAAGTGAAAAGTCGCTGCAGGTGAAATTCTGCTACTGTGCAGGGAAAAGATTTTTAGGCCTTTGGTGATGGTTAACCTACTTGTAGTAGTTGATAATACTGCTCCAACTAAGAAGATTTGGACTGAGTCTTGGGGAAGGAGTTGTGGTGCACTAGAAAGAGTTAAAAGACATTGGTTTTAGTTGAACTAAATATTTTGCTGATAATCTCTGGACAGCTGAATCAACCTCTTGAATAGTGTAATAATATGTAGTTTGTGGGGGCAAATTACTTAATTTCTATGGACCTCAGTTTCTTGAGTAAGTAGAGGTAATATCTGGGGATCAAATGAAATGTTTCAAAAATCGTTTCATAAACCAAGTACTTACAAATATTATTATTATTATTTTTTTGGCCATGCCGCACTGCCTGCTGGATCTTAGTTCCCCGACCAGGGATTGAACCCTGACCCTGGTAGTGAAAGTGCCAAGTCCTAACCACTGGACCGCCAGGGAATTCCTTAAATATTCTTGTATTACAAATTTTATTAAAGATATTTGTGAGGTAGAAGACACAAAAGTACATTTGGAATGAAAATGTTAAATTCTTAGCATGTAGTGAGAAAGGAGTTTAAGCACAGTATAATGTTGAGCTACTGTGCTCTTGGGGAAAAGTCTTTGTTATAATCAAAGGAGTTTTGCTCTATATACATTTTAGTATTTTTAAAAGGCAGTTCTTAGTGCCATTTAAATAATCCTATTTTATAAAACTTTTGGTTTTTCCTAGTGTGATTAGTCCTTAAAAGGTTTGTAAAGTATATTCTTCTGAGTTGCCAGTTAAATTCTTTTTTACCTAGACATTTATTGTTGTAGCTATATCGACACTATGACATCTTTGGAGAAGACTGTATTTCTCTATATTATCCTTGTTTGGGCCCTTTATGATCTTTCCCTTAAATTTTTGTTTATAAGTCTTAATTTGACATTATGGCTTCAGCTTCCTTCATCCCCTACAGTCTCAATTTTTAAATTTGGTTTTATAAACTACTTGTTTAGTCTTAAGGATATAAGCTACCATTTATTGAGCATTTACTATGTGCAAACATCATCTCCTTATTTCTTACAACTATTCCCTGAGGTTGGTACTATTATTCCTATTTGGCAGGCGTAGAAACTAGGTTCAAGAGATTGATTCAGCTGTCCAGTGCCCAAGATTATACAGTTTTTGGTAGAATCTTAGATTTGTTATTGATATTAGTTAGAATAGGAAAAGAATGTGCCAACTGAAGGTATGTTTTATTCCCTCTCCCTCAGTCTACTGTAGCCCTCCCAATTCTGTGCTCTGTATGGACTTCCCCAGCTTCCTCTTGATGGGAGGTGGTTGATCAGGAGGTATGGCTGTAAACAAAAGTGGACATTGACTTTGTGGAATTACCAACATCCAGGGCTCCCAAGTATATTCCCTCTCCTCCAGAGGGCATTCTTCTTCAAGAGGAAAATATACTTTTTCATTCTTTAAACATAGTCTTTGTATGGGTACTGATTGAGAAGTTATATGTATCTAATAACAGTCTATTAAGGTGTGTATGGATAAGGTTGAGTGAGTTATTGTATAGTATTAAACAAGTTGAATCATTAGTTTTTTGGTTTGGTTTTTTAATTTTAATTTTTAGAGTAATTTTAGGTTTGATTTGTGTTTTGCATTTTTAAATGAATTGAAGTTTACCTCTTGCAGTCAAAATGTCAAGTATAAAAGGATATACCTTATTTTTTTAACTGGACTTGTGATTGTAACTTAATATGTTCTCTTCTGTTGGTGATAATCGAATTGTGTGACAGCAGTTTTTAGGTTCATTCATAAAGTAGAAAGGTGACTTTACCATAACTAGAGTCACCATCTGTTGCTTTGAGCAAAAGATCTTACCAGGTACATGTGCCAGGAGTTGCATGGATCTACAGTGGTAGACTGTTGGTGGTAGCATTGCTGGAACCAGAACCTCGTTTGGTCGAAAATGTCTAGTTTTGGCTCTTCCACCTTTGAAAGAAGAAATATTCTTTAGACATTTATTAGAGGGAAGGAGAGAAAGGTATTTCTTTTCCATCATTTTTGGTATATCACAGAGTTGAGGTAACCAAAAGTTATGGACGCTTGGAGGGAGGTTGTTGGCATTGTCCCAGAACTGGAGGTAATAGGGACAGGAGTTTTCTGGCTAAATTGGGCCTGTTAATGAAAAATGAGTTTCTTCTTTTTTAAATTAGTAAGAAGTTTGCCTTGAAATTTACCTGTGTTGTTAAATTCTCAGCTAGTAAGGAAGGTAAGCATTTATTAGCTACTTCATTTACTTAATTTGTATATTGAATATTTGCTATATTCTAAGTACAGTAAACATTATGGTGATTATTTATTTTTTAAAATACCCTTTTTTTTTTTTTTTTTTTTTTTGGCCATGCGGCTTGTGGGATTTTAGTTCCCGGACCAGGGATTGAAGCCAGGCCCTTGGCATTGAGAGCACAGAGTCCTAACCACTGGACCACCGGGGAATTCCCTACGGTGATTATTTTAAAAAGACATTAAACATGGGCCCTTCTTTTAAGGATTTCCTAATCTAGTAAGAAGTAGCAAGGCTGAGCTTGAGTTACTATCACCATTCAAATGCTTATTTTTTTCTCTGGGATTTTTTTTTAATATATAAATTTATTTATGGTGCGTTGGGTCTTCATTACTGCATGCAGGCTTTCTCTAGTTGTGGAGAGCAGGGGCTACTCTTTGTTGCAGTGAGCGGGCTTCTCATTGTGGTGGCTTCTCTTGTTGCGAAGCACGGGCTCTAGGCACGCAGGCTTCAGTAGTTGTGGCGCGTGGGCTCAGTCGTTGTGGCTCGCGGGCTTTAGAGCGCAGGCTCAGTAGTTGTGGCGCACGGGCTTAGTGGCTCCACGGCATGTGGGATCCTCCCGGACCAGGGATCGAACCCGTGTCCCCTGCATTGGCAGGCGGATTCTTAACCCCTGCACCAGCGGGGAAGTCCCCTCTCTGGGACTTTTGTCAACTGAAGTTAGTAGTCTATGAATTCTAGTCTATAAGTTAATAGACTAAAATTATTTCTATGACAACTTTATGGTGAGATGTACAACTTCATACAGTGTGGGAAAGTAAGAACAATTCAGACCCAAAGTACACTTTAGCCTGAATCATGTATTCAAGGAAGGTATTTATGTGTGTTCCTGGATTTGAGAAAATTTCTTTGGCTCTCTACCTGATGGATATAGTCTTAATATAGTGTGCCTGGGTGTTTTTGTTTTGTTTTTCTGTTTTTACTGTGTGGCAGATCCCGTTACAAAGGGTATCAACGTGTTTTCTGTTTTCATGTTAGAATTTTTGAAGTATCAAATACTGCTTGAGAGAGTAATGTGGGGCTTCATTTAAAAAAAAAAAGATTGATTCTTTCAACAAATGTTAATTGATTACCTAATGTGTGCCAGGTACACTATACACTGGGGATACATTGGTGAGCAAGATAGATAAGATACTTCTCCTTATGGAGCTCATAGTTTAGCAGCAAAGATAGACAATGAAGCAGTGATTTTTTAAAAAAATGTTATTATATGGGCAAGTATACTGTACACTGTAGTGATACATATTTTTAGTGAACTTTGTTTTATAATTTGTTTAGCTTTGTATTTATCCTATCTGTATGCTTTTTTTCCTATATTTGTACAAGTTTATCTTAATAATTTTCTGGATGGTAGGGTTATAAGTTTTTATTTTTTCTTTGTATCATATTTTTTCACATTTCCTTTTCAATACTAATTATGTATCTCTTTGGTAATCACAAAAACAAATTATTTAAAAGTAGTCGTGTACCAAGAAGTGAACTGGGTGAAAGTGGTCAAAAGGTACAGACTTCCAGTTATAAAATAAATAAGTCGTAGGGATATAATGTACAGCATGGTGACTATAGTTAATAATACTGCATTGTGTATTTGAAAGTTGCTGAGAGAATAAATCTCAAAAGTTCTCATCACAAGAAAAAAATTATAGCTATGTGGTGATGGATGTTAACTTATTGTGGTGATCATTTCACAATGTATACAAATATTGAATCATTTCATACACCTGAAACTAATATAATATGTCAATTATATCTCAAAAAAAAGAATTAAGAAAACTAGTTTTCGGGCTTCCCTGGTGGCGCAGTGGTTAAGAATCCGCCTGGCAATGGGGGAGACACGGGTTCGAGCCCTGGTCTGGGAGGATCCCACCTGCCGTGGAGCGGCTAGGCCCGTGCGCCACAGCTACTGAGCCTCCACTCTAGAGCCCGCGAGCCACAACTACTGAGCCCATGTGCCACAACTGCTGAGGCCCACGCGCCTAGAGCCGAGTGCTCTGCAACAAGACAAGCCACCGCAATGAGAGGTCCGCGCACCGCAATGAGGAGTGGCCCCCGCTCTCCGCAACTAGGGAAAGCCCGTGCGCAGCAACAAAGATCCAACGCAGCCAAAAATAAAAATAAATAAATAAATAAATAAAAATTTTAAAAAAAGGTAAGAAAAATTCAATTAAGAAAAAAAAAAAAAAAACTAGTTTTCTAAGAGGCTTTATAAAAGAAAAATTGAGTTGCTGCCTTATTTACTTTTAATCTTGAATTACCTCTCACCATGAATATTACCATCATCCACCCAAGTCACCCAGATCAGAAACCAAGGAGCCAACTTAGACCTCAGTCTCTCACATTCTTTGTTCCATGTCTTGAGTCTATTTCTTTATCCCATTTTATATTCACCCTCACTTTTCTATCGTCGTTACTACTCTGCTTTAGTCAAGCTGAACTGCTTGCAGGTCTCTGAAGGTATGAAAGGTTGTTTCACATCTTTATGCGTTTTCTTCATCCTTCTCCCTGAGTTGAATATTCTCTTTCCACCTTCCTTCCCTTGCCTGCTCACTGTACTCCTGCCCATCATTAATCTGCTCTTTAAGCACCAACTGCTCATGTGAAATTTTTCCTGCTTTCTCTGTCTCTCAAGTTAAATTAACCATTTCTGCCATTTTACCCCACAGTGTCCTGTGTAGATTTTATATCACAATACTCATAACAGGGACTTCCCTGGTGGCGCACTGGTTAAGAATCTGCCTGCCAATGCAGGGGACACGGGTTCAAGCCCTGGTCTGGGAAGATCCCACATGCTGTGGAGCAACTAAGCCCCCGAGCCACAACTACTGAAGCCCGCGCGCCTAGAGCCCTTGCTCTGCAACAAAGACAAGCCTCCTCAGTGAGAAGCCTGCTCACAGCAATGAAGAGTAGCCCCCGCTCGCTGCAACTAGAGAAAGCCTGCCTGCAGCAATGAAGACGCAACGCAGCCAAAAATAAATAAATAAATGAATACTCATAGCACTTTTTGCACTTACGGTCTAGCCTATGAGACTTTAATCTCCTTGAGGGCAGGGGTAACGTTAATGAGACGAATAGTTTTTTCCCAATTTATTATAATGCCATGTTCTGTTCTAAAACTTCTTTTTAGAATTAAATCTTAGTTAAAGTTAACTTTTTAAAAAACTATTTTTAAAAATTTATTTTATTTATTTTTGGCTGCATTGGGTCTTTGTTGCTGCATGCGGGCTTTCTCTAGTCGTGGCGAGCAGGACCTACTCTTCATTGCGGTGCGTGGGCTTCTCATTGCTTTGAGAGAGGAGGTGCATTGGGAATATAAAAGAGCAAATACCTAACTTTTCCCAGGGGATAGCATAACATCACTGTAGTCATTATGGAAATTTTGATGATTGAAGAGGAGATGGAAGAGCATTCCAGGTAATGAACAGCATGGGAAAAGGCATAGAAGTGTGAAATAATATGGTGTGTCTAGGAAATTGCAACCTAACTTTAGGCATTAGCTTTCCAAAAGATTTGTGGTTGAGGAACTTCAGACCATGTGAGAAAATCAATTGGGACACATGAGTTATAAGCTCCTTAGAAATATATTCTTTTTCTTTAAAGCAAAAAAAAAAAAGCACATGAAATAAAGGCAACATGTCAATGACTTAGCTCCATAAAGAATTCATTTTGCTTTATTCACTTTGTTTCTAGCATAGTACTTAGCATATAGTAGATGCTCAAATGTTGGTTGAAAGAATAAATGTCACATATTTCAGATTAATAATGATGGCTATTTTGATGTACTTTTAGTTTTTCTTTTTATCCTTTGCTTGCTAGAGATTTGTCATGGTGTAACTCTCCTTTTCATTTTGGGTATTGGTTATACAGATATGTACAGTTGACCCTTGAACAACAGGGGATTTAGGAATGCCCACCCTCAGTGTGGTGGAAAATCCACATATAACTTCACAGTCAGCCATCCGGCTGTCTCTGTATGGAGTTCCGCATTGGCAGATTCAATCAATTGCATATCACATAGTTAAACCAACTGTAGGTGGTGTGGTATTGTAGTGAATAAAATCTGTCTGTAAGTGGACCTATGCAATTCAAACCCTTGTTGTTCAGGGGTCCACTGTACTACTAAATCCCCCTCTGTCCACTTGTTTTTTTTTTTTCTTTTTCTTTCTTCCTTTTCCTTCTTCCTTTCCTCCCTCCCTCCCTCCCTCCCTCCTTCCTTCCTCCCTCCCTTCCTTCCCTCCTTCCTTCCTTCCGACTTTCCTCCCAGGTCCTCTCCATCTTGGGTTTTATTATTACTGTTATTATTATTTTTAAACTAGAAGTATACTTTTATTATTATTATTATTTTTAATATATATTTATTTATTTATTTTGGCTGTGTTGGGTCTTCATTGCTGCACACGGGCTTTCTCTAGTTGTGGCGAGTGGGGGCTACTCTTCGTTGTGGCGCGCGGGCTTCTCATTGCAGTGGCTTCTCTTGTGGAGCATGGGCTCTAGGCGTGCGGGCTTCAGTAGTTGTGGCTTGCAGGCTCAGTAGTTGTGGCACGTGGGCTTAGTTGCTCCACGGCATGTGGGATCTTCCCGGACCACGGCATGAACCCCTGCATTGGCAAACGGATTCCTAACCACTGCGCCACCAGGGAAGCCCTGGTTGTACCAGGTCTTAAGTGCATGCCAAAGCATATGTGTTAACCTCTGTCTTCTAAGCTTATTACTTTTTATAGGAATCCTCAGAGTATAGTTTTAAAATCCACTTTTTCTTTTACCTTTCTGAAGTCATCTCAGGGAAAAATCATTATTACTTCTCTGCTAGTTACTTTTTAAATAAAAAAAATTCTCAGCCCAGTTTCTCTGAATTGTTTTATATCATCTCCACCGGGGTAACTTGAAATTCTTATTTTTAAAACTAAAATTTTTTGAGTTGTTGAAAGGCAGTGGGCAGGCTTGAGAGTAGGGAAGTCAGCTAGAGAATATAATATTATTGGTGAGATATGAATTGAGGCAGTGGCTGTGGGGAGTAAGAAAGGCTAGATCTGAGAAAGGTTTTGCAGTTAGAATTGATAAGGACTTAGTGGACGGATTAATGTGAAGGGTCTTTGAGTAAAAAGAATTTAGTATGATTCCCAGGTTTCTGGCTTAGAGAGTGGGTAATTAATAGTTTCATTATTGAGGAAAGAAATGGTTAAAAAGACCCAGGGTATATGTGGGAATGGTGTGATTCCCTATTTTAAAAAATTCAGAATTCTAATAACATATATGAGCACTATTTGAGGAACTAGCCATGTTAATTTTATAGCTTACTAAAAACTTACTCTGAATAAACAGATTATGGCGGTGTATCTTATTTTACAGCTGTTTTGTTTTTTGTGATTTATTGAAGTTGCTCTACATGTATGTGCTATACATATGTTAAATATACATTTAACATTTTGTTAAGGACAGTTTTATAGAGAGCCTTATTTATGTACTTAAGGTAACTAAAATTAGCTTTATTAAAATATCTTGGCATTGGTGCCCAATTGTATTCTCTTATAAGTAAAGCTTTTTTTAACTGAGATATTCTGTCATTTTCATTTGCAAAAAAAATTTGTGGTAATTTTAGAGATTGCTGCGTTCTGCTGGGTAAAGGTTTGTTGTTAGACATTCTGTTCCCCCCTCCCCACAAATAAAGAGATGGAACTTCAAGTAAATTGAAATGCCACTCTAAATAAATAAATACGTTAAATATGTAGTGTGGATTGAGTCCATTATATAGATGAGAATACTTAAGTAAATGTATGTCCTTTGTGTGTGTTGATAGTTGATGAGTAATTCTTGATTAATCTTGAAAGATTCTTTAACAGAAATTTTGAGTTGAATTCCTTTTTAGGAGTGACTCTCCAACTATTACACATGCTATTAGACACCATGTGGTAACTCAAACCTGTATTGTTACCTGAGTTATAGTTTGTCTTGTCTCATGCCATTTAGTTAGTGAAGGGTAGCTCCATCATCTTGAAAGACAAAATGTTACTATATATACTTCTTAAGCTAGAATTATCAATAATGTAAATAGTTGTATCTACAAGGAAATTAATATTGGGAGATTTTTTCCATTTTTTTCTGAGGTTGATACTAGAGCACAGTAAGTTGCCTTTTTTATATTTTATTTAATTAATTAATTAATTTTTTAACATCTGTATTGGAGTATAATTGCTTTACAATGTTGTGTTAGTTTCTGCTGTATAACAAAGTGAGTCAGCTATATGTATGCATATATCCCCATATCCCCTCCCTCTTGCGTCTCCCTGCCACACTCCCTATCCCACCCCTCTAGGTGGTCACAAAGCACTGAGCTGATCTCCCTGTGCTATGCAGCTGCTTCCCACTAGCTATTTTACATTTGGTAGTGTAGATGTCAATGCTACTCTGTCACTTCATACCAGCTTACCCTTCCCCCTCCCTGTGTCCTCAGTAAGTTGCTTTAATAACTCAAGCAATGTAAGAATCTTAACGGGCTTCCTCCCTGATCCTGTCCCACACCCAACCTGCCATGTTTTAATTAGCTGGGGTTTTAGTTCCATATTGTCATTCTTTTTTAAAAAAATAATTAATTAATTTTTGGGCTGCATTGGGTCTTCATTGTTGCGTGTGGGCTTTCTCTAGTTATGGCGCGCAGGCTTCTCATTGCAGCGGCTTCTCTTGTTGCGGAGCATGGGCTCTAGGTGCGTGGGCTCAGTAGCTCTGGGGCTCAGTAGCTCTGGGGCTCAGTAGCTCTGGGGCCCAGTACCTGTGGTGCATGGGCTTAGTTGCTCCGCGGCATGTGGGATCTTCCTGAACCAGGGCTTGAACCTATGTCCCCTGCATTGGCACGCGGTTTCTTAACCACTCCGCCGCCAGGGAAGTCTTTGTAATTCATTTATATTTATGTTTCTCAACAATTATTTAAATTAACTGTATGTTTTACTAGTTTTTTTCACTCACCACTGTTTTTGATTCCCACATTTTTCCTTTTAGATTCATTCTTTTGCTGTAGTACGTTCTTTTTCAAACAGGATTTCTAAGAGGTGAATTTTGAGTTCTTGCATGTCTGAAAATATATTTATTTTGTTCTCTGTTCTGACTGCCCGTTTAGATTGAACACAGTATTCTAGTATTCACAAATAATTTCCCCCAGAGCTTTGATGATACTGCTTTTCTGTCTTCTAGGATCCGCTGTTGCTGATGAGAAATCTGTCAGTCTGATTCTTTTCCTTTATGAGTTTCTTTTTCTTCCTGATTTTTATGATTTTTTTTTCTTAATCCCCAGAGTTCTGAGATCTTTTAGGATGTGCTTTTTTCTTTCAATTTCCTTGCTTTTGCTTTTACTTTGTGTGTGTGTGTGTGTGTGAAAGCGCGGAGTCCTAACCACTGGAACGCCAGGGAATTCCCTTTTACTTTTTAAGACGATAAAATTACAAATTTATTTGAAGTTCTCTGTATATTACTCCTGTTCTAATTCTCTTTCGTCTGTTCCCATAGGCAACCACTGTTCTGAATTTTGGAGTTTATTGTTCCCATGAACACTTTTATACTAAGAGTATATATTTATGTATCCATAAACAATACGTGGTATGGATTTATATGTTTTTTTTATACTTTTTTTTAATAAGTTTATTTGTTTTTGGCTGCATTGGGTCTTCGTTGTTGCACGCGGGCTTTCTCTAGTTGTGGTAAGTGAGGGCTACTATTTGTGGCCTTGTGGTGGCTTCTCTTGTTGCGGAGCACTGGCTCTAGGCGCACAGGCTTCAGTAGCTGTGGCACCTGGCCTTCAGTAGTTGTGGCTCGTGGGCTCTAGAGCGCAGGCTCAGTAGTTGTGGTGCACGGGCTTAGTTGCTCCGCGGCACGTGGGATCTTCCCAGATCAGGGCTTGAACCCGTGTCCCCTGCATTGGCAGGTGGATTCTTAACCACTGCGCCACCAGGGAAGCCCTGGATTTATATGCTTTAAAACTTTATATATAATCAATATAACACTATATGCATTCCTCTACAGCTTCCTTTATTCCCTCTTAACACTATTTTTGAAACATATCCATGTTAATGCATTGCTGTTTTAGTTATTTACTTTTAACTGCTGTATGGTATTCTATTACATGAAAATACTGTAATTTATTTATTTTTAATTGGTGGATATTTAGGTTTGTTTTTGTGCTATTAAGAGTAATGTTGTAATGAATATTCTAGCAGCTTTGCCTAGAGGTAGAATTGCTGGGCTAAAGGGTATACAGTCATCCCTTGGTATCAGTGGGGGATTGTTTCCAGGACCCCCTTGTATACCAAAATCCGAGGATGCTCAAGTCCTTTATTTAAATGGCTTAGTGCAGTCTGCCGTCCATATCTGCAGGTTCTGCATCCAGGGATACAGAAGGTCCATTGTCTTCCTTTTAGCCTTGGTATAGCTGGATTGATTTCCAAATTAGCTTTATCAATTTATACATTGCCAGTAGTGTATGAAGGTTCCCATTTATCCAGGTTATCAAATCATAGCATTGTCAGACTTTTTAAATATTTGATAATGTGGTTGTGAATTAGATTCTTCTTATTGCTCTGATAAGGTTGAACATTTTTTCATGTTTTTTTGGCCATTCACTTTTCTCTTGCGTGAATTGCCTTTTTATATCATTTCTCCATTTTCTTTGTTGTTTTCATTGATTTGTAGCAATTTTTTTAATGTATTTCAGATGTCAATCTTTTGTCATTTTTATTTATTTATTTATTTTTATCTTAATACTGCTTATCTTTTTTACTGTTTTTATAGTATCTTGTTGATCCAGGCTTTAAAACTTTAGCATAGTATAATTGTTAATTATTTATACATTTATACTTTTATATCTCATTTAAGAAACCCTTCTCTTTATGATTTTGAGGCATAAGGTGTTCATCTGTATTTTCTTCTAAAAGTTTTGTTTCTCAAACTGTAGTCTTAAACCTCCTGGAATTTATTTTTGTATAATGTAATTTTTTTTTCCTCCCCTCACTAATTGGTAATGCCACATCTTGTATACCGGTTTCCACATATACGTCGGTGTATTTCTAGGCTCTTTATTTGTTACATTGGTGTATCCTTCACGCGGTTTTACTTGCTATAGCTTTAAAGTAAGTCCTTTTATCTGCTAAGGCAAGTTCTCCCACCATATTCTTTTGGAAATGCTGTTGGTTATTTTTAGCCCTTTATGTTCTCATCTGAATTTTAGAATTGGCATGTCAAACTTCACAAAAATCTTTGGTTGGATTTTATTCTGATACCAGCTGGTATACAGGCTTACCTTGGAGATACAGATTGGGTTCCAGACCACTGCAATAAAGTGAGTCACATGAATTTTTTGGTTCCCCAGTGCGTATAAAATTATGTTTACACCATATTGTAGTCTCTTAAGTGTGCAATAACATTATATCTTTAAAAAACCAATGTACATACCTTAATTAAAAAATACTTTATTGCTAAAAAATGCTGACCATCATCTGAGCCTTCAGCAAGTTGTAATCTTTTTGTTTTTGTTTTTGGCCGCACTGCACAGCATGTGGGATCTTAGTTCCCCAACCAGGGATTGAACCCACGTCCCCCGCTTTGGAAGCGCGGTGTGTTAACCGCTGGACCGCCAGGGAAGTCCCTGTTGTAATCTTTTTGCTGGTGAAGGGTTTTGCCTCAGTTTTGATGGCTGCTGACTGATTAGGGTGGTGGTTGCTGAAGGTTGGGGTGGCTGTGCAATTTCTTAAAATAAGGCAATGAAGTTTACCACATCGATTGATTCTTTCTTTCACAAACGATTTCTCTGTAGCATGCAAAGCTGTTTGATAGCATTTTACCCACAGTAGAACTTCTTTCAAAATTGGCATCAATCTTCTCAAACCTTGCTGCTGCTTTATCAACTGAGTTTATGTAATATTCTGCATCCCTATTTGTCATTTCAATAATCGATTACGTTTGCCTTCTTATGTGGGTGCTTTTCATGTTGCCTCAAAACAATTACAATAGTAACGTCAAAGATCACTGGTTAAAGATCACTATAACAAATATAATAATAATGAAAAGTTTGAAATATTGTGAGAATTACCAAAATGTGGCACAGAGGCAGTAAATGAGTAAATGCTGTTGGAATAATGGCACCAACAGATTTGCTCCATGCAGGGTTGCCACAAACTTTCAATTTGTAAAAAATGCAGTATTCAGAGTGAGACAGTGGCATGGACATATATACACTACCAAACGTAAAATAGATAGCTAGTGGGAAGCAGCCGCATAGCACAGGGAGATCAGCTTGGTGCTTTGTGACCACCTATAGGGGTGGGATAGGGAGGGTGGGAGGGAGGGAGATGCAAGAGGGAAGAGATATGGGGACGTATGTATATGTATAACTGATTCACTTTGTTATAAAGCAGAAACTAACACACCATTGTAAAGCAATTATACTCCAATAAAGTTGTTTAAAAAAATGCAATATTTGCAAAGTGCAATAAAGTGAAATAGTAAAACGAGGTATGCCTGTACTGCAATACAATTCAATTCTGACACCAACCACCTGGAACTAGGTCAGATACCACAGGTTGAAGGGCATGGTCAACAGCAAGACTGCCCCCATTTCAGATGCCAGCTGCGGGTTCCCATGACCTGCTTCAGGTTTGAAAATTTGCTAGGCTGACTCACAGAACCCATAAAACTGCTATACCTGTGATTATGGTTTTATTTTAAAGGATACAATTAAGAACCAGCCAAATGAAGAGATACATAGGGCAAGGTCTGGGAGGGTCCCAGCATAGAGCATTCATGCCCTCTCCCTGTGGAATCAGGGTGCATCATCCTACTGGCACATCAGTGTATTCACCAGTCAGCAAGTGCCACTGAGCTTCAGTGTAGCAGAGTTTTAATTGGAGATTTGACCATGTGATTGAACTCAATTTCCAGTCCCTTATCCCTCCATGGAAGTGGGGCCGATATCACATGAGTCAAAGCCCCAACTGTCTAATCACATGATTGGTCTTTCTGGCATGACTAGCCCCTATCCTAAACCTTTGCACTTCTGGGATAAATCCCAGTTGGTTATGATATGTTATTTCTTTAATATGCTGCTGGATTCAGTTTGCTTGTATTTTGTTGAATTTTTTTGTGTCCATATTCATAAAGGATACTCATCTTTGCAGTTCCTGTGATTTTTCTCTGGTTTGGTGTCAGGATAATACTGGAGTCATAGAATGAGTTGGGGAGTATTCCCTCCTTTTCTATGTTTTGGAGGAGTTTGAGAAGGATTGGTGTTAATTCTGTAGATGTTTGGTAAATTCACCAGTGAAGCTATTGAGTTCTGGGCTTTTCTTTGTGTGGGAAGTTGTTTGATTACTAACTCTTTTTACGTTACTTGAATCTCTTTACTTGAATCCCCTATGGGTATTGAGACTTTCTGTTTCTTCTTGAGTAAGTTTTGGTAGTTTGTTTCTAGAAATTTGTCTTTTTCATCTAGCTTATGTGATATGTTGATGTTCAATTGTTCATAGTATTCTCTTAACAATCCTTTTATTTCTGTAAAGTCATTAGTAATATCTCTGCTTTCATTCCTGTTTTCGTAGTTTGAGTCCTTTCTCTTTTTCTTCATCAGTCAAGCTAAAGGTTTATCAATTTTCTTCATCCTTTCAAACAGTCAACTTCTGATTTCATTGATTTTGATTCCACTTACATTAAATTTCCAGATTAGGCAAATCCATAGAGACAGAAAATAGATCTATGATTGGCCTGGGTTGAGGTGGGGGGAGATTTGGAAGGGGGATGTAGGTTCTTTCTGGATTGATGGAGATGATCTGTAATTAGATAGTAGTGATGGGTGCCCAATATTGTGACTATACTAAAACAACTGAATAGTACACATTAAAATGGTTTAAATGATGGATTTTATGTTATATAAACTTTATTTCAATAAAGTTTTTTTTTTTTTTGGCTGCACCACACGGCATGTAGGATCTTAGTTCCCCCACCAGGGATCGAACCCGCGCCGCCTGCAGTGGAAGCGTGGAGTCTTAACCACTGGACCGCCAGGGAAGTCCCCCAATTTTTTTTAGTTATATGACTACATGTGTATGGGTTTATTTCTGGACCCCATATTCTGTTTCTGTAATATATTTGTTTACAGGCCAGTGTCACTCGTCCTTGACTCAACGCTAGCTTTGTAATGAGTCTTGAAGTCAGGTAGTTTAAGCCCTTCACCTTTATTATTATTCTTTTTTTAAAAAATATTTATTTATTTAGTTTTGGCTGTGTCAGGTCTTAGTTGTGGCACAGGCTCTTTGTTGTGACATGCAGGGTTCTCTCTAGTGTGGTGCGTGGGCTCTCCAGTTGTGGCGTGCGGGCTTAGTTGCCCCGTGGCACCAGGGATCAAACCCGCATCCCCTGCATTGGAAGGCAGATTCTTAACCACTGGACTACCAGGGAACTCCCTTTATTATTCTTTTCAAAGACGTTTTAACTATTCTAGGTCCTTTGAATTTCTATATGAATTTTAACATAAGCTTATCAATTCCTACAAAAAATTTCCCTGGAATTTTTATTGGGATTATCTTGAATCTACAGACGAATTTGGGAAAAATTGATACCTTAAGATATTGTTTTCTCTCACAAATATAGAGAACAGACTACCAGAGGAAGGGGGGTAGGGGATTAAGAGCTACGAACTATTAGTATAAAATAAGCTATAAGGATATATTGTATAACACAGTGAATATAGCAAATATTTTATAATAACTATAAATGGACTATAACATTTAAAAATTTGTGAATCACTGTATAATATTATATACCTATAATTTATATAATTTTGTATATCAACTATATTTCAATAAAAAGATACTGAGTCTTCTGATAGATGAATATGGTACATTGCTCCATTTATTTAGGTTTTTATTTAGTTTTTCTTAGCTGTGTTTTTCGTTTTCAATATACATGTCTTCCACATCTTGCATCACTTTTATCCCTAAATGTTTTATGTTTTTTTATGATAATCTATATGGTATTGTTTAAAATTTTTATTTACTAGTTTTTCATTGCTGATATATAAAAATTCAGTTGTTTTTTGTATGTTGATCTTGTATTCTGCAACCTTACTAAACTCACTTTTAATAGCTTTTAAAGATTAAAAATTCTTTATACATGATCCTGTCATCTGTAAAGAAAGTCTTACTTCTTTGTTTCCCATCTGCATGCCTTTGATTTTTTGTTTGTTTTTGTTTTATTTGTTTATTTTAATATCTTTATTGGAGTATAATTGCTTTACAATGGTGTGTTAGTTTCTGCTTTATAACAAAGTTAATCAGCTCTATGTATACATATATCCCCATATCTCCTCCCTCTTGTGTCTCCCCCCTACCCTCCCTATCCCACCCCACATGGCTTTGATTACTTCTTCTTCCCAGAACTACATGTAGAGTTGTGAGTATAAGTGGTGGTTATATATGGACATTCTTGCTTTCATCCTGATCTTAGGGGGAAAGCACTTAGTCTTTCCCCATTAAGTATGTTGACAGCAGATTTTTCACTATGCCCTTCCTCAGGTTGAGAAAGTTCCCTTTTATTTCTAGATTGCTTTATCAAGAGTGGTTGTTGGATTTTGTCAATTTTTTTGTTTTGCATATACTGAGATGATTATATTTTTTCATTTAAGTTTGTTCATGTGGTGAATTACACTGATGGACTTTTTAAAACTAATCTTGCATTTTTGGGGATCAACCCCATTTAAGTCATTGGTGTGGACTGAATTGTGTCTCCCCCAAGTTTATATGTTGAAGCCATAACCCCCAATGAGACTGTGTCTGGGGTAGGGTCTTAGGAGATAACTAAGGTTAAGCGAAGTCACAAGAGTAGGGCCCTAATAGGACTGTGACCTCTTACAAGAAGAGGAAGAGAGATTCCTCTCTGTCTCTCTGCCATGTGAGGATTCAGTGAGAAGGTGGTTGTCTTCAGAAAGAGAACTCTCACCAGAACCTGACCATGCTATCTCCCTTGCTTTGGACTTCCAGGTTCAAGACCAGTGAGAAAATATATTTCTGTTGTTTAAACTACACAGTCTGTATGGTATTGTGTTTTGGCAGTCTGAGCAGACTAAGATAGTCATTATCAATTACCCTTTTTATATGTTTGCTAAAATTGTGTTAAGAAATTTTACGTCTATGTTCATGAGTGATATTAGTCTGTAGTTTTCTTTCTTTTGATGTGTTTTTCTGATTTTGATATCAGGGTAATACTGGCCTCATGGAAGAAATTGGAAAGTATTTCCTCCTTTTCCGTTTTCTGGAACTATTTGTATAGAATTGGTATTCTTTAAATCTGTGGCTTAATTTGCCAATGAAACCATCTAGATCTGGAGTTTTCTTTATGGTAAGGCTTTAAACTACAGATTCAGTTTCTTTAATAGATGTGGGATTATTCATGTTATCTGTTTCTGTTTGGATGAGCTTTGGTAATTTGTTTCTTCAAAAGAATTTTTCCGTTTTCCTGAAGTTACAAAATTTATCAGCATACATTTGCTCATAGTATTCTTATGTTTTTCCTGTCTGTAATGCATCTCATTCCTGATACTGTTAATTTGTGTTTCCTTTTCCCATTTGTGTTTCCTTTTCCCTCTTGGCTCAGTCTGGATAGAGATTTATCAATTATTTTATTTTTTTAGTTTTAAATTTTTAAATATTTATTTATTTGGCTACGCAGGGTCTTAATTGTGGCATGCGGGATCTTTATTGTGGCATGTGGGATCTTTAGTTGCGGCATGCAGGATCTTAGTTGCGGCATGTGGGATCTAGTTCCCTGACTAGGGATTGAACCCGGGCCCCCTGCATTGGGACCTCCGAGTATTAACCACTGGACCACCAGGGAAGTCCCAAGAGGTTTATCAATTATTTTCATTTTTCTCAAAGAACCAGCTTTTGGTTTCATTGATTTCTGCTGCTTATTATTTCCTTTCTTCTGCTTATTCTTTTTTTTTTTAAATTTATTTATTTTATTTATTTTTGGCTGCATTGGGTCTTCGTTGCTGTGTGCGGGCTTTCTCTAGTTGTGGCGAACGGGGGCTACTCTTCGTTGCGGTGCACGGGCTTCTCGTTGCAGTGGCTTCTCTTGTTGAGGAGCACGGGCTCTAGGCACGTGGGCTTCAGTAGTTGTGGCTCGCAGGCTCAGTAGTTGTGGCATACGGACTTACTTGCTCCGTGGCATGTGGGATCTTCCCGGACCGGGGCTTGAACCCAGGTCCCCTGCATTGGCAGGCAGATTCCCAACCACTGTGCCACCAGGTAAACCCTTTCTCTCTTTTTTAAAATAGGGCTTTGTTTTATTTTTTTTCTCTCAGTTTTTTATTATATAACTTTCAAGTGTACAGCATTATAGTTTTAACATTTGTGTACAATACAGAGGATCACCACCTCAAGTCTATTTACCATCTATCACCATACAGTTAACTCTTTTCACCCATTTTGCCCCCCGCATCACCTTTCCCTCTGGTAGCCACTGTTCTGTTCTTTGTATCTATGCATTTGTTTTTGTTTTGTTTGTTTGTTGGACTTTATTTTGTTTTATTTTAGATTCCACATATGAGTAAAATCATATAGTATTTGTCTTTCTCTGTCTGACTTATTTCACTTAGCAAAATACTCTCAAGTTCCATGCATGTTATCACAAATGGCAAGATTTCCTTTTTTATGGCTTAGTAGTATTCCGTGTGTGTGTGTGTGTGTGTGTGTGTGTATACACATACCATATCTTCTTTATCCGTTCATCCATTGATGGACACTTAGGTTGTTTCCATATCTTGGCTGTTGTAAATAATGCTGCAGTGGACATAGGGGTGCATATATCTTTCTTTATCCGTGTTTTCATGTTCTTCGGAAAAATACCTAGGAGTAGAATAGCTGGGTCATGTGGCATTCTATTCTTAATTTTTTGAGGAAATCCATACTGTTTTCCATAGTGGCTGCACCAATTTACATTAAATTTTCTTTTTTCTTTTCATTTTCTGCTCTGTCTGGGTGAATTCCATCATTTTTCTTCTTGCTTGCTGATTCGTTCTTCTACCTATCCAGTCTGCTGTTGAACCTCTGTAGGGTATTTATTTATTTATTTATTTGGTTCAGTTATAAGTTTTTTCAAAAAGTTTGTTTGGTACTTTCTTATATTTTCTTTCTCTTTGTTGAAGTTCTCACTTGTTCATACATTCTTCTTCCAAGTTCAGTGAGTACCTTTGTGAATATTACTTTAAACTCTTTATTGGGTGGATTGCTTATCTTTATTTTGTTTAGTTCTTTTTCTGAGATTTGTCTTGGTCTTGTGATTGGAACAAATTCCTCTGTCTTCTCTGATTCTCTTTGTTTCTTTCTATATATTAGGTGAATCAGCTACTTCTCCTAGTCTTGAAGGAGTGGCCTTACGTAGGAGATATTTTATGGGGCTCAGAAGCGCAGTCCTGCCTGGCCTTCAGATCCCAGCACTCAGTGGGTACCCCTGTGTGGGCTGCTTGCACCCTCCCATTGTGTCAGAGTTGCAGCTGCTGCTTTGGTGCACTGGTCCTGAGAATGGCTGTGGGGACTGGCTGCTGGGTGCTGTTAGGAGGGGTTTTCATCTAGCTGGGTTTCAGGCCTGAAGAAGGCACAAGAGGTGGGTGAGGCTCTTGGTGGGCCATGCCCACTGGCACTAACAGGTTAGGTGGAGATTTCCAAAATGGCTCCTGCCACTGTCTCAGTCCCTAGGAAGCATCCCAAGTGGTTCCTCCCTCTCAGGTAGATGCTTTAAAATTAGTAAGTGGGTCCCCTTCCCCTCTGGTCCAGGTACTTTTCAAGCTTGTGTTTATGCACTGGTTTTTCAGTTGTCTGAGTCTGTGTGCAATCCCCTTAAGAGCAAGTTTTTTGTTCCCTGTAGTTCTGTAGTTTTCCTCGACCTATTCCTTGTTGGTTTTTAAAGCTAGGTGTTCTGGGAGCTCTTCTATTCAGGATTTAAGGGTTGGGATGCCCAATGTGGAACTCAAATCCCTCACTCTTCAGGGAAAATAACCTTACCTTTGTGATCCTTCCCAGTTGTGGATTGTGGCTGGGGTGTGTTTTTTCCTTTGGTGTCACCGTTTCTCTGTTTCTTCTACCCATCTCAGTGCTGTCCTTTTAGCCTTTGTTGTGGAGACTCTTTTCATCCAGTTTTCAGGTCCCTTTCAGAGGGAATTATTCCATATGTGGTTGTGGATTTTTTGTTTCCGTGGGAGAAGGTGAGTTGAGGATCTTTTTACATCATCATCTTGAACCTGGCCTCTTCCGTTTGCTCTTTTTTTTAAATTTTAGTTGAAGTATAATTGACATACAATGTTATATTAGTTTCAGGTGTGCGACATAGTGATTAGACATTTATATCATTATGAGATGATCACTACAATAAGTCTAGTTACCACTTGTCACCATTTAAAGTTATTACAATATTGCCTATGTTCTGTATTTTGAATCTTACATCCCCATGACTTATGTATTTTATAACTAGAAGTTTGTGCCTCTTAATTCTCTTCACCTATTCGCCTGTTTGCTCATCCCACTATTCCCCTCCTCTGGCAACCACCAGTTTGTTCTCTGTATCTGTGAATTTGTTTCTGTTTTGTTTGTTTGTTTGGTTTTACACACACACTAATGATTTTTAGTTCTATAAAGTTCTGTATAAGTACTTGTTCAGCTGCATGCCACAACACTTACATGTATTTTCATAATTTTTCTTTTTCACTATCATTTCTTCAAATAATTTTATTTCTGTTTTTTGGGAGTCCCAATTATGTGTGTGTTTGACCACTTGAAGTTACCTCACAGTTTATTGATTCTCTTTGCATCTTTTTTCAGTCCTTTTTCACCATGATTTTGTTTGTTTTTTATTGCTGTGTTTTAAAGTTCACTAATGGGGGGGTGGGTAGTAAGGATAACCAGTCTAGCCTCTATGCTATTTAGTGTATTTTTAACATCAGACACTGTAGTTTTCCTCTCTGGAATTTTCATTTATGTCTTTTTTAATATTATCCATGTCTTCACTTAACACGTTCAGTTTTTCCTCTGGCTTCTTAATCACATGTATTATAGTAATTTATAATCATAGAATAAATTCTCAGGTCCCTTTTTATTCTATTATTTGGTCACTTCTGAGTCAGATTCAGTTGGTTTTTCCTTCTCATTATGTGTTTAATTTTTCTGCTTTCTTTTTTGTGTCTGGTAATTTTTGATTTGATACTAGACATTGTTAATTTTAACTAGGCTAGGTACCAGGTATTTTTGTACACCTATAGTATTCTTAAACTCTGGGATGTGATTCAGTTACTTGGGAACTGATTATTTAATATCTTCCCTTTAAGCTTTGTTAGGTGGGTTGGGATATGTGTTTATTCTAGGATTAGGTTTCTTCCGACTGACACAAGACTCATTTTTCTGTAAAGAGTCAGTAAATATTTTAGGCTTTGTGGGCTACTCAGTCTCTTTCTCAGCTACCTATCCCTTCTGTTATAGTGTGGAAGCAGCCATAGAGAGTATTTAAATGAATGAGCATATTGTGAACTTTATTCTGGGACACTGTAATTTGAATTTCATGTAGTTTCATTTGTCATGAAATGTTACCATTTGACTATTTTTCAGTTGTTTAATAATGTAAAAACCATCCTTAGTTCTTGGGCTGTACAAAAAGAGGAGGAGGAGCAGATTGATCTGGGAGATGTAATTTGCTGACCTCTGTTCCAGCCAGTGCTATTTGAAATATGAGCTTTTTCCATTTTGGCTGTTGGGGAATAGAACTTGCTCATAAGGCTTGTATGGATGTTGGGCATTGTTCCCTCTGTTCCTTTTAATGCTTCTTTCCTTGACCTTGGGTAGTTTCCTCACCTACATACACTGATTAGTATTTTGCTGCAGACTCAGAAGGGACTGTTTGTGGATTTCCAGAGTGGTCTCTGCACCTCTCACCTCTTTGTCACTCTACTCCATGAACGCTAGTTCATATCTCTAATTTGCCTTTTTAACTCCCAGCTTCACCTCTTTGACAGAGGGAAATTGCGAGGTTTTGACTGGGTCCTCCCTCTTTGCCTCCTTACCCAAGTAATACACTGGAGCAATTGTGGTGTTTATCGTCTTTGTTTCTAATCTTTCATGTATCATTGTTTATTGTCTTTTGTCACCTCTTATGTAATGTCTTGAGTACCATCGTTTCATATATTTTGTTCTGTTGTTTAGTTGTTTTAGGCATAAGGTAAATACAATTTCTGTTACTTCATATTTATTGGAAACACAAGCCTATTACTTTTTTTCTATCTCTTTGTTTTTTATTGTTTGCTTGTTTTTTACTGTCATTTTAAGGGATTTGTGGAAGAGGGACAGCCCATCTTCTTGGTGTAATGTACCTCCATCATTTTGAGAATGGAAATATGGGGACCTTTTATTCCCCAAGTGTGCATTGAGTGTCTACTGTATGTTAACCCCTTTTCTGGGTCTTATGAATAAAATTTTAAAAGAATTTACATTTTAGGGGGTCTCCAACATTGGATAATGAACATAATGTCCACCTATGAAATAGGAAATATATGTGTTCCTTAGGGATTTACTGGCTTGGGTGAATCATAACCAAAGGTCCAGAAATCATTTAAGGTATTTTTAAATGCCAATTTTAGATTTAAATAAATACATATCTATTTGTCCAAATGCCACATAGGCTAAAAATGACATTGTATCATTGCTTGTTTTTCTTTCTTTCTTTCTTTTTTATTTTTTGTTTTATTTTTATTTGTTTCTTTTTTTTTTTTAATGATTTTTGTAAAAAATTTATTTATTTCTATTTATGGCTGTGTTGGGTCTTCGTTTCTCTGCGAGGGCTTTCTCTAGTTGTGGCAAGCGGGGGTCACTCTTCATCGCGGTGCGCGGGCCTCTCACTATCGCGGCCTCTCTTGTTGTGGAGCACAGGCTCCAGACGCTCAGGCTCAGTAATTGTGGCTCACAGGCCCAGCTGCTCCGCAGCATGTGGGATCTTCCCAGACCAGGGCTCGAACCCGTGTCCCCTGCATTGGCAGGCAGACTCTCAACCACTGCGCCACCAGGGAAGCCCTATTTGTTTCTTTTTTTAAAAATAAAATTTTATTGGAGTATAGTTGGTTTACAGTGTTGTGTTAGTTTCAAGAATACAGCAAAGTGAATCAGTTATGTATATATCCACTCTTATTTTTTTTCTGTTTTGACATTCTTTTCCCATATAGGCCATTACAGGGTATTGAGTAGAGTTCCCTATGCTATACAGTGTTTCATTATTTTTTAATGTTTTTTAAATTCAGTCGTTTGTATCATTGCTTATTTATTTATTTTTGGCTGCGTTGGGTCTTCATTGCTGCGTGCAGGATTTTCTCTAGTGAGTGGGGTCTACTCTTTGTTACGGTGCATGGGCTTCTCATTGCAGTGCCTTCTCTTTGTTGTGGTGCATGGGCTCTAGGCGCACAGGCTTCAGTAATTGTGGTGCGCGGGCTTCAGTAGTTGTGGCATGCAGACTCAGTAGTTGTGGTTCGTGGGCTCTAGAGCGCAGGCTCAGTAGTTGTGGAGCACGGGCTTAGTTGCTCTGCAGCATGTGGAATCTTCCCGGACCAGGACCCGAACCTGTGTCCCCTGTGTTGGCAGCCGGATTCTTAACCACTGTGCCACCAGGGAAGTCCTGTCATTGCTTTTATATGAAATATTCTCAACTTCCTGTGGTAATATCTTTTCCCCACATTGATCAGATATTATTACTGATAGTTAATAGTAACTTTTGCTAAGTAAAACACAGGAGATTTTAATAAATTCAGTTTGGCAAACCAGATTTCTTAAAATGTAGTATCTGTGTTGAGAGATAATGGGACGCAATGTGGTGTAGAGTGAAAACATGGTATTTAGTGTTAGCTGGGTTAGAATCTTAGCCTTGCCACTTGATGTTTGTGTGACCTGGGCAGGTTATTAATTTGTGAGCCTCTTCATAATGGAGACAATAATATTCATGTCTAAAGTTGTTTTAAGGAGCCAATATTCCCTTTTTCTTTTTTTGGAAATGTTACAAACCAGTATCTGATATCCCTATTGTTTCTTTTTAGGTACTTAACATGTGAAAAATAGATTCATTTATAATTCATTCTTCTTTAAATTTGTATGATCTGCTCAGATACATATGTCTTCCATTTTGTTTTAAAAAATGAGGAATTTCATCTCCGGCCATGAAGGAGCAATAAGGAGTCTTTATCCCCTTGTCGCAAATAGTAAACTGGACCAAAATATATGAACTGTCTCTTATCAGATAGGGCAGAGTAGGACTGTGGTCCCTGAGAGAGGGGAAATAAGGAATATGAGCTCTACAACTACCATGGCTTCCTGTCTGGAAGCAAATTTGGGATTGAAGAAGCAGGGAGAGGGAGCCTAATGAGGCTGCAAGCCTCACTCAGTTGAGGAGGCACAGATTGGATTTTGGAGAGACTTAGGCAGCTAGAAGTTGCATGGCCAGTTTCTGAAAAGATAGGAACCATGCAAACAAAAGAACTCCAGAAATGTTTATAGGGGCCACGTTGAATCTTTGCTGAATACTAGGTCATGAATGCATAAAGTAAAATGCTATAAGGCTAGGCAGTGAACATCCAGGGAACTACTAGCAGAACATTTACCAAATTTATGCAGGAGACATTTAATTCTGACCAGAGTGAAAGGTCTTTTGGAGCACCCAAGGCATTCAGTGGAGAACCCACTGGATTTGTCATGTAGTAAAGACAGGAAAGTCCTCAGAGGGATCAAATGGATCTGTAAATAAATGCCTGCCAAAACAAATCCCAACTCTCTCTGGAGTGATTGCAAATACTCAAGAACAGTAGTGTGACTGATATTTTCCAGCATCTAAGCAGAAATCACTAGACATTGCAAGAAACACGTCCAGGGTAACCTATAACCAGTAGAAAAATCAACCCAAAGAAACAGATTAGAAATGATGGAGGTGATGGAGCTAGCAGACAGGGATGTTAAAAATAGCTATTATAGGGACTTCCCTGGTGGCACAGTGGTTAAGAATCCGCCTGCCAATGCAGGGGACACAGGCTCGAGACCCGGTCTGGGAAGATCCCACATGCCGTGGAGCAAGTAAGCCCATGCGCCACAACTACTGAGCCTGTGCTCTAGAGCTCGCAAGCCATGACTACTGAGCCCAGGAGCCACAACTACTGAAGCCTACGTGCCTAGAGCCCATGCTCCGCAACAAGAGAAGCCACTGCAATGAGAGGCCCGCGCACAGCAACAAAGACCCAACACAGCCAAAAATAAATAAATAAATTTATTTTAAAAATAGCTATTATAATTAATAAGTGTATTTAAAGAAAAATATGAACATAATGGCTAGAGAAATGGAAGATATAAACAAGAACCAAATGGAACTTCTATTGCTGAACAAAATTGGTATCTGAAATAAAAAGTTAACTGAACAGATTTAACAGCAGATTGGACAGTGCAGAAGAACAGACCAGTAAACTTGAAGAAACAGCAGTAGATTTAAACTTAAAGTAGAGAAATAGAACTGAAACTAGTCAATGGCTCATTGGTCTGTGGGACAATACGAAGTTGGCTCAACAAAGTGTATTTGACATCCTAGAAGAAGGGTGGAACCAAAAATATTGTAAGAAGTAATGGGTCAAAATTTTCCAAATTTGATGAAAATTCTGAATTCACAAGGTCCAATAATCTCAACAAACCCAAAGCAGGGCAGACCCACACAAAAATACCATGATATAACCAGTTCCTAAAAACCAGTGATAAAAAAGAGTATTTTGAAGGCAGCCAAAGAAAAAGACATTATGCACAGAGAAACAATGAGGATTTCTTGTCAGAAAGTATGCAAACTAGGAGATGATGGAACATTTTTAAAGTACTGAATAAAAAAAAAAATTGTCAACGTATAGTTACATATTCAGGAAAATATCCTTTGAAAACAAGGGTGAAATAGAAACCGTTTCAGAGAAATAAAACCAGAGAATTTACTACTAGCTAGTTGAAATATACAATAAGAAACATCTTAAGATGGAAGGAAAATGGATCAGATGAAAGCTTGGATCTAGACAGATGATGAGTGCAAGAAATGATAAATATGTTTGAATATAAAATACATTTTCCCTAATTTTAAACATCTTAAAAGATAATTGGCTGTTTAAAGCAAAAATCATAATTTATGGTAAGTTTTACAACATATGTAGAAGTAAAATGTATCACATCCATAGTATTAAGGATGAGAGCAGGGAAATAGAAGTACTACGGTGTTGTAAGGGTAACAAGTGTTCACATTTTTGTGAAGTGAGAGAATATCATTGATGGTACACTGTATAGAGTTAAAGATGTATATTGTAAAACCTAGAGCAACCACTAAATATTAAAGTAAAGAAGTATGCCTAGTTAGCCAATAGTAGATATAAAATGAGATGCTAGAGTGTGCCCAGTTAATCCAAAAGAACACAGGAAAAGATAGAAGAGAGGAACAAAGAAATGGTGGAATATACAGAATATAAATGGTAAGATTGTAGATTTAAATCCAATTATATCAATAATTGCATTAACTATAAATGGTTTTAACCAGGGTTTGGCAAGTTTCTTTAAAAAGCCAGATATTAAGAATATTTTAGGCTTTGTGATCAGTACAGTGTCTCTTGAAACTGTTCAGTTCTGCCAGTGTAGCATGAATGAAAGTAACCATAGATATTACATAAATTTATAAGTATGGCTGTGCTCCACTAAAACTTTCTTTATATAGACACTAAAATTTGAATTTCATGTAATTGTCATGTGTGCAAAATACTGTTTTTCCTTTTATTTATTTATTTTTTTAACCCCCAACCCTTAGAAAATGTAAAACCATTCTTAGTTCACGAGCTGTACACTAGCCACCTGTGGTATTTTAGTTAAAGTTAAAGTTAAATAAAAGAAATTGTCAGAGTGGATAAAAAAAAGCAAGACCCAACTATATGCTACAAAAATCCACTTTAATTAGAAAGTTATAGATGAAAAATAAGATGTGATGATTCTGACAGTGTCTTTTCCCCCAGTAACAGCTTTAAAATATGTGAAGCAAAAATTGACAGAACTGAAAGATACATACACAATCTAAAGTTATAATTGGAAATTTCAGCACTCCTCCCTGTAATTGATAGTGCAACTAGATAGAGTATAGGACATGAACAATGTTATCAACAAACTGGATGTTACTGACATTTCTAGAACACTACCCAGCATGGCAGAAGATACATTCTTTTGAAATGACCCACTATACCTCAGATGTTAGTGAGGATGTGTATCAACTGGAACTCTTATACAATAAGGGTGGGAAGATTAAATAGTGCAACCACTTTGGCAAAATGTTTGGGAGTTTCTTATTAAGTTAAACCTACATATACTCTACAGCCTATCAGTTTCCACTGCTGTCTACCCAAGAGAAATAAAAATATATGTCCACACAGAGACTTGTACACAAATGTTCATAGCAGCTTTACTTGTAATAGCCCCAAACTGGAAATAACCCGAATGTTCATCAGATGATTGGATGAACAATATATTCATATAATGGGATACTACTTATAGTAAAAAAGGAGTGGACTGCTAATATATGCAGAACGTGAGTGAATGTCAAAAACATTATGCTGAGCTAAAAAAGCCAGACAAAATGAGTACATACTATATGATACCATTTATGTGAAATGCTAGAAAAGACAGTTCTTAGTGACAGAAAGCAGATCAGTGGTTGCCTCAGGTTAAAAGTGGGGTCACTGTCTATCTAGGAAGAGGGTCACAAGGCAACCATTTGTTTAGTCATAGTCTCTTCTGGTTTCTTCTTTTGTTTGTTTGTTTGTTTTTTGCTTATCTTAGTTTTTTCTCTTGTCACATTAGGAAACTTAATCATTCATAAAGGCAAGTTTATGGTTGGCAACTTGTAAATTGATAAGCATGGGTATAGTTGATTGCTTGGTATAAAGGCACATTGCCAAAGTGGATAGTCTATTTTACATGTTTCCTTTAAGGGTTTTAGAAACTTATCTGTTTTTCTGTCTGCTTCTTTAAGTATGCGCAAGAAACGTATATTATTGTTTATTCATTTGCTAATCAGTCAGTTGCTTGGGTTATGAGTTCATGTTTATGAATAAATTACTTTAAAATTTTATTTTATTGAAGTATAGTTGACTTACAATGTTGTGTTAATTTCTGCTGTACAGCAGTACAGCAGTAATTCAGTTATACATACACATATATATATATATATATATATATATACATTCTTTTCCATGTTATTTTCCTTTATGGTTTATCAGAGGATATTGAATGTAGTTCCCTGTGCTGTTCAGTATGACCTTGTTGTTTATCCATTCTATATGTAATAGTTTGCATCTGCTAATCCCAAACTCCCAATCCATCCCTCCCCCACCCTCTGCTTGGCAACCACAAGTCTGTTCTCTATGTCAGTGAGTCTGTTTCTCTTTCGTAGGTAAGTTCATTTGTGTCATATTTTAGATTCCACATATAAGTGATATAATATGGTATTTGTCTTTCTCTTTCTGACTTACTTCACTTAGTATGATAATCTCTAGGTCTACTCATGTTGCTGTAAATGGCATTATTTCATTCTTTTTTATGGCTGAGTAGTATTCCATTGTATATATGTAGTACATCTTCTTTATTCATCTGTCAGTGGACATTTAGGCTGTTTCTACGTCTTGGTTATTGTATCAGTAAATAGTGCTACTGTGAACATTGGGGTGCATATACCTTTTTGAATTATAGTTTTGCCTGGGTATATGCCCAGGAGTGGGATTGCTGGATTATATACTAACTCTATTTTTAGTTTTTTGAAGAACCTCCGTACTGTTTTCCACAGTGGCTGTACCAATTAACAATCCCACCAACAGTGTAGGAGGGTTCCCTTTTCTCCACACCCTCTCCAGCATTTATTATTTGTAGACTTTTTTTTAAAAAAATTAATTAATTTATTTATTTTTGGCTGTGTTGGGTCTTCGTTTCTGTGCGAGGGCTTTCTCCAGTTGTGGCAAGCGGGGGCCACTCTTCATCGCGGTGCGCGGGCCTCTCACTATCGCGGCCTCTCTTGTTGCGGAGCGCAGGCTCCAGACGCGCAGGCTCAATAGTTGTGGCTCACGGGCCTAGTTGCTCCACAGCATGTGGGATCCTCCCAGGCCAGGGCTCGAATACACGTCCCCCGCATTAGCAGGCAGACTCCCAACCACTGCGCCACCAGGGAAGCCCTGTAGACTTTTTAATGATGACCATTCTGACTGGTGTGAGGTGGTACCTCATTGTAGTTTTTGATTAGCATTTCTCTAATAAAATTGATTTTTTTAAAGGCCACATCATCTATTCATTCAATAAGTGCTTATTGAATGTATGGTATGCGCTAGGCACTGTCCTAGGTGCTGAAGATAAAGGCCTTTTTAATGTGGGATAGAGGTGATCAGACAGGCATTTATGATACAGTGTGATGTATAAGCAGAATCATTTTGGAATATCCAGCAGGGGCACTTAATCCTGATAAGATAAAAGAGTAATCAAAGAATGGATAAAAGAATGATTTCCTAAGGAGTGACAATGAAACAACTCTGAGGATGAATAGAGGTGGGTTGATGATAGAGGGAGCTGCACATGCTAAGGTACAAAGGCTAGAAACAGCAGGGAATGTTTGGGTATTCCATGACGTTGAATATGGTGGATTTCTTGAGCCATTAAACCAAAACTAGCAACTCATTAGTCTGGACTTCTAGAGAAGTCTATATGAGAAAAAGTAACCCATTATATTTGTGAAGCCACTCTGGTAAGGTTTTCTATTACTTGAACATATCCATAACCAGTAGAGTGAGACAACATATTTAAGTTGAAATGAAAGGATGGATGAGATGTCTTAGGAACAAAAGAAGTGAAATCCTAAAATAGAACCAGCTTTCAAGGAAAGGGCAGAAGTGGGCCTGCAAATGAATCCAAAACAGGGCAAAGAAATAGGAGGAGAAATCAGAAAAGTGGTGTTGTAGGATGGCCAGGTTTCAAAAACCAAGTTGTGGTCACTGCTGTCATATGCTGCCAAATTAAGACAAAGACTAAAGCATCCATTTAATTTAACTAATGGAAGTCAGATTGTGGTGGGTTTGGAGCAAATGGGACAGGTGAGAAAATGGAAACTGAGTGCATAGAACTTTTTTCAGAAGGGTAGAGGAGGAGTGTGTGTTAGCTAGAGGCGACTTTATCATACTATTAGTATGACCGCCCCAAGTTGATTTTTCTTTTTGATTCCTTTTTTTTTTTTTAATATTTATTTATTTATTTAGGCTGTACCAGGTCTTAGTTGTGGCAAGTGGGACCTTCCTTGCAGCATGTTTAGTTGCGGCATGCGGGCTCTTAGTTGTAGTATGCAGGCTTCTTAGTTGCAGCCTGTGGACTTCTTAGCTGCAGCATGCAGACTCTTAGTTGTGACATACATGTGGGATCTAGTTCCCTGACCAGGGATCGAACCCCGGCCCCGTACATTGGGAGCGCCGATTCTTACCCACTGGACCACCAGGGAAGTACCCCCCCTCCCAAGTTGATATTTCAAAAGAAATCTTCGCAAGTCCTTTACTCTTACTTGAATTGTTTGAGGCCAGCAGCAAAATCCGTTGAAAGTCATATATAAATGAAAATACTCATAAATATCACATTTTGTGGCTTTTCAAGGGACCCAGTCTTAGTAAACCATTCCTTCTAGGAACATTTTTTTTTTCTTTGAAGTGTAGAGCTTAAGCCAACAGTTGGTGTACTTTCAGTTAGATTCTTATGCACATAAGAACTGAAGATTGAGATAATGATGCTTCTTCGCCAACAATGAAGAGTAAGGGGTGGGGATGTTAGTTTTCAGCATAACTGAACAATCTCAATGGAACACATTAAGATCTCGACTATCCTGAACCTGTAGGAGAAAGGGTTCTTTAAACTGGGATATTTGTATGTCTTTTGGGTTGTCTCTAAACTCTTTGAACATATTTACAGAAATGTTTGTGTTTACATTTTCTTAGGATGGCCATAGCTTTCATTCAAAATTAAGAGATTGATAATCTTATGTTGGATTCCCCAGGCAGTAGACCCTGAGACAGAAATGTGAGTGCAAATAGTTTATTTGGAAACTGATGCCAGGAAACACTGACAAGGGCAGGGGAAGTGATACTGGAAAGGGGAAAAAAAGCCAATATGGGATGTGTTTTCAAGTATGTTACTTTATAGGCTACTGGGACTAAATCCTCTGTTGAGCTGAAAGACAGTGTAGATTATACCTCAGATTCATCCCAGCAAAGAGGTTAAGGAGCTCTGTCAGTTATTGGTTTAGGGATGCCCTCAGGAATGCTTAACTCCACTGCCCTGTAGTCAGAAAAAACCCTCATGTGAAGACTTGCACATGCTTGCAGGTTGGGTTGTACTGGAATCGTAAGTGCTGAGGGGATAAAGGTGAGGTGCTGCCAGCATCTGCTACAGAGGTAACAAAAAAATACAATTTTATTTCTTGGTTAATTGAAAATGTTTTAAAATTGTTTAATTGACTGGAAATTCTGTGACATTAAACAATTATTAGTTTTTAGGTGGTAATAATATTATTATGCTTATTTTTAAAGAGTCCTCATCCCTTAGAGATACACAGTGAAATATTTGTGGATGAAATCATGGTATCTGGAATTTGCTTTAAAATAACACGTTAGGGTGGATCAAGGTGGTATGAATGGTTAAATAACCCATATAAGGCTGCCAGAAAACATGCCCTGTTGTCTTTTTCTTTAAATTGTATCAGTAGTTATCAAATGTTAATAAGAACAGATCAGCTCCTTTAGAAATCTTCAGGCAGAACCTGTTTTTTATTGATTGTGTTTTGCTGATGTTTCAGTTGAACATACTTAAATCACCAGTATTTTATTCAGACAACCTGGTTTGCTTATTAATAATTTTTAATAGTCAGTTGGCTGGCCCCTGAATAAGGTGTCAGCATTTGCTTTAAATAAGACATGATCACCATCTGGTGGTGAATAACAGTAACTTTGGTTTGTATATTGCTTTATGGTTTATAAAGTGTTTTCATGTACATTTTCTCATTTATTGAAATAACTGTAGAAGTTACAGTGAATTCATTTGTTATGCTTTCTGCCAAGATTTTAGGAAACTGTAAGATGACATAGTATGTTTCTTATATAGTTATCTCCGCTTGTCAAATGAATGTTGGTTGAAAGAAAAGCATGATCACTTGTTAGCAAGGAATAAAGATGACATAAATTTCATAAAGAAATAGAGTTATTTTTTTTAAAATTTATTTATCTTATTTATTTTATTTTTGGCTGCATTGGGTCTTCCTTGCAGCACACGGGCCTTCTCTAGTTGCAGTGAGCAGGGGCTACTCTTCGTTGTGGTGTGTGGGCTTCTCATTGTGGTGGTTTCTCTTGTTGTGGAGCATGGGCTCCAGGGCACGCAGGCTCAGTAGTTGTGGCACACGGGCTTACCTGCTCTGCGGTATGTGGGATCTTCCCGGACCAGGGCTCGAACCTGTGTCGCCTGCATTGGCAGGCGGATTCTTAACCACTACGCCACCAGGGAACTCCCAAGAAATAGAGTTCTTTTAATTTAAGTTCATAGATCTGCAGAATGGTCTTTAAAAGAAACAGCAAACTGATTTCCTAACACCTAAAATCATGGTATTGAGTCATAAAGGCATCTTTTAGCGTGCTTTTAAGTTTTTAAATACTACGGAACATACATGATGGGGATAGAAATCTGGCACTTTATAGAGGTCTGGTGTTAGGAAATCACTATATAGGTATTTATTTAATTAAACTTGTGGACTTCATTATTGACTCCTGTATACAAATGTCCATGGGAGCATTCACATCTTCCATCCCTTCCCTCAAAAGGGAGAGAAAAGGGGAAGTAAAACCCTGCCAATAAGTTGTCTTGGGTTAGTGATGTCACTAACCCAAGTGAACTTGGGTTAGTGAACTGAAATTCTAAAGCCACTTTTGCCATCTTTTTCATCTCATCTCCCTCATCACTTTCCTACATACTATTCAGATAATTTTTCTTTCACACCTAAAGGAACTTTCTTTTTTTCTAGCTGTCTGAGAACTTTTAAAATTTCCTCACTCCATCTCTCCCTGTTGCTTTCCTTCTCCTTTATTTTCTTGTCCCTATTCTAGTTCATCAAATAGTTGAATGAGCCAGGAACTGTGCTTGGTGGAGGGACTACAATGATGAAAAAGGCAGATAGATCTGACCCTTACCTTCTTGGAGCTTACATCTAAGGGTGGCAAAGAGGAAGAAGAGGAGATAGATGATAGGTAATTACAAAGTGAGACTGTAAAGGTAGTTAAGACTATATGATGTCAAAGAGCCTACCTTTATTTTCTTTCTCTTTTCCTGTTTTATACTTAGTTCTTACTCTCTCTTAATTGTCAGCATTGGGGATAAATTTAAAACAATTTTTTAGCTACCATGCTTGATTTTCTGCTTTATTTAAATATTAAAATTGTAACATAATTTTTCCCATTATTGTGTTTAACATTATGGATAAAATCAATTCTTGTGGGGTAGCAAGGCATTTTGCATCTTGGCTTTGGTTTCAGTGGATACAGCCTCTTTCGCAGGTTGAGCATTGTCTAAAGATAGTGCTTTACATTTTGAGTAACAATGCTTGCTTTTGAATTCTAAAGCACAGTGTTTCTCAACCTTTTTTTTTTTTTTCTTTTTCCCATGATCACACTCCTAAAGAGAAAACTTTAATTTAAAATTAATTTCTCCCTAGCAAGAGAATATAAATACTAAGGAGTAAGATTTTGTCAGATAGGGTTAAGTTGCTGAGAACCGTAAACCATATCTGAGATTTTTTGCCCTCCTCAAGGATCAGTTTTTGCCCCCTTGGGTGCGGTATTGCTCCCACGGAGAATATATACTGTAGTGGACTTTACTTTTATAATTGTAAATTTTCCAGAAAGCAATTTGGAAGTGAAGTGACTGTTTCAAAACTTTTAACTATAAAAACAGATAGGAAAACAGCAACAGCAGTCATGGTTGCACAACTTTGTGAATGTAATTAATGCCACTGAATTGTACACTTAAAATGGTTAAGATGACAAATTTTATGTTATTTGTATTTTACCACAATTTAAACATTAATCATATAACATACCAAAACCCGTTGATTTGTATACTTTAAAAGGATGAAGTGTATGGTATGTAAATTACTTTTCAATAAAGCTGTTGAAAAAAGAAAGAATGGATTGGGAGGAGTAGTAGTAGTCTTTCTGTTGTTACAGAAAGCTGGATTACATTTTAGAAATGGTTAATGCCTCAGTGCGTAGGCAGGAGCAACCCAAGGTAAAAGATAAAAACCCAGATACTGAGCCATGCAGAAAGGGTGGCTTGATTCATAAGTTAGGTCTTCTGAACTATTCCTCCATCCATTTGATACTTTAAGAAACATTAGAAAGAGCCTTGGATTGGAAGGCCAGAGGTCTGAGATCTTGCTTGGGCTCTCTTCGACCTTGAGCAATTGACATCACATCTTAGTTGCTAAGTTTTCTAGTTTATCAGAGAGTGTGCTTTCAGTTCAAAAATGCTAAATCCTATGACGACTGCTGTGTTATTCTAAGGCAAATAAATACCTGCCTCAATACTTAGACTTGGACATTGACTATTAGAGCTGGAAGACTTTAGATCATCTGGTACAACTCCATTTGTGGATGAGAAAATTGAGGTTTGCACCTCTTTCTCTTGACTCTTTCTAGTGCTTTCCATAATATACATGTAACGCAGTTTTAAAGAATACCTAGTTGAAATATTAAGTGCAGGCTTTTAAGTGCAATATGAACATTTGAAATGATGAAGAGTATGAGAAATAAGACATGGTACACATCAATTTATTTAACTTTATTATTAAATGTCTGTGTATATGTTGCCTTTCTAAATCATGACTAATCAAGCAAAAAGTCGTGGTTTCTGCTTTTAAAAATGAACAAATCAATAGGAATCACATAGAAGACAGATATATATAGTAGTTACTTTCTCAGATTAAGATTGGTGAAGGTGCTTGTTAGAAAATATTTTAAAAATTTTGAAATTTTCTAGATTTTTCAGTTTTCCTTGAGGGTACTTCTCTAAATCTCCACTGCTCCCACCTTAGTCCAAGCCATCATTATCTCTTGCCTGAAGTATGGCACTAGCCTCCTAGTTAGTCTAGTCGTATTCCCCACTTATACAAAATTAGAAAGTTGTATAATGAAGTTTCACATGCTCATCGCCTAGGTTCAGTGAAATTTTGTAATTTTGTTTCATCTGTAACTTCATCTGTCCTCTGCTGCTTAGGTTGTTATGAAGCAGATCCTAGACACAGAATGATCTTTTAAAAACTTAGATCAGGAATCTTTCCTAAATTCCTCCCTTGATTTCTCATTACACTCAAAATATAATCAGAACTCTTTACACGGACCTCAAGGCTTTATAAGATATGACCTTTGCTTACTTCTTCAGTGGCATCTTTTACCATTTTCTCTTTCCTGACACACTGGAAGCTTTTAGCTGCTTCAGGTCTTCTCTACAGGCATTTCCTTGTGCCTGGCATGTTCTTCCCTTCCTTGGCTTGGTTGGCTGCTGCTTTTCATTCTTTTTTTTATTAGAGAGCCTTTCGCTGATGGTTTTATCCTGTATAAAAATGTTTACCTAAAATGTTAGCAGTTGGTGCATTTAGGTGAAGGGTGTACTAGTCTTTCAGCCTTTCACTAGATTTAAAATTATTGGAGGAAAAGATCCCTCCTCTTCCTTAAATACTATGATATCATTATTTCTTTCCTTTAAAATTTGTTTTGGGTCTCTCTTTCCTTCCTTCCCTACCCATGCCCCCACCCCCCATGATTATTAAATTGAGTAGAGAGAAAAGAGAGAAGGGAGATAGAATTATCTGATTAGAGTTGGAGGCGTATGTTATTGGAAACCATTGCCTCAAGTACCTCAGATTCCCTCTGCCAGGATGCTGTTTGTCAAGTACATATAAGGAAAGAGTAACCCTTTAAAGACTGACTGATGTGAGGGTGGCTCACATCATCTTACCTAGAGGTCTTTCCTCCCCGTAAACATCTACCTTCTCCTTCAGGAAGAGGTGCTGAATGCTGGTTATTAGAGCCTCCAGCCATACTGATGTTTATAGTAGTACACTGATTACTTTCTTTGTAGCAGAGTTGTTTTCACGGCTTTGGTTCTGAAATAATCTGAGCCATGTTTGGTGTGTTTCTTTACCTATATGGGAATAGCAGTATGATTCTAAATGAAACCCAAAACCTAAATGGAGCATTAGAAACCTCTTGGTTTGCCTGCTTACATAACACCTATTCTTGGATTTTTTTTTTCCATTATGGTAATAATGGAAAGTTGAGCTTAGTGATTTATATTACACTTACCTGGCATCTCGCATCTGTAAACTATACCTTTTCAGATAATGACCTAAGTTATAGTTCATAGTCTTTTTTTTTTAAATTAATTAGTTAATTTATTTATTTTTGGCTGTGTTGGGTCTTCGTTTCTGTGTGCGGGCTTTCTCCAGTTGCGGCGAGCGGGGGCCACTCTTCACCGCGGTGTGCGGGCCTCTCACTGTCGTGGCCTCTCTTCTTGCGGAGCACAGGCTCCAGACGCGCAGGCTCAGTAATTGTGGCTCACGGGCTTAGTTGCTCCACGGCATGTGGGATCTTCCCAGACCAGGGCTCGAACCCGTGTCCCCTGCATTGGCAGGCAGATTCTCAACCACTGCACCACCAGGGAAGCCCTATAGTTCATAGTCTTGAGCCTTTTTTTTTTTTTTTTTTTTTTTTTTTTTTTTTTTTTGCTTTTCTGAAAACTTAAGATGATTGATTAAATGAACTTTTTGCCAATAAGGTTTATAAAAACATAATAGTTATTTCAAGGATCAAGTGGACTGTGGGACCAGTGTCATTATGGTTAAAACTGTGCTCCCCCAACAGAGTTTGTAAAAACTGACAGTAAGTAAAAGCTTTTTGTAAGCTTATACTTAAATCCCTGTATCTGAAATCAGTGTTCTTTTATCAATGGCCTACATAAAATCAACTGTTTTGTGATTCTAAGTGTATCTCTGCTTACAACCATAGAGGAAGTTTAAGTAAAAGACTTCATTGAGAAATGAGAGGAATTATGTCATTTAGTTATTATGAGCAGCTGTAAATTTCTACCATTAAAAAAGCAGAATTGTACGTAATAAAACTAGAATTGCGGAAGCAGCAGCATTCTTAAGGCTTGGTGCTGGAAAGATGCTTAGAAAAATGTAAAACTATAGAACATCTTTGGGTGATTGGATCAGTAATACATTCTGGGATCCTACCACTTACTGCTGTTTCATACCTGCATCATTTTGGCAGGCCCTTCATGAATTCACAGAGCACCTGACCTTTTCTTCTGCTTCAGAATCTTTCACCTTCTTGAGGCCTTTTGAAAGAAACGGGTCTGTTAGAGGTTATATATCAAATCTGTCATGTGAAAAGGTAGAGATCTTGGTTCAATTGGGACAAAACCTGTAATTTTCAGAATGACATGAAGTTGGTTAATAGATAATTCTTAGAAGGAAGTTAATAATTACCTAATGTTCTCGAAATGAAATTATTTAGGAAATGTTCCAGGTGATAAATAAGTGAATTTATAGATCGTCAGTGCGTGTCATAGAAAATGATCATGTGTTTTAAAAATATGATTTTTTTTTTATAGCTGCACTGCCCCAAACCCTAGCCACTTGCCACATGTGGCTGTTTAAGTTAATTAAAGATTAGTAAAATTAAAAGTCTAGTTCCTTAGTTTTATTGGCCACATATCAAGTGCTAAATAGTCACATGTAGCTAATGGCTACTGTTTTGAAAAGTGCAGATATAGACAGCACTGTTTTAGAGAATGCAAAGTATGGGAATTGTAATATTTTCAATTTAACTTTTCTATTGAAGTTTTTATCTGTTTCTTATTGACTGGCAAGATATTAAGAGCTACAAGTGTCCATAAGGTTATTAGCCTGTCAGTTCTATTTGTAACAAAAAAAATAAGTAAATTGGATGTTAACTAGGCATATTGTGGTGATCATTTTGCAGTATTTACAAATATCAAGTCATTATGTTGTACACCTGAAACTAAATACAGTGTTATATGTCAGTTGTATCACCAAAAAAAAAAAAAATTAAGTAAATTGTTAGTAAATTGTGGGTTCTAAATTTTAGTTTTAAATGTGCTAGCTGTGTGTGATCCAGTACAGTAGCCAGTAGCCAGTAGCCATATGTGGCTCTTGAGCACTTGAAATATGGCTAGGGTGAATTGAGATATGCTGTAAGGGTAAAATGATATATTTTGAATACTAAGTATCACCCAAAAAGTGTACAGTGGATGAAGACGGTCAAAAGGTACAAACTTTCAGTTATAAAGGGAGGTAATATACAGAATGGTGACTGCAGTTAATAATAGTGTACGGCATATTTGAAAGTTGCTAATCAAGGAGATCTTAAAAGTTCTCATAAGAAAAAAAATTTTTAACTATGTATGGTGGTGGGTGTTAACTAGACTTATTGTGGTGATCATTTTGCAGTGTATACAAATATTAAATCATTATGTTGTACACCTGAAAGTAATACTGTCATAGGTCAATGATGTATAATTTTAATTGAGGTATAAATTTAAAAAATAAGTAAAATGTCTAAAAAATATAAAAGTCTGAAATTTTAAATGCTGATAGTATGTTTGAAATAACATTGAGATATATAGTGCTAAATAACATAAATTGTTAAAATTAATTTTGACCTTTTTTTTTTTACTTTTATGAATGAACTACTAGAAAATTTGAAATTATGTGGCTCATTTTATATTTTTATTGGATAGTACTGTGTAAGAGCCAATACTCTAATAAGGAAATCTACTTCTACATGCCTAAATCAAGAATGACTATATTTGCAAAGTGGGATGAGAAACATATTTATTGCATATATTTACTTTTGTCCTCTTGGATTTTTAAAAATAGTACCAATTGCATCAATACTTTTTGTGATTTCATTTGTCTGTGATGTGGAGGATATGAATAAAACACAGGTGCAGAGGTTTTACCTAACTGATAAATGAGTGATGCAGATAATATGAATACTTTGGCCATTCCAAGGACAAAGATGTTGCTGGAATCATTGGAAAGCCATCTCAGAGACTTTTAGGGCTTTTATTGACCAGACATTAAGAGATGAATATGATTCAAGTGGCAGAAAACAGTAAACTGGAGCGCTTGAATAAAAGCCCAGAAAGGTTGTATACTGGGTATGCTTAGGGGATAGTGAACAGGCCAGAATGGCTTGAATCAAGCATTTCAGTGCAGGAGTAAGAGGGAAGGATTGGAGAGTTAGGTTGAAACTGAATATTGGGACTCTTTGGCTAGGGTAAGGAATCTAGATGAGTTTATATAAGTATTTAGGAGCCATCAAAGATATTTATGAACTGGGAAGTGACATGAAAGCAGTATTTTTTTTTTTAAAGATTGGTTTGGTTACAGGAGAGTATCCATACCTGTTTTGAGAGAAGTGAGAAGGTGCAATGATATCATAGAGAAATTGGGGGAGATAGGGAGCAGGTTTGAGATGTAGGAAGGTAGAATCATTAAGACTACTGTGTTTGGGGAAAAGGAAAAAGGAGAAATTGAAAGTGACCTTGGTTCCCCAAATGTTGTGACAGAAGTGAAAATAAAGGTATTTTAGTTTTGTATAATGTTTTCTTTTTTTATTATTATTAATTTATATATTTTTGGCTGCATTGGGTCTTTGTTGCTGCGCGTGGGCTTTCTCTAGATGCGGCGAGCAGGGGCTACTCTTTGTTGTGGTGTGCAGGGTTCTCATTGCGGTGGCTTTTCTTGTTGTGGAGCAGGGGCTCTAGGCACGCGGGCTCAGTAGTTGTGGCTTGTGGGCTCTAGAGCGCAGGCTCAGTAGTCGTGGCGCACGGGCTTAGTTGCTCTGCAGCATGTGGGATCTTCCTGGACCAGGGCTCGAACCCATGTCCCCTGCATTGGCAGGTGGATTCTTAACCACTGCGCCACCAGGGAAGCCCTGTATAATGTTTTCTGTTTTTAAAACTGTAAGATAGCCAGTTCAACCCTTTATTACAGACGAGGAATTTGAGAGTCATTGTTTAAAGAACTTGACCAGAATCATGGTCTCCTTGTCTTAAGTAGTAGAGCTGAGAACTGAGCCCAGGTCTTTTTCTTCCTGATGTATTGTCATTGGCATCTACTCAGTTGCCTACGTCAGTGCCTCAGTTTTTCTTGATGCTTTCACTTTGCTCAGTCAGTCAGTCCCTAAGTTTTATTATTTGTTTCCTAAACATAACTCAAATCTCCCCACTTCTCTTGGTACCACCTCTGCCTTAGTTCATGTTACTCCCATCTTTCTGGATTGATATTTTCCTGAATTTATATCTAGTCTCTACCCTGCACACTACCTCCTAAAACAAATAAGCAAATAAAAGCTGTTTTCCTACAGTTCAGTTTTTGAGATCTTTCTAAATTATAGAGCACTCTCTTGCTTAAACTTTTTAATAAAATGTAAACTTTGTAGCCTGTTCTTACAAGATTCTTCATGATCATACCCCTTTTCTGAGTGCTCCCAGTTCCATGCTCACTTTGTTTTTCAGCCTTTTGTATCTGCTGTTACTTTCATAAGCAGTGTCCTTTCCCCCTTTTCTCCACTCCACCCTCAATCCCATGTATTCTGGTCTTGGCTTAGTTTAATTGTCTGTTTACTCGTCTGTAATCATCCCTCCCGTGCTTCTTTCCTTTACCTCCAACTCACCCACCATTTACTGTCCCCCTCCCCGCCCCAGAGAAGACTCCCTTAAGTAGGCTCATTAAAGGTAGAGGCTATTTCTTGCTTACTAATAGTGGGCCCACAGAAATTTGTTGAATAGTGAAATGTTTTTATGCTTCAGGGTCATTTCAAGTTTGAAGTGGCTTTAGTGGAGAGTAAAGAATCTGAAAGAATGAATAAAAAAAATTAGTCCATCACTTCCCAACCTGTACTTCAGAGCACTTGTATACTACAAGGTATTGTGTGTTTCACAGAAAAAGATTCCATGATCAAATATATTAGGGAATGCTGCAGATTATATCCAAGATAGGGATATAAGACTATTTATATAAGACTAATCAATTAAGGCTTCAGGAAGCTCTGTGGTAAAAATAAATATATATTTTCCTAATGTATTTGATTATGGAAACTTTTTAGATAGTATAAATGTAATTTCTCTTAGGTTACTAGCAGTATTTAGTATTTGGGAAATGCTAAATGTGTGTGTCCTTTATTTCCCTCCGGTCTAATTAATACAGTTATACCATATAATCAGATGATGCCCAAGGGATATTTGGAGGAACTCTGGTTGTTTACAGTTGGAAGAGAAAACTTGAGGGAAGATACAGCTGTCTTCAAATATTTGAAGGTTCCAATAAAAGAGGGATTGAAAGTATTTTCTTTGAAACTAGAGAATAAGAGCAAGAAACAGGGGAGGAAGGTGTAGGGAGGCAGATTTTTTACTTTGTATAAGGGTAACTTTCTAATAATTAGAATTTTGGAAGGTTAAGTAAATTTTCTGTCCCTGTAGGTTGTCAAGCAGAGACTTACAGGGATGCTGTAGAGGAGTTCAGCACACTAGAGAACGGATAGATCAGAAGAGTAGTTTTCTTCAGCAGCTTGAAAACCACTTAGACTCTGTTTCTGAGATATCTGTCAATTTGGAATTTATATTCGTTGATTCCTTTCTAATTCTGTGAATCTGTGTCTTGGTCTGCAATCTCAGTCAAGAAACCAAATATGTGGTATGAGAAATACAGTAGAAATTTTAGTTGTATAGTTAAGTGCTTTTACTTTATGGTATTTTTTATAGACTTTATTTTTTAGAGCAGTTTTAGATTCACAAAAAAATTGAGCACAAAGTATAGAGAGTTCACATATACCCTCTTTCTCCACACTTGTACAACCTCTCTCACTGTCCACATCCCACACTACTATGGTACATTTGTTGAAATTGATGAACCTACATTGACACATTATTATCACCCAAAAGTCTACAGTTTACATTTGAGTTCACTCTTAATTGTTGATGTTTTGAAAGAAAACATGAATATTCTTGTTCATGTTTAAAAAAGTAGTTTTCAGTTATTTCTTGCCCTAGTTTAGTCTTTTCTGATTCAGAGTTCTAAAAGATAACTAAATCAACATCTATTTTGAAAAAGTATTCAGCATTGGAGAAAGTTCTTTTTTTATGATCCTAAATGTTTACAAATGTTTTATTTTGCTGGCTAACAGTATTTTTTCTTCCTTTTAAGTACCTAAAGAATTGGTGGAGCTCCATTTGAAGTTGATGAGGAAGATTGGCAAATCTGTTACAGCAGATAGATGGGAAAAATATTTGATCAAGGTAAATATTTGTAAATCACCTTCTCTATATTCTATCTAGCATAAATCGATGTTATGTTTCATAATATGCTCTGATTTTTAAAATGGTCTCCTAAAAGTTGCAAAATATGACTCAGAAATCTATATGATTACTACTGGTATGTGATTCTTTTTTGCAGCTACTAAGCAATAGTCTAGAGTCCCAAAGGTAGATTTCAGAGGTGTTATCTTTTGTACCAAACACTGTGCTCAGGACTTTTCATGTTTTCTCTCAGTTTCTTTCATGATTTCTTAAAATCGTCCTGATCAACTCAATTAAGATACAGATAAGACCCAACAAAGTTGTCATTTTTCTTTGAGATCACATAGTATGTGTAGACAGAGCCAAAATTTGTCTTTTACTTAAAAAGTAAAATGTCCAAAGACCTTTAGGTCAGTATGGAAGGCTTCTAAGTTAACAGTAGGCCAAACCTATCCTTAATGAGAACGACCTGGGTAATCAGAAAATGATTGCTTTAGGATAAACCCTATTAAGGGCACGACCATTCAGGAAAAATTGTCTGGATGGAATTGCATCCGAACTTTTGAGATCGGGGGTGATATTTTGAACTCTAACATACTAGAATATTAGGTTATATTTTTAGGCGATTGAAAAACTGTGTAATTTTCTTATCGTCTTTTTAAAAATGTATGTTTATGTATACATGTATTTTCATATCTGCTTTTGCAAGGGTGTGTATATGATTGTAGAGTGCTATGAAAAGAGGAACCATCAGGGAACAAGAGTTGCTTGTTCTTATCATAAAAAATCACATGTGCTGTTCCAGTTATCTTTGCTGTGTAACACACCACTCTAAATTAAGTGACATAAAACAATAATCATTTTAATCAGCTCAGTGACTCTCTGGGTTGGGAATTTGGAAAGGTCACTTTCACTGTACTCTGTTGGTTGAAGCAACCACAGTTCTCCCCAGATTCAGGGAGAGGAGGCATAGACCTGAATGCTCAGCAAGTGGTAGGAGTGTCTTAACTTTTGAAAAGCCCAATATGAGATATATTTCAATATTTTTGCACAATTGAAGCCCTGGAAAGTTGGCTCAGCATTTCAAAAATCTGATGCTGTGTGATTTTCTAAAAGCCTTGATTAACTAATATTTAATTAAATCTCTGAACTATATTAAACTGTGGATAATAAATGAGCAAATTTTTAACTGTTTAAAGTCCTTTTAAAAATACCAGTGGGGCGGGGGGGTGGATACCAGTGAAGTTGCTGCTTTGCCTTTAACAAAGTATTTATTAACAATCTAGGTCTGGACCTTAAAAAGAGATGCTGGAATTTCAAGACAGTAGTTTTTAACATAACATTTTAAAGGGTGTAGTTGTTTGTAAATCTGTTTATTAAAGTGGGTTTGTTTGTTTTTTATATGTTCTGAGAACTGAGGTAGAAATATCTTGTATACTAATCTCAACTCTACTGTTAACAAAATTTGGGTCCATGGATAATCTGCTTTTGCCCCCTTGTATCTCAGTTTCTTTATAAAATGTGAGAATTGAGACAAGATGATTTTACAAACCCCTTCAGTTTTATGGTCATAACTACAGGTTCTAGCTCAGTATTTTTGAATTGAGATACATTCACATAACATAACATTTGCCCTTTGAAAGTGTACAATTCAGTGTTTTTAGTATATTCACAAGGTTGTGCAACCATCACCAGTATCCAAACCAGAACATCTTCATCGCCCCCAGAAGAAACCTCATACCCATTAGCAATTACTTCCCTTTCCCCCAGTCCCCCAGTCCTTAGCAACCACTGATCTGTTTTCTGACTCTATGGATTTGCCTATTATGGAGGTTTCATATAAATGGAATCACAATTTGTAGCCTTTGTGTCTGGCTTCTTTCACTTAGCGTAATATTTTCAAGGTTCATCTGTGTTGTAGCATGTATCAGAACTTTGTTCGTTTTTATGCTTGAATAATATTCCCTTGTGTGGATAATATTACATTTTATTTATCTGCTTATCAGTTTATGATATTTGCCTTGTTTCCACCTTTTGGCTATTACAAATAGTATTGCTATGAACATTTGTGTACAGATTTTTGGGTAGACAGGTGATTCAATTTTTTGAGTATATATTTAGGGTAGAATTGCTGGGTTATATGGTAATTCTTTGTTTAACTTTTTGAGGAACTGCCAGACTGTTTCCAAAACAGCTCCAACGTTTTATATTTCCCCTAGGAACCTATGAGGGTTCCAACTTTTCCACATCCCACCTTACCAACACTTATTATTGACTGATTGATTTTAGCCCTCCCAATGGGGATGAAGTACTATCTCATTATGTTTTGATTTGCATTTTCCTTATGATTAAAGGATGTTGAACCTTCTTCTCATGGGCTTGTTGGACTTTGTATCTTCTTTGGAAAAATGTCTGTTCACATCCTTGTCCATTTTTTAATTGGTTGTCTTCTTGTTTTTGAGTTTTTAAAGTTTTTTATATATTCTGCATACTAGACCCTTACCAGATATATGGTTTGCAAATATTTTCTCCCATTATGTGTGTTGTCTTTTCAGTTTCTCTGTAATATCTTTTGATGCATAGAAGTTTTCATTTTGATTAAGTCCAATATTTTTCTAATGTGGCTAGTGCTTTGGTGTCATATATAAGAAACCATTGCCCAAGCCAGGTCATGAAGATTTAATCCTATATTTTGTTTTAAGAGTTTGTAGTTTTAGTTCTTAAATTTAGATCTATAACCCATTTAATTTTTGAATATACTCTCAGATAGGAGTCCAACTATATTCTTTGCACATAGATATCCATTTGTTCTATTACCATTTGTAAAAAAAAATTATTCTTTCCCCCACTGGATTGCCTTGACATCCTTGTAGAAAGTCAACTGACCATAAATGTGAGAGTTTATTTCTGAAGTTTTCATTCTGTTGACTTACATGTTGTTATTTATGCTAGTACCATATAGTCTTGATTACTGCAGCTTTGTGGTAAATTTTGAAATAGTTCATCTTTTCCAAAATTGTTTTGGCTGTTCTGCATCACTTTCATTTCCTTACGAGTTTGAGAATCAGCTTATCAGTATCTGCAAAAATGCCAGTTAGGATTTGCATAGGGATTGTATATAATCTATAGATAAATTTGGGGAGTATTGGCTTCTTAACAGTAGTAAGTTTTCTGATCCATGAAAACAGGATGTCTTTCAAAATATGTAGGTCTTTAATTCCTTTCAAAAATGTTTTGTAGTTTTCTGACTCTGGTCTTATACTTTTCTTCAGTTTATTCCTTAGTATGTTGCTGTTTTTGATGGTATTGTAAATGGAATTTTCTTAATTTCATTTTCATATCATTCATTGCTATTGTGTAGTAATATGACTAATGATTGTATGTTGATCTTGTATGTCGCAACTTTGCCAAACTCATTATTAGCTCAAATAGCTTTTTTTGTGAATTCTTAAGATTTTCTATGTACAAGATTATGTCATCTGCAAACATAGATAGGTTTACTTCCCCCTTTTCAATTTGGATACCCTTTATTTCTTTTTCTTGCGTAATTGCTCTACTGGAACCTCTGGTACGCTGTTTGTTTTTTTTTTTTTTTTTTTTTTTAGGCATCAATTTTATACACATCAGTATATACATGTCAATCCCAATCGCCCAATGCAGCACACCACCATCCCCACCCCACCGGAGTTTTCCCCCCTTGGTGTCCATATGTCCATTCTCTACATCTGTGTCTCAACTTCTGCCCTGCAAACCGGCTCATCTGTACCATTTTTCTAGGTTCCACATACATGCATTAATATACGATATTTGTTTTTCTCTTTCTGACTTACTTCACTCTGTATGACAGTCTTTAGATCCATCCACGTCTCAACAAATGACTCAATTTCGTTCCTTTTTATGGCTGAGTAATATTCCATTGTATATATGTACCACAACTTCTTTATCCATTCGTCTGTTGATGGGCATTTAGGTTGCTTCCATGACCTGGCTATTGTAAATAGTGCCGCAATGAACATTCGGGTGCATGTGTCTTTTTGAATTACGGTTTTCTCTGGGTATATGCCCAGTAGTGGGATTGCTGGGTCATATGGTAATTCTATTTTTAGTTTTTTAAGGAACCTCCATATTGTTCTCCATAGTGGCTGTATCAATTTACATTCCCACCAACAGTGCAAGAGGGTTCCCTTTTCTCCACACCCTCTCCAGCATTTGTTGTTTGTAGATTTTCTGATGATGCCCATTTTAACAGGAGTGAGGTGATACCTCATTGTAGTTTTGATTTGCATTTCTCTAATAGTTAGTGATGTTGAGCATCTTTTCATGTGCTTCGTGGCCGTCTGTATGTCTTCTTTGGAGAAATGTCTATTTAGGTCTTCTGCCCATTTTTGGATTGGGGTGTTTGTTTCTTTAATATTGAGCTGAATGAGCTGTTTATATATTTTGGAGATTAATCCTTTGTCCGTTGATTCATTTGCAAATATTTTCTCCCGTTCTGAGGGTTGTCTTTTCGTCTTGTTTATGGTTTCCTTTGCTGTGCAAAAGCTTTGAAGTTTCATTAGGTCCCACTTGTTTATTTTTGTTTTTATTTCCATTACTCTAGGAGGTGGATCAAAAAAGATCTTGCTGTGATTTATGTCAAAGAGTGTTCTTCCTATGTTTTCCTCTAAGAGTTTTATAGTGTCCAGTCTTATATTTAGGTCTCTAATCCATTTTGAGTTTATTTTTGTGTATGGTGTTAGGGAGTATTCTAATTTCATTCTTTTACATGTAGCTGTCCAGTTTTCCCAGCACCACTTATTGAAGAGACTGTCTTTTCTCCATTGTATATCTTTGCCTCCTTTGTCATAGATTAGTTGACCATAGGTGCATGGGTTAATCTCTGGGCTTTCTATCTTGTTCCATTGATCTATGTTTCTGTTTTTGTGCCAGTACCATATTGTCTTGATTACTGTAGCTTTGTAGTATAGTCTGAAGTCAGGGAGTCTGATTCCTCCAGCTCCATTTTTCTTTCTCAAGACTGCTTTGGCTATTCGGGGTCTTTTGTGTCTCCATACAAATTTTAAGATGATTTGTTCTAGCTCCGTAAAAAATGCCATTGGTAATTTGATAGGGATTGCATTGAATCTGTATGTTGCTTTGGGTAGTATACTCATTTTCACAATGTTGATTCTTCCAATCCAAGAACATGGTATATCTCTCCATCTGTTGGTATCATCTTTAATTTCTTTCATCAGTGTCTTATAGTTTTCTGCATACAGGTCTTTTGTCTCCCTAGGTAGGTTTATTCCTAGGTATTTTATTCTTTTTGTTGCAATGGTAAATGGGAGTGTTTCCATAATTTCTCTTTCAGATTTTTCATCATTAGTGTTATAGGAATGCAAGAGATTTGTGTGCATTAATTTTGTATCCTGCAACTTTACCATATTCATTAATTAGCTCTAGCAGTTTTCTGGTGGCAGTTTTAGGATTCTCTATGTATAGTATCATGTCATCCGCAAACAGTGACAGTTTTACTTCTTCTTTTCCAATTTGTATTCCTTTTATTTCTTTTTCTTCTCTGATTGCCGTGGCTAGGACTTCCAGAACTATGTTGAATAATAGTGGTGAGAGTGGGCATCCTTGTCTCGTTCCTGATCTTAGAGGAAATGCTTTCAGTTTTTCACCATTGAGAATGATGTTTGCTGTGGGTTTGTCATATATGGCCTTTATTATGTTGAGGTAGGTTCCCTCTATGCCCACTTTCTGGAGAGTTTTTATCATAAATGGGTGTTGAATTTTGTCAAAAGCTTTTTCTGCATCTATTGAGATGATCATATGGTTTTTATTCTTCAATTTGTTAATATGGTGTATCACATTGATTGATTTGCGTATATTGAAGAATCCTTGCATCCCTGGGATAAATCCCTGGGATAAAAAATATATATCTATATATCATGATCTTCAACTTCAAGTCATTGCAATTTAACAAATGTTGCAGTGCTTACTACATGCAAGGTACTGTGCTAGCTGGTTAACTTCCGTCCTCCCCCACTCTCAGTGTTGTCAGACATGTGTCAGACATGGTCCTTTTAAAAATCCATTGTTGCTTTTCACTTGCCTCTCAGAGAGTATTAAAGATATGAATCGTGGAAAAAAAAAAAAAGAAGACACTGATTTTCTGAGACAAACCTCTTGTACAAAATAAATTGAGAGATAATAAATCTCTATATAAAAATGATTGTACACACACACACACTTATATGCCCACAAACACATATTTACCTTTCATTTTAAACAAATCACTAGGAAAATAAGGGTTGAAGGAAAATTTCCTTGCTCCTTTACAAGGTAGGCAAATCAACATAGGGTAAAAATAATACCCCAAGTCACCTAATCTATTTTGGAATAGTAAAACCAAAAGAAATGAAGAATCAGTTTTATCTTGGGGAAGTTGTTTCTGATTTTAAAATGTAAGCACAATACACATGATGATAAAATGGACTTCTCAACTCAGAATAAATGAACTTTTATGAGTGTACATAACTCTAAAGTAATGATAATGAAGTAATTCAAATAAAGGGAAGGTTCGTGTGTGAGATGTCTCCAAAATTTTTCATAATATTTGGTTTTCCCTTTACTTAGGACTTCTTTTAAACAAGGCGAAAACTTAAGGTTTTCTGGCCTGTGGACGAGTTGTTATGAATTTTAGCATCTCATCTTTAAATCTCTATTCTTGAACTCCAAATGTTTCCCTCGATTACAGTGTACAGTAATAAACAACTGCTACTCTCTGCTTGTTCCCACCCACTTGTACAAGTAAGTCTGTAGTAGTTCAGGACCTCTGATTTGGTTTTCAAGAGGCTTTTTCTTGTCACTGGCTCTCCTCCATTTCTGCTGACCCAGGCTTCCAAGAGTGTGAGGGATAATGGGATACACTCTCCGAAGAGTTTGATGCCCCTCTTTTTATTTGTTTTGCTTATCACTGTATTAAAAACATAAAATTCTAACTGAGTAAATTTGAAGATCGAATTGGCTTTATTCAATGATTTATGAATCGGGCAGCATCCCATTGAGCAAGTAGAAAGGAGCTCTGGGGAGCTGTAAAAAATGCAAGAACTTTACAGGCAGGAGGGGGCAGAAAAGGGAAGTTTCTAGCTAAGAGTGGATTGTTTCAGGCAGGGTCACGTTCCTTTTGGGGGAAGGTGGGGGGTCACCCCTCTAGTGCTGACCAGGTAATTCCAGATCTATTGGTGAAAGGTCCCATTCCTGAGAGAGGCTGAAACTGCAATTAGGTTAGCTATTAAGTCTTGGTTTGCTGACGTGGGACTTAGCACAAGTGACTCCATTTGGGGTTTGTTGTTTCTTTACTAACAACTGTATCTCATTCCTAGCTCTTAACCCCAGTACCTAGATACTTGCTGGTGAATGGATGACCAGACCAGTGAATTCAGAATTTCAGAGAAGTTCTTTATAATGAGAGACAGGCAGAGAAATGGCAGTTCTACCACCCAGTAAGTTTTGAATTCTTGCAGGTCTGATGCCCAAATCAAGCGTGGGAACGTGAACAGTGAGACTGAGTGAAAACACAGCAGTTCTTTGTGTTTCTGTTAGAGAAACACTGGTGGGAGACAGAGGACAAAGGAAGGAGACACAGGACTGGAGTGACCTCAGCTGGGGGCGGGGTTTCACAGTGTTGGGTGCTGCAGAGAGGTAGTCAGCAGGCGCAGGGGCTGTGTACGTCATAAGAGGCATTTTTTATTTTATTTTATTGTTTTTATTGACGTATAGTTGATTTACAATCTTGTGCCAATCTGCTGTATGGCAAAGTGACTCAGTTATACACATATAGACATTCTTTTTTTATATTCTTTTCCGTTACAGTTTATCACAGGATATTGACTCTAGTTCCCTGTGCTGTAGAGTAGGACCTTGTTGTTTATCCCTCCTATATATAATAGTTTACATCTGCTAATGCCACACTCCCAGCCCTTCCCTCTCCCACCCCCCTCCTCCTTGGCAACCACAAGTCTGTTCTCTATGTCTGTGAGTCTGTTGCTGTTTCATAGATAGGTTCATTTGTGCCATACTTTAGATTCCACATGTAAGTGGTATCACATGGTATTTGTCTTTCTCTTTCTGACTTACTTCACTTAATAATCTCTAGTTGCATCCATGTTGCTGCAGTCATCAAAGGCATTTTAGAAGAGGCTCTGCTTGCCACAGCTTCTGGCAGCGTTGCTTCCTACAGTGGAAAGAAGAATGTTGTTGATGGGAATTCCCAAAGTTAGGCTAAAGTGGGGGTGAAGTAACTTTTCTAGGTGAAGTTTTTTTTTGATTTGTATGTGTGTGTTTTATTATATATTAGTCTCTTAAATCAAATAGAAGACAAAAAGTGGAGCTACAAACCAAAGTTACAACAGTACTAGCTTTTCTCGTCGCCCGTCTGTCTACTTTTACCAGAGGTCTTTATTTCTTCATAAGGCTTTGAGCTACTGTCCAGGGTCCTTGACTGCAACCTGAAGAACTCCCTGTGGCAGGCGGGTCTGGTGGTTAAGAACTCTCTCAACTCTTGATTAACTGGGAATGTCTTGATTTCTCCCTCATTTTCGAAGGAAAGTTTTGCTAGATATAGGATTCTTGGTTGACGGTTTCTTTCCTTCAACACTTCAAGTACATTGAGTCATGCCATCTGGCCTCCGAGGCTCCTGATGAGAAATCTGCTCAATGACCTTCCTGGCAAACCTTCTCTCAGCTTCATAGACTTTCATAATGTACCGTATCATGTCTTATGCAACAGAACATTTTGTGTAGTATCGTGAAGTCAGTTAAGTTGTAACGTTATTTTGAGACCAGAATTTAAGGAAAAGGAATTGAACATTTCAAGTGTAGACATTATGAGGTCTCTAAAATTATTACACATTTTCAAACTAGAAATAAAAAGGCCACTGAAGTATCCTGCAGATTTTTATTTATAACAAAGTGAATACCAATATCTAGTAACACACGTAAAGAAAAATTTCTTTGGGATCCTTTTTCCTAAGTGTAAAGGGGCCTTGAACTCAAAAAGTGAGAAAACCACTGTGGTGTATCCCCAGCGGTGATGGGTCCATTTCTTGCTCTGACCTCAGAGTGCACCATTGTGATGTACTTCACAAAGCCCTATGAAAGAGAAAGGTGGGCCCAGGTTTTTGGTCCTTAGAGCCCAGGAAGCTGCTTTTGGTGACCTGACGGCCTTGGACCTACAGTTAGCTTGTGTTTTCCTTGTTTCTGCCATTTTGTTGATTTTCGTTTCTCCTTTCTCTACTCTTTTTTAATTGTGTCATTGTTCTTTCTACAGTTAGCATAGTGAGTATTGTTGGTATAGTTAATACTTGATTAGCATAGTTAGTGTAGTTAGTACTAGTTAGCGCTGTTGGTACAGTTAGCGTAGTTAGCGTTGTTAGTAGAGACAGCATACTTAGCCCTGTTAGTACAGTTAGCATTGTTAGTTAGTGTAGTTAGCGTTGCTAGGTAGTGCTGTCAGTCAGTGTAGTTAGCAGATCACCATGATGCAGGGCCTCACAGCCAAATCTGCTGGCAAGGAGGCTCATATTGATGACTTCGAGATCCTCCACACCATTGGTGAAGGCACCTTCGGTAAAGTGAAGTTGGTCCGGCACATTCTGACCGGGACACAGGTGGCTGTGAAGGTCATAAAGAAAAGGCGTCAGAGCTTCTCAAGTGTCCAGGCACTTTTCCGGGAAGTGTGCAGTCTGAAGGCTCTGAATCACCCCAATATTGTAAAACTGCTGGGGGTGATTGACACAGAGGAGACATTTTTCGTGGTGATGGAGTACCTCAGTGGGGGGGACATGTCCCGCTATTTGAAGACCCATGGCCGTATGACAGAGGCGGAGGCCCGAGGCCCGTTCCAGCAGCTGGTCTCCGCCCTGCAGCACTGCCACCGGAGGGGCATCGTGCACCGGGACCTGAAGCCACTGAGCCTCCTCTTTGATTCCAACATGAATATCAAACTTACAGACTTTGGCCTCAGCAACAAGTGTGATGACACTGTCCAACTGGACACGATCTGTGGCACACGCCCTTATGCTGCCCCGGAACTCTTCCTGGGGCAGAGCTACAGCGGCCCTGCGGTGGACGTGTGGAGCTTAGGAGTAGTGCTGTACACCATGGTAACTGGGTCCCAGCCCTTTGTGGGAAAAGACTTCCAGGAGCTGCGGAAGCAAATCCTACAAGGGCAATACACCATCCCACCTTATCTGTCTTTGAAGATAAGGGATCTGTTACAAAAAATGATTGCCCTCAACCCCAGTGACAGAGGCACCTTACCTGACCTCATGAGGCATCCATGGGTCAACATGGGCCAGAAGGAGCCACTCCAGCCACCCTGTGAAGAGGACCTGGAGGTGACAATGGTGAGGACTCCGGGCTTGACTTGTGACCAGATCCAGGACACTGGGACAGGCAGTGTGAGCTCCAAGAAACCCAAGGTGGAGGTCTCCATCATAACTCTGAAGCCCTTCTCTTACGGGGACCTCTGTGGCAGTGAACTTGAGCCTTCTCCAAGCCCTGTGGTGTCCTCCCTGCAAACCAGGTGGCTCTACCACAGAAAAAATGTGCAGCTGCAGGAAGACCAGCAGGCAGGGCAGAAGATCGGTGAGTCTGCCTGTCCCCCACCCAGCCTGGAGGCGAGGACTGCCACCCCCAGCCCAGCCCCCCAGTGTGGCACTGGGATATCCACCTCCAGCAGCAGCAGCAGGATTGGAGCCCCAGAGGGAAGCAGCTGCCCCCTGGGTGTGATCAACACTGGAAGGTCCTCCCACGCTGGGCAGCCTGAGAGTGTGTCCTCATCCACTGTCTCTGGCCAGAGCCAGAAAAAGCAAGGGGTGGCTGGGAGAATCTGGAACTTTATTTTGAAACATCTTTGTTGCAAGCTGCCCAGCATGAGGCGTCATAATAAAGTGAGCCCATGTGAACCCCATGGATGACCGAGGCAGGAAGGTCAGGCTGCCGCGCTCCCTGGGGCCCGGTGCAGGGGAAGAGGAGTGTGTTCTCTGCACGGCCTTCAGAAGCATCGTATCCAAGACCCTGGCCAGCTCAGAGGATGGTCCGGAGCAGCCCGGGCAACTGAAAGCGAGGCCACCGTGGCTGCAGGTCTGCCCCTCAACCCCCACCTGGGTGAAACTTGAGAGACTGGACTGTCATTCCTGGGGCACGTCTCCCCTCCCCTACTCTTCTGTCTTCCGTGTTGGTGGGGGAGGGGGATAGTTCTTGTTCCAAGAACTCCTTGGTTCTTCCAATTCTAGTTAATAAACTTGATGCTCCAGAAAAAAAAAAAAAAATGTAGAGTGCATAGATTAAAACTAAGGATAATATAATGCCCATGTTTCTGCCACTCAGAATTAATGCTTTTCTGTTTTACTAGTCCTTTCACATTTTTACTAACTTGAATTAGATAGTACTTCTCATGAAATGTGAAATCTGTCCCCACTTTATCATTATTTTTTGGCAAATATTCCAACTTTTAATTATGTTAGTGAACATATATATAGTCTGTTAACTCGTAGAGCACTTTTGTACATTTTGCCTAAAAGTCTGTTAGTTTTACTTTGCAACACTAAGCAATTAGCTTTTACAGACAAAATGACAAACATCTCTGTTACTGATAATCAGGTACCCTCATCTACTTAGCCATTGATACATTTGTCGACTTGGAGTTTTATTGTAGTTGCAGTGATTTGACTTTTAAAAATTAGTTTTAATGTATAAATAGGCCATGTTTTGAGATTACAGAACAAGTATAGACATGCTTTTAATCTTCGTTTTCTTTGAGAATTTTGTGGTCTGTGCACATAAAACATTAATTAGATTGAGAACTTCCTTTTAGCACAGCAGTTTTCAACTTGTTTTTCATAAAGCCATAGGGTTTCCCCAGAATTGCTTCTGGGCCCAAGTGTTGGTCCACTAGGGCTACTATAACAAAATACCACAGAGTGGGTAGCTTAAAATTTATTCACAGTTTTGGCGGCTGGAAGTCCAAGAGCAAAGTGCTGGCAAATTTGGTTCCTAGTAAGCACTCTCTTCCTACCTTGTATTAGGCCTTCTTGCTGTTTCCTCAAATGGCCTTTCCTGTGGGTGTGCTCAGGGAGGTGGAATCTCTGGTCTCAGCGACACCAGTCCTGCAGGATTAGGGTGGCCCTGCTCTTAAGATCTCCTTTAACTTTAATTATGTCCTTAAAGACCTTACCTCCATATACAGACACCTTGTGGGTTAGGGCTTCAACATATTAATTTTGAGGGGACACAATTCAGTTCATAAAAACTAATGAAATATTTTGTTGGAAGAAAGTGATTATGGTGATTAATAAAAAGGGAAGGGGGGTTGACAACTACTCATACATTATGTAGTTCCTTCAACATAAGAATTTATTGCATTCATGTACAACTTTTCAGGAGCCTATTTATTTAGTGAAATGGAGATTCATCCCTATAAACTGTCTTTCCTGGGATTCTAGATCTCTCTTAATTTCTTAGTAATTTAGATTTATAGAATCTTAAATGATGTAAACAGTCAGGAATTCCCATTGACTTGAGAGTCATTAAAATTTTGATTACAGTACGGTATGCTTCAGTAAATTATTGTAGAGTCTGGTTGTAGTGATTTGTAGACTAAAGTTAAAAAGTGTTGAATTAAGAATCAGAGAGTTCAGGACTGGATCAAGCTGGCGGAAGAGAAGGATGTGGAGCCCACCTCTTCCCACAAATACATCAGAAATAATCATTATGTGGAAAAATTCTCACAGAATACCTACTGAAGGCTGGCAGAAGATCTCATAAAACCAAAGTGGCAAGAAAGATCACCATGTAATGGGTAGGACCAAAGGAAAAAAAAAGGGAATTGGCACAGGACGTGCACCCCTTGGAGGGTGCTGTGAAAAAGAAAAGGTTTCCTCACCCTAAGAAGCCCGTTCACCAGCGTGGAGATCAGCCATGACAGACAGGGAGCTTCAGAGGCTCAGAGGAGAGTGCAGCAGCTAGCTTGGGGCAGGCAGAACAGAGAGAGACCTGCACAGAACAGATCCTGGACATCTTGCTGCACTCCCCAGCTTGAGACACATGTCTGCTGGTGTGCATGGGGGCTGGGTGCTGAAATTTGGGCTTCAGAGGACAGACATGGGGAGAGGCTTGGGGTTGGCTGTGCAGAAACAGCCTGAAGGGAATGGAGTGTGGTCTAAGCCACAACCGGGGGTTTGCACAGGAAGGAGCCAAGGTCTGCCATTGAAGCCCCATTGGTAATGTGAGCCCTCTAAGGGAGGGCAGGGCCTGCCTCATCCTCGATGTGCTCACAGCAGGCACGACTCTGCCTCTGCAACCTCTGGGGGCACACAAGCACCTGTGAATCAATACAGACATACAGGGAGAAATTGGTGGAAATACAATAATAGTAGGAGAGTTTAACACCCCACTTACATCAATGGACAGATCTTCCAGACAGAAAATCAGTAAGGCAACAGAAATCCTAAATGATACAATAGAATAGTGCGACTTAGTTGTTGATTTTAGGACATTACATCCAAAAAATCTTTTCAAGTGCACATGGAACATTCCCTAGGATTGACCACAAGCTAGGACACAAAACAGGCCTCAGCATTTTAACACATGATTGACTGGAGATGTATTAAGACATCTTCTGTTACCTGAACGTTATTGACCAGAGATGTATCAATATTGTTTTACAGAGTGGTACAATTAACATCACCATGTGAAGTTGTTGGAGCTTAAAATTGATCAAGCGTTCATTATACAACTTATAATTGTCATTATCATAAACATTTTGTTCCGTTAGGTTTTTGGTCCAACCTTGTGTATATTATAAACGCAAGTTTATTACCATAAAATTTTCAAAAACGATGCATCGCGAAATTTAAGTGAAAAAGAATTTTTCGGTGAATTTTATGCAGATACCTTCTGTGATTGTCTGAGCGACATGTATACTAGTGTCTCAGGAGATGGTAGTTCTTTACAATATAGTTCTGATTCAGTCGATCAATAGTCGACTTCAATTCAATAGTCAATCTAACTATTAGACCAACAGAAAGACAAAGCCTCAGTGATTGATTCTGATAAGGAAAGTGAAAATGAAACTCATGGTGCTAGAGAACTCTCCATTGCTGCTACAGAAGAGTAGATTGAAGACAGCAATTTCACGAAAATTAGAAGGCTTTACAGGTGTGTCAGGTGTAACTATTGAATGTAATAACCTGCAAAGTGATTGTGATATAACAGAAATAATTTTTGGTAACGACTTTTTCAAGTTGGTCGCTTCTCAGACAAACTTGTATCACCAACAGAATGAAAAATCATATAAAAAGTATGATAAGGCTTTAAAATGGACTGATGTAACCAATAGTGGCATGAAGAAGTTTCTTGGATTAATAATTTTGATGGGACAAACAAGAAAGTCACACTGGAAAGAATATTGGTTGACTGATCCCTTACTTGAAACACCTATGTTCCCAAAGATTTTGACGAGATGAAGGTTAACTCCACTTCCTGCAGACAGAATTTCAAAAGTTAAACCTCTTTTGGAATATTTTCTCCCAAAATTGGAATCAATCTGTATACCCAAACAAGAGCTATGATTTGATGAGGCAGTGAATCTGAGTTCATTGCCTCATGAACTCAGAGGACGACTCAGATTCAAAACATGTAAGTGAAGAGGACAACTCAGATTCAAAACATATAATCCTAGAAAACTTACAAAATATGGAATTTTGGTCATGATGGTTAGTGAAAGTGAAACTGGATATATATATATGCAACCTTGCGATTTACACAGGTGAAGGAAAGAAACTGCAAGAAACAGTATTATTGGTCCTACAACCTTATCTTGGTTCATGGCACCATACTTACCAAGACAATTATTACAACAGTGTGTCCACATCTGAAACATTGTTGAAAAATAAAACCAGTTTGTGGGACTGTAAGAGAGAATCATGGGCTACCAAACCAATTAAAGGAGAAATATAAAAATCTACAGAGGGGAGAAATGACATTCTTACGGAAGGAGAAGTGATTCTTCTCATATGGAAAGACAAGAGGCTAGTCCGCATGGTGACAACTATTCACGATGCCTCCGTAGCATCTACAGGAAAGGAAGACGGGAGGACTGGCCATAAGATAACTGAGCTCACTTGTATATTAGAGTATAATAAATATATGAAAGGAGTTAATTGATCCAATCAATATCTGGCAAACTTCAGTATCCTCTGGAAAACTCAAAAGTGGTATAAGAAAGTGGGTTTCTCTTTGAGTAGTTGCGGTTTATTCAATGCGTTTAAAATTTATTGCAGCCTTAATGCGCAGAATAAAATGACTTACAAGCAATTTTTGTTAGCAGTTGCTAGAGAATGGGTAACTGACTTTTCTGGTGAATGTAGTGTTAGTCCCACACCTGGTCCTTCTTGTGGCGTTTCTAAAAGAGCCCCCCACAAAGATCCATCTTGTGGACTATCAGGTAAATTAAAAGGACATATTCAGGAGAAAATAATACCTACAGGATTAAAAAAAAACTGCCTCCAGGAAGTGTAGAGCCTGCTCTTCCAGGGGAAAGCATGGTGATACATGGTATATTTATAATAGATGTTCTGTTCCCCTGCACAGAGGTGCCTGCTATACTGCCTGCTATACTGCCTATCACACTCTAACAAAATATTAGAATGCTTTACTACAACATATACAAAGTTTCAAATAAATACATTAAGTACAAAAAAAAGTTGTTGATATTTACTCAGATGTGGTATTTCAGTATTCACTTACATAACAAATTGCTGGCCACAAGCGTTAGTTTCTGCAGAAATCCCCCAGCCAATAATGTGTTAAGAGGATAGAAGTTATTTTGAGCATCTTTTCTGACCATAATGGCATGAAACTAGAAATCAATCACAGAAAGAGAAACGAGAAAAAAATGATTACATGGAGACTAAACAACATGTTACTAAAATCCAGTGGGTCAATGATGAAATCAAAGAGGAAATTAAAAAATACCTCGAAACAAATGACAATGAAAACACAACCATACAAAATCTATGGGATGTAGCAAAAGCAGTTCTTAGAGGGAAGTTAATAGCAATACAGGCCTTCCTCAGAAAACAAGAAAAATCTCAAATATACAACCTCACCTACCACCTAAAAGAATTAGAAAAAGAAGAACAAACAAAACCTAAAGTCAGCAGAAAGAAGGAACTAATACAGATCAGGTAGGAAATAAATAAAATAGAGGTTTAAAAAACAGTAGAAAAATCAGTAAAACCAAAAGCTGGTTCTTTGAAAAGGTAAACAAAATTGACAGCCCTCTGGCCAGGCTCACCAAGACGAAAAGAGAGAGGAAGCAAATAAACAAAATCAGTGAAAGAGGAGAATTAACAACCGATACAGCAGAAATACAAAAAACCATAAGAGAATACTATGAATAATTATATGCCAGCAAATTAGACAACCTAGAAGAAACAGACAAGTTTCTAGAAACATATGGCCCACCAAAACTGAATCAACATGAAACAGACAATTTGAATAGACCAATCACTAGAAGTGAAATAGAATCTGTAAAAAAAAAAAAAAAAAAAAGGCCTGCAAACAAAAGTTCAGGACCAGATGGCTTCACTGGGGAATTCTACCAAACATACAAAGAACTTGTACTGATCCTTCCCAAACTCTTCCAAAAGATTGAAGAGAAGGGAACACACCTAAAATCATTCTGTGAAGCCACCATCACTGTGATACCAAAACCAGACAGACAATACCAAAAAAGAAACAGGCCAGTATCTTTGAAGAATGTAGATGCAGAAATTCTCAACAAAATATTAGTAAACCAAATCCAACAACACTGAAGAAAAAGATCATACACCACGATCAAGTTGGATTCATCCAAGGGTCACAAGTTTGGTTCAATATATGCAAATTAATGTGATACACCACATCATCAAATGAAAAGACAAATACCACAACTTCCTGTAGTCCAGTGGTTGAGAATCCATCTTGCAATGCAGGGGACTCCAGTTTGATACCTTGTCATGGAAGTAAGATCCCACATGCCAACGGGGCAACTAAGTCCGTGCACCACAACTACTGAGCCTGCATGCCACAACTAGAGAGCCCATGTGCCACAACTACAGAACACATGTACTCTGGAGCCCACACGCCACAACTAGAGAGCCTGCATGCTGCAACTACTGAGCCCACATGCTCTGGAGCCCATGTGTCACAACTAGAAAGTCTGTGCACTGCAACTAATGAGCCTGCTTGCTCTGGATCCCGTGAGCCACAACTAGAGACAAGCCTGCTCACCACAACGAAAGATCCTGCGTGCTGCAACTAAGACCTGTTGCAGGAAAGAAATACATACATACATACATAAAAACTTTTTTTTTAAAAAAAGAAAACACAAAAACCACATGATCATCTCAATAGATGCAGAAAAAGCATTTTATAAAATTCAACATCTATTCATGATAAAAACTCTTACCAAAGCAGTAGAGAGAGAACATATCTCAACGTACTAAAAGCTGTTTAGGACTTCCCTGGTGGCACTCTGGTTAAGAATCTGCCTGCCAGTGCAGGGGAGATGGATTCAATCCCTGGTCTGGGAGGATCCCACATGCCTCGGAGCAACTAAGCCCGTGTGCCCCAACTACTGAGCCTGTGCTCTAGAGCCCGTGCACCACAACTACTGAAGCCTGCGCACCCTAGGGCCCGTGCTCCACAACAAGAGAAGCCACTGCAATGAGAAGCCCGTGCACTAAAATGAAGAGTAGCCCCTGCTCACTGCAACTAGAGAAAGCCCGCACTCATCAACAAAGACCCAAGGCGGCCAAAAATAGATTTAAAAAAAAATTTTTTTTTAATAAAAAAAAAAAAAGCTGTTTATGACAAACCCATGGCCAACATAATGCTCAGTGGTGAAAAGCTGAAAGCCTTCCCACTAAAATCTGGAATAAGACACGGATGCTCACTCTCACCACTTCTATTCAACATAGTATTGGAAGGCCTAACCACAGCAGTCAGACAAGAAAAAGAAATAAAAGGTATCCAAATTATAAGAGAAGACGTAAAATTGTAATTATATGCAGATGACCTGATAGTATATATAGAAAACCCTAAAGACTCCACACAAAAATTACTAGAATTGATTAACGAATTCAGCAAGGTAGCAGGTTACAAGATTGACATACAGAAATCTGTTGCATTTCTTTACACTAACAATGAAATATCAGAAAGAGAAAGTTAAAAAAAAATCCCTTTTAAAATTGCATCAAAATAACACCTTAGGAATAAACCTTAGCAAGGATGTGAAAGACTTATATGCTGAGAAGTATAAAACATTGATAAAGGAAATTGAAGATGATTCAAAGACATGGAAAGATTTCCAATGCTATTAGATTGGACAAATTATTATTTTTTAAATGGCCATACTGCCCTAAGCAGTCTGTAGATTTAATGCGATCCCTATCAAATTACCCATGACATTTTTCACAGAACTAGAACAAATAATCCTAAAGTTTACATGGAACCATAAAAGACCCAGAATTGCCAAAGCAATCCTGAGGAAAAAGAACAAAGCTGGAGGCATAACCCTCCCAGACTTCAGACAATACTAGAAAGCTACAATAATCAAAATAGCATGGTAGGGCTTCCCTGGTGGCGCAGTGGTTAAGAATCTGCCTGCTAATGCAGGGGACGTGGGTTCGAGCCCTGGTCTGGGAAGATCCCACATGCCGCGGAGCAACTGGGCCCATGAGCCACAACTACTGAGCCTGCGCGTCTGGAGCCTGTGCTCCGCAACAGGAGAGGCCACGATAGTGAGAGGCCCGCGCACCGCAATGAAGAGTGGTCCCCACTTGCCGCAACTGGAGGAAGCCCTCGCACAGAAACGAAGACCCAACACAGCCAAAATAAATAAATAAATAATAATTAAAAAAAGACAGCATGGTATTGGTACAAGAACAGACATATGGATCATTGGACATAATAGAGAGCCCAGAAATAAACCAACACACCTGTGGTAAATTAATCTTCGACAAAGTAAGCAAGAATATACAATGGAGAAAAGACAGTCTCTTCAGTAAGTGGTGTTGGGAAGGCTGGACAGCCACACTTAAATCAATGAAGTTAGAACGCACCCTTACACCATAAACAAAAATAAACTCAACATGGCTTAAAGACTTAAATATAAGACATGACATCATAAAACTACTAGAAGAGAACATACACAAAACATTCTCTGACATAAGTAGTACCCATGTTTTCTAAGGTCAGTCTCCCAAGGCAATAGAAATAAAAGAAAAATACACAAATGGGACCTAATCAAACCTATAAGCTTTTGTGCAGCAAAGGAAACTATGAACAAAACCAAAAGCAACCTATGGCCTAGGAGAAAATGCTTGCAAACGACGTGACCAACACGGGCTTAATTTCCAAAATAATCAAACAGCTCATACGACTCAATAACAAACAAACAAGCAACCCAGTGAAAAAGTGGGCAGAAAACCTAAATAGACATTTCTCCAAAGAAGACATACAGAGACTTCCCTGGTGGTCCAGTGGTTAAGAATGCGCCTTCCAATGCAGGGGATGTGGGTTTGATCCCTGGTCGGGGAACTAAGATCCCACATGCTGTGGGGCAACTAAGCCTGCGTGCCCCAACTGCTGAGCCTGTGTGCTCTAGAGCTTGTGCGCCACAACTAGAGAGAAGCCCACGCGCCGCAATGAAGAGCCCGTGTGCCACAACTAAGCCCAGATGCAGCCAAATAAATAATAAATAAATATTTTTTAAAACCAAAAAAACTAGACATAACAGATGGCCAACAGGCACATGAGAAGGTACTCAACATTGCTAATTATTAGAGAAATTCAAGTCAAAACTGTAGTGAGGTACCACCTCACACTGGCCAGAATAGCCATAATTTAAAAGTCTACAAATAACAAATGCTGTAGCGGGTGTGAAGAAAAGGGAACCCTCCTTCACCATTGGTGGGAATGTAAATTGATGCATCCACTATGGAAAAGAGTATTGAGGTTTCTAAAAAAACTAAAAATAGAGTTGCCTTATGATCCATCAATCCCACTCCTGGGCATATATCCAGAGAAAATTCTAATTCTAAAAGATATATGCACCTCAGTGTTCATAGCAGCATTATTTACAATAGCCAAGACATGGAAGCAGCCTAAATATCCATCGACAGAGGAATGGATAAAGAACATGTGGCATATATATACAATGGAATACCACTCAGCCATAAAGAAGAATGAAATAATGCCATTTGAAGCAACATGGGTGGACCCAGAGATAAGTGAAGTAAGTCAGAAAGAGAAAGGCAAATACTGTATGGTATCACTTATATGTGGAATGTAAAATATGACACAAATGAGCTTATCTACAAAACAGAAAGAAACTCACAGACATAGGAAACAGACTTATGGTTACCAGAGGGGATAGCCGGGGATGGGGGGAGGAGTGATAAATTAGGAGTTTGGGATTAGCAGATACTACTGTATATACAACAAGGTCCTATTGTATAGCACAGGGAACTATATTCAATATCCTATAATAAATCATAATAGAAAAGAATATGTGGGACTTCCCTGGTGGCACAGTGGTTAAGAACCCGCCTGCCAATGCAGGGAACATAGGTTTGAGCCCTGGTCCGAGAAGATCCCACATGCCGTGGAGCAACTAAGGCCGTGCACCACAACTACTGAGCCTGCATTCTAGAGCCCGTGAGCCACAACTGCTGAGCCCACATGCCTCAACTACTGAAGCCCACACGCCTAGAGCCCGTGCTCTGCAACAAAAGAAGCCACTGCAGTGAGAGGCCCACACGCTGCAAAGAAGAGTAGCCCCCACTCGATGCAACTAGAGAAAACCTGTGCGCAACAATGAAGACCCAGTGCAGCCAAAAATAAATAATTTTTAAAAAATGTGTGTGTGTGTGCATGTGTGTGTGTAACCCCTTTGCTCTACACCAGAAACTAAAACATAGCATCGTAAATCAACTGTACTTCAATTAAAAAAAAGAAATCAAAGAGTTCCAGCTCTGCTGGATAAATAAGTTTCACATTTCTGTGACTTGGCACTTCCAAGTAGAACATAAAAGAATATGGAGAAAAAAGAATGCCCCAAATCTCAATATTGGGAATCATCATGTAGTAATCATAGGTGTGAAAGTACTTTGAAAAGTAAACTTCATGGAAATGCAAATTGAGAGCTTCACCAGTAATTTGCTTGAATTTCTCAGCTAAACAAAAGATTTATTTTATTTTCAATGTATGTTAAAACTCTATTGGCAAGAAAAATTATCCCATTTACTCACATTATTGCATAGTTTTTGGTAAGTGGTTACCTCCAAAATAAAAATGTTAGAAGGAGAAACCATGCGGTAATTTTTCTCTTGTCCCTATTGATGGGATGACTTCTAACATAATGTGAAATTCCACTCCATCATGATTGTTGTGGTAATAATAACAGCTACTTCCATGCTATTCTTCGAAATAAAATGCTATTCTGTTAAAATTTATAGAATGTCCATTTGGAAACTTTTGAGTAACATTTTGTTTAAAAATAGTAATCCTGAATTTATAACTTCATTGTATTATTATAGTCAAGCTTCTTAAGAATTGCCCACAGGGACTTCCCTGGGGGCGCAGTGGTTAAGAATCCGCCTGCCAATGCAGGGGACATGGGTTCGAGCCTTGGTCCAGGAAGATCCCACATGCCACGGAGCAACTAAGCCTGCGTGCCACAACTACTGAAGCCTGTGCACCTAGATAGAGACCGTGCTCCGCAACAAGAGAATCCACCACAGTGAGAAGCCCGCGCACCTCAACAAAGAGTAGCCCTGGCTTGCTGCAACTAGAGGAAGCCCGTGCACAGCAATGAGGACCCAACACAGCCAAAAGTAAATAAATAAAAACGAAATAAAGGCCCTTCTATCACTTAAAAAATGTATAGAATCTAAAAAAGATTTAAAAAAGAAAAAAGAATTGCCCACATGTGCTGTATTCAGTATTTCAGTTCTACTGAATCTTCCCCGTCTGGTTCTGACCCCACCATGCCACCAAGACCAAGTCTTGTCAAAATGAGCCTTGTGTTATCAAATCCAGTGGACATTATTTAGTTCTTCTTCAGTAAATATTTTATCAGTCTTCCACATTTGAACCTTTTTTAATCTCTCTCAGCTTTTCTTGATTTCTTCCTCTGGTTGTGTGGTTTCTTATTTTCTTTTGCTGGCTCTTTTGACCCCTGAACATTTCATGAGTAGTACACAAAACAGAATCATCTAATAGAAAAGCTGGAAGATTCCTTAAAATAAGTCATTTAAATGCGGCTTCTAACCATAAATGTGGTTAGCTAAGAATCCACAGCTACTAAAGCTAGCAGATTTTCACCCACCTAATCAGTAAATAGTTTTTGATGGCCTACTCTGTTAGGGACTCAGTAGGGTATTACAGGGGATGTGTAAGACACTGATGTTCTTGAGTCTGGAGTTCAGTGAAGGAAGAAAATAACAGATACACAAATGCATAAAGTGCCAAGCAGAAGTGCAGTGTGGTATCAGGAATAAAGTCATCTGAGGGTATGCAGAATACTTAAAATTTTCTCATCTTTTCAGTGTTTGTAGTAAAGATTGACTCATAAAAAATAGATAATCATTGATTGCTTTCCTTCTTTCTAAAGAGCAATGCTTATGAAAATAATGTGAAAGATATAAGTAGACCAAAGTGGTGAGATAGGAAGTGTCCGACATGAAAGCATACTTCGAGAAGTGGTCACTCAGTGGTTTTTTTATGGAAGGCATTTAGAACAGCTGATATGGGTTGTATGGTGGACAAAAGTTTGACCCTTATGGCCTTTGTTCCTTGGTGTTACATTCTTTAATATGTTATTTGCCAAAGGGGGCTTCATGGATATACTTATATTTATTAATCAGTTGACCTTAAGATAGGGTGATTTTCCTGAATTATCCAAATGGGCCCAATGTAAATTACATGAGCTGTTACAAGCAGAAGAGGTAGACAGAAGTCAAAGATAAATGCAGTGTGAGGACTCAGCATACTTCTGCCAGCTTGAAGGTGGAGGGTTATGTGGAAAGCATGAGAAGGAAATGAATTCTGCCAACAATCTGAATGAGCTTGAGTGGTTTTCTTTGCCCAGAGCCCCCAGAAGGAGCGCAGCCCTGCTAACACCTTGATATCACCTTCATGAGACGAAGCAGAAAACCCAGTCAAGCCGGACTACACAGGACTTCTAACCCATAGAAATTGTGAGATAATAAATAGGTGTTGTTTTAAAATGTTAAATTTGTGGCATTTTGTTATGCAGCAGTAGGAACCTAATACAGATTTATTGTATGAATGAAGGATTTATAATTTGATGAGAAAACTCACGTATGATTGGAAGTTTAAAAAAATTCCTTGCAAAAGTATTTTTACATCTTTCATTTTCATCAAAAATGTGCTCTTTTCCTGTAAAAGCCAGAAATAGAACATGAAATTCTCAGATTAGTGCATTTAATTATTTACTGCAAACCTAACCTGATGCTAAACATTAAACAGATTTACTTTTTGGTACTAAATGAGGTATTATTGGGTTGGACAGAAAGTTCGTTCGGGTTTTTCCATAGCCTCTTACGGAAAAACCCGACTGAACTTTTTGGCCAACCCGATAGGTTAGCTGGAAAGAGTTACAGAGTTTTGATGGTAGAAAATCTGGGCTCCATTCTTGGCTCCTCAGCACTGTTGATGTCAGGAAACTTTGTCACTTGTCTGAACCCAAGCTGACTGATCTGTAAAGCTGGGAAAATGCAATCTTATTAAATGGAGAAACTAACAATTTATCTTGCAGAATTGTGAGAATTTAATGAAGTAATGTATGAAATGCACTCAAAACTATTATCTTCACATATTGGCTTCAAGAAGAAAACTATTATTGAAGATAATATAATATTGAAGGTACTATTGAAGCTTACATTATTACCTAATTTTTAAGATATATAAAAGCTAATATTAAGGTAATTTAGTTAACAGAAGGTACCACACCACAAAAACTCTTAAAGTATTTACTGGAATGGTAGGTTGTTACTAAATTCTGAAGGTAAAAATAGATGGCTTTATATGAAACAGGAAGACAAATCAAGATATGTTCAGCATGGAAGTGTCCTTTCCCTAATGACTAGGGAATCAAAGTTGTATCTGTTGGTTGGCTGTCTAGGCCACTTTAGTCTTCACATTTTAATGCCCTTAAATACAGTCCTTTATTAAAAAGGGAGGAGAAAGTACCTTCTATATGCATATGCAAATTCCTACCCAGACCCTGCAGAGTAGATCCATATATTGATATCCCCATTTTACAGATTAGGAAACTGTAATTGCCTTTCTAAAAATCTCTGTCCCTCACCAGAATTCACAAGAGCTAGACCCTGTGTGCCTTATTCACTTTTATGTATATCAAAAGTCCTCAAATTATGGCCCCCTGCCTATTTTTATAAGGCTTGTGAGCCAAGAATACTTTTTTGCAAAGAACATTTGAAATCAGTTCATTGAAAGAGGGAGTACTTGCTTTAATTCCAATTAAGTGAACTATTATCTATCCCCCAAATAGTCCTCTTCTTCTCATTAGTACACCTGTATTACAAAAAAATTATACTTAATTATTATATATTACATATAACGTATATGATATACTACATAGTATATCACATTTCACATGTAGTTATTATATTTTAAATTTCATCAAAAATATTGTGGAGGCAGCTCCCTGGCAGAGTCTGCCTCAGCGGGCCTCCATGGGCCCATCCTTGAGTTTACATCCGAAGGAGCCCTGGCTGGGCTGAGGAAGGCCACAAGACTCGTGACCTTGGCAGCGTCTGAGGCCAAGCTTGCTGGCCCAGCGTGGAACCTGGGCAAGCCAGAAGCTAGGCTCAGCAAGCTGCCTGCCATGTTGTAAGCAGCCCTTTGAATGTCCCAGGTGATGGCAAAGAATGAAGACGCTTGCCAACAGCCAATGAGGAACTGAGGCGCTCTGACCTGATGTGAGCTTGTGAGCGGCAACTTCCACATCAGTTGAGTCTTTAGATGACTGCAGCTCTAGCCAATAGCTTGACTGCAGCCTCATGAGAAAACATGAGCCAGAACCACCCAGCTAAGGTACCAATTGAATTAAGAGAAGCACACCTCCTCCCAAGAACAGTACTCCAGCTATGACATAACGCCTGGGTAGGGTTCGAAGTAGCAGCCAGGCTGTAATATAAGCTGGAACTTCAATCAAGGCAGAGAAGAAACAGTTCAGGAGCTGGCATGAGGCATGGCCAAGGACACTGTGAGTCCTCACTGACTGTCAGGAAGTGAATCTGCTTCCGTTGAATAGCTGCTTCTCCTCGTGGCCTCCTGCCTGTAGGGTTGAATCAAACACATTTTTCCCTCTTAATCTGGACATTCAAAAATCACCAGTATATACCAGCATCAGTGGTATGCAGCAAGACCAATAAAAAGTTGGAGATTAAAAAATATATATAAATGGATAACTAATAAGAACCTGCTGTATAAATAAATAAATAAAATACAATTTAAAAAAACATATTGTGGAAATGTTTTCTCTCTTGTTACATAGGTGCCTGTATAAGATCCTTGATTTAGCCTCTTGGCCAGCAAAGCCTAAATATCAATATTTACTATCAGGCCCTTTACAGAAAAAGTTTGCTGACCCTTGATACACATCATGCCTAGCACAGTGCTTGACACATAGGTGCTTAATAATTATTTATTGAATGAATGAATGAATTATGATTATAAATAACTTTGCAAAGGACACAAAGCCAAGTTACCAACCCAGGTCTTTCTGACTTTATAGCCTTAAAAACAATAAAGTTCTCTTTTTTTTTTTTTAACATCTTTATTGGAGTATAATTGCTTTACAATGGTGTGTTAGTTTCTGCTTCATAACAAATTGAATCAGTTATACATATACATATGTTCCCATATCTCTTCCCTCTTGCGTCTCCCTCCCTCCCACCCTCCCTATCCCACCCCTCTAGGTGGTCACAAAGCACCGAGCTGATCTCCCTGTGCTATGCGGCTGCTTCCCACTAGCTATCTATTTTACATTTGGTAGTGTATATATGTCCATGCCACTCTCTCACTTTGTCCCAGCTTACCCTTCCCCCTCCCCATATCCTCAAGTCCATTCTCTAGTAGGTCTGTGTCTTTATTCCCGTCTTGCCACTAGGTTCTCCATGACCTTTTTTTTTTTTTCCCCTTAGATTCCATATATATGTGTTAGCATACTGTATTTGTTTTACTCTTTCTGACTTACTTCACGCTGTATGACAGACTCTAACTCCATCCACCTCACTACAAATACTTCCATTTCATTTCTTTTTATGGCTGAGTAATATTCCATTGTATATATGTGCCACATCTTCTTTATCCATTCATCCGATGATGGACACTTAGGTTGTTTCCATGTCCTGGCTATTGTAAATAGAGCTGCAATGAACATGTGGTACATGACTCTTTTTGAATTATGGTTTTCTCAGGGTATATGCCCAGTAGTGGGATTGCTGGGTCGTATGGTAGTTCTATTTTTAGTTTTTTAAGGAACCTCCATACTGTTCTCCATAGTGGCTGTATCAGTTTACATTCCCACCAACAGTGCAAGAGTGTTCCCTTTTCTCCACACCCTCTCCAGCATTTATTGTTTATAGATTTTTTGATGATGGCCATTCTGACTGGTGTGAGATAATATCTCCTTGTGGTTTTGATTTGCATTTCTCTAATGATTAATGCTGTTGAGCATTCTTTCATGTGTCTGTTGGCCATCTGTATATCTTCTTTGGAGAAATGTCTATTTAGGTCTTCTGCCCATTTTTGGATTGGGTTGTTTGTTTTTTTGTTATTGAGCTGCATGAGCTGCTTGTAAATCTTGGAGATTAATCCTTTGTCAGTTGCTTCATTTGCAAATATTTTCTCCCATTCTGAGGGTTGTCTTTTGGTCTTGTTTATGGTTTCCTTTGGTGTGCAAAAGCTTTTAAGTTTCATTAGGTCCCATTTGTTTATTTCTGCTTTTATTTCCATTTCTCTAGGAGCTGGGTCAAAAGGATCTTGCTGTGATTTATGTCATAGAGTGTTCTGCCTATGTTTTCCTCTAAGAGTTTGATAGTGTCTGGCCTTACATTTAGGTCTTTAATCCATTTTGAGTTTTTTTTTTGTGTATGGTGTCAGGGAGTGTTCTAACTTCATACTTTTACATGTACCTGTCCAATTTTCCCAGCACCACTTATTGTAGAGGCTGTCTTTTCTCCACTGTATATGCTTGCCTCCTTTATCAAAGATAAGGTGACCATATGTGCGTGGGTTTATCTCTGCGCTTTCTATCCTGTTCCATTGATCTATATTTCTGTTTTTGTGCCAGTACCAAACTGTCTTGATTACTGTAGCTTTGTAATATAGTCTGAAGTCTGGGAGCCTGATTCCTCCTGCTCCATTTTTCGTTCTCAAGATTGCTTTGGCTATTCGGGGTCTTTTGTGTCTCCATACAAATTGTGCAATTTTTTGTTCTAGTTTTGTGAAAAATGCCAGTGGTAGTTTGATAGGGATTGCATTGAATCTGTAGATTGCTTTGGGTAGTAGAGTCATTTTCACAGTGTTGATTCTTCCAATCCAAGAACATAGTATATCTCTCCATCTATTTGTGTCATCTTTAATTTCTTATTTCTTTCATCAGTGTCCTATAATTTTCTGCATACAGGTCTTTTGTCTCCCTAGGTAGGTTTATTCCTAGATATTTTATTCTTTTTGTTGCAGTGGTAAACGGGAGTGTTTCCTTAATTTCCCTTTCAGATTTTTCATCAGTATATAGGAATGCAAGAGATTTCTGTGCATTAATTTTGTATCCTGCTACTTTACCAAATTTATTGATGAGCTCTAGTAGTTTTCTGGTAGCAGTTTTAGGAATCTCTATGTATAGTATCATGTCATCTGCAAACAGTGACAGCTTTACTTCTTCTTTCCCGATTTGGATTCCTTTTATTTCTTTTTCTTCTCTGATTGCTGTGGCTAACACTTCCAAAACTATGTTGCAATAATAGTGATGAGAGTGGGCAACCTTGTCTTGTTCCTGATCTTAGTGGAAATGGTTTCAGTTTTTCACCATTGAGGACGATGTTGGCTGTGGGTTTGTCATACATGGCCTTTATTATGTTGAGGAAAGTTCCCTCTATGCCTACTTTCTGCAGGGCTTTTATCATAAATGGGTGTTGAATTTTGTTGAAAGCTTTCTCTGCATCTATTGAGATGATCATATGGTTTTTCTCCTTCAATTTGTTAATATGATGTAGCACGTTGATTGATTTGCATATATTGAAGAATCCTTACATTCCTGGAATAAACCCCACTTGATCATGGTGTATGATCCTTTTAATGTGCTGTTGGTTTCTGTTTGCTAGTATTTTGTTGAGGATTTTTGCATCTATGTTCATCAGTGATATTGGCCTGTAGTTTTCTTTCTTTGTGACATCTTTGTCTGGTTTTGGTATCAGGGTGATGGTGGCCTCGTAGAATGAGTTGGGGAGTGTTCCTCCCTCTGCAATATTTTGGAAGAGTTTGAGAAAGGATAGGTGTTAGCTGTTCTCTAAACGTTTGATAGAATTCGCCTGTGAAGCCATCTGGTCCTGGGCTTTTGTTTGTTGGAAGATTTTTAATCACAGTTTCAATTTCAGTGCTTGTGATTGGTCTGTTTATATTTTCTATTTCTTCCTGGTTCAGTCTCGGCAGGTTGTGCTTTTCTATGAATTTGTCTATTTCTTCCAGGTTGTCCATTTTATTGGCATAGAGTTGCTTGTAGTAATCTCTTATGATCGTTTGTATTTCTGCAGTGTCAATGGTTACTTCTCCTTTTTCATTTCTAATTCTATTGATTTGAGTCTTCTCCCTTTTTCTCTTGATGAGTCTGGCTAATGGTTTATCAATTTTGTTTATCTTCTCAAAGAACCAGCTTTTAGTTTCATTGATCTTTGCTATTGTTTCCTTCATTTCTTTTTCATTTATTTCTGATCTGATCTTTATGATTTCTTTCCTTCTGCTAGCTTTGGCGTTTTTTTGTTCTTCGTTTTCTAATTGCTTTAGGTGCAAGGTTAGGTTGTGTATTCGAGATGTTTCCTGTTTTTTGATGTAGGCTTGTATTGCTATAAACTTCCCTCTTACAACTGCTTTTGCTGCATCCCATAGGTTTTGGGTCATCGTGTCTCCACTGTCATTTGTTTCTAGGTATTTTTTGATTTTCCCTTTGATTCCTTCAGTGATCACTTTGTTATTAAGTAGTGTATTGTGTAGCCTCCATGTGTATGTATTTTTACAGATCTTTTCCTGTAATTGATATCTAGTCTCATAGCGTTGTGGTCAGAAAAGATACTTGATATGATTCCAATTTTCTTAAATTTACCAAGGATTGATTTGTGACCCAAGATATGATCTATCCTGGAGAATGTTCCATGAGCACTTGAGAAAAATGTGTATTCTGTTGTTTTTGGGTGGAATGTCCTATAAATATCAATTAAGTCCATCTTGTTTAATGTATCATTTAAAGCTTGTGTTTCCTTATTTATTTTCATTTTGGATGATCTGTCCATTGGTGAAAGTGGGGTGTTAAAGTCCCCTACTATGATTGTGTTACTGTCGATTTCCCCTTTTATGGCTGTTAGTATTTGCCTTATGTATTGAGGTGCTCCATGTTGGGTGCATAAATATTTACAATTGTTATACCTTCTTCTTGGATCGATCCCTTGATCATTTTATAGTGTCCTTCTTTGTCTCTTGTAATAGTCTTTATTTTAAAGTCTATGTTGTCTGATATGAGCATTGCTACTCCAGCTTTCTTTTGATTTCCATTTGCATGGAATATCTTTTTCCATCCCCTCAGTTTCAGTCTGTATGTGTCCCTAGGTCTGAAGCGGGTCTCTTGTAGACAGCATATCTATGGGTCTTGTTTTTGTATCCATTCAGCCAGTCTGTGTCTTTTGGTTTGAGCATTTAATCCATTTACATTTAAGGTAATTATCGATATGTATGTTCCTATTCCCATTTTCTTAAATGTTTTGGGTTTGTTATTGTAGGTGTTTTCCTTCTCTTGTGTTTCTTGCCTAGAGAAGTTCCTTTAGCATTTGTTGTAAAGTTGGTTTGGTGGTGCTGAACTGAGTCAGCTTTTGCTTGTCTGGAAAGGTTTTTATTTCTCCATCAAATCTGAATGAGATCCTTGCTGGGTAGAGTAATCTTGGTTGTAGGTTTTTCTCCTTCATCACTTTAAGTATATCCTGCCACTCCCTTCTGGCTTGCAGAGTTTCTGCTGAAAGTTCAGCTGTTAACCTTATGGGGATTCCCTTGTGTGTTATTTGTTGTTTTTCCCTTGCTGCTATTAATATGTTTTCTTTATATTTAATTTTTGATAGTTTGATTAATATGTGTCTTGGTGTGTTTCTCCTTGGATTTATCCTGTATGGGACTCTCCGTGCTTCCAGGACTTGATTAACTATTTCCTTTCCCATATTAGGGAAGTTTTCAACTATAATCTCTTCAAATATTTTCTCAGTCCCTTTCTTTTTCTCTTCTTCTTCTGGGACCCCTATAATTCGAATGTTGGTGCGTTTAATGTTGTCCCAGAGGTCTCTGAGACTGTCCTCAGTTCTTTTCATTCTTTTTTCTTTATTCTGCTCTGCAGTAGTTATTTCCACTATTTTATCTTCCAGGTCACTTACCCGTTCTTCTGCCTCAGTTATTCTGCTATTGATCCCTTCTAGAGTATTTTTAATTTCATTTATTGTGTTTTTCATCGTTGCTTGGTTCCTCTTTAGTTCTTCTACATCCTTGTTAAATGTTTCTTGCATTTTGTCTATTCTATTTCCAAGATTTTGGATCATCCTTACTATCATTATTCTGAATTCTTTTTCAGGTAGACTACCTATTTCCTCTTCATTTGTTAAGTCTGGTGTGTTTTGCCCCTGCTCCTTCATCTGCTGTGTGTTTTTCTGTCTTCTCATTTTGCTTATCTTACTGTGTTTGGGGTCTCCTTTTCACAGGCTGCAGGTTCGTAGTTCCTGTTGTTTTTGGTATCTGTCCCCAGTGGCTATGGTTGGTTCAGTGGGTTGTGTAGGCTTCCTGGTGGAGGGGACTAGTGCCTGTGTTCTGGTGGATGAGGCTGGATCTTGTCTTTCTGGTGGGCACATCCACATCTGGTGGTGTGTTTTGGGGTGCCTGTTGCCTTATTATGATTTTAGGCAGCCTCTCTGCTAATGGATGGGGCTGTGTTCCTGTCTTGCTAGTTGTTTGGCATAGGGCGTCCAGCACTGTAGCTTGCTGGTCGTTGAGTGAAGCTGGGTCTTGATGTTGAGATGGAGATCTCTGAGAGATTTTCGCCGTTTGGTATTATGTGGAGCTGGGAGGTCTCTTGTGGACCCGTGTCCTCAAGTTGGCTCTCCCACCTCAGAGGCAGAGCCTTGATGCCTGGCTAAGAGCACCAAGAGCCTTTCATCCACACGGCTCAGGATAAAAGAGAGAAAAAATAGAAAGAAAGAAAGAGGATAAAATAAAATAAAATAAAGCTATTATAATAAAAAATAAGAAAAAAATTTATTAAGAATTTTTTAAAAATAAATTTATTAATTTTTTATAATAAAAAATAAAAAAGTATTAAGAAAAAAATTTAAGAAAAGTTTAAAAAATTTTTTTAAATAAAAAATAAGGAAAAATTATTAAGAAAAAATTTATTAAGAAAAAAAATTCTTTAAGTAAAAAAAAAAAAAAGGACGGACCGAACTTAGCACAAATAGTGAAAGCAAAGCTATACAGACAAAATCTCACCCAGAAGCATACACATATACCTTCACAAAAAAAGGAAAAGGGGAAAAATTAATATATCCTGCTCCCAAAGTCCACCTCCTGAATTTGGGATGATTCGTTGTCTATTCAGTTATTCAACAGATGCAGATACATCAAGTTGTTTGTGGAGCTTTAATCCGCTGCTTCTGAGGCTGCTGGGAGAAATTTCCCTTTCTCTTCTTTTTTCGTACAGCTCCAGGGGTTCAGCTTTGGATTTGGACCCGCCTCTGCGTGTAGGTCGCCTGATGGCGTCTGTTCTTCGCTCACACAGGACGGGGTTAAAGGAGCAGCTGCTTGGGGGGCTCTGGCTCACTCAGGCGGGGGCGGGGAGGGAAGGGTACGGATGCGGGCGAGCCCGCAGCGGCAGAGGCCAGCGTGTTGTTGCAGCAGCCTGGGGCACGCCGTGTGTTCTCCCGGGGAAGTTGTCCCTGGATCACTGGACCCTGGCAGTGGCGGGCTGCACAGGCTCCCGGGAGGGGCGGTGTGGAGCGTGACCTGTGCTCGCACACAGGCTGCTTGGTGGCGGCAGCAGCAGCCTTAGCGTCTCATGCCCGTCTCTGGGGTCCGCGCTGATAGCCGCGGCTCGCTCCTGTCTCTGGAGCTCATTTAGGCGGCGGCGCTCTGAATCCCCTCTCGTTGCGCACCACGAAACAAAGAGGCAAGAAAAAGTATCTTGCCTCTTTGGCAGCTGCAGACTTTTTCCCGGACTCCCTCCCGGCTAGCTGTGGTGCACTAACTCCTTCAGGCTGTGTTCACTCAGCCAACCCCAGTCCTCTCCCTGCGATCCGACCGAAGCCCGAGCCTCAGCTCCCAGCCCCTGCCCACCCCGGCGGGTGAGCAGACAAGCCTCTCGGGCTGGTGAGTGCTGCTGGGCACCGAGCCTCTGTGCAGGAATCTCTCCGCTTTGCCCTCCGCACCCCTGTGGCTGCGTTCTCCTCCGTGGCTCCGAAGCTTCCCCCATCTGCCACCCGCAGTCTCCACCCGCGAAGGGGCTTCCTAGTATGTGGAAACCTTTCCTCCTTCACAGCTCCCTCCCACTGGTGCAGATCCCGTCCCTATTCGTTTGTCTCTGTTATTTCTTTTTTATTTTGCCCTACCCAGGTACGTGGGGAGTTTCTTGCCTTTTGGGAGGTCTGTCGTCTTCTGCCAGCGTTCAGTGGGTGTTCTGTAGGAGCAGTTCCACGTGTAGATGTATTTCTAATGTATCTGTGGGAAGGAAGGTGATCTCCGCGTCTTACTCTTCCGCCATCTTGCCCAGACCCCCAATAAAGTTCTCTTTATGGGCAAAAAGAAAGAAATCCTTAGGTTGTTGTTTTTGTTTTGTTTTTTTTAAAATATTTATGTATTTATTTAGGCTGTGCTGGGTCTTAGTTGCGGCATGCAGGATCTTCGTTGCGGCATGCGGGACTTTTTTTTTTTAGTTGCAACATGCTGACTTCTTAGTTGCAGCATGCATACAGGATCTAGTTCCCTGACCAGGGATTGAACCCTGGCCCCCTGCATTGGGAGCGTGGATTCTTACCCACTGGACCACCAGGGAAGTCCCTTAAGTTGTTTTTAAAAAGGAGCATTATAATTATTTGCGTATATTATTTTCTTCTCTAAATCACCAGGAGTGAACATTTTATGTGAAACCTGATAATAGTATGGATACTGGGTATAATTGATAAGTACTTGACAATAAACTTTATTTATGTAAAGTTATAAGTTACATTATAGTTTTTCTAAAAATATAATTTAAAAATCAAAGTACAAGTTTTATTGTGGCCAAAAGCTATATCAGGAATTTTTTTCTTTAGCCATTCTTTCTGCATTGTTAAGAGAGCTATTGATAGTCTAGAGGAGGAGTTGGCGCACTATAGCCAAAGCCAGTTAGCTGTCTGGTTTTGTGAAAAAGTAGTATTTGAACACAGCTGCATCTGTTTGTTTACAGATGATCTACAGCTGCTTTCATGCTGAAGTGCAAAGTTCAGTGGTCTGTTTAATGGACTGTATGGCCAGTGAAGCCTAAAATTCTTAGTATTGGCTATTGATAGAAAAAGTTGGACACCTGGTCTAGAAAGCACATTAACCACCTATTTCTCTATTTCTCTTAGTTCTGTCGTTTATGAAATTAGAATACCAGAAAGCCACTTGGTGTTGGATAGATAAAAAGGATAAGGATGACTAAAGAACACATCTGTACCTGCTGCAGAACTGCTTTTGCCTGTTTTTATTATCTCTCATATTAGTTGTCTGCTGGTTCATAAGCAGATTGGAACTATGTCTCCCGTTTGGACCACAATTTACCCAGCTCTAAGCATGTTGAATGACTGAACAAACGTATTTGTATGGAGTCTAAGCAATAAGTTTCCTTGAGAGTTGATTACTAGAAAAAGCTTTGCAAACGCTGACTCCCAAAGCTCTAGCTCAGGCTTTTTTTTTTTTTTAACATCTTTATTGGAGTATAATTGCTTTACAATGTTGTGTTAGTGTCTGCTGTATAACAAAGTGAATCAGCTATATGTATACATATATCCCTTATACCAGATTACAAACATCTATATTTATATCCAACTGACTGCTTAGTGAACTGGTTTCATGTAAGCAAATCAAACTCAACATATATCAAAAGCTAAATTCTGTTATTCCTCAATCCTCTTATACATACTGAATCCATGATGTATTTCACATCACCTCCAGCATGGTGAGCCCAAGCCATGATTCTGTCATTAAACACAAAGGTTTAAAAGTAACTGTTATATCACTTACAGAGTTACTTAGTGATTCTCTTTCTTTTAAAAATCTAAACTATGTCTTAGCATTCAAAGCTCTTAATGATTTAGCCACTTTCTTTAGCCACATCTAATGACATTCACTCCTGTGTACCCTGCTACTTGACTCACATTCTGAGTCATTCACAGAAAATACTATCTTTTTCATTCTTCAGAGTTTTTGCATATACTGTATCTTCTGCCTAGAATGCCTTCCCACCAACTTGTTTTCCTGGCAAACATTTATCCTTTAGCTTTCACCTCAAGAATTACTTTCTTCTTGAGACCTTTCTTCTCTCAGGAAGATGTTCCTCCATGGATTTATGTGTAATTCCATTTTAGAAACTACTGTATGTTTTTTATATTGCATGTTCACTATGTACCAGGCACTGTGTTTAATATTTTCCTTATATAGTTCACTCTTGAAGTAAGTATTATCCTCACTTTATGCACAAGGAAATTGATTTTAAGAAACAATAACTGGACCAGTCTCTCATTGCTAGAAATGGCAGAGCCAGCATTGAAGCCCAGGACTTTGTGAATCCAGTGCTTTAAAACACCGCTAGTATTGCCCCTCATATTTGTCTTTGTTGTAAATTCTAAGCATCTTGATTGCTTTTTGCATCTTTTATGCATCAGTATTAGATGAATTAATCACTTAAACGATTTCAGTTTTCTTTCATTTGGCTGCTAATAAGCTTAACTCTGTATTTACTTCTTAGTTGTATTAGTTGGTTACATTAGTTTTCTAGTGGAATTTTTACCTTCCCTGTTAACATGCCTCTTGACCTTTTATCTTTTTCCTAGTGGTACCATTGTGCATATGTATTATGGAGAGCTTTTTCTTTTCCTTTTGAAGTCAGTGGAACATAATTAATATAAAATTATGTTTAAATCCAGAGCAAATATCTGACATCTGCTATGCCTTGTTCCTTGGCTCATAGCAGATGTTACCAGTCTAAGCTTTTCCTGCCAAGTCTAGATTTAGCAGACTACACTGCCACCACAAATCGTCAGCATTGGCATCTGTTTGTCTTGTCTTGTTTGTGTCTCCCTAAAACAGTTGAACTGAGACCTGTAGAATGAGCAGAAACTTGTTAGGAAATTACTAATAGCTTGGCTTCACTATAATATAAGGTACCTAGAGAGAATGGCAGCGAGTGGAGGCCTAGGGTTCACGTGAAAGAAAGTTACTGTAGTAATCCAACCGAGCAATGAAGAGGCCTGAATTAAGGTTTTGGCAGTAAGTATGGAAAGAAAAGGGTTTATGTGAGAGCTATTTGGAAGGTAGAGTCAATAAGTCTTTGTAACTGATAGCGAGGGAAAGAGAGAGGTGTCTAGCAGCTCACCTCAAGAAGGGCATCATTGTTGTGCTATATCCTGCACTTGCTAACATATATTTCCCAATTTCATCCAGAATGTAAAGGAACCTGAAAATCTAGCTGGTGACTTTTTACTTTTAAGGTGGAGTTACCCTCCTAAAAGAAACCCAGTGAGTAGAAATTTAAAATAGCAGTTCTGCGACGTCCTGTTAACGTCTTGCTTCATTGGATAGGCCTTGGCCTTATTGAGCTTCAGATTCCTTTTGGTGAGTCACAAAGAAATTTCTCTGCCAGTGAACTCTTATGCCTCCATGAAACTCCTCTATTTCCTGTGGTGGTTAATGACTTTAGATACCATGTGAGCAATTTCAGACACCTTAGCCATGGATAATGAATACCACCGTGTCAATAAACAGGTATGTACCTTCAACAAATTCATTATCTGTGCCTCTGCTTTCCTACTGCCCTGCCTCCTGCCCAAAAACAACAATAAAGAGGCCCTAGAAACTAATGGGAAAGCTAATTTTTAATAAATTATCCTTTAAAGGAGTTGATTTCCTTTAGCCTCAGAATTATTTCTAAGAGACAGATGGTAATTTATTATAGCTTTTTTTCTTCAATTTTGTGATTTCTTCAGTGCATGCCACAACCAGTGATTTAGAGACAGGTTTTCAATGAAAAAAGAAATACTGTCACATTGAATGTTACCATGGATTTTAAAAGGCTGTTGATTTTAAGAAATGTTAACATATTAAAAAATATATGCTTATTAGAATAAGCAAAGAGTATTTGCTGGTGCTCAATACTTGAGAGATAATGACCTTCAGTAGAAAATAACCTAATGTGTCTCTTCTGGGATGTCTATCCACCACTTAACAGAAAATGACCTCATTTATCCCTCAAAAGTAAAGGGAAGATAAGAGATAATCTCTGTCCTTTGGTTTCTAGTAACAGGTTTAGAACTCTTTGGAAAGTGAATAAATTTGGCAATAGATGCGTTTAACCTAAATGACAATTTCAGTAAAGCCCATTGCCCATTGCCTTTACTCCTTTTACTCCTTAGGAAGCTGGTCATGTGTTAGCAAGTCATAAGGGTCATCTTTTATCATTTGCTAATTTGGATATATTTTGACAAGGGTTAGATATTTCTCTACTGCAATAAATACTGTTTTCAAAAGTAAACTAAGGTTGTTATCTTTCATTTTTATTTGCCTTGTTAATATTAATTTGTTTTACTTTATTTGAGATATAATTCATACAATATAAAATAATAATACAACATAAAATTTGCCATATTAAAATATATTCATTGATTTTTAGTATATTCATTGAGTTTTAGTATAGTCACTGTGTTGTACAACCATAACCACTATCTAATTCAAGAACATTTCCGTCACCCCAAGAAGAAACTGTACCCATTAGCAATCCATTCCGTTCAAACCCCTTCCTGCTCAAATCCCCTGGCAGCCCCCAATCTACTTTCTGTCTTTATGGATTTGCCTATTATGGACATTTCTTATAGATGGAATCATAAAATAAGTGGCCTTTTGTGTCTTCTTTCACTTAGCATAATGATTTCAAGGTTTATTCATATTATAGTATATATCAGTATTCCATTCCTTTTTATTGCCAAACACTGTTCCATTGTTTGGTTTATACCACATTTTATTTATTCATCATCAATTGATGATCATTTGGATTTTTTCACTTTTTGGCTGTTAGGAGTAATGTTGCTATGAATGTTGGTATACAAGTGTTTGTGTGGCCATGTATTTTCATTTCTCTTCTGTATGTACCTAGGAGTATAATTACTGGGTCATATGGTATTTTTCTGAGGAACTGCCAAACTGTTTTCCATAGTCGCTATACTATTTTACATTCCCATCAGCAATTTATGAGGGTTTCAATTCTCCAAAGCTTATATTTTAATAATAATGATAAGAGCTAACATTTGAGAACTTACTATATACTAGATCCTATGCTATTTTACATACATTATCATTTAATTCATAGTACAACCCAGATCATGGAGAATAAATAACTCCCGAGGTCACATGGATAGTAGATGATGAAGCAAGGGTTGAACATAAGTTTGATGCCACAGAATGAATACTTAATGCTTTATTTATTGGAAAGCATTTTCACCTACTTTTAACTTTGCAAAATGTTCCTTAAAGAGTACCATTTACTCTGTGGTAATGTGTAAGTAGCCATAATTTACCCTCATAAATGAATTGCATGCAGTGGTGTAGAAAGAGCACTGGATTTCTAATGGGGAAAAACCTGAACTCTGCTAGTTACTAGGTGCGTAAGTTTAGTTACTTCTTTGATCCTCTGTTTTCTCATGCAAGTATGTGTGAATACTTTTCAGCATAGTCTTGTCAAATAGTTGGAACTCAGCAAATGTTGTTTAAATATTAATAATAAATTATCAGAGAAACAGTGGCAGTTTTACTTTTTTTTTTCCTGTGTCTGGCATTCTTTTGGAAGTTGATAGCAACTTGGGCCAAATTATTTATACTTGTGGATATGGAAATGTTGGGTTGCATTTTCTTTAGTTTTCTAGTGAACTTCAGGTGGTCCAGTGAATGTTTTATGTTGATAATATATCTGCAGGCTTTTCCAGTCAGAAGGGATCAGTGCCTTAATTATGGCTGGGAAGTCTCCTGTGGCAAGAGTGCCCTTGTAGGTGACTTAAGAAACGCGCTTTTCCCCTCCAGAGATTTTTTTTCAAGTGTGCACACTTGTATTGGTCATAACCTCTCAATTATATACTCAGGAGTACTGCTCCTTCATAACCACATTTGTTTATTTAGTAAACATACCTGTAACTCTAGTATTAGTGTGTTTTGAAAGAAGTTACATAAAAATACCAATTTAAAGTTATATCTCATTACTTCAGCTACTAAGCAGGTAAACCTGGGAAGTAAAAATAAAATCTCCTAAAATTTCCTATGTATAAGAAGCTTTAGGAACCCATTGAAGAATATGATAATGATGTGTATGTCTCTTTTTATTTATTTATTTATTTGTTTGTTTATTTTTGGCTGCGTTGGGTCTTCATGCTGCGCGCGGGCTTTCTCTAGTTGCGGTGAGCAGGGGCTACTCTTCGTTGCGGTGCATGGGCTTCTCATTGCGGTGGCTTCTCTTGTTGCAGAGCATGGACTCTGGGTGCACGGGCTTCAGTAGTCGTGGCACGTGGGCTCAGTAGTTGTGGCTTGTGGGCTGTAGAGTGCAGGCTCAGTAGTTGTGGCGCACGGGCTTAGCTGCTCCACAGCATGTGGGATTTTTCCCAGACCAGGGCTCGAACCCATGTCCTCTGCACTGGCAGACAGATTCTCAACCACTGTGCCACCAGGGAAGCCCGATGTGTATATGTCTTGATTCTTGTCTGAGCTGAAAATGAGAGGATGGAGTATATAAGATGTATTGAGAATTTATTGTAGTGTTTTTAGAACTTCTTTTGATTGTTGCCTGTAGTATGAAATATGTATTTCTTGAGATTTAACAACTTGCAAAATGCAGTAGATACCCTACCTCATACCATATGCAAAAATTAACTCAAAATGGATTAACAGCCTAATGAAAAGAGCTAGAACCATAAACCTCTTAGAATAAAATATAGGGATAAACCTTCACGACCTTGGCCTTGGCAGTAGAGTCTTAGATCTGACACCAAAAGCATGTGAGCAACCAGAAAAACAATAGATAAATTGGACTTTATCAAAATTAAAAACTTTTGTGCATCAAATAACATTATGAAGAAAGCGAAAAGACAACCTACAAAATGGGAGAAAATATTTGTAAATCGTTATGACTGATAAGAACTTAATATCTAGACTATATAAGGAACTCCTAAAACTCAACAACAAAAAGACCAACCCAGTTTAAAAATGAGCAAAATTTTTAAGTAGACATTTCTCTAAAGATATACAAAGATTAATAATTAGCACATGAAAAGATGCTCAACATCTTTAGTCACTGGGGAAGTGAAAATCAAAAACACAATGAGATATTACTTTATACCTAATAGGATGACTGTTTTTTAAAAAGAAAATAATAAGTATTGGTGAGATTGTGGAGATATTGAAACTCTGATGGGAATGCAAAATGGTGCAGCTGTTGTGGAAAACAGTTTGGCGCGTCCTCAAAAAGCTAAACATAGAATTGCCGTGGGGCCTATCAGTTCTACTCCTAGCTATATACGCAAAAGAATTGAAAACAGAGACTCAAACAGATACTTGTATGCCAGTGTTTATTGTAGCGTAATTCATAATAGCCAAAAGGTTGAAACTACCCAAGTGTCCATCAACAGATGAATGGATAAACAAAATGTGGTGTATTCATACAATGCAGTATTTTTCATCCCTGAAAAGGAATGAAGTTCTTATATGTGCTACCACATGGGCAATCCTCGAAAACATTACACTAAGTAAAAGAAGCCAGGCACAAAAGGACAAATATTGGATGATTCCACTTATAAGAACTATCTAGGGCTTCCCTGGTGGCGCAGTGGTTGAGAGTCCGCCTGCCAATGCAGGGGACACGAGTTCGAGCCCTGGTCTGGGAAGATCCCACATGCCGTGGAGCAACTGGGCCCGTGAGCCACAATTACTGAGCCTGCGCATCTGGAGCCTGTGCTCCGCAACACGAGAGGCCACGACAGTGAGAGGCCCGCACACCGCAGTGAAGAGTGGCCCCCGCTCGCTGCAACTAGAGAAAGCCCTCGCACAGAAATGAAGACCCAACACAGCCATAAATAAATTAAAAAAAAAAAAAAAAAAAAGAACCAAAGTCCCATGCCACCTTAAAAAAAAAAAAAAGGACTATCTAGAATAGGCAAATTCATAGAGACAAAGTAGATTAGAGATTACCACGTGCTGCAGGGTGGGAGGAGAATAGGGAGTTATTGCTTAAAGTTTAAAGAGTTTCTGTTTGGAGGGAATTCCCTGGAGGTCCAGTGGTTAGGACCCTGTGCTTCCCTTCCTGAGGGCCAGGGTTCAATCCCTGTTCGGGGAACTAGCATCCCACAAGCCACATGGTATGTCCAAAAAAAAAAAAAAAAGTTTCTGTCTGGATAATAAAAAAAACTTTTGGAAATAAAAAGTGTTAATGGTTATACAACATTGTGAATGTGATTGATAAATGCCACTGAATTATACTCTTAATGGTTAAAATTGCAAATTTTATGTTTATTTATATGTAAACATTATATCTCTATACTAAATTCGTATATATTTCACAATATTTAAAAAGGCAGCAGTTAGGGAATTTTCTCTAGATCTGGCAGTAATCTTAGCTTCAACATACTATCATGTTGGATACAGAGTATAACAAGGCAAGCCATTCAGTATAATATAGGGTTAATTACTCAGAAAATAAAAGTAGGGAACTAAATCAGTCACCAATAATTTTGTTTAAATATGACATTTTTATTAATATATCTGAAACAAAAGTGTCATGAAACAATGTTTATGTACAGTTTGAAGAATACCAATATACTTCCTACCAGCTCTTAATTCTCTGTGTATTTTCTGCTGTGTTCCAGTTGGTTCTTGTGGTGTTTTTCTGGATCCATTTTCAGGTTTGCATTTATATAAGTAGCTGTGGCACTGTGAGTATCTGATCTTCCTAATCTCATCTCTTTTATTAGCAACAAAACCTCCATTTTACAGATGAAGATCCTGAAATTCAGAGAGGTGATTGACCTTGACAAGATCAGACTGCTGATAGAGCCTGGATTTGAATCTCAATCTATTTTATACTAAAGCCTTATTTCCCTTTCTATTTAGATTATTGATATAAAGTAGATCTCTTGGAAAGAGGTACTTACCTATCACACACTTTCCATTTAGGCCTAGTTTAGGTATATGGTTACTCTTACCTATGATACAAAATAGCTATGCTACGTAGAGATCTTATTTTTCTTGCTGGATTTTTGTCAGATACTTGCAAGGTACCTTTTCCTTAACTAAGACTTCAGAATAGACTACTTTTGAGGTAGCTTCTGAAATTTTTGACATGTGTAAATGTGCCAAATTTATAGGTTAACAGATTCCAGCTGCCTGTCCCACTAAGAGTTCCTTTAGCAGGAGTTGTAGTGTCTTACTTATCCTGATGTCAAGCACAGTGTCTGGCATACAATAAAGTCCTGATAAAGGACTGTTTATCCTGTTTGTGGAATGAGCTAATTAACTGATACATACCTGTCCTCTGGTCAGTTGTTGGGGTTTTTGTGTTCTTTTGATTTTCAAAACCATGTTGTTAGAGAAATCTTGCCATCGAAATATTTCCTGTGTGTGTGTGTGTGTATATATATATATATATATATATATATTTTTTTTTTTTTTTTTTTTTTTTTTGGTGAAAAAAAGAACCATCCAAAATTTATTCTCCGACAGACAGCATCAGCAGGTAAAAACTACAGGGATTTCTCCGTAGATCATACATTCACAAGGCATTATTAGCTTAACAAGTGAGAAAGCCTCTGGTGTGTTTTCCGTAACAATATCCACTTCACCGTGTAAACAGGTACTATTATTGTGTTCACTTACAATTCCAGAAGGAAAGGCACAACTTGGCAAAACAAAAAAAAATTTTTTTTGGATCCTAAAGTCAGGTGCAATTACCTGAGACTTGAGAACAGTCGCAATACACTTTTCCACATAGAGGGGCAAAGACTTCACCCAGAAATGTGGGTCTTTCTTTCTCCTTCCTTGTTAAATCCTCAAGAGTAACGCTTCATCATCTGCTTAATATCACATATACAAAAGGGGGATTAAGAAAAAAAGAATCACAACATCTTGAACTTCCAACTGCTCGCACCAATACATCAACTCTTAGGTTTACGACAGGGCCTAGGAACACTTCAGCGGTCATCAAATAAGAAAATAGAGACTATAGCTACAAAAATAACACATGAATGACGTAGATAAATTAAAGCTTTCACATCCAGGACTTGCCTGTTCCAACTTGGTAGCCTTCATGCAATACTCAGGAAAAAAAAAAATCTCATGATTACTTGGCATAAGTCACAGTCAAGAAACTTCTGGTACAAATCAGTATAAGAAGTTATTAGTATATAATAAGGAAACACGCCCTTCCGGTGAGTTTGTTTCTTCAAGAACGGACACCCAGCGCTTCAGAGTAGGCACCGGTGAACTAAATTAAGTCACCTGAGATTCCCTGCTCAGGTGCTCACCTCTCCTGGTTTTAGGAAGAAGAAGCACATCTGGAAAGCATAGGGAGGACCTTGGCACTCTTGGGGCTCCACCTGAACTGTATTTAAATAAGCAGCAACACAGACACTGACTCTCTAAGGACTAAAATCCGTCCATTTGAGGGCATTCTACTTAAGGTTCCAAGGTTGAAAAAAAATTTGGAATTCTACAACCTTTGTTTAAAAAAAAAATACATTCAAAAAAGAAAAGAAAAATGGGTGTAGGGTTGGGAGAATACAAAACAGGTCCCTAAACGGATGACAGACCTTGTCCATTTACCCGTATACAGTCAGCACCGAAGTAAGTATACAGTAACCCACCCACCCATCCCAGCCCCCAAACAGGCCAAAACAGTTGTCTTCTCCATGGTGGTTCAACACCTTCCAACTTGAAATAAGTGACAGTCTTTTATTTCCTGTATATTTTTTAAGGAATTAAAGAAACATCCATTGTATATAACTCTTAATATACATTCTTATAGGCAGTGTTCCCAGATAGCCCATCATAATAGTAAGTTGACTCTGTAGTTATATCAGAGAACATTGATACAGTAAATATTGAGTGTCCACTATTAGCAAGGCCCTGAACTTGGGAGATACTGTAGGAAATAGAAAGATGAATCAGACTTTGTTTTTGCTTTCAAAAATCTTGTAGTTTTACAGAACATCCACTCCAAATGAAATAATGTTTGTGAAAGTTCTACTGTAAATAGTAAAACATTTACTATGTAATATACTAGGCATAAAGCTTGTTGTTGCTTTGTAAGATATGTGTACTAACAATCTGAATCTGCCTTCTCTTGAGTATCCTCTTCCAAGCTTAGCTCCAGCTTCATCACCTTTCCCATGAATTATTGCAAAACAGGCTTTAGTGGGTCTCCTTGACCTCAGAATCTATCCTCCTGTCTGTCTTGCGTGGTGCAATAGAACTGTTTTTCATCAGTACTTCCAAATGCTTGTTGAGTCCTCATATTTATGAGCCACGACCTACTTTCATGGCCTTGTCTCTACCCACACCCACCCCCCAACACTCATGATCTAGGATTCTAAGGGCTCAGCATAAAGAGCTCCTCTATTCGCCTTCACATTGACAGAACATACCAAAATATTCACATCCCCAATGGTTTTCATATTGTTCTGTTTTTCTTGAAATACTCTTTATTTACCTCTTTTTCTGGTAAAACCTCATTCATCCTTTAGGTCCTAGCATAAATGTCACCACTTGAATAAAACCTTCTTTGATCTCCCTTCATCCATTGGCTGAATAAGGGTTTCTCTCCTCTGTATTTTCATAGTAGTTCATAGATACATCAGTTACTCAGTTTGTAGATGACTCTGACTGCTTTCCACCTCTATAATTATTTGTTTTCATGACCATCTCGCTCTCTGAATTCTGAACTTCTTAGAGCAGAGACTGTCTGTTAATTCATCTTTGCCCTCCAAATACTAAATGTGCTCAGTAAATGTTTCGTTTAGTCCTCTGGAAAGAATATTATATACAAAATAGTCGGACATATTTAAGTATTAGGTCAGGGGGACTTGGTGAGGTGTAATTTGAGTATAATAAAGGAGCTGAATGATTTCTAATTCTCAGTCTAGCTTTTTTCCATAGCTTGGTTGGTGATAACTGGCCTCATTGGTGTCTTAAATATATTACTGATTTCACCATAAATTCCTAGAGATACTAATTCCTACTTCTCTCATTTCTTGGCTAAATCACAGAACCTCCTAAGGATAACAGTACACCCCTCTCAGGCTTGTGAGAATTGACTGAGTTAATATTTTAAAGCAATTGGAATAGTATTGGCACATGGTAAACACAATAAATGTTAGCTATTATTATCCTGGTAAGAATTTATAATATTCTCCAAGATGTGTTGTGTTGCCTATAGAAGTTACTGGTGGTTATCTTAAAATAATAATACTTTAAATTAAGGTAAAAACATTGTTTTTCTATGTCTTTCGTTTATTCATCAGATATTTGTGTTTTGTACCTGCTGTGTGTCTCATACTTCGTCACAAGCTAGGGATACAAAGATGACTTCTCAGAGCTCAGCCAAAAAATTCTTCTTGACTCAGATTTGAAAAGGTTTAAGTAAAGACTGTATATGATCCAGTGGAAAGATCTCTGAGCCAGGAGTCATAAGCTTCAAGATTCAGCTCAGTCACTAACTTTGAGAAGGACATTTCTTAGATGTCTAATACATACCTCAAATGTATGAGGTACGAAAGAGATCTCTTTTCTCTCAGGTATTCCTTTATATCTTCATTAAAAGCACTTTCATCCTTCCATTTGTTCAAGGCAAGGAATTTAGATGTCACCTTTGGTTTTTCTTTCCATTCACCTTCCATATCTGTTCTTTCAGAAGTCCTGATGATTCTACCTTCAAAATACAGCTGTCTACTTCTTTCTGTTCCCACTACTACCACCATAGTCCATGTCATCATCATCTCTTGCCTTAAAATTGGTTTCTTAGTTTCCATTCTTTTCCCTCTGCAGTCTGTTTTACACACAGCAGCCATTTTTGAAACATAAATCCGATCTAATTATTCCCCCATGTAAAATCCTCCCGTCATATTGAAACCCTCCTACCCTGTTGGGGGGAATGTAAGTTGGTGCAGCCACTATGGAAAACAGTATGGAATTTCCTTAAAAAACTAAAAATAGAGCTACCATATGATCCAGCAATCCCATTCCTGGGCATATGCCTGAAACTAACAAAATATTTTTTAATTTTTTAATTGAAGTATAGTTGATTTACAGTGTTGTATTAGCTTCTGGTGTACAGCAAAGTGATTTTATATATATATATATATATATATATATATATATATATATATATATATATATATACACACACATATGGTCTTCATCTTCTTTTCCATATGGTTTATTACAGGGTATTGAATACAGTTCCCTATGCTATACAGTAGGACCTTGTTGTTTATCTATTTTATATATAGTAGTTTGTATCTGCTAATACTAGACTCCTAATTTATCCCTCCCGCTATCCCCTTTGGTAACCCTAAGTTTGTTTTCTATGTCTGTGAGTCTCTTTCTGTTTCATAGATAAGTTCATTTGTGTCATATTTTAGATTCCACATATAAGTGATATATCATATGGTGTCTTTCTCTTTCTAATTTCAGTTAGTAGGATAATCTCTGGGTCCATCCATGTTGCTGCAAAATGGCATTATTTCATTCTTTTTGATGACTGAGTGGTATTTAATTGTATATATATGCCACATCTTCTTTATCTGTTCATCTGTCGATGGACGTTTAGGTTGCTTCCATGTCTTGGCTGTTGTAAATAGTGCTCCTATGAACATTAGGAGTGCATGTATCTTTTCGAATTAGAATTTCCTCTGGATATATGCCCAGGAGTGGGATTGCTGGATCATATGGCAACTCTATTTTTAGTTTTTTAGGAACCTCCATACTGTTTTCCATAGTGGCTGCACCAATTTACATTCCCACCAGCAGTGTAGGAGTGTTCCCTTTTCAACACAACCTCTCCACCATTTAACACAATATTCTGTATGAGCTATGCTCTCCCCACGCAAAAAAAAAAAAAAAAAAAAGATTGTAAAAAATCCATCACATTTGAAATTAGATTTTAATTTCTTACCCTGGCCTACATAAATTTGGCCTTTGGTTACCTCTTCAACTTTATCTTTTGCTGCTCTCCCTCTTAATTCTACTTCACTTACACTGATCTTTTTTTGTGGTTTTATAATATGCCAAACCTTAAGGCTTTGTGCTTGCTGTTTCTTCTACCTGGAACATTCCTATGCCAGGTCTTCATGTGGCTGATTTCTATTTTATCAGTCATGTCTCAACTTTTTGTGTCAAATGTCAGCTTTTTTTAATGAGGCCTCCCCTGAGCACCCAATCCAGAGTAGCACTCAGACTTTTCTCTTTCACAGTATTCTATTTTCAACATAGCCTTTGTCTCTACTTGATATTTTCTTATGTTCACCTATTTGACTGCCTCCTAGAATATAAGCTCCATGGTGGCAGGTTGGTTGTTTTCTTTACCTTGGTATTCCAGGTCCTAGACTAGTTCCTGCCATAGAACAAGTACTCAATAAATATTTGTGGAATCGCTGGATAAATGAATCTCTTTAAATTTCATGTCTCTCAGTGGTAAAATAAATGTTTTCATCTGAATGATATTCAGGGACTCCCCCATCAAAGGTAAACAATGGCAGACACCAGTTAAAGGCTGTAATGACTGATTTTATTCAATAACTACGGTGGTAGTGTTAGCGCAAGTTCGTGTGCCCGACACACAGTGAGGCCAAACACACCGAGTCATCGGAGTTTGGAGCAGAGAAAGGTTTATTGCAGGGCCACGCAAGTAGACAGGTGGCTCAAGCCCTAAAAAGCCCCGAGCTCCCAGAAGGGTTTCAGCAAAGCATTTTTAAAAGCCAGGTTGGGGGTAGGGTTCTCAGGGTATGTGATCAGCTCATGCACAATTCTCTGACTGGCTGGTGGTGAGGGAACGGTGGAGTCACAGGAGTTAACATTATCAGCCCTTAGGCTCCAGGAGGCCTGGGCCTATGTGCTCATGGTCATCAAGTAGTTAACATCTTCCATTTGGTGGGGGGTTTTCACATCTGTAAAACAACTCAGGAAATGTGCATCAAATACTCTTACCTAGGTACTTCAGAGAGGAGCTAAAGCAGAGGATATGGGGGAAAGGGCTGTCCTGGGAAGGCCCCCATGGGGTCCTGCTCGGTTACAGTAGTAGATGGAGCTTGAGCTTGATTTCAGTTTGCCCAGAGGTGGCTGGTGTTTTAAAGGGAGAATGAGGGAGTTGGGGAGATGATAATGAGGGAGTAAAGGGGTCGAGCAGGGTTAGGGAAATTCAAAAATCACAAACACCTGGTATGAGAGTTGGTCAAAGTTAGCTTGATTAGTGCTTTTGTGCCTGCTAACTATGCAAGTTACAAGACTTCTACCCTCCCACAGAGTCTGATGATTACATATAAAAGGAATGGCTTTCAGGTCCTTGAGAAGGACACCCTGTCTTGTAGGAGATACATACACATCTCAGAGGGACAGAAGAAAGAGTTACAATTTTAAGTTTATGTTTGTTTTTAAAATTAATGGGGGAATTCCCTGGCAGTCTCGTTGTTAGTACTTGGCGCTTTCACTGAGGTGGCCCAGGTTCGATTCCTGGTCGGGAATTAAGATCCTGCAAGCTGCGCAGCATGGCCAAAAAGAAAAAAAGGAGGTGAGGGACCTAGATCAGGTATTGGCTGGAACAAACAATAAATTCTTTTGGCAACCTTGAGTTTTCTAGACAGCAGTGAGGGAGGAGCAGGGTTGTGCTCGGGACGTGTCCTTAGGCTGATAGAAGCCATGCTGGAGTTTGGTCTGGTCTCTCAGTGCAGGTGTTTGGATATTCATGCTGAGAGTTTTTGCAGTTTTTCTATACCCCTCCTCCTTTTTAATGCCTTATCTTTCGAACTGTCAAAAAGAGAAGAATTACTGGTACTTCCATTGTGTATATGAATCTAAGATTAATATGTTAATGATCTCACTGAGAAATTCTGTGTATTTGCTGTGTAGGCATGTGAAACTACCTTTCTTATAAATATTGAGCTGATGTGAACTTTTAAATGCCCCCCCACGCCCCCTCCCCTTTATTTTCCATCCTCAACCTTGTTTTTCTCTGTGTAGAAGTTAGGAAGAATAGACACAGGGAGTTTTGGAGCGACAGCAGGCAGCCAGCCAAGAGGTATCCCAGGCTGAATGGCATTCAGCCTTGCAGGCACGGGACATTTGATTTTGTGTGTATATTAGAAAGACTGTTCCTTAGGCACCATACAGGGGACGCAACAAATGTGACCGCTCATTAACTACATTTAGAGAGAGTCAAACTTAAAACCAGTATTACGGAATTATAACTTATGGTGATAAGTATGAATGTTCTGGATATTGGAACATTCTCTAAAGAGGAATTGCATGCAAAACCAAATTATAATTATATATTGATACAAGGCTGCTTGGTTAGAATCAAGTTGGAACATGGGGAGTTAATGTGAATTACCAATCTGCTAGGGATCCCCTTGCTTTAAGGTCCCAAGAATAACTGTCTAGACAGTCTCTGATAAACAAAGCTAATTTCTGGTTCTCTAGGCAAACTGTGGCTCCTGGGTCAAATCTGGTCTGCTGCTTGTTTATGTATGGCTTGAAAACTAAGAATGGTTTTATGTATTTAAATGGTTGGGAGAATGGTTGACATGAAAATCATATGAAATTTAAATTTCCTTGTAAAGTGGTATTGTAATACAGTGAAGCTCACTTGTTTATGTATTTTCTGTGACTGCTTTTGCACTATAACAGCAGAGTTGAATAGTTGAAAAAGAGGCCATATGGTCACAAAGCCTAAATTATTTCCTGTTTGTCACTTAGAAAAAGTTTGCTGACTCTTGGTGAGATTATATAGTCCTGCATAAGAATTACTTAAGTGTCATTTAGAGTACTTTTTTTATTTGCAGGTTTTATTTGCAGTATTTACTTTGTGGTAACAATAGGTGAGGGCTATTTGGACAAATTAATTAATGTGCCTTTGGTGGGGGGGGAGTACCTCAAATGGCACAGTAGTATGTCTACATTGCCCTTAAAGAAACAGAAAATGAATAGCATGTTTATCTCTGAATATCAGCACAACAGAGGTTTTACACCCTAAGCATTGTAAATGAAGGTCAGTAAATTGAAGCTAAGTAGTGAGGAAGCAGAGGCTTATATCTTAATTATCTTTGTTATCTACCTCTCTTTCTCTTTCCTCCCCTTTCACACAGTAAATGATAATCAACAGTTGTTCAGCTGTATTTGGTGTCTGACGCCGTGAGCTGTTGGCCATGCTTTGGAGCTGTGTCATTCTCAGCCCCTTTGGTGAAACTGAACTTCCCCACACTCAGCTTTAGCCTACATCTTCTTCTAGGGGTGTGGTATACAGTAGAGCACTCAAGAAATGCTTCATCCAAGTCATAAGCTTGGCTCTGTGTTGTTGGCTGTCCCTCTGTCTGATATTTTTAAATTGAGATATTATTCACATACCATGAAATTCAGTCTTTAAAAATATGCAATTCAGTGTTTTTAAGCATATTCACAAGGATGTGCGCTATCTTAACTGTAGAACACTATAATAATTGTAGAGCATTTTTGTTACTCTGAAACGAAGTCTGCTCATAGCCACCACTGTCTGTTCCTCCCTCTGCTTACCCACTAGCAACTGCTAATGAATTTTGTCTATATGGATTTGACTCCTGTGGAAATTCCATATACAAACTTTCATAAATTTGTGACCTTTTATGTCTGGTTTCTTTCACATAGCATCGTGTTTTGATGTTCATCCGTGCTGTACAATATATCACTACTTCATTCCTTTTCATGGATGCATAAAATCCCATTGTATTTATATTCCACGTACTATTTTATTCATTCATCAGTTGATGGAAATTTGGGTTGTTCCCACCTTTTGGCTATTGTACTGTGATGAACGTTTGTACAGTATATGTTTTCATTTTTTGGATGTACATACCGAAGAGTGGAATTGCTAAGTCATGTGGTAACTCGGTATTAACATTTTGAGGAATTGCTAAACTTTTTTTTACAAAGCGGCTGCACCATTTTACATTCCCATCATTTGCTATTATCCTTTTTTAAAAAAAAATTAATTTATTTATTTTTGGCTGGGTTGGGTCTCCGTTGCTGCGCGGGCTTTCTCTAGTTGGCGGCGAGCAGGGGCTACTCTTTGTTGCAGTGCGCAGGCGTCTCATTGCAGTGGCTTCTCTTGTTGCAGAGCATGGGCTCTAGGCACGTGGGCTTCAGTAGTTGTGACGCGTGGGCTCAGTAGTTGTGGCGCGTGGGCTCTAGAGCGCAGGCTCAGTAGTTGTGGCGCACGGGCTTAGTTGCTCCACAACATGTGGGATCTTCCCAGACCAGGGCTCGGACCCATGTCCCCTGCATTGGCAGGCGGTTTCTCAACCACTGCGCCACCAGGGAAGCCCCTATCCTTCTTTTGATTACAGCTATCCTAACAGGTATGAAGTAGTATTTCATTGTGGTTTTGATTTGCATTTCCCTAATGACTAAGGACATTGACTATCTTTTCCTGTGCTTATTGGCCATTTATATATATTCTTTGGCAAAGTGTCTATTCACATTTTGACCTTTAGGTTTTGATATAATCATTTGAGGTCTTCCTTGTATAATATTCCAGAAATTTCCCTTATTCTGTATATCTCATTTTTTTTTCTCTACAAAATGTAGTGCTATCAGTCAGAGGAAGTATGGTATTCCAGAGAATGGAGAGCTCATTCTTCCTTTTTGCCTTTGAAGATCCCCCGTGATATAGTTCCTGGCCATACTGCATTCTATCCTGACTTGGTAAAAAAAAAAAAGATGACACCAATACAGGAGAGGAAAAGGGTAGCCCTCCCAGGAGGGCCAGCCTGGTCTTATTCCTAGGTTGAGGTGGTTATATAAGCAGTTTCACTTGCCTGTTTGTTTTTCTCCTGCCAGCGTTTCTAGCTAATTGCCCAAGCTCCCAGATAATTTTGTGCCTTGTATTGGTTCTTCTCCCTTGGCCTTCATTGTACTCTTTGTTCCTTGGATTGGAAAAAGAGCATGAAGTTTCTAGGCACTTTATATCATTTTTTATGCCTATTTCACAACCTTTAAGGTCAGTATTATTACTGCTCCCCTTTTGTTGCTGAAGAAACTGGCTCACAGAGGTCATAAAGCCCATCGTGCATCTCCTGATAAGTGGAATGGTTATCCAAATCTTCTTTCCTCATCCTGTTAAAGTGTCTCTGGTTTGCTTGCAATGTTTGTATGAGAAGAGAAGCCTAGAAATTTAAGTCAATGCCACATTATAGAAGGTCTCAAATGCCAAGAAGTGGAATCTTTACCCATAATTAGGAGGACTTTGAGTTGGAGAGTTACTTGAATAAAAATGTGCCTACAATTTGGCGTGTTTTTTTTAGCTTGCTTCTATTGTAGGCATAGAGATGAATAAACTATTGTCCTTGCCCTTGAGGAACTTCTAGGCTATTTAGAGAGATGGAATCAGATAATTACTTGCATTTGGGAAAATGTGCCACAAAAATGTATATAAAATTCTTGAGAGCAGAGGAGAAAGCTGCAGGGATCACTGCTTACCTTAAATTGAATCATCAGACAGTAGTAAACATTTCTGGTATATTTAAGTAGTAGGTATTTCAGGGTGGGATTGGATTCAGTTGTGTTTGGTATAAACTTTTTCCTTTATATATTAACAAAACAGTTAACATAATTATACAACAAAACTACCAATGTAAATTTAAATTGCTTTTATGTATTAAGACTTTAACTTTCTCTGACAGATATGTCAAGAGTTTAACAGCACCTGGGCATGGGAGATGGAGAAGAAAGGCTATCTTGAAATGAGTGTTGAATGCAAGTTAGCACTCTTAAAGGTAATAAATTTATTATTTGTTACAGTTATTTTAATTAAAAAATTCACTTTTGACTCCTTCTGGTTGAATTGGGAAATAACTAGAAAGTAGACTTTTGGTGGGGGGCTCACGCCTGCGGCATGTAGGATCTTAGTTCCCCGACCAGGGATCGAACCTGCACCCCCTGCAGTGGAAGCACCGAGTCTTAACCACTGGACCACCAGGGAAGTCCCCAAGTAGACATTTTTACTGTTAGTGGAAAAGGACAATAGATTTTTCTTTTTCTTGTTTATTTTTTGGTGATAAAACTGTTCTTTAAATTACTGGTTTTGGTTGTTTTTCAATATACAAGTATATCTAGGTTTAATGATCTCTGCTTGTAGGGACAATAGTAGAATGGGTAAACCCCACATTCATTTTATGCATTATTTGTAGCCTTCACAATCATTGTTAACAAATATGGTAAACTGTGGTTAATCTTTTACTGATTTACTAAATTAGTAATTTGATCATTAGTTTTCCAGATGACTAGGGGCATGCCAGTGTGTACTTAATAAAAGTCTCACATAACCAAACCTACTTAATTAAAATAGGTCTTCTCAAAGTATAGATTTATTTTCAAGTTTGAGTTCCCCGTTTTCTCCTTGCTTGCTTCAGAGTGTTGGCCCTAATTATTAGCAATGTGGTCAGCATAATGAAGGGGAAAACTACCTTTATAGAAGAGAGTCTACGGGTGTAGACACCACAGGCAAAGGCAAAGAGGCTATGATAGGAACGTCATGTATTTTCTGCCTGGGCAGATAGGTTCAGGGAAGAAATCTGACTTTATACACTAATCATACACAAAAATTTTAATAAAAAATTAAAGTTCTTCCAATTTGGTGATGTCAGTATTTTTTTTTAAAGAGAATTCCGCAGAGGCAGTTATCAATAATACTGCCTTCCTTAAAAACTGTATATGCCTCAAGCTTTCAAAAATAGATAGCCATTTCAAGAATAAAGTTCATCTAAAAGCTTTAAGAGAGAAGGAGTGATTGAAAATTTTATACCATGAACAAATTTGGGAAACTTTAATACAAACAGACTCATCGCTTTAAAATATAACATCACTTTTGTGTCATTGGTTGGGTTAAACCTATAAATTTCTGTAATACAAAAATTAAATGTTAACTTAGAAATTTATGTTTTAAAGTTGGTTACTGAAAAATAAGTTTACAGAAGGGGAGAGAGGAAAGTGAAAGATGGATAAAACTACACGTATTCTTTCTCCTGTCCCCAAATCTGTTCCTTGGTTGAACATATCACATTTATTTTGATGGAGAAACATTTATGGGGTATTTTAAACCATGTTATGACTATTTTCCAGTACCTCTGTGAGTGTCAGTTTGATGACAATCTCAAATTCAAGAATATTATCAATGAGGAGGATGCCGATACCATGCGTCTCCAGCCAATTGGCCGTGACAAAGATGGCCTCATGTACTGGTACCAGTTGGATCAAGATCACAATGTCAGAATGTATATAGAAGAACAAGATGATCAAGATGGCTCTTCATGGAAATGCATCGTCAGGTATCTTTTATTGGAATTTTTTTAATGTTCATTTGCATGTCTCTTACTTATATCTCTTCTCTACTGGAATATAATCTCTAAAGCTGGGTGATCCTTTTCTTTTTATGAGGTTGGGAATTTCCAGGACCTAGCCTAGTGCCCAGCGTAATACCCATAGCAGGCACTCAATTATTTGTCAAATAAATAAATATGTTTAGCAGTGTGGTCCATATCAGGACAAATACCTTGTACTTTGGAAAGCTGGAATCTGAAAAATAATGATGCATAGGTAATATGCACACAGAAACTCACCGTTAGAAAGAAATGTAAGAAAAACATTATATATATATTTTTTGGCTGTGCTGCACAGCTTCGGGATCTTAGTTCCCGGACCAGGGATCAAACCCATGCCCTCGGCAGTGAAAGCCCAGCGTCCTAACCATTGGACTGCCAAGAAATTCCCAGAAAAACATTATTTGATTTTTATTTAGCTATATAGTTTTCTATTAGGCATTATTTGTTTATTACTCATGAATGTGGCTAATTCATCTGACACTTTACTATATTTTCAGTTTTTCCTGTGCATACATTTCTTTACTGAGGTCTGAAGAAATCTGAGGAACGTTCTACTTTTTTTGCCCTAATCTTTTTTTTTTCTATTCTTAATTTCTTTCATTTATTTATTTATTTATTTTACTTATTTATTTTTGGCTGCATTGGGTGTTAACTGCTGCATGCAGGCTTTCTCTAGTTGTGGCTAGCAGGGGCTACTCTTTGTTGTGGTGCGCGGGCTTCTCATTGCGGTGGCTTCTCTTGCTGCAGAGCCACAGGCTCTAGGCGCGCAGGCTTCTGTAGTTGTGGCTCGCGGGCTCTAGAGCACAGGCTCAGTAGTTGTGGCTCAAAGGCTTAGTTGCTGTGCGGCATGTGGGATCTTCCCAGACCAGGGATCGAACCCATGTCCCCTGCATTGGCAGGTGGATTCTTAACCACTGTGCCACCAGGGAAGTCCTTCTATTCTTTATTTATTTTTTTTCTTTTACATCTTTGTTGAAGTATAATTGCTTTACAATGTTGTGTTAGTTTCTGCTGTATAACAAAGTGAACCAGCTATATGTATACATATATCCCCATATCCCCTCCCTCTTGCGTCTTCCTCCCATCCTCCCTATCCCACCCCTCTAGGTAGTCACAAAGCACCGGGCTGATCTCCCTGTGCTATACAGCTGCTTCCCACTAGCTATCTGTTTTACATTTGGTAGTATATATATGTCAGTGCTACTCTCTCACCTTGTCCCAGCTTCCCCTCCCTGCCCCATGTCCTCAAGTCCATTCTCTACGTCTGCGTCTTTATTCATGTCCTGCCCCTAGGTTCTTCAGAAGCCTTTTTTTTTTTAAGATTCCATATATATGTGTTAGCATACAGTATCTGTTTTTCTCTTTCCTTTTTTTTTTTTTAAAGGAACTCCTTTATTTTATTTATTTATTTATTTATTTATGGCTGTGTTGGGTCTTCGTTTCTGTGCAAGGGCTTTCTCTAGTTGCGGCAAGCGGGGGCCACTCTTCATCGCGGTGCGCGGGCCTCTCACTATCGCGGCCTCTCTTGTTGCGGAGCACAGGCTCCAGACGCGCAGGCTCAGTAGTTGTGGCTCACGGGCCCAGTTGCTCCGCAGCACGTGGGATCCTCCCAGACCAGGGCTCGAACCCGTGTCCCCTGCATTGGCAGGCAGATTCTCAACCACTGCGCCACCAGGGAAGCCCCTGTTTTTCTCTTTCTGACTTCACTCTGTATGACAGATTCTAGGTCCATCCACCTCACTAAAAATAACTCAGTTTTGTGTCTTTTTATGGCTGAGTAATATTGCAGTGTATATATATGCCATATCATCTTCTTTATCCATTCATCTGTCAGTGGGCACTTAGGTTGCTTCCATGTCCTGGCTATTGTAAATAGTGCTGCAGTGAACATTGGGGTACATGACTCTTTGAATTATGGTTTTCTCAGGGTATACGCCCAGTAGTGGGATTGCTGGGTCATATGGTAGTTCTACTTTTAGTTTTTTAAGGAATCTCCATACAGTTCTCCAGTGGCTCTATCAGTTTACATTCCCACCAACAACACAGGAGGGTTCTCTTTTCTCCACACCCTCTCCAGCATTTATTATTTGTAGATTTTTTGATGATGGCCATTCTGACCAGTGTGAGGTGATACCTCATTGTGGTTTTGATTTCCATTTCTCTAATGATTCCTGATGTTGAGGATACTTTCATTTGTTTGTGGGCAGTCTGTATATCTTCTTTGGAGAAATGTCTATTTAGGTCTTCTGCCAGTTTTTGGATTGGGTTTTTTGATTTTGATATTGAGCTGCATGAGCTGCTTGTGTATTTTGGAGATTAATCCTTTGTCACTTGCTTCGTTTGCAAATATTTTCTCCCATTCTGAGGGATGTCTTTTCATCTTCTTTATGTTTTCCTTTGCTGTGCAAAAGCTTTTAAGGTTCATTAGGTCCCATTTGTTTATTTTTGTTTTTATTTCCGTTACTTTAGGACGTGGGTCAAAAAGGATCTTGCTGTGATTTATGTCATAGAGTGTTCTGCCTATGTTTTCGTCTAAGAGTTTTATACTATCTGGCATTACATTTAGGTCTTTAATCCATTTTGAGTTTATTTTTGTGTATGGTGTTAGGAAGAATTCTAATTTCATTCTTTTACATGTAGCTGTCCAGTTTTCCCAGCACCACTTATTGAAGAGGCTGTCTCTTCTCCATTGGCTATTCTTGCCTCCTTTGTCAACGATAAGGTGCCCATGTATGTGTGGGTTTATCTCTGGGCTTTCTATCCTGTTCCATTGATCTATATTTCTGTTTTTGTGCCAATACCATACTGTCTTGATTACTGTAGCTTTGTAGTATAGTCTGAAGTCAAGGAGTCTGATTCCTCCAGCTCCATTTTTCTTTCTCAAGATTGCTTTGGCTATTCAGGATCTTTTGTGTCTCCATACAAATTTTAAGATTTTTTGTTCTACTTCTGTGAAAAATGCCATTGGTAGTTTGATAGGGATTGCATTGAATCTGTAGATTATTTGGGTAGTATAGTCATTTTCACAATGTTGATTCTTCCAGTCCAAGAACATGGTATATCTCTCCATCTGTTTGTATCAGCTTTAATTTCTTTCATCAGTGTCTTAAGTTTTCTGCATACAGGTCTTTTGTCTTCTTGGGTAGATTTATTCCTAGGTATTTTATTCTTTTTGTTGCAGTAAATGGGAGCGTTGCCTTAATATCTCTTTCAGATTTTTCATTGTTAGTGTATAGGAATGCAAGAGATTTCTGTGCATTAATTTTGTACCCTGCTACTTTACCAAATTCATTGATTAGCTTTAGTAGTTTTCTGGTAGCATCTTTAGGATTCTCTGTGTTTAATATCATGTCATTTGCAAACAGTGACAGCTTTACTTCGTCTTTTCCAATTTGGATTCCTTTTATTTCTTTTTCTTCTCTGATTGCCGTGGCTAAAACTTCCAAAACTATGTTGAATAGTAGTGGTGAGAGTGGACAACCTTGTCTTGTTCCTGATCTTAGAGGAAATGGTTTCAGTTTTTCACCATTGAGAATGATGTTGGCTGTGGGTTTGTCATATATGGCCTTTATTATGTTGAGGTAGGTTCCCTCTATGCCTACTTTCTGGAGAGTTTTTATCATAAATCGGTGTTGAATTTTGTCAAAAGCCTTTTCTGCATCTATTGAGATGATCATATGGTTTATCTCCTTCAATTTGTTAATAAGGTGTATCCCATTGATTGATTTGCATATATTGAAGAATCCTTGCATTCCTGGGATAAACCCCACTTGATCTTCATGTACCATCCTTTTAATGTGCTGTTGGATTCTGTTTGCTAATATTTTGTTGAGGATTTCTGCATCTGTGTTCATCAGTGATATTGTCCTGTAGTTTTCTTTTTGTGTGACATCTTTGTCTGGTTTGGGTATCAGGGTGATGGTGGCCTCGTAGAATGAGTTTGGGAGTGTTCCTCCCTCTGCTGTATTTTAGAAGACTTTGAGAAGGATAGGTGTTAGCTCTTCTCTAAATGTTTGATAGAATTCGCCTGTGAAGCCATCTGGTTCTGGACTTTTGTTTGTTGGAAGATTTTTAGTCACAGTTTGAACTTCAGTGCTTGTGATTGGTCTGTTCATATTTTCTGTTTCTTCCTGGTTCACTCTTGGTACGTTGTACTTTTCTAAGCATTTGTCCATTTCTTTGAGGTTGTCCATTTTATTGGCATAGTGTTGCTTGTAGTAGTCTCTCATGATCCTTTGTATTTCTGCAGTGTCAGTTGTTACTTCTCCATTTTCATTTCTAATTCTGTTGATTTGAGTCTTCTCTCTTTTTTTCTTGATGAGTCTGGCTAATGGTTTATCAATTTTGTTTATCTCCTCAAAGAACCAGCTTTTACTTTTATTGATCTTTGCTATTGTCTCCTTCATTTCTTTTTTATTTATTTCTGATCTGATCTTTATGATTTCTTTCCTTCTGCTAACTTTGGGGTTTTTTTGTTCTTCTTTCTCTAATTGCTTTAGGTTTAAGGTTAGGTTGTTTATTTGAGATGTTTCTTGTTTCTTGAGGTAGCATTGTATTGCTATAAACTTCCCTCTTAGAACTGCTTTTGCTGCATCCTATAGGTTTTGGGTTGTCGTATTTTCATTGTCATTTATTGCTAGGTAGTTTTTTATTTCCTCTTGTATTTCTTCTGTGATCTCTTGGTTATTTCATCATGTATTCTTTAGCCTCCATGTGTTTGTATTTTTTACAGTTTTTTTTTTTCTGTAATTGATATCTAGTCTCATAGTGTTGTGGTCGGAAAAGATGCTTGATATGATTTCAATTTTCTTAAATTTACTGAGGCTTGATTTGTGACCCCAGGTATGATCTATCCTGGGGAATGTTCCGTGTGCACTTGAGAATGTACTGTATTCTGTTGTATTTGGATGGAATGTCCTATAAATATCAGTTAAGTCCATCTTTAACTGATAAAGATGGGCTTAACTGATATTAAAGCTTGTGTTTCCTTATTTATTTTCATTTTGGATGACCTGTCCGTTGGTGAAAGTGGGGTGTTAAAGTCCCATACTATGATTGTATTACTGTCGATTCCCCTTTTATGGCAGTTAGCATTTACCTTATGTTTTGAGGTGGTCCTATGTTGTGTGCATAAATATTTACAATTGTTTTATCTTCTTGGATTGATCCCTTGATCATTATGTAGTGTCCTTCTTTGTCTCTTGTAATAGTCTTTTATTTTAAAGTCTATTTTGTCTGATATAAGAATAGCTACTCCAGCTTTCTTTTGATTTCCGTTTGCATGGAATATCTTTTTCCATCCCCTCACTTTCAGTCTGTATGTGTCCCTAGGTCTGAAGTGGGTCTCTTGTAGATAGCATCTATACGGGTCTTGTTTTTGTATCCATCCAGACAGTGTATGTCTTTTGGTTGGAGCATTTAATACATTTACATTTAAGGTAATTATCGATACGTATGTTCCTATTACCATTTTAATTATTTTGGGTTTGTTTTTGTAGGTCTTTTCCTTCTCTTGTATTTCCTGTCTAGGAAAGTTCCTTTAGCATTTATTGTAAAGTGGGTTTGGTGGTGCTGAATTCTCTTAAGTTTTGCTTGTGTGTAAAGGTTTTAATTTCTCTGTTGAATCTGCATGAGATCCTTGCTGGGTTGAGTAATCTTGGTTGTAGTTTTTTCCCTTTCCTCACTTTAAATATGTCCTGCCACTCCCTTCTGGCTTGCAGAGTTCCTGCTGAAAGATCAGCTGTTAACCTTATGGGAATTCCCTTGTAGGTTTTTGTTGCTTTTCCCTTGCTACTTTAAATATGTTTTCTTTGTTTTTAATTTTTGATAGTTTGATTAATGTGTGTCTTGGCGTGTTTATCCTAGGGTTTATCCTGAATGGGACTCTCTGCACTTCCTGGACCTTCCTGGGCTTGATTGACTAGTTTTCGACTATAATCTCTTCAAATATTTTCTCAGAACCTTTCTTTTTCTCTTCTTCTTCTGGGACCCCTATCATTTGAATGTAGGTGCATTTAATATTGTCCCAGAGGTCTCTGAGACTGTCCTCAATTCTTTTCATTCTTTTTTGTTTATTCTGCTCTGCGGCAGTTATTTCCACTATTCTATCTTCCAGGTCACTTACCTGTTCTTCTGCCTCAGTTATTCTGCTGTTGATTTCTTCTAGAGTATTTGTAATTTCATTTATTGTGTTGTTTATCATTGTTTGTTTTCTCTTTAGTTCTTCTAGATCCTTGTTAAATGTTTCTTGTGTTTTCTCCATTCTATTCCTGAGATTTTGGATCATCTTTACTATCATTACTCTGAATCCATTTTCAGGTAGACTTCCTATTTTCTCTTCATTTCTTTGGTCTGGTGGGTTTTTACCTTGCTCCTTCATCTGCTGCATATTTCTCTGTCCTCTCATTTTTTTTAACTTACTGTGTTTGGGGTCTACTTTTCGCAGGCTGCAGGTTCATGGTTCCTCTTATTTCTGGTGTCTACCCCCAGTGGGTTAGATTGGTTCAGTGGCTTTTGTAGGCTTTCTTGCAGGGGGACTGGTGCCTGTGTTCTGGTGGATGAGGCTGGATCTTGTCCTTCTGGTGGGCAGGGCCTTATCTGGTGGTGTATTTTGGGGTGTCTGTGAACTTAGTATGACTTTAGGCAGCCTCTCTGCTAATGTGTGGTGTTGTGTTCCTGTCTTGTTAGTTGTTTGGCATGGGGCATCCAGCACTGGAGCCTGCTGGCCGTTGGGTGGAGCTCGGTCTTAGTGTTGAGATGGAGATCTCTGGGAGAGCTCTCACTGATTAATATTACATGGGGCCAGGAGGTCTCTGGTGGTCCAACATCATGGACTCTTTGCCCTAAATCTTTTTCAAAAAACCTTGATTTCTTATATTTGTATTGACAAATATATTTGAATGGAAACATTTAATGTAAAACCTTAAAATAAAACTTTCTTTTAAATTGATAAGTGACTGGGACTGTTATTCAGAATCTTTGTGTCTCAAATTTTCTGTTTTTGGAAATTAATTATTTAGAATTTATTCTTTTAATTCTCACAATTTATATTAAGTTTGAAAATATCAGGGGGTTTATAGCTACAGTAGGGATAACTAATAGATATATATCCACTGGCTTACGAAAAACTTTTAACTGTAACTCATCTTTGTTTTTGCTCAGATTTGGCAGATTTTTGTTAGTGGTCATTTATTAATGTTTCGAAGAGATAATTCATAGAAATTCGTAATAATTGTTTGGGTCAGGGAAGCTCAACTTTCATGCCCTAAGGATAAACATTAAATGAGCTGTTGGGGGATTGTTTTATAATCATCCTTTCCTCATATTATGATATGGTTTTCCATGTAGTTAATTTACTAAATTAAGATCAACAAAATGTTCCTGAAATAAAATATACTCACCATCTTTCCCTATGAATACATACATTAAATTAGGTTCTGTTCATTCTGTTTTACCACCACTTCTAATTCCTATATCAAGCTTGCATAGTTGTTTAAGACATATTGTCTTCTGCTTTGTAGATGAAGAACATATGACAGAGAAAAATTATTATGGTTATTATTAATCAGTCATACACGCTTAAAACAACTTCTAGTTTACACTGTTTTAAGTAGATTATACCCCAATGCATGATGTGAGAGAAAGAGCATAGATTTTATAGTTAATAACTGTTTGAATCTGGGTTCCTCTGCTTATCATCTGTAGGCAGGTTACTTAATTTCTCTGATACTCTTTCCTAAAATGAAGATGATAATACTTCTGTGTTAAGTTGTTCTGAGAACTATAAGAGAAATCATACTAGGGCCATAGTACATGCTTGATAAAAATTTGTTCCTTTTCTCCCAGTTAAACTATTGTCTTTTCTTAATTAATTAATTTAATTTAACAAGTAACAACTAACAAAAATTAATTTAATTTAATTAATTTACTTTAACAACTTCTATCCCCAAAGATTGAAACTTAGTTTCTTCATAAAAGAAATATTTATCAGCAGGAAGAGAAAAGGGCAAATTTGCCAGGCAACTTTTCCCAAATATGCAGTAATATTTGGGATCATTAATAAAACATTGGGTTTTTGACTCTGATTTCAGGTAATTAAAGCCAAATTCTAAACACCTGATTGTCACACTAATGTTCCTTTATTTCATTAAACTAATAGATTTCTATCACATGCCTACTTGTGTAATTGGCACTGTGCTGAGCAATGGGGGATATGGTAGTGAATAGAACAGCTCTGACATCTCTAGATGAGCTTCATGCACCTGTGGAATCCTTTATATTTTAAGTAGTAGCTCTTAGTTGTAATTAATGTGTGTATTTTCTGGGTAAGTACCATAGTTTCGATAGATTCTCAATGTGTCCTGTGACACGAGGGTATTTCAGTTAGCTTTAACTTGACATACTAGTACTGTTTTGGACAAATGTAGTGAACCGTTTTATCCATATAGGTCTCTCATTTTTTGAAGGTTGAATGCAAAAGCATTATGTTGTTATTCTTTCCTTTCCTGAAAGTTGAGATCTTAGTTGTCATTAAAATACATTAGGTACCCAAAATAATGTAGGGTATCATTTCATTTTGCACTGATGAGATTCTTCCTGGAGTATAGTATTTAGATTGGGATGCCAAACTCTAAGAAGAATATTAATATAGTATAGTGAGTTATTTATGAGGAGAACCACAAAGAAGATGATTTAATGAAATGAAAATACTTTATCTAGCAGAAATTTAGGGGAGATATAACTGTCTGTATACATTTAAAGAATTGACTTGTGTAAGAGTATTTCTTTCATGGGCTGAGCCAGCATCAGTGGATACAAATTATGGGGTAGTAGAACTGAGCTTATAGAAGTGAGAACATTTGCTCTTCCTATATTGCAGAGAAATAATTATCTTAAGGCTGACAGATACTGTTAAAAACATTTTCTAAACTTGCAGGTTTATGTTAAGTAGAGTTTATGAGGAGGCAGTCATCTTTTTAGCAAGAAATACCTTTAGAAATTGAGGTAGTAAGTTAAGAGAAGTAAAGCAAATAGAATTTTGACTTTTTAATTTAATAGATTGCACTTGGGTGTTTTTCTTTACTAGTGAATATTATTTTTTACTAGTGAAATAAAAAGCCTACTTCTCTTGTTTAAAGCTGTTTGTTTAAAGTAAAACTTAGTTTCTCAGAAATTTTGGTGTTGGAAACACGTTTCTGCCTAATCACTAAAAGAAAACAATGTAACAAAAATTATCTAGTATTTAGAATTCTATTTTTTTAAGCTGTAACTCTTCTTAATGATTGATAAATGTATAAATTAACTGAACTTTGCAATGTAAAAATCAAATGGAATATTTCTTCAAAAAATAGGAATCCATCAAAAAAGAGAGGATTTTATATATTTGATCGTCTGAAAATCGAATACCTAGAAACATACGGTGTCTGCTCTCAGACCACGATGAAGTTAAACTAGAAATCAATAACAGAAAGATAACTGTAAAATCCCCGGATAGTTGGACATTAAACAGTACACTTCTAAATAACACATGGGTCAAAAAAAATCTCAAGAGGATATTTTAAAATATTTTGAATTAAATGAAAATAAGCACGCAAATTACCAAAATTTGCAGTTGAAAGTTTGCAGCGAAAACAGTGGTTAGAGGGAAATTTATAGTACTGAATATATATGTATAAAGCAAAGGCTAGTTCTTTGAAAAGATCAATAAAATTTATGAGCCTCTAGCCAGGCTAAGGAAACAAAGAAAGGTGACACAGATTACTAATATCAGAAATGAAAAAGAGGACATCACTGTATATCCCATGGACATTAAAAGGATAATAAAGGAATGCTGTGAATAACTCGATTCCCACAGATTCGATAACCTAGATGAAATGGACCAATTACTTGAAAGGGACAATCTGCTAAGTCTCACAACAGAAGAATAGATAATATGCACAAGTCTCTATGAAAGAAATTGGATTGATAATTAACCTTCTAAAACGGAACACCAGGCTCAGATGGGTTCAGTAGTGAATTCTAACAAACATTTACGGAGGAAATTATACCAATTTTCTTCAGTCTTTTTCAGAAGATAGAAGGAGAGAGAATAATTCCTAACTAATTATATGAGGCCAGCATTACCTTAATACACAAACCAGACAAAGATATTATAAAAAAAGAAAATTATAGGCCAATATCTCTCATGAACATAAAGACAAATTTTCAAAAAATATTAGCAAATTAAATCCAACAATGCATAAATAGTATAATACACCATGACCAAGTGGGATTTATCCCGGGTATAAAAGGCTGGTTCAATATTTGAAAACGAGTTTTCACACATCACCAGGTTAAAGAAGAAAATATCACATGATCATGTCAATACATACAGAAAAATCATTTGATAAAATTCAACACCCTTACATGATTAAAACTCTCAGTAAAGTAGGAAGAGATGGAAACTTCCTTGATTAAAAAATATATATATTGGGAATTCCCTGGCCATCCAGTGGTTAGGACTCTGCAGTTCCACTGCTGGGGCCCCGGGTTCCATCCCTGGATGGCGAACTAAGATCCCACGAGCCATGCAACGTGGCCAAAAAAACCCCAAAAAACAAACTGATTCGCTATGGAGGCAGAGAATAAATCCTATACAAAATTGGAGGATTTCCAGTACTTGGCTTTCAACAAAAGTGAAGGAGCATCTAATAGATTTGTTAGCTGAATATTTAATTAAAAATTATTTTTTAAAAAATCTACAAAAACTTACACGTAACATCTATTTAATGAGGAGTAACTTGAAGTTTTTCCCACTAAGATCAGGAACAATGCAAGGGTATCTGCTCTCTTCATTCCTTTTCAACATCATACTGGAAGTTCTAAGTAATGCAGTAAGATAAGAAAAGGAAATAAGAGATACACAGATTGAGAAGGGAGAAATAAAACTGTTGTTTTTTGCCAATGACATCATTTTCTATGTAGAAAATGTGAAAGAATCAACCAAAAAATCTCCTGGAACTAATTCGTGATTATAGCAGTGTTGCAGGATAAAATGTTAATACACAAATGTCAATCACTTTCTTATATGCCATCAGTGAATGTGTAGAATCTGAATTTTAAAACATAGTAGTACCTTTACATTAGCTCCCCTAAAACTGAAATACCTAGGTATAAATCTAACGAAATATGAAAAAATGTATATGAGGAAAACAAAACTAATGAAAGAAAGAAGAATCAATAAATGGAGAGATATTCCATGTTCACGGACAAGAACACTTACTATTGTCAAGATGTCACTTCTTCCCAACTTAATCTGTAGATTTCACTGCAATCCCAATCAAAATCCCAGCAACTTATTTGTGGATATCAACAAACTGACTCTAAAATTTATAAGCAAAAGACCTAGAATACACAGTGTTGTAAAAGAACAAAGTTGAAGTACTGACAGTACCTGAGTCCATGACTTACTATAAAACTATCATAATGAAGAGAGTGTGGTATTGGCAAGAGAATAGACAAGTAGATCAGTGGGGCAGAATAAAGAGCACTGAAATAGACACACATAAATATAGTTAACTTGTGTATGACAAAGGAACAAAGGCAATACAGTGGAGAAAAGATAGTCTTTACAAATGGTGCTGGCACAACTGGACATCCACATGCAAAAAATTGAATCTAGACACAGACCTTTACAACCTTTACAAAAATTAACTCAAAATGAATCACAGACCTGCATGTAAAATGCAAAACTATAAAACTCCAAGAAGATAACATAGAAGAAAATCTAGATTACCTCAGGTTTGATGATAACTTTTTTGATGCAATACCAAAGGTGCAATCCATGAAAGAAAGAATTGATATTCTGGACTTTGTTAAAATTTTAAAATTTCTGCTCTGTGAAAGACAGTGTCAACATAATGCAAATATAAGCCACAGAATGGCAGAAAATAATTTATAAAAGACATATCTGATAGAGGACTGTTATTCAAAATATACAAAAAACTCTTCAAGTCCAACAGTAAGAAAACAAACAACCTGATTTATAATGGGCCAAAGACCTTATCAGACAGATGGCAAATCATTACAGGAAAAGATGTACCATGTCCTATTTCATCAGGGAAATGTAAATTAAGACAACAGTGAGGTATTACTAGACACCTATTACAGTGGCCAGAATCAAGAACACTGATAACACCAAATGCTGGTGAGAATGTGGAGCAATAGGAACTTTGATTCATCGCTGATGGGAATGCAAAATGGCACAGCCACTTTGGAAGACAGTTTGCTGGCTTCTTACAAAACTAAACATTACCATATGATCCAGCAATCGTCTTCCTCGGTATTTGCCCAAAGAAGTTGAAGACTTACATCTATACAAAAACCTGCACATGAATGTTTATAGCACCTTTACTCAAAACTTGGCAAAACTTGAGAGCAACTAAGAATGTCCTTCAGTAGGTGAATGGATAAACTGAGGTGTATCCAGACAATGGTATATTGTCTAAAACAAAACAAATGAGCTGTCAAGCCACGAACAGACACGGAGGTTAAATCATATTAATAAAAGAAAGAAGGCAGTCTGAAATTAACTGTATGATTTCAACTATATGACATTCTGGAAGACATAAAACTATGGAGAAAGTAAAAAGAACAGTGGTTGTCAGGGTTTAGAGAGGAATGAGGGATGAATCGGTGAAGCACAGAGGATTTTTAGAGCAGTAAAACTACTCTGTCTGATACTATTGTAATGATGGGTGAGTGTTGCTATATATATGTCCAGACTCGTAGAATGTACCACACTAAGGGTAACTGTAATGTGAACTACGGACTCTGGGTGGTAGTTATGTGTCAGGATAGGTTCATCAATTCTAACAAACATACTTTTAAGAATGGAGGAAGCTGTGCATTGGCATGGAATACATGTGAAATCTCTGTACCTTCTCAATTTTGCTTAGACCCTAAAACTGCTCTTAAAAAATTAAGTTCTTAAGTTTGTTTAAAATTTAATGCTATAACATCATAGTTTTAAAACTTCTGCAATTTCCATTTCTGTTTGTGTAAAATTTATTATATAAGTATATATGAGATGGATAGATAGGAAGTGGTTAACTGAAATATAATTGTATTTTAAGTTTGAACAATTAGATTTAGTAAGTTACTTACAAAATAGTAAAAATCGTTCAAGTTTCATTGAACCAACATTGCCAACATTGGCAATGAAATTGCCAACATTTGAACATTTTAACCTAGAAAACAGGCAGTTATGTATGGCTTAACCAAGTATTATATTTCAAAAACAAAAATGTTTGAGCTCTAGCTAGTGTCCCACTCATTTCAACTAATGTTCAAAACATAATTGATGTGAAAGAATAGTATTTGTTATAGTTATTTCATCACTACTTTAGTCCTCAATGAAAGAGGATAAAGTACAGAAAAATATTTTCTATGTCTGATGAAATAACATGCTATAAGTGATATTAATTTATGCTAGGGGATATGTCAAGCAATTTTCTTTAGGAATGTAAAAGACGAGCAAAAAATATGAATACCATGAAGTGGTAGTTATTGGTTATTAATGATCAGAGAATTTTAGCACATCTTAGACCAGACTTCATTAGGCGATTCTTCAAAATCAGAAAGGGACTGCTGAAAGTGCTTTTATACTAGGTCTGCTAAGAAAGATAAAGTTTTATGCAGACTGTTGAACAGTTTCTTTGTAAAGAATATACGGCCCATAGTCACATGAAAAAGTGTTTGATACCACTATTCATCAGAGAATTCCCAATTTAAACCATAATGAGATACTACTTTACCTCCACTATAATGACTAAAATGAAAATGACTTACAGTACCAAATGTTAGCAAGAATGTGGACCAACTGGAACTCTTAAACACCTTGCTGGTGGGAATGTAAAATGGTATAACCACTTACACTTCAGCCATTTGTTCGAATGTTAAACAAACTGTTACCCCATAACCCAGTGATTTCACTCCTAGGTATTTATCTTAGAGAAATGAAACCAAATGTTTACAAAAAACCTTGTGTAATAATGTTCATAGCATCTTTGTTCATAATAGTCCCCATATATGGATTATTACTAGGCAATAAAAAGAAATGACCTATAATGCATGCAACTCTATGGATTTGTCTCAAAGGCATTATCATGTGTGAGAAGCCAAAAAGTACATACTGTTTTATTCCATTTAAGTTCTGGAATTAACCAAACTGATCTATGGTTACAGTGTTCAAAACTGTAATTCATTTTCGCTTTTGGTGGAGGAGAGGGATTGAGTAGGAAACAGGGCAGGGGGGAATTTTCTGGGGTGATGTGTAATATTCCTTATCTTGATGGAGGTGTGGATTACACAGATGTATGCATTTGTCAGAACTGATTAACTGAACACCTAAGATCTGTTCATTTCAATGGATGTCAATTATACCTCAATAAAAATATTTTAAGTATTGATAGTGGTTTGACAATCATTTTCAAAGAGCTGATTTCTAAATAGTATACAGAGTTTTCATGAACCCATAATTAGAAAATCTGTCAAGACATTTCTGCTGCTAATATAGCACAGTGATTGAAAAGATGGTCTCTGAAGTCAGACTGTCTATAATTTAGTTCTGCCTTTAATATGTACTAACTGTGACCATAAGCAAATTACTGTACCTTTCTGCATGTTCTCACTTTCCTAGTCTTATAAAATGGTACCTATTTAATAGGTACTTATAAAATAGTACCTATTTAATCAGATTATATTGGAATTATATGAATTAATTCATGTAATGCTTCTGGAGTAATTCCTGGAGCATAGTGATCACTCACTAATGTTAACTTCTGTTATTAATATACTGCTGTTGATATCACTCATTAATACCTTCCTTCAGTTTCTTGGCCCCCTTAAGGAATACTGTCATACTCAATTATCTTCCTTTTTGTCTACTCAGTAATTTGGACTTACATGAAAAAGATTATTGGTAAACCTTGGAATCATATATTACAGGTGTTTGCTAAAGACTTGCTGTATAACTAACTGTCCTGTGCTCTGGAGGTACAAAGACATGATTCCATTCCTAAGCTCTCCATATTGTGGGAGAAAGATACAGGGAAGTAGTAAATGGTAATATAATGTCATAAATGTGATATGTGATGGAGATCACTCCAGTGTGCTATGGAGGAACCAGATACCTAACCCATACTTGGCAGAAGATGATACCTATGCTTGGCTGTGTTTTTGTTTTGTCTTTTTTTTTTTTTAATTGAATTGGGCTATCAGGTCAATTGCTTCTGAACGGTTTATCCCTACCACTAATTCTAACTCTGAACATCCCTTAGACTAAGACAAATCATATTCCACATTATAATAATTAGAATGATATGTTCTACTTCACTCAAGTCTAGATTAACTTTAGGTACAGATAGTTAAGAATCCATTAAGTCAAAGTCAGTCAATCTGCCCATAACTTGAGCTTCCAGCCTTTCCACTTCAATGTTTCTCCCATCAGTTAATAACATCCATGTTTGCTTGGATCCAAAACTTGAGAGGCACATCATTAACTTTTCTTTTTCTCTCACTTCCCAACCATTCTTGCAGCAAATCCAGTCAGCTCTCTATGCAAAATGTATCCAGTGTTTAAACGTTCCTCATTCCTTTCATAACTACATTCTTGTCCAAGTCACCATCACTTTTTAAAAATATAATTTAGTGATTTTTAGTATATTCTCAAGGTTGTGTAGCTATCGCCACTATCTAACTCCAGGGCATTTTCCTCACCCCACAAAGAAACCCCATACCCTGTACGTTAGCATTTACTCACCATTTTCCCTTTCCCCAGCCCACGGCAGCTGCCAGTCTACTTTCTGTTTCCCTAAGTTGCCTTTCCAGACACTGCATATACATAGAATCATACAATATGTGGCCTTCGTGTCTGGCTTCTTTCAGATAGCATAATATTTTCAAGGTTCATCTATGTAGTAAGAATCAGTACTACATTCCTTTTTATGGCTAAATAATATTCCCCCTTGTATGGATATACCACGTTTATCCATTCTATGTTTGTCTTTGAAATAATGATTGGAGTTAGTCTGAAACGCACTTTGGGCTGAAGAGAACAGAAATGTAAACACCTGAGATCATAAGAGAACATGGCATTTTGGAGGAATATTTCTGATTTAATATGCCTCAGTGAAGAAATGTTTTAAAGAAAAGAAAACAATGGAGAGAGGGAGGGCAAAACGACTAAACTGTTGTTAGAATCCACAGTCTGCTTTAAAAGGTCCTGTAGGGAACTCCCTGGTGGCACAGTGGTTAAGACTCCATGCTCCCAATGCAGGGGGTCCGGGTTCAATCCCTGGTCTGGGAATTAGATCCCACATGCATGTCGCAACTAAGAGTTCACATGCCACAACTAAGGAGCCTGCCTGCCGCAACTAAGACCTGACGCAACCAAATAAATAAATATCCTGGTCCTGTAGAGGACCAGATGGCTTCACAGGAGAATTCTACCAAACCTTTTGTTTGTTTGTTTTAATTATTTTTTTTTATTGGAGTATAGTTGATTTACAGTGTTGTGTTAGTTTCTGCTGTACAGCAAAGTGAGTCAGTTATGAATTCTACCAAACCTTTAGAGAAGTGTTAACACATCCTTCTGAAACTATTCCAAAACATTGCAGAGGAAGGAACACTTCCACACTCATTCTATGAGGCCAACATCACCCTGATATGAAAACTGGACAAAGATATCATAAAAAAAGAAAATTACAGGCCAATATCACTGATGAACATAGATGCAAAAATCCTCAACCAAATACTAGCAAACCGAATCCAGTAATACATTAAAAGGGGACTTCTCTGGCCCAGTGGTTAAGACTCCACATTTATACTGCTGGGGGTGCGGGTTCGATCCCTGGTCAGGGAACTAATAAAATGTCACATGCCATGTGGCACAGCCAAAAAGAAAAACTCAAAACGTTAAAAGGATCATACACTGTGATCAAATGGGATTGATCTCAGGGATGCAAGGATTCCTCAATATCTGCAAATCAGTGTGATATACCACATTAACAAATTGAAGAATAAAAACCATATAATCATCTCAATAGATGCAGAAAGCTTTTGATAAAATTCAACGTCCATTTATGATAAAAACACTCCAGAAAGTGGACATAGAAGGAACGTACCTCAACATCATAAAGGCTGTATATGACAAACGCACAGCTAACATCATACTCTATGGTGAAAAGCTATAAGTATTTCCTCTAAGATCAGGAACAAGACAAAGATCCCCACTCTCACCACTTTTATTCAACATAGTTTTGGAAGTCCTAGCCACAGCAATCAGGGAAGAAAAGGAAATTTAAAAATCCAAATTGGAAAGGAGGAAACTGCCTTAAACTGCCACTGTTTGCGGATGACATGGTGCTGTACATAGAAAATCCTAAAGATGCTACCAGAAAACTACTAGAGTTCAGCAGTGAATTTGGAAAAGTTGCAGGAAACAAAATTAACATACATGGATCTGTTGTGGTTTACATATATTTATACACACACACACACATACACATATATATGCACAATGGAATGCTACTCAGTCTTAAAGAAATTTTGCCATTTGCCGTAACATGGATGGACTTGGAGGGCATTATGCTAAGTGAAATAAGTCAGACAGAGAAATACAAATACTTTACGATATCACTAACATGGAATCTAAAAAATACGACAGACTAGTGAATAAAACAAAATATAGGCAGACTCACAGATATAGGGAACAAACTAGTGGTTACCAGTGGGAGGGGGAGGTACAGACTGTTGGGTGTAAGATAGACTCAAGAATGTATTGTACAACATGGGGAGTATAGCCAGTATTTCGTAATAACTGTAAATGGAAAGTAACCTTTAAAAATCGTACTAAAAATAAAAGGTCCTGTAAGAAGTAAGAAATTTGGATATAATTTTAATATATGTATATTTATTAGAATATCCTCTAGTTCTAATTTAGGGTTTTTAAAAAATTATTTAGCATACTAAATCTAATTGTAAGATCGAAACAGGAGAAATCCAGATGGGTAGTTTTCTGTTTTCATATAATAATGGCTATTTTAGGTTTGCGTTTTAATACAGTAGTCAGGTTAAAAGCCTTTAGGGGAGTTTTTAATTAATTTTTCTGCTAAATTTTTTTGTTGCTTAGAGTAATGGAAGTAATTGACATGGATTTTCTAGCAATACTGGCACTCTTCTAATGTTCAGCAGCTTTTAAAAATAGGAATAGTGAAATACTTCAATATTTTTTTCAGTTCCCAGCATGACCTCAAAAAATAACAAATGGAATTCTCAGTGAAACATCATAGTAATAACATTAAGTGGATAGAGGCTTAGGTTATAATCAGGTTGGTCTAATGAAGTTCAGAGATAGAAACTTAGCCAAAAATTAATTTATTTAACATATCTAGGTTTTAATTTTCCTTTTTTGTAAAGTGATGTAGTACCAGACATGATCTTGAAAGTGCATCTAATCTGACCTTCTACTATTAGATAATTAAAATTCTAAAACTATTCATTTTATTGTATATGCTAATGTGATAGTTATAATATATATAAACATGTATTCATTCCCATGCACAATATTTATAATATGTATAAACCTGTGTTCATTGTCATACACAATGACAAAATGGTTGTCATTTTAATTTCTGAAAGATGTCAGTCACTGGCAATTTTATTACTTTCTTTGGAAGACAATTTAATAATACTTGAGAGAATCCAGTCTTTTATAGATAAGGAAACTCAGGGCTAATGAAGATATATGACCTGTCCAGGGGTACATTGCCATTTAGTTTAGGAACAGGGATTCTATTCATTCATTAAACATCTTTTTAGAGCCTACTTCATAAGGCAGCTAGGTGGGATGGAGGTGGAATCGGACACAGGTGGAAACAGAGGATAGAGGACATACGTGGCATGACAGATAAGAAAACAAGTAGTTTCATCTTAATACTAACTACGTAGAATTAGAGGTGCATGCACAGTGCTTTGATGACACAGATGGGAAGATCATGGTGCTGTTTAATTAACTTAGTGGCAGATCTAGAACTAAGTTTCTCAACTCTTAGTCCAGGGTTTCCTTTTTATTTTCACTGTTACACCCTGTTTATCTGAGCAGGAAAATATTTAAATTAGTTTTCTTGTTTGTAAGTGGCATTAAAATTGACCATACTACACCTGCGGATTTGGTAGTAAAAACAGATGATTTGTAGATTGGTATCTTATTTATTTGGAATTTTCTTGTATTTTTTATTCAAAATGAATTCCCTTCCTGTAGTTGTAAACTCTAATTGACAAAGCAGCATCCATAACCTAAATTTTGGGGTTTTTGAACTGTGTTAGTAGACTTCCATAGCAGTTTCAAATATTATTCTCTATGTAGGTGGAAAAGAGTTCTTATTCCCAAATGAATCAAAAACTTGAATCATTTAGTTTAAAAAAAATTCTTCTTCAAGCAAGGTTTCCGTTGATTTTGTACTCCCTAGACATTGCATAGTATTTTAAAAAATTATCAAAATTTGCTTTTTGTTTAATTTTTGTTCCTACTGTTCTTTTTTAACCAAAGACATTTGCATTGCCATTCAAATCAATAGAATAGTCTTAAGATTCCTCTTTGGGGAAGAGTTTATTTTAATATGTATTCATTCCTAAGTAAGTAATTTTAAAATTTAAGGTTAATTAGGGTTAGCTGTACTAGTGTTTTGGATGTTCTTAATATGTTTTTCTTTTTAAAATTTTAATTTCTAATAGATATATTCTGAAATCTCTTTAGAACAGAAGAAAGATTTTTTAAATTTTATTGAAGTATAGTTGATTTGCAGTGTTGTGTTAATTTCTACTGTACAGCAAGGTGACTCAGTTATACATATTCTTTTTCATATTCTTTTCCATTATGGTTTATCACAGGATATTAAATATAGTCCCGTGTGCTACACAGTAGGACCTTGTTGTTTATCCATCTTATATATACTAGTTTGCATCTGCTAACCCTAGGCTCCCAATTCTCCGACCCTCCCCCACCCCAACCCCTGGCAACACAGGTCTTAGAAAACAAGAAAGATTTTTATGCTGTCTTTTTTTTTTCCACTTTTTTAGAAATCGAAACGAGTTGGCTGAGACTCTTGCGCTCCTGAAAGCACAAATTGATCCTGTACTATTGAAAAACTCTAGCCAACAGGACAACTCTTCCCGGGAAAGTCCCAGCTTAGAGGATGAGGAGACTAAAAAGGAGGAAGAAACACCTAAACAAGGTTTTTTTTGTGTGTTTTGTTTTGCTTTGTTTTGTAATTTCTTCTCTTTTCTACTCCTCTTCCCAGCTATATAAATTGAAATTCCCTCAATTTGAAAATTTTTAACCCTTCCTGTAAAAGGAGGTACATTTTCCTTTTATTTAATGAAAAAAAAAAAAGCAGCAGCAGCAAAAAAACCATTGAGGACTTTGGTCTTTTATATTGAACATTTAAAAAATTTAAATAAAAAATGTTCATATCATCAAAACATAATATCTGTTACTAATTTAAGAGTACAAGATATTAGTGAACTTTTTAAAAACTATTGTGGTAAAATATGCATAACATAAAATTTTATCATTTTAACCATTTTTAAGTGTACAGTTCTATGGCATTAAGTTCATTTGTGTTGTTGTGCAACTGTCACCACCATTCATCTCCAGACTTAGCTCCCCCAACTGAAACTCTGTACTCATTAAACACTAATTCCCCTTTTCTCCTCCCCTCAGCCCCAGGCATCCATCATTCTACTTTCTTTCTCTATGAATTTGACTAACTCTAGGAACCTTATTTCAGAGAAATCATGGCAGTATTTGTCCATTTGTGACTGTCTCATTTTCATTGAGCTTAATGTCTTCAGTGTTCATCCATATTGTAGCAAGTATCAGAATTTTTCCTTTTTAAGGCTAATATTCCATTGTGTGTATCTACCACATTTTATGTATTCATCTGTCACTGGATACTTGGGTTTCTTCTACCTTTTGTCTGTTGAGAATAATGCTGCTATGAAAGTGGGTGTATAGATATCTGCTTTCACTTCTTTTGGGTATATACCTGAAGTAGAATTACTGGATCTGATGATAGTTCTGTTTTTAATTTTTTGAGGATCTGCCGTACCGTTTTCTACAGCCACTGCACCATTTTACATTCCTACCAATAATGCATAAGGGTTCCAATTTTTTCACATGCTACACATCACTTGTCACTTTCTTTTCTTTGTTTTAAAATAATAGCCATTCTAATGGATGTGAAGTGGTATCTGTGGTTTTGATTTGCCTTTTCATATTGGCTATAATGATGTTGAACACCTTTTCTTAGCCATTTGTGTATCTTCTCGGGAAAAATATCTATTCAAGTCCTTTGCCAGTTCTTTAAGTGTGTGTGTGTGTGTGTGTGTGTGTGTGTGTGTGTGTGTGGTGTGGATTGGTTTTCTTTATTTGTTTTGTTCTGGGTTGCCCTTAGCAAATCCTTAAGTCTACAAGAATTATAATTATTAAACTTGATTTCCTGATTGAGTTTCCTAGTATGCTTAACTGAGCAGATCAAATCGTAATCTTTTTAGAAGGACAGAACCAAGTCCTAACTTTTCTAGAAGCAGAGAAACCAACTGAAATTTTGTCTAACATCATTTTAGTTAATACTTTTTGTTGATAACATACCTTTTAATGACAGGGGAGAGAATTTGCTCTCCTTATTATGCTTTCTTCCTCTACTGTTAGTTTTCCTTTACTGTTTTGATTAGAACCTGAAAGCAATATGTTTTTACCTTATTTGCTGCTTTGAGGGAATTAACCATAAAGTCATCCCCTAGCTGCAAGCATTGCATAAAAACAAGTAATTATGCCTTTTAATGTAGGGTATAATGTTCGTACATATTAAGCATTGCTTTTAGCAAAAATCCTGCTTATTGTCCTCCTTTGACCAGTGTTTATATGATTTCAAATATCTTTGGTGGTCTTACTCATAAGCCATATTTCTGATTTGAAACATTATTTTCTATATCTTAAAATTCAGTTTGTAGCCTACATCAGTAAAACTTAATGATTTTGAAGTAGTCTAAACCCACTATTGAATTTTAAGATGTTTTTAAATTGAAGTATAATTGACATATAACATTATTATTCGTTTCAGGGGTACAACATAATGATTTGACGTTTGTATGCCTTGTGAAATGATCACCACAATAAATTTAGTAATTATCTGTCTCCATACAAAGTTACAAAAAACTTTTTCTTGTGATGAGAACCATTAAGATTTACTTTCTTAGCAATTTTCAAGTTTACTATATAATGTTATTGAATTTTCCAGATTTTTTTAGTAGCATCCCTAAGGATTAGTTCTGAGTTTAGACTTAATATTCATTTGGTCATTCAGTTTGGTCATTCATTCCTGTTTGCTTCTTCTCCAGTGTATTTAAATCAAGACCAAAGAGGTCAAGGCAATAGAAATTTAAGAGGCAATATTCCTATTAAGTGAACTTAAATTTTACACTGATTTTGAAGGGGGAGTCATTGTATAGTTTAAATTAGAAACAAAAACAAACTATTTCCTCAATAAAGTAAAGCTCTTTCTTGTATTTAATTCTAAAATTTCACTGTTGGGGGCCTTATAGGCGGGGGGTGGAATTTCAACAATAACACCAACTAACATTTATTGGGCATGTCCTGCTTCTTTGGAGCCTACCAAATGCTTCATGTGCATTTTTATTTAATCCTCTTAATAAAAGGATTAGCAGCTCTTTGAGGTACTATTATTATTTCAGTTTTACAGATGAAGGAATTTGGAAGTTTATAAGCTTGCCCAAGTCATATAGATAATAATGTGTCAGAGTCTAGATTTGAACTCTAATTCTTGTAAAGCCTATGCCTTTAACTAGAGTGATCTAGAACTGTACTTCTCAAATTTTAATATGCATGATGTTTACCTAGTGATTTACCTGATTCACCATTTTTACAGAGGCCAAGTTGATGTTGATGCTGCTGGTCAGAGGACCACAGTTTGAGTATCAAGGTTATAAAGGCAGTCTTCTCCTAACCTTGAAAACAAATATGGTCATCCCTTGGTCTCTCTGGGGATTGGTCCCAGAACCTCTGCTGATACCAAAATCCAAGAAGGCTCAAGTCCCTTATATAAAATAGAATAGTATTTGCATATCACCTATGCAAATCCTCCCGTATACTTCATTTAAATCATCCATAGATTACTTATAATACCTAATACAATCTAAATGCTATGTGAATAGTTGCCTGTGTGTGGCAAATTCAAGTTTCTCATTTTGGGACTTTCTGGAATTTTTTTTCTGAATATTTTCAATCTGAGGATGCAGAGGGCCAACTGGACAATAATGGCTTTCATACAGCTGTTTCTGAAAATATTCCTCAGTGAATGCTGATGTTCTGACTCTCAGTACAATTAAAAGAAAGTCTGTAAGGGAGGACATCTCTTGAAAAAGCAAAGGAGGGGAGGAGCAAGACATTTAGTTCTCTGGTTTTTTTCTTTCTCTTAAATAGTGTCTCTTCTGTTTCTCTTATTCTAACAGCAAAATGATTCTTATTCATTCATTCGACAAATACTTATTGTGCACCTACTATGTGCCAAACATGATTTTAGGCATGGGAATTTAGTAAACAAAGCAGAGTAAAATCCTTGCTTTCGTGAAGCTTACGTTGTAGTGGATAAAATAGCTGACACGTATATCATCACAATGTGCCAACACTGTTCTCAGTGCTTTACATATTTTTTTTTTTTCTCAATCCAGATGTAGTTCGTCCGTTAGAAGTTATTGATAACATGAGCTCTGTGGCCTAGTGATTGAGTTGACATTCCAATTTTTGGTTTACAAGAGGAGCAGAACTTAACCAACAGTCAAGTTCTCAGGAGAAGGAAAAAAGCTTTTCTTAGCCCATGGCACATAGATGGCCTAGTCATGGTGTGCTGCTAAGAAGCTTTGGTGGGGGGAGGGATTAAAACTTTTAATATCATTCAGGGAAGGATCTTTACCTTATCAATTAATATTTTCCCAAAAACTCCAATTTATTGGGTTGGTGATACAATGGAAACATTTTTGATATTGCAATTTATGAGTTGATTTATTCATTTTTTGTGAAATTGGTTCAATAGGAAATGTAGCAGTTAAGGGATAATCTGGCACACTTTCCTATACTGCATTTGGTATCTAGAAATGGATGTTATGGCCTGCATTCCGAAATAGGTTTTCTGAATTCAGTCTTTTTTTTTTTTTTTTAATTAATTAATTAATTTATTTAGGGCTACATTGGGTCTTCCTTGCTGCGCGTGAGCTTGCTTTAGTTGCGGCAAGCAGGGGCTACTCTTCGTTGCAGTGCACGGGCTTCTCATTGCGGTGGCTTGTCTTGTTGCGGAGCACGGGCTCTAGGTGCATGGGCTCAGTTGCTCCGCAGCGTGTGGGATCTTCCTGGACCAGGGCTCAAACCCGTGTCCCCTGCATTGGCAGGCAGATCCTTAACCACTGCGCCACCAGGGAAGCCCTGAATTCAGTCTTAAGGAGAATAATTAATATTGTTTACTTTGCCTTCCTGAAGTAATACTGACAGAGTGGAGAGAATAGCTAAAGGATAAATTACTAAACCAAAGTTTGCTAGTACAGTACTGAAAACTTAATGATGACCTTCAGTTACAAAAATTATGTGAATATCCTGAGTGTAGATGCCCTATTTATACAAAACCATTCTTTAAAATTCTATCAATTTGAAAATGCCTGATAGAATTTTAAAGAATAGTTTTGTATACAGGGCATCTATGCTCAGGATATTCATACAATTTTTGTAATTGAATACCATCATTATTTAGTTTTTAGTATTATACTAGCTCTTCATTCCACTCTAGGAAGGAAGGAAAGGAGAGAAGGGAGGAAGAAGAAAAGAAAAACGTTTCACGATTAGAGAAACTGTTGAAGTTTTCTTTTCTGATTGAGTTTGTTGTGACTAGAATCAGAAGGTGATAATTTAAGTTATCATTCATAATTTTTGGAAAATATCAGTGGCATGGTTTTTGACTCTCTACAGATTCCCCTATAAAAGGAACATTTTGATGGCAAAAATAAAAAACTGTTAACAGTATGTGAAATTAAGATCTTAAAGGGACTCGGTACTCTGGGCCTTATGAGTTCTCAAATTTCTCCAGCCAAAGTTCCCTTCCAGGACTAAACTCCACACAGAGCTTTGTGCAATCTGCTGGGAATAGGATCTAAATTAAGTACAATAGGGACAATGGAGACAAGCAGAAAAGAAGGTGCAAATAAAAGTATGGGAGAAGGCTAGAGTTAGGTGACCTCATAAAGTAAATCTCTTTAATTTTTTTTTTTTAATAAAATCTGGTAGTTCTTTTTTTTTTTTTTTAAATGGTAGGTTTCTGCTTTTAAGATTTATTTATTTTTATTGATTGATTGATTGGTTGCTATGTTGGGTCTTCGTTTCTGTGCTAGGGCTTTCTCTAGTTGCGGCAAGCGGGGTCCACTCTTCATCGCGGTGTGCAGGCCTCTCACTATCGAGGCCTCCCCCGTTGCGAAGCACAGGCTCCAGACGTGCAGGCTCAGTAGTTGTGGCTCACGGGCCTAGTTGCTCCATGGCATGTGGGATCTTCCCAGACCAGGGCTCGAACCCGTGTCCCCTGCATTAGCAGGCAGACTCTCAACCACTGCGCCACCAGGGAAGCCCCACTTTAATTTTTAATATAAAAAATGCAGAGCTCTATAGCTGTGGAATTAGAAAAACTGTCTACTTGCCATGAAAATGAGCAACTAAAAAAGATCCAGGTCAAATCCCACAGAATTATAATAACAAAAGAGAATAAGAGGTAAAATAACATCACTGCAGAGAATGAAAGCTTACCCAAAAGACATTCTTACTAAACATATGAAAACTTAATAGGTGGTAGAGTTATGATTTTTCAAAAATCTATGAATAACATCTGAGTCAACAAACACAAGAATTATTGACCTTAATAAATAGCAGATGGAAAGGTGTGTGTTTTTTTAAAAAGTTAAAAACAAAAGCAAATGAATAAAGAGATAAAGATTTGAGAGAAAGAGATAAGGATTTGAAGATACGCAGTGAAAATCCAACAGAGGTCCATAAAAAAGAAAACCAAAGCAAGGGAACAGACAAAAATGCTAAAGACTATGCTTAACAAAACTTCTTGAAATAAAAAAAGGATATGAGACTACGTATTTAAAAGACACTGCGTACCTTGGAAAATCAACCCAGAACAACCAACATCAAGACATATTCTAGTAAAATTATTGGGCTTTGAAGAAAGTACTTTGGCAATCCTGACAAAAAGACCAGGTAACTTATAGGGGAAAGAATATAAGACTGCCATCACTATATTTGAAAGCAATGACTTATGCCAGAAGAAAATGCCATAACATATGTAAGGGGGAAAAATGTGAACCAGAGATTTTATGTCTAGCCAAACTGACTTTTAGATAGAGACTACAGGTAAACTGCTATCGAAGACCTAATTCCCCATGAGTCTTTTTATAGGGATCTTCTAGTGAATGAGCTTCAGATAGCCAAAAAGACTAACAAAACCTCAATGGTGGGTGATATAGAAATAAATATAAATGTATTCATTTGTACATTTTAATATACATACATGTATTTCTTACCTCTGTTCATGAGAGGAATCTAAGAACAATGATACCCCAGTAGCAATGAGCACTGTTAGCTTCTAGATTTTTATTTCAAAATATTGTTTTCCATTAAAAGGAACTAGTGCCCCTTAAAGACAAGATTGATTCAGGAGATGGGCAGGGAAAATATAGGATAAACCTAGAATATCTTAGAATGACAGAAATGAAGGACATATTCAAAAAATAATTTAGGCATCTCAGTAGTACACAGTGCCAACTGGAAGGAGCTCTCAGTGGTGAAAGCAGAACTGTTTTAGCAACAAATTTATATGATGATAGACTTTAAATCTTAGAATAAAAGAAATACCTATGAGTTCCTACTTATATAAGTACTTAATTGAATAAATAAATAAATGGAGGTGAAGGGACAGGTCTTCCCTGCAGGTGAATATCAATTAATTCCTTTTGCACTGCAGGGACTACATTTCCCTGCAGTGTAGAAGGAATGAGAATAATAACAAATTTACCATTAGGGAAATACTGCAGTAGTAATTGTTGCAGGGAAGATCTCTGACAGACAATAAAATTAGTGGGTGCAAATTTGTGGAGAAACAGGATATTAGCATAATCTCAAAGTATCTCCCCAAGACATTTACCTGTTACAAAGGGGGAAATGGTTAACTTTACAGTGGAATGAGCAGCCAACACCACTGTAACTGAATGATCAAGGTATTTACATCATCATGTAGCCTCTGATATAATGCACAACATTTCTTCTGTGAAATTTTTCATCAAAAATGTATATCTTAATCTAGAGAAAACATCAAACAAGACCAAAGTGAGAGGTATTCTACAAAATAACTGTCAAGATCAGAAAAGACAAGGAAAGAATGAGGAATGGTCACAGATTGGAGGAGACTAAGGAAACACAAGAACAAAATGAGACATGGATCCTCAAAGGGAAAGGATCTGGTGGGGGGTTGGTTGGGAGGAAAGGCAAAATTTAAATAAAATCTGTTTATGTTTAATAGTATTTTACTAATGTTAATTTCCTGGTTTTGATAATTGTGCTGTGAGTATGTAAGTTGTTAACTTAGGGGAAACAGGGTGATGATGTACTTGAACTATTTTTGTAACACGTCTATATGTCTAAAATTATTTCAAAATAAAGATTTAAAAAAGAATGTTGGGTGAGCATTAACTTGGTAGTTACATGTAACTAAACCTAACTGACAGATACAGAGAACATGTAGTCTTTAATGGCTATGTGTTTTCACAGTGGAGCTATAGTAAGACAAAACAAATGGAGAAAGAATGGGAAGAGTACGTGCAAAAAACTTGTGAACCTTTCATTAAATCACTTTGGTGATGGTGGTGTCATTGTTATTCTGAAAACGTGCATAATATGAGGAAAAAATAACTGATGTTCTAATTATATCATCTGTGGTGTCCTTGAAAACCAAGATTCTCAGTGTGGGAAAAAGAAATAAGATGTAAGACAGAAAAGTTAAGGAAAAACAAATATCATTATGAACTCATGGGTTAATTTTATTATTTTCTAGCGCTGTCCACTGAAAAGACGTAAAAACAATGGCCAACCCAGTAGCAGTGAGCATCCTTTAGCACCCAGATCGTGGTCTTGAAATACAGTTTCCCATTAAAGTAAACCAAGGTGTCTTGGAAAAGTGGCTGATTCCAGTTCTGGGGCATAATGAGCCAAGAAACATCCTGTCATTCCAAGTAGTATGGACTGTGTCAAAGTCATTTCAGAAAGACTCAAGAGCCAACTTAAAAAGGTTTCCATTGTCTAAGATGGGACAATTTAAGCATCACAAGGAAAATAACTGTAGTGGATTAAAACACATTGAATATGTCTTAAATCCATGACTTCATCATAATACTAATAGAAAAACTGGTTACCTTTGGAGAATGCCAGTGGAGACCAAATTATTATTTTGAAAATTGTTAAATAAACAAAAAGAATTGAACTTTAATCCTGACTTTTCAGTATTAACTGTACCACTGTATAACAAAACAATAAATTAGTAAAGTTTATTTTTATAGGGTTTATAATCACTGATGGAAGATTGACAGAATGGGAATATCATTTTGTAATCCCTAATGAGAAAACGTTTTAGATACTCAGCATTAACATCTCTTAACATCACATGAAGAGATGATCAGACATTAATGCCTCTTGATAAAGAACATACCACCACTGAAGTAGTTTTGCCACAGAAATTGAACCTGAATCTGATGCAGGCTATAGATTAAAGTGATGATTTACAGGGAAAAAAGGACAGAGGAATATGGGAATGCAGTCAGCAAAATCCAGAAATTATAGAATTGAGTCACCATCAAATTACTTGATTTGGTGACTCAAATAAATTGCAAAAAAAGTAAAGGATGGAGGAACAATAGTAGGTTAAAGAGACCTAAAAAAGAAAATAAAAGGTAAAACTAAACTATAAAGCAAAATAAGGAAGTGATTAATATAAAAGTCAAGGTAATATTTATACTTGTTAAAGAAGGAATTACTATCAGGAAAAGGGTTGTGTGTGGCTTTTCGGGTGCTGACAGGGTTCTATTTCCTGTTTGCCTTCTAATAATTTATTAAGTGGTTCATTTGTTTTCTGTGGGTGGCTTTACTTTTTAAATTTTTATTTATTTATTTATTTGGCTGTGCCAGGTCTTAGTTGTGGCATGTAGGGTCTTCGTTGCAGCATGCGGGATCTTTTTTTTTAGTTGGGGCATGCGGGATCTTTTAGTTGAGTCACGTGGGATCTTTGTTGTGGCATGTGGGATCTTTAGTTGTGGCATGTAGGATCTAATTCCCTGACCAGGGATTGAACCCGGGCCCCCTGCATCGGGAACGTGAGTCTTAACCACTGGACTACCAGGGAAGTCCCCTGTGGCTTTATTTTGTTATACTTAATTATAAAAAACTTCTTGATACCTTTTTGGGAGATATCTACCATGTAATTTTTAAATAAGTTACAAAAGGATTGGCACCAGTTCATATCCCTTTAACATGCAATAAAATGATAGTACTGATGTTTTAGTGAAGGCAGCTCCTATTATTTGTCCATTAGATACATGTTGGTAATATCAAATGATAATTTCAGTATTTTGAGTCCAGAAAACTATTAGAGCTCATTAATGAATACACACAAAAGTGTTGCATTTCTGTACACTAACAATGAAAGATCAGAAAGAGAATTTAAGGAAACAATCCCATTTACCATCGCATCAAAAAGAATAAAAGACCTAGGAATAAACCTACCTAAGGAAGCAAAAGACCTGTACTCTGAAAATGGTAAGACACTGATGAAAGACATCGAAGATGATGCAAAACAGATGGAAAGATACACCATATTCTAGGATTGAAAGAATCACTATTCTCAAAATAACTATACTACCCAAGGCAATCTACAGATTCAGTGCAATCCCTATCAAATTGCCAATGGCATTTTTAACAGCACTAGAACAAAAAAGTTTTTAAATTGTATGGAAACACAAAAGACCCGAATAGCCAAAGCAATCTTGAGAAAGAAAAATGGAGCTGGAGGAATCAGGCTCCCTGACTTCAGACTATACTATAAAGCTGCAGTCAGTAAAACAGTGTGGTACTGGCACAAAAACAGAAATACAGATCAATGGAACAGGCTAGAAAGCCCAGAAATAAGCCCACGCACCTATGGCCAATTAATCTACCACAAAGAAGGCAAGAATATCCAATGGAGAAGAGACAGCCTCTTCAACAAGTGGTGCTGGGAAAGCTGGGCAGCTACATGTAAAAGAATGAAATTAGAACATTCTCTAACACCATACACAAAAATAAACTCAAAATGGATTGAAGACCTAAATATAAGACCGGAAACTATATAACTGTTAGAGGAAAACATAGGCAGAGCACTCTTTGACATAAATCCAGCAATATATTTTTGGATCCACCTCCTAGAGTAACAAAAATAAAAACAGGGACTTCCCTGGCAGTCCAGTGGTTAAGACTCTGCTTCCACTGCAGGGGGCATGGGTTCGATCCCTAGTCGGGGAATTAAGGTCCCACATGCCGCGCGGGTGTGGCCAAAACAAAAACAAAAATAAACAAATGGGACCTAATTAAACTTAAAAGATTTTGCACAGCAAAGGAAACCATAAACAATACAAAAAGACGACCCACAGAATGGGAAAAAATATTTGCAAACGATGCAACCAACAAGGGATTAATCTCCAAATATACAAGTAGCTCATGCAGCTCAATATAAAAAAAAAACAAACAACCCAATCAGAAAATGGGCAGAAGATCTAAAGGGACATTTCTCTAAAGAAGACATACAGATGGACAAAAAGCACATGAAAAGATGCTTAACATCGCTAAGTATTAGAGAAACACAAATCAAAACTACAATGAGGTATCACCTCACACAGTCAGAATGGCCATCATCAAAAAGTCTACAAACAATAAATACTGGAGAGGGTGTGGAGAAAAGGGAACCCTCCTGCACTGTTGGTGGGAATGTAAATTGGTACAGCCACTAGGGAGAACAGTATGGAGTTTCCTTTAAAAAAGTAAAAGTAGGGCTACCATATGATCCAGCAGTCCCACTCCTGGGCATAAATTCGGAGAAAACTGTAATTCAAAAAGATACATGCCCCCCAATGTTCATAGCAGCACTATTTACAATAGCCAAGACATGGAAGCAGCCTAAATGTCCGTCAACAGATGAATGGATAAAGAAGATGTGGTACACATATATATATATATAATCGAATATTACTCAGCCACGAAAAAGAATGAAATAATGCCATTTGCAGCAACATGGATGGACCTAAAGATTATCATACTAAGTGAAGTAAGTTGGACAGTGAAAGATCAAATATCATATGATATCACTGATGTGTGGAATCTAAAAAAAAAGATATAAATGAACTTATTTAAAAAACAGAAACAGACTCTGAAAACAAACTTCTGGTTACCAGAGGGGAAAGGTGGGGGGGGGAATAAATTAGTAGTTTGGGATTAACATATACACACTACTATATATAAAATAGATAATCAACAGGGATCTACTGTATAGCACAGGGAACTCAATATTCTGTAATAACCTAAATGGGAAAAAAATCTGGAAAAGAATAGATATATGTGTATGTATTACTGAATCACTTTGCTGTACACTGAATCTAACACAATGTAAACCAACTATATTCCAATATAAAATAAAAGATTTTTAAATTTATTGATATATATCAATAATGCTATATGTTGTATTTTTTAGATTCCACATATATGTGATATCAGACAGTATTTGTCTTTCTCTGACTTATTTCACTTAGCATAATGTCCTCCAAGTCCATCTGTGTTGCTGCAAATGGCAAACTTTCATTCTTTTTTATGGCTGAGTAGTATTCCATTGCATATATCTACCACATCTTCTTTATCCATTCATCTGTTCATGGACACTTAGGTTACTTCCATAACTTGGCAATTGTAAATAATGCTGCTATGAACATTGGGTGCATGTATCTTTTCAGAGTAGTATTGTTGTTTCTTTTAGATATATATACCCAGGAGTGGAACTGCTGAGTCATATGGTATTTCTACTTTTAGTTTTCTGAGAAACCTCCATTCTGTTTTCCACAGTGGTTGCACCAGTTTACTTTCCCACCAGCAGTGTATGAGGGTTCCCTTTTCTTCACATCCTCACCAGTATTTGTTTGTTTTCTTTTTGATGATGGCCATTCTGACAAGTGTGAGTTAAATTTTTTTCTTGTAATAAAAAGTCATGTGGTAAGCAGTTCAGGTCTGGTTCAGCAGCTCCATGAAGCCGTCAAGTACCCTTCCTAATCTGCCATCCTTAGCACGTGGCTTTGATTGTTCCCTCTCCAGGTATTGTGTGCAGACTCTGGACAAAAAGCAGGGGAAGGGGCAGAAGGCATAGGTCAACTGAACCTTGTAAGTCTCACCCAGTAGATTTCCTCATGCATCTCATTGGCCAGAATTGGTTCACATGACCCTTAGCTATAAGGTATCTGAAGAGGCAAGTACTTTCTTGAACAAAATCAGAGTTGTAGTAGTAAGAAAGAAGAGGAGATTGATACTGGATAGGTAACTAGCAATGTCCTTCAGTGTTAACTTACATAGAACATTCAGTGTTTCATTACATAGTGATTGGGATGGGTGGGAAAGCCTACAATAGGTGATTAATAGATAATTGTTGAGTAGATGAATGAATGTGCTTTAAAAACCCACAGTAAGTAACACTTGTCTTGAATCACCTTAAGTTTGTCAAGCAGTGTTGCTGTTGCATTGTGATTTTAGAGGTGAATTTTTCCTTGAGTTTTGTTACTTCAAATTTCATGTCTCTTAAACTCATTTGGATCTTCCTTTATAGTTAGTTTCCTTTTGACAGAACTTGTTGAAAATGCTTGTATAACTGAATGACCTTTTTACCAATTATGATTGTGCTTAAAGTTTCATTTCATGTCATGGTTTTTGTGTCTTCGGTTTTAGGGATACATCCATGTGATCTACAGGAGCTAGAGTTATAATTGTTATGTTTTTCTCTTATAAGAACTAAGCCAAAAAAATATATTGAATATTTTGGGGTTAAGAGAACTATAAGCCAGTGAAGAATAATTGTTGAGGTCGCTTAGTCCAGCTGCTTTATTTATACATGAAGAAATGAGGATCAGAGAGTTTGTGACATATCTAAAGATACACCAACAGCTGAATTAGGATTACTGAATCTAGGAGTCTTGAACCTAATGTTACTCTTAATTTTATTTTGCCACGTTGTTACTCAAATCAAAATCAGTTTAAAGGACTTATTCGTTCACCACCCCAAAAGCAAAGTGTCATTTTAGCTTGGGTGGGAGTCACAGTGAGAATCCTGAGTTGCTTTTTGAACCAAAATATATAGAAAAAATATGAAATTGTGTTTAGTATACTCTTTGTATTAGGCTAAAGTTATTTATAAAGATGGTAATCTGTATTTTAATTGTTAACCAAGATATTTATTTAATTAGACTTCCTGATACATTAACCAATTTCAATGAATAGGAATTTACTAAACCTGCTTAATCAATGGGAAAGGGAAGACATTCAAACTAGATAATTTCTGTCATGTCTTTAATTTTCTTAGTGACATGCATATGTTAAATTAGTATATGACAGTTAAAGAGGGAGGCGCAATACTCTAATCTCAGGTTCTCAGTAGTTATCAGTGGTTCTTGAATTTTTTATTTGCAGTATGATTGAACATAAAAGAAATGGTGGTTTGTAATAAAAGTACTTAACTTTTTAAAAGAAATGTTGAATTCTCACTTTAAAGAACATGTCCTACTTCATCTCACTTCTGTCTATTATATTTTATTCCCACGAAAACGTTGAAACTCTGTCTGGTGTATCAACTTGGCAAGAATCTGTTCAGAAAAAAGTTTTTAATTCCTATCTTGCTAAAACTTCGTTTAGAATTGAGGTTTTTCAGTTGCAAGGATAGGGTGAGGAAAATTTAGGTAAAATTAGTAGTTAAAGAATTCTGAAAACATTGCTCAGATTCCCTGAGCACAAGTTTAAAGCATATATGCATTCTCTGTAATTCCATTCAAAGATTATGATATTTACTAAATATGACTCTTGTTATATTTATTTATTTATTTTTAATAAATTTATTTATTTATTTTATTTTTGGCTGCGTTGGGTCCTCGTTGCTGAGCGTGGGCTTTCTTTTAGTTGTGGTGCATGGGAGCTACTCTTCGTTGTGGTGTGTGGGCTTCTCATTGCAATGGCTTCTCTTGTTGCGGAGCTTGGGCTCTAGGCGCGCTGGCTTCAGTAGTTGTGGCACGCGGGCTCTAGAGCGCAGGCTCAGTAGTTGTGGCGCACGGGCTTAGTTGCTCCACGGCATGTAGGATCTTCCCGGACCAAGGCTCGAACCCGTGTCCCCTGCATTGGCAGGCAGATTCTTAACCACTGCGTCACCAGGGAAGCCCCATACTTTTGTTATATTTAAATTTGCACTATTAGGTACTCCATGAAAGTTGGAAATATATAGCCGATAAGGTAAAAAGAGGAGTTGATAGATAAACACAAATAGTTTCCTTATAAAATACTAACTTCTGAAATGTTCAGTAATGGCATTTGATAAAGTAAATTGTAATATAACCATATTGAGGGATGTTACATAATTAAGTCCAATTTCTGTAAAGGCATTTAATATCATAAGAAAATGCTAATGTTTCAGTGAGAAAAATGGGGCAGCATGATCCCAACATTCTCAAAAATATATAAGACTAGAAGGAAGTAACCTAAAATAAAATATTAATAGTGATTGCCTCTGGGTATTTGGATTATGGGCATGTTTTTTGTTTCTCCGTTTTTCATTTTCTGTACAGAATTGTTACTTTTATAACCTGAATAAAACATAAAACATTTTCCCACTGCCTTGCTCATGTTACCTCAGTGAAATGAAGTGCTTAGTGACTTGTAAAGAAGAACAGTTGTCAGGTTTTAAAACAAATATGGTCTTTTGGAAATGTTTTATGATATATTCTTAGTTTCATATTTTTGAGCCATCACTGGAGCTTGAATAAATTATTTGAGCTGTATAAATATTTATATTTCATTGAGAACATTGAAGCTAAAAGTATAAAGCAGAAACCTGAGTCTTTCTAAACAATAGAAAGACTATTTTTAATATCTAAAAGTTGTACTTCAGAGTTTGGTAATTTTCTTTACTGTCCGATTTTATTTTTTATTGTCAGATGTCCAGTGACAGAAGCCACCTCTTTTAAGAGAGAAACTTCAAATGGAAATATATTTTATGTTATGCCTTATATATTTTATAATCTTGAATGCTTAGATTCATGTGAACGTTTTCTGATTTTTAGAGGAACAGAAGGAAAGTGAAAAGATGAAAAGTGAAGAGCAGCCAATAGATTCAGAAAACTGTTCTACACCCAGTGCTCTAGAAGAGACTACTGTGAAAATAGAAAAAGAAGACGAAAAGGAACTTGTAAAACTGCCAGTCATAGTGAAGCTAGAAAAACCTTTGCCAGAAAGCGAAGAAAAAAAGATTATCAAAGAAGAAAGTGATTCCTTCAAGGAAAATGTCAAACCCATAAAAGTCGAAGTGAAGGAATGTAGAGCAGATCCTAGAGATATCAAAGGTAGCATGGAGAAGCTAGAGCCTGAGAGGCTAGATTTTGCTGGCAATGTTAAATCTTCTCAAGAAATCACTGAGAAGTCTACTGAAGAAACCGAGAAACTTAAAAATGACCAGCAGGCCAAGATACCACTAAAAAAACGAGAAATTAAACTGAGTGATGATTTTGACAGTCCAATCAAAGGACCTTTGTGTAAATCAGTTACTCCAACAAAAGAGTTTTTGAAAGATGAAATAAAACAAGAGGAAGAGACTTGTAAAAGGATCTCTACAATCACTACTTTTGGTCATGAAGGGAAACAGCTGGTAAATGGAGAAGTTAGTGATGAAAGGGTAACTCCAAATTTTAAGACAGAACAGATGGAGATGAAGTTTTATGATACAAAGGAAGATAGCTGTAGCCCCTCTAAGGACAGAAGTGTCATCATGGAGGGAAATGGAGCAGAGTCTTTAAATTCTGTCATAACGAGTATGAAAATAGGTGATCTTGAGAAAGAAGTGGTCACCTTAGGGAAAGATGCAGATAGTTCAATATCAGCCTTAGAGAGACAGAGTCACAAAGGGCACATAGAGGAAACTGGTCCTCCAGAAATGGAAACCTCTCTTGAGACTTCTGAAATAGCAAAGGATCTCTCTTTAAAATCTGCTTTATCTACTGCTGAATCCTGTAGCATGAGAGTTGAAGAGAGGTCTCCCAAAAGTAAGAAGGATAAGCGCACACCAGTCCTAGAATGTCTTGAAAAGTTAGAGAAGTCCAAAAAGACTTTTCTTGATAAAGACACGCAAAGATTGAGTCCAATACCAGAGGAGGTGCCAAAGAGTACTGTAGAATCAGTAAACGCAGGGTCTCCCGAGACAGCTGAAACTTCTCCATCATCTAACGTGACTGTCCACTGTGAGAAACTAGCCTCAGAAAAAGAAGTGGTAGAGTGTCAGAATACCAGTTCCACTGAAGGTCAGTCCTTGGAGAAAATAGACCCAGAAATTTTAAAAGTGGATTCTGAATCCACAAAGGTAGAAGTGGATGATCTGGACAATGCCCAGACCTCTGGCACAGGTGATCCTTCTGAGACAAAGGGTTCTATGCAAAAAAGCAAATTTAAATATAAGTTGATTCCTGAAGAAGAAACCACTGCCTCAGAAAACACAGAAATAACCTCTGAAAGGCAGAAAGAGGGCATCAAATTAACAATTAGGATATCCAGTAGGAAGAAGAAGCCAGATTCTCCTCCCAAAATTCTAGAGCCAGAAACCAAGCAAGAGAAGACAGAAAAGGAAGAAGAGAAAACAAATGTGGGTCGTACTTTAAGGAGGTCTCCAAGAATATCTAGACCCACAGCAAAAGTAGCTGAAATCAGAGATCAGAAAGCTGATAAAAAAAGAGGGGAAGGAGAAGATGAAGTAGAAGAAGAGTCAGCAGCTTTGCAAAAAACTGAGAAAAAAGAAAGTTTGAAAAAAACAGAGAAGGATACAAATTCTAAAGTAACCAAGGTAAAATTTCTTCTACTCTGAGTTTTAATTTTTCTTAGAAATACTTGGCTCTGAGTGTTTGTACCTGTTTGCTTTTGGCTAAATCAGCTCATTCAAAGATAACTAAAACAACAACAACCACAAAAAAGCCTCTCTTCCTATATCTGAGATGTTTTTTCTTAGTAGTTATCTCCAGACATTAAATTTCAGACTGTATAATCCTGTCATCTTTTAAACTTTTTCTCTGTTGTAGGCAATATAGAAATATATTCTCTGTATTGTAAACTATCCAAGTAATACCTAACCTGTATGATTGAAAAATGAAAATTCCTTAGAAACACTATTAACAGTTTGGGCTACATCTCTTTGCAGTCCTTTTTCCATATATTCATGTCCATGTTCGTAAATACTTCCCATTCTTTTAAAAAATAGATCGAATCAAATTATTTTTCTATGAGCTTTTCACTTAACAGTGTGTGTCTGAACTCTCTACATATCAGTAGATATAGTGTACTTTTTGGTTATTGGTGGCCACGTAGTATTCCATAGTGTGGGTGTACCTCAGTTTATTTAACCACTCCCTGCTTGATTGACATTTAGGTCGTTTCCAATTTTTCACTATTACAGGCAGTGCTGCACTGAAGATCCTTTTGGACATGAGTGAGTATTTCCTTAGAATAGACCCCTAGAATTGGAATTGCTGGGTCAAGGGGCATATGTGTTTTAAGTTTTGATAGCTTTCTCTATATTGCCCTCCAAAAAAGGCCCAGTTAATGTACCCTCTCATTGCCAGTGTTTGAGAGTGCCTCTGTGTCCCCATTTTAATCATTAGTCATAGAGCCAGAATTTTTTTTTTTCTATGACCCTCTTATTTTAAGCAAAATCTAGTACAAGTCTTTGGCTAGCCTATGGGAGTTTGTTGTAATTAAAAGTGCTACTTTTGTTTTTGATATATTTAAGTGGTCAGATTGTTCTTAATTGCAAGTGATCCTTTGTTCCCTGAAATACTAAATTTTAGAATTTTTACTTAAAAAAAATTTCCCCTTCTGTTGTTAGAATTATTTTGGTCTCTGGTGGGGACTTACACTGTAGGAGTGAACAGAAATATGACTTAAAATATTGTGAAGCCAGCCAATAAAAAGCAGTTCCCAACATTATAAAGTTATTCTCTGAATAATATTTTTTAAGTTTGTCAGGATTTTTGTATGTATTTTTGACCCATTAAATTTTTTAAATTCATCACTAATACGGGAATTAAATTTTTTATGTAACAATATGTGAGAATATAGTCAGCGCTCTATTATAGAGCCTTTGAAAAGCACATGACCTTTGACCCAGAATCCTCTTCAAGGAATTTATCCTAACCACAGAAGTGTGTGTAAAAGTTTGTATTTGCAAGGATACATTGTTTATGAAAGTGAAAAATGGAAAACTACCTAAATGTCTGTCTAGTAGTGGATTAGATAAATACAGCTATGTGATGGCTTATACATATATATACACACACACATGATGTTAGGAGACTATTTTATAACTAGGGAAAATAGTTATAAGACAGAATGTTCATTATAATTCTCCCTTCCAAAAAGTAGAAAAAAATAATGGAAATATATACCAAAATTTAATAGTAGGTATATCTGTGGATGAAGCTACAATAATTTTTCTTTTCTTCTCTGTATATTCACTAAATATTCTACAATGCATATGTAATCAGAACTGTTTTTTTAACATTCTTATTACATCAGATTATCCTAATGTTTTATTTTATACAAGGTAAAACCCAAAGGCAAAGTTCGATGGACTGGTTCTCGAACACGTGGCAGGTGGAAATATTCCAGCAATGATGAAAGTGAAGGGTCTGACAGTGAAAAATCATCTGCAGCTTCGGAAGAGGAGGAAGAAAAGGAAAGTGAAGATGCCATCCTAGCAGATGATGATGAACCATGCAAAAAATGTGGCCTTCCAAACCATCCTGAACTAGTATGTACCTGATCTAAATGGACAGTATTCAAATTATTGGCATGCTGTGGTGTGAAGCAGCCTAACTTCTGGGTTTGATCATGATTTCAGTTTTATGTGTGCAAAATAGCCTTTATTTCTGTTTCGCAGGTAATAACCCAACTGTAGGGAGGATTAGGATCTTGCTTTCATTCTTACCTGGCTTTATATTGATATTTCCTCTACTTAAGCATGCACTCCTATAATCTCTTCTCACAGATCAATTAGTTTATTCAGATATTTCTATTCTGTTTTTTTCCTTTAAAGTTTTCTTCTTTTCCTTTATGTTACTTTATAATGATATTTCTGAAGTGGCAGCTTTAAATAAGTAAGACCTAAAGGGCCTGTTGCCTTTCTGTAAAAACATGCAAGTCAAGTAGTAACCTAGTAGGGCTTTAAACTTTAGAAAGTGGACAGTTGTAAAAAAAAAAATTTAAGAGGATAATTATAGACCAGATATATTCAGAAAAATAGTGACAGATTTACATGGGACTTTCTTATTTAGGAAGTAAGTTCTTCAAAGATTGCCTAAATCAGGAAAACCAGTTCCTAACCTATATATGTATTTTTGCAGTTCATAAGTGCTTTCTAAAGAACCTATTGAGGAAACACTCTTGTTATGCTCAATTCTATGCAACCGTTCTGTTCTTTGGAATAGATTTGACTTTAAAAGCGAGCTCCACCTATTAAGTAGAAAGAGACATAAAGAAAGAAACTTCCACATAGGTTGAGTTGTATGGGAGCAGAAATAAGTTATGTAAAGTTGCCAAGCACAGTTCCTGATATCTGTTGTGTGCCGGGGTAAAGCTGTTTGTGGTTTACTTGCAGTTTTCTTCCTAAATGTGAAAATTATATCTGGAAACCAAATCAGTGAAGTTTATCAAATCCCAGTAGTTTCAGAGGGTTCAAGTAAAAGATATAACTTAGACCCAGAGAATAACTTTAGCTCCGAGAAGAACAGTTGTCAAAATTACACTGAGAAGACCCTTCTAAGCGTTTTTATGATCATCAAACTATAAAAGTAAGGTCGAGACTTTTGTGTGGAGAAAGGCAAAGAGAAGATTGACATAGTGGTCTTTTCTGCCCCCTAAATCAAGTAAAAATCAATATTTGTGTTCTTTCCCTACCATTTCCTAATATTTTTTTATACTGAGAGAATGCATTTTGACTGAGGCAGCAATAGATGTCAATGACAAAGGGGTGTGAAGAAATGAAAAGTAAAATGAGGTGAGCAGAAATGACATCCAGGAGATGGAGAAAGTTGCACCCTTCTTGGAACACACATAGGATTTTTATTTGGTTATCTTAATAACTGCTGTGAAAATCCCATTGCTGGTTATTGTGGCAAAGAGAATGACATTGGAAACTGAAGATCCCAAATATGGTGGATTTCTTATGCTAGATATTTAAGCATAATCCTCAAATAAAAATGTTAGGCAGCTGTTGTGTGTTAAGTGGTAGGGAAATGATGCTGAATTAGATGTGGTCCTTGTTCTCTTTGAGCTTACAGCAGAAAAGCAATAAATTCATAGATGAGTATAGAACTCTATCGGGTTTTTCAGATGCTTTAGTGAAAATAAGTGGGATCATTGCCTGAAGCTTGGAAATCTCACGTAGTAGTATTTATTTTAATGGGTTTTTACCTTTCTTGAAGAATAGAGACAATCATCATTTTAGAAATAAACTGAATTCTAAAAGTTTATTTTTAATTTTGTTATTTGAAATTTAGATTATGTTTTAAGATAGAAATGATGTGATAAATCGAATCAGGTGCCCAGGTTAGTCCACATATGCCTATGTAAGCAATCAATCACATAACTGAAGTATAATGTTAATATAACTTAAATTGAATTCTGGCTATTGGTAGCAAATGGAGAAGGGAGTTTTTCACTTTTAAAATGTGTGCACATTCTGTTCCCCACTCTAAACCCTCCCCATGGTACATGTTAGCAATTCAGAAACTATATATAACTATATACAAATAAAACTATATACAAATAAATGAAGTGTAGCTAATGGGAGCCAGCTTTCTCACTGTTAAAGAAGTTAGAAATAAGGCTGAAGGCTAGAATGAACCCTGTGGTGCTGGATTAGATGGTGAGTTATTAGTATGAACTCATGCTTATTTTAATATAGATATATGTATATACATGGGGTGCTATACATATATGTATTTCCTAGCTCTGTCCTCTGTGAGAACTTAGAATCAGGGATACCCAGGAGCAGTGAGCACTCAGCACCCAGATCTCGATTTCTAAATACCATTCTCCAATAAAAGAACCAGTGTTTCTGGGGAAAATGGCTGATTCTAAGGCTTGGGCAAGGAAAATATAAGATGTGCCTAGAGTATCCTGTATTACCAGAAAGTAAGGAAGTGCTTTAAAAAAAAATAAAAGCATGCAAATGGGTCCCAAGGACACAGGGGCCAACCTGAAAACTCCTAGTATATCAATGGCTAGAACAATTTGAACAATAAATTAAATAATTGTTTTAGATTACAACCCAAAGAATAAAATAATATTCATTAGTTCATTCTGATACAAATAAATAATTGAATAAACAAAAAAATGGGGTAATGGGGGAGGGACTTTTTTTTTTTTTTTTTAAATAGAAGAATTCCAAATAGCAAATGTTGAGGGCATGAGGAAAACAGAAAATCACCATTAGAACACTGTAGTAATAATTGTTTTGTTTTGTTTTGTTTTGCTTGTGGGATCTTAGTTCCCAGACCAGGGATCGAACCCAGGTCCCAAGCAGTGGAAGCACAGAGTCGTAACCACTGGACCACCAGGGAATTCCCAGTAATAATTATTGCAGCAAGATCCACTGATGAGTCCTAAAACTAGTGGGTGAAACTGTAAGGAAAAACAGGGTATAGCATAACTTCAACATATCTTCCCCCCAAATATTTATTAATTACTGTGGTGATTTTAACTTATCTCTACAAATTCTTTGATACTCCTCTCTTCAGAAAGTGGAGCTTAATTCCCTTCCCCTTGAGTATGGGCTGGAGTTATCAATTTTAATGAGAATAGAGTATAGAAAGTGAAAAGTAACTTTACAGTAATGAAAAACAACAGACACTACTATAACCAAGTGATCAAAGTTAATGTCACCAGTAATAAGTCATATTGCTATCATGTACCCCCAGATATGATGTAGTGAGCAGGGCATTTCACCTCTATGGTATTCTCAAAAACCCATAACTTCAGTCTAATCATGAGAAGACATCAGACAAACCCAAACTGAGGGCAGTCTGCATAATATCTGACTAGTACTCTGCAAAACTGTCAAAGTCATGGAAAACAAAGAAAGGCCAAGAAACTGTTACAGATCAGAGGAAATTAAGAAGAGATGATGAAATGCAGTATAATATCCTGGATTGGATCCTAGAATCAAAAAAAGGACAATAGTGGAAAAACTGGTGAAGTCTGAATAATGTCTGTTGTTTAGTTAATAGTTTTATACTGATGTTAATTTCTTAAGTTTTGGTAAATGTACCATGGTTATGTAAGATATTAACGTTAGTGTCCTATCTTGGCAACTCTTCCATAAATCGAAAATTATTTTAAAATAAAGGATTTTTTTAAGTTTAATTCATGAGTGTGTACCATTTTAAGTTTTAGAGAACTGGTCATCTGAAACTCGAATAGCAAAAAATAATCAACTTAAGATTAATTATTCGTAGCTTTTTTATTTGAACATGATTGTCCTTAGTGTAGTTCGATTCCTCTCATGTTTGAATTTACATGATAAAAGGAGCCATGAGTGTTTCTTACAGATAGGTAATTGAAATGCTATTTACAGTGGAAATTATTTGTATTTTAAAAGTCCTTTGTGTGGTAGGGGAGTTTATGGTACTTCAGCTATAAAACTCTGTTATAAAGAATGTGTTGTCATATTCCTCATGGCATACAAAAAAAGGATTGTAACTCTAGTTCAGAAAAGACTTGTTATTTTTCACTTAATTTGTTAGCTTAACATTTTATTTTTTTTGGTTCTTAAATTTTTTTTTTAAATTATATCTTAGAGGGGAGTTTCCTGGCGGTCCAGTGGTTAGGACTCCGCACTCTCACTGCCAAGGGCTCGGGTTCAATCCCTGGTCAGGGAACTAAGATCCCACAAGCTGTGCAGTGAGGCCCCAAAAAAAAAAAAGACATGTTAGGTTCCTAATTATCAGAGCTTTTTTATTATTATGCTTTATGCAGATAAAGAGTATAGTATAGTATATTACTTAGTTTTATGCTAAGAAATATAGAAATGTCCTTATTTTAACTTGAGTCATTGAATATTAGTCATAGAGTTAGGTTGACAATTAATCTGTGGTTTTTTTCAGATTCTCCTGTGCGACTCTTGTGACAGTGGATACCACACTGCCTGCCTTCGCCCTCCTCTCATGATCATCCCAGATGGAGAATGGTTCTGCCCCCCTTGCCAACATGTATGATGACCCAGCACAGTTCTGTTTTTCCAGTCTTTGATTTTATATTTAAATTAATAATATTTCTTGACAGCCACTAAACATTTTAATCTTCAATTTGTAGATATTGTTCATCTCTTGTTTAAATTTCTGTGAAATTAAGAGACTATTGATAAAAACTACTTTTTATTAGTATCTTTTAGGTCTTCCCTTTATTTTTTTTCCAAAGCAATTCTTAGAAGACCTCTGGGTTTTGTAAAATTATAATCTCTGGTTTATTTTTTCTCACATTCGTTAAAGGCACAAAAACCCCCCAAACTAAGATAATATACAAGGGAAGAAATAAGTTTCTTCCTTTTGTTTATCCCTTTGTTTCATTCTCTTTTTCATTTCTGCCTACCTTCTTTTTGTCAGTTTTATAGATGATATTATGAATTATGCACCATTATAATGGTACTTTGAATAGAAACATGGATTCTGTTTCTCTCGTATCTCGATTCAGGTGGATTTCTTTTAAAACTGAAGAGCAGGATATTTTTTTGCATCCAAGAGGTCCTTTCTCTCACAAGCCCAGTCTCATTTTACTTTAAAAATGATGGCCTTGGGACTTCCCTGGCGGTCCAGTGGTTAGGACTCCGCACTTCCACTGCAGGGAGCATGGGTTCGATCCCTGGTTGGGGAACTAAGATGCCGCAAGCCGCACAGCACAGCCAAAAAAAAAAAAAGATGGCCTTTATTGCATTTCTTAGTAAAGTGGAATTTTTTTGGCTTAGCGTCATTTTAGCAATTACATTCTTCAGCTCTGTTTTGACCCAGTAACCATGTGGCATGGTTTTGTAAATTTTTTTCCATTCTCTTTTTAAAAAATAGTGATTGGCACCATTGTATTTTATTGTACATAAACCTTCTTCCTTAAAAATGTCTTAGGATTTAAAAAATTTTTTTAATCACTGTCATGTATATACAGTGAACCAAATGCTATTTTAAACATTGATTACTGCCAGCAAGATAAGCATTGAACATGTTTCTTGGCAAAGCTATAAGTTTCTTTAACATGTGTGTTAGTTTAAAGATACCCTGCTCATCTTCAGTTCAGTGGATGAACTGAAGCGGCATGTCTTTATTTAATTAAATACAAGGAACATTTCAGTGTTCACTGCGTGGCCCCTTATCAGCTCTCATAGCATGGTATCTATAGCTAATAGGCAAGATATAAATGATTGTGGAAAGGTGTGTAAAATGACACTCATCTGTTTTATTTTTTCAGAAACTACTGTGTGAAAAATTAGAGGAACAATTGCAGGATTTGGATGTTGCCTTAAAGAAGAAGGAGCGTGCTGAACGCAGGTATTGTGATACATGTGTTAATGTTTTACTTGGGAATTTGACCTCAGAATTGTCTTCCAGTATAGACTAATGTGTCTGTCTAAAGCAGGGTTTGGCAAACTCTGACCTGTGGGCCAAATATGGCCCGGCTAAGAATGGTTTTTTCTTTTTTAAATGATTAGAAAAAAATCAAAACAAAAATCATATGTCATGGCACATGAAAATTGTATATTCTGATTTCATTGTCCATATATAAAGTTTTATTGGAACATAGCCATGCTCATTGGTTTATATGTTGCCTGTGACTGCTTTTGCACTACAGCAGCAGAGTTGAGTAGTTGCAACAGGGACCTTATTACCCAAACCTAATTTATTATCTGTCCTTTTACAGGAAAAGTTTGACTATCCCTGATCTAAAATATTTATCAGAACCTACTCTGAATAAGTATTGGCCCAAGTATTGTGGAGGATATGTAGCTAAGTATGTAGGGAGTACAAGAAAACTGTAAGAACTCGTCTACAGTTTAGTTACCCATGTCGTCTCTTTGGGTGGGCGGAATTAACACTGGTGAAATAAAGAGCATTTAAATGCTGAACTGAACTGTGTCCTACTGACTGTAAGCAATGCCTCCCTTTTCAATATGCCACTGCAGTGTGGTCTAAAGCAGTTGAAGAAGGCTTCTTGGAGGAGGTAAGATTGGAGTTGAGCTTAATCTTTAAAGGGGGCTCAAAATCAAGACAGTAAGTTTGTATTTATTTATGTTTATATGTACCTTTGTTGATTAGTCTATTGCTAAACATTCATTCATTCCTACTGTGTTCCAAACTGAAGAGAAAAGATGAGTAAGACAAAGCTCTTGCTTACCTGGAGTTCACCTTCTACCAGAGGACGCAGATGTATGAACCAGTGATTCAGTAAAGTAGACAAATCGAGGTATATTTGGAGCAATACTAGAACATTGTGGAGGAGCACTTTAGTTCTCCTAGGAGTTGGGGATATCAGGGAAGTCCTTGGAAGATAACTAGGGGTTATATAGGTGGACATGCAGAGAAAGGATATTTCAGGCAAAGAGCACAGTACAAGCAAAGAGAGTGTAAATGTGAGAGTAAAAGAGTGGCGGGGGATGAAGCTATAAAGGAAACCGAGGCCAAATTGTGAACAGCTTTGCGTAACTGGCTAGGAAATTTGAATTATTCTCTAGAGGCATGGGGGAGCCATCAAAGGAGGGATGTGCATAATCAGACTTTTATTTCAGAAAAAATGCCCTGGTAACAGTAAGAAGAAGGAATTAGAGTTTAGGCTGTTGGAATAAAGTCTATGAGAGCCAGTGAGGCCGAACTAGAGCAGTCATCATGATAATAAAGTAGAGAGGTTGAAGAGAATTTTCAGAGGATTAATCAGTAGGACTTGATGCCCATCTGTACATGGTATGAGAAAAATCTAAGCAGTGTCTCCTGATTGCCCCTTCATTTGCTGCTACTTTAACTTTTACCTCCGTCACATAGTGTTCCCCTCAAAACTTCAGTTTGCGTTGAGACAGTCTGCTCATTCCATAGTCCACACACTTTACTCTGTGCCAAGTTGAACCTTAAAAATGGGTTCAGCTTCTAGATCCTTTTTCCTCTTTACTGCTCACCTTGAGCTCTCTCTGGCTCATAATGTATGCTGCTTAGTTTAAAGGCAAAGTTTATCTCTGAAGTTCACTAGGAGATAAAAGTAGTACTTTTTTTTTAATCGGTTGTCTAAATACCTTTATATGTAGGAACTAACAGTCCTGTATACAGTTATTAGGACTATTTTGATGTGCAAACTGCTCCTGTCTTAATTTTTGACACTGGAAAAGATCTAACTAAAGATGCTTCACATTAAATCATAATTAAAAATTAGACTCGGTCTTCCTGCAATCTGCCTGCCCTTCTGAGAAATGAGTTCATGTTCTGAAGCTGATCTGACTTAGCAGTGTAGATAGCTAATAGGCTCACCCTTTAAGGACTTGGAAGAAAGTAGATTCTCTCTAAAAGCCAAGAATGTAAACCACTAAGAATTTGTCTCATACTTACATTATATCCGTTTATTCTTTGGAGGCCTGTGATGCTTGTACGTTTTATATGTGGAAAGATTGGTGAACATTTATTTTACTCTTGCCTCACACACTTTAGAATATGCTGCTGCAGTTAAGAAATACTTTCAGTTTTAGAAATTTATGTTAAAATGTGCCACAACATTTGTTTATATTATTGGTCTCCCATTTACTAGTTCATCTACTTTCTCTTCTATCCTTGGTAATCCTCTTTACTTAAATGTCATCCTTTAAGAGGACATCTGTAATTGTGCCTTTACATCACACACTAAATCCTATACGAGACCATTCTAACAAGGCAAGTTAACTGTTACTGTTGTTTGTTAATTCCCCCAAAAATCTGGTTAACAAAGCTTTCATTATTTATAACTCCTAATATATGTATATATTAGGAGCTCTAAATAGCAAAATATGTATGTTTCTAAAGCAAATAATATATTACCTGTAAATTCAGGTGACTTCATCTCTTTTTAAAAGTGAGCATTTTTATTCATCCTGTTTCAAATCTGTGAAATAATTTCTCTAGCATTCATCCTAACAACTTAGAGCCTTGCTTACTGTCTATGTCATAGTGCTAGAGTATCTTTCCCCTTGTTTGTTCTTTTAGTCAACATTTAATGAACATTTATTGAGCACCTGCTTTATGCCAGGCAATGTAATCAACATGAGGTGTATGATATGTGGCTCTACGGTATGGTGGAAAAGAGGGATGTGTCAGTGAGTAATTAGTAACTAGCCAGCAACTGTCTATAGAGCTGGAGCTGTGATGCTCTGTGAAATCTGATGTTTCAGAAGTCCATCCAGCTGATATGTAAATGTCCCTTCCTGGACTTGGTGCCAGAAATTATTGGGCATTCAAATAGCTGTGTACTTCCAAAGTACTATTACTAGTGCTTTGCTAGCAGAGAGTTGGATTTAATCAGGGTTGGAATTTTCCAGGTAATATAACAGAGGGAAGGAGAGAAAGAGACAAGGAATTTGAGAGTGTATGCAAAGGAGTATTTGTAATGATGGACCATGGAGTCTAAGCCAGGTAAGGGGGAAAGTAAGGACACAAAAGGAGTGCTGGACAGTGAAAAAAGGGTAGGGTCAGTGGATAGAGGTCCCACTGGAGTCAGGGAATGGTTGAGATCAGTGTAACAGAGGGAGTGAGCTGGAAAGTGAGTCAGTAGAAGTCAGAGAACAGGTTCCTTGAAATTGAAATTTTAAAAAGGGTGTGGTTATTGGTAATAATAAGGTCTGGGCCCAATATGATCATTGAGCTAGGTGGTGAGATAGAATGGAAGATGTAACTTTCATAAGATTACTGAGCAAGAGAATGCCTTGATGAGAAATCATACCTGCCTTCAAGGTCTTACTCAGATATTACCACCTATTTAAAGCCTTCCCGAGTTTCTCAGCTCTTCAGAGAAAATCCATTCCTTTTTCTCATTTCCATTATACCTGTTCATAATGGACTACAGTTAGTTGTTAAATAATTGTGAGGGCAAGAACCATGTCTCATTTACCTTTCGATTTCCAAGCCTGACACAAGTCAAGACCTAACATAGAACATGACTAGCTAAGTGTTTTTTCAATTGAGTTGAGAAGAGAAATAATGGTCAAGTGAAAATAGAGCTTTTGAGGTATGAAAGAGGAAACTGATACCACAATAAACTTGGTTAATGTAAAGAGACATGTCAAACATATTTAATAACAGAGAGCTGAAGTTTTGAATTATCCACGTAGCCTTCCCTATTAATTTCAGCTAGTACTGTTCTTCCTTTCCTAGTTTTTAGTTCATTAACTGTACTAATTTTTTTAAACAAGTTTTGATTAAAATAACTTTATTATTTTCTTACATGCCAGTTTTTATTTAATAGCTTCATAACCCATCTCTTAAAAAGAGTATAAAATTCTTGTTAGCCCAGGGTTTATGGGGCAGTAAAGGCTGTGTTCTAAAGGACCCACACAACTGGATCATTAATGTCCTATATGGGACATCACAAATAAAGGGAGGAAGAGTGGTTACTATTTCTGTTTAGTTGAACATACACTGGCATGTATGTAAAAGCTCAGCTGTTCTTGGTGAATTGAATTAACTTTGGGAGAACCAGAGAAAGCTTCTGTTCTATATAGCAATTCGTTGTGTAAAATCTGTTGAATTAAAATCAACAAAGATTTCTTTGAAATGAAACTCTATGTCATTAGTGTCCATAAATCCACATTTTCTGGAGAAGTCTTAACTGGCTCTGAAGATATCTTTGTTGTAAGCATCCTAGAGTGCAGAGACATATGGCTGTATTGCTGCTTTTCTTCTCTGCAAACAAGAAGTGGATGGTCTTAGAATCATTCACATAAAATATTACTGAGAACTTCCAGCATAACAAAGATCCAATTTGTCCAGAGTTGGTGTTCCATCTAATCACTTCATCAGTGAGTCACAAGCATGACTCTTTTCATCAGATTTCCTTGTCTGTTTCACTTACAGGTTTTATTTTACCTGGCATAAGTCACTTCTAAAGCTAAGTTTTCATACCTTTAGGAAGTTTTGTGCCTGCCACAGATACCAATATTATACGTTTCATGGATAATAACTAACATGTCTGTGACCTAGCTTCTGCTGTTACCATGAATCATAATTTTAGTATTATCTGTGTTAGTAATGTTTTCATTACAATTTCATTTTTAGCAAATCTCACTGTGTGCTTTTTTGTTTTTTACTTAAAGGAAAGAACGCTTGGTGTATGTGGGTATCAGTATTGAAAACATCATTCCTCCACAAGTAAGTTTCTGGTTTATAGTATTTTTAAAGAGGAGACTGCCAAAATTGTTCTAAAACTTAACTCACTTTATGTAATATGAGTGTTTTTAAATATATAGTATACCTATTTTATTAAAAATGAAAATTTAGCACCTTAAAGAAATCACCCATTTCCCTCATGATTGAAATTATGTGTATGCAGATAGCCCCAAAATGTAATATCACATCCAAACCAAGCTTAAAGCTCACCCCACGGAGTTTATGTTCTATTTTTTTTTTTTTTTTAACCTAAATTGGGTAATTCGTTTTTAGCTTCTTTATGTGCTATTTATGTAAAGTGACTAAAAAATAGTTCAGGGAGATTTGGTTTTTAATTCCCTGCTTTGGGGGTTATCAGAAACTTCAATTTGTGTTCTTACAGTTCAGTTTCTTTGAAGGGATACCATTGTTTTGCATTTATTAATCTAATTTATAATTGAGAAAGCTATCTCATGAATGAAAGTATATGTAACATGATATTCATTTGAAATGAAGAAATTTTCTTAGTTTCATATGCAGTTTCATTCAGGCTTAATTAAATCACACACTGAAATAACCTGTCTTGGTTAGTTATTTTTCTGGAGCACCATGTCCCTTTCTTCTCCTAAATCCATTAGATTTATTCAGCATATCTTTTGATTTATGTGTGTTAAGTTTCATTATCGGTGGATAGACTTCATCATGATTGTTTTAAAAAAGGTAATTATAAACTCACAAAAGCGTAAGTTTAATACAGAAGTGTTTTCATCCTTTGATCACCAATATTCTTTTTAATCTCTGTACTTAGTGTTGCCATGTTTCTTCAGTTTTGAGGGAATCATTTCACTTTTTTTAAACCTTTCACATGTGCTGCCTAGATGGACATTAGAAAGCTATTAATTCCAAGGAACTTTGTTCTGTTGTGGGTAATAACCTATATACTTATTATCATATTTTTAAACCAGGAGCCAGATTTTTCTGAAGATCATGAAGAAAAGAAAAAAGATTCTAAAAAATCCAAAGCAAACTTGCTTGAAAGGAGGTCAACAAGAACACGGAAATGTATAAGTTATAGGTATGAAATCTGTGAGAATGAAGGAGTGGAAAATGTTTTTGAAACAACCTGACCCCAAAGTATATGCTTTTCCCATTACAATGACAGTGATGATTAGAAGTTGTATATATATTTCTTACTTACCGTCTTTAGAATCATAGAATTTTAGAGCAGCCAACATCATCTTTTCCAAATGTAATTTGCTCATGTTATCCTCTTCTGTTTAACATACTTTGTCCAATTTCTGTAGCTCTGGGGATAAGAACCGATGCCTTTACCAAGGCCCACAGGCACTGCATAGCCTGCCCTGCACTTAGCTTTTCAGCTCCACCTCATCCACGTTTTTCCTTACTCTCTCAGGTTAGCCACACTGTCTTCTTTTGGTCCCTTTGTGTAGACTGCTTACTCTGCCTAGAATTTCTCTCCTGTTTTTTACCTTGTTAACAGTCTTCTCTTAATCAAACCCCTCTATTATATGCCCTCATAGCAACCAGTTTGTCTTCTTGAAAGTACTTCTATAGTTGTAACAATCGTGATTTTAATTTTTTGATTAATATTGCTCTCCCGCACTATACTGTTAACATGAAGGTAAGTACCATGTCCGTGTTATGCATCCCTCGGTTCTTTACAGCTAGCATAGTGCTCCATCAGTGCCTATTGAGAGACTCAATAAATATAGTCTGGTTTACCATCTGCCACCAGAAATATCAGAGAGAGATTTTTCCATAGTCACTCTTGTTAGTAGCTAAACCTAGACTAAAACCTTATCTTCTAATTGTTTGCTCATCTAGTGTTCTTTCCACGAAACCACCCTGTCTCACTCAAATAATAAATAAATGATATTTTAATTATTTTAGACCATTGTTAGACAACACCAAAACAGTCTTTTAACTTGAATAACTGGAGATGAAAAACAGAGTTGATTTTATAGAACTTTAAGCTTGTTTCCTGATTATAAACTTTTGTCAGTGATCATGAAAGAGTTCCCCTTGTGTAGTTTCTGTTGTTATTGTTAAAACTTTATTTTGGGTTGGCCGAAAAGTTTGTTTGGGTTTTTCCATAAAATGTTATAAATAAAATAAAATGCAGTAGGATCAGTAAGAGTAAAATCCTTAATATTTATGGGAATGGTGTCCATCTTATTGCTTAAGAAAAAAAAAAAAAACGTTGAAAAAGTACCGTTTTTTTATAAAATCATTAAAACTAGTGAAGTCAAAACCTACTAATGGAAAGTGCAAGTGTTAAAGTCAGTTCTACTAAAACACAACAAATGCATTCCTAAAAATTGCCATTGTGTGCAAAATTGCACAAAAACTATAGGGATTATGGGAAATATGGAGTTAGGGCCACACACTCAAAAACTTCATTAGTGACACATTAAAAAAAAAAAGATAACAACGGTAGTACCATTTGACACATCTTAAGTGGTTAAGAAATAACATAAATACTACAATAAATACGACATTTTATGTTGAAAAAAGACCTGAAGCTTGTCTGTGGAAGTGATTGTGAGGAGAGTTGCAATTTGTAAATTATTGTGTAGTGGTAGAAGGAGGGTTATTTGAAATCAGCCAGAAAGTTGTAATACCAGATGCAGATGGCTATAGCTTATAACACACATGATGAGCTTGGGTAGCTGGTAAATGTTTGTAAGGTGTGTGCACGTGTTTGTTTTGTGTATTCCTACGCGGCTGGTGCAGTTTTCTACATTTACCTAGTGTTTCTCACAAGGAAAATTACATATAAGCAAGTATGAAATACATGTTATGCTTGAATTATTTCCTAATATATCAGTTATGTTGGAACAAATTTACATTATCAGAACAAGCATCATAGGGGAACTGTATTGTCTTTCAATCCTGATGTAATTGTGGATTTTAATGGGAGAAGAAATTTGTTTTATTAGCATTTCATCTTGGGTATATACCCAGAAGTGGGATTGCTGGATCATATGGTAGTTCTGTTTTTGTTTTTTTGAGGAACCGCCATGCTGTTTTCCATGGCAGCTGCACCATTTTCCATTCCCACCAACAGTGTACAGGGTTTCTGGGTTCTCCACGTCCTTACCAACACTTGTCGGCTTTTGTTTGTTTCATGGCGGCCATCCTAGCAGATGTGAGGTGATGTCTCATGATTTTGATTTGCATTTCCTTGATGGTTGGTGATGTTGAGCATCTTTTCATGTGCTTGTTGGGCATTTGTATGTCTCTTCTCAATTTTTCTTTTTTCCTTCTGCTTCTTAGTACTTTTTAAAGAGATTTAATAGAGTCCTCCATATGCTCTAATTTTTTAAAGTTTTATTCGTCATACTTAAGCTCTAAATACACCTAGAATTTACTTTGTACATGGGGTGCAATGGGACTGTTGTGAGGATAAAATCTAAAGCACTTAATATATCAACACAGAAAAAAAACCCTCCCCCCCAAAAAAAATTTCATCACTACTATCATTTAATAATTGTTTGTTGGATTCTTATAGCTCCTAACAGAGGATGATGTCAAAGTTGACTAGAAGGAGCATTGGATTGGGGGCCAGAAGACTTCAGATTATAGCCCTCACCACGCCACTAATTAGCCATGTATCTTTGAGTGGTTAGTCCGTTTCCCTGAGTCTTGGTTGACATACCTATGATGGTGAACTAACCCAGATGATCCCTTCAGCTTAAAATTATAGAACAGTAATATAAACTATGTTTTTTAGCATAATATGTATTGTGTGATTCATTTATTTATACCCTGCCTAGTTCCCAAAAGGAGGTAAGGAAGATATATATTCTTATGTAAGGAGCAACTTTTTAAGCATAACACCAAACACAGAAACAATAGTGAAAAGGATATTTGATTATATAAAATTAAGAAAGACTCAGACAAAAAGCATTTACAAAAGAAAATGTTTGCTTGCAAAGAAATTTTGTAAAGGAGTTAAAATTCAAAAGGAATGGCTTATGAGTTTTTAAAATAACAGTGAGTATATAGTTTTTTCCATAGTGGAAATAGTTTTTCCACATGGTGTCTGCAAAGACTGTTGCATACTTCAGACATTAACGTTGCTGAAGTCAAGGATAAAAAGCCATTATTGTTAGGAAATCAGTTCTTTAAGAAAAATTAAGTTTCCATGCATTTTGAAGACTAGAAGTAGACAGCATGATTTGTTTTGTTTATTTGGGAGGGAGGCTGACTGGAGATGTGATGGGCACATATTTGTAATGATAGCAGGACAAAATGTCAGTTTTCCTGTCTCAAAACTTGAAAAAATAAGCAAAGGTTAAAGGGGAAATACACTTTGGGGACTTCCCTGGTGGTCCAGTGGTTTAGACTCAGCACTTCCACTGCAGGGGGCATTGGTTTGATCCCTTGTTGGGGAACTAAGATCCCGCATGCCATGGCGTGGCCCAAAAAAAAGGGGGGTGGGGAATACACTTTGGATAGAAATAATTGCAACATATGACAAAGATGTTAAAATCTTTAATACATAAAAAGCTCTTACAGATCTGTAAGGAAAGATGAATGTACTGGCTAATAAAATGGGGAAAGGACACAAACCAGTACTTGCAAATGAAAAAGTAAAAATGACCAGTAAACATGAAAATAATATTGGCTTTACTGGGTATTCAAATTAAAATTAAGGAACAAAATAATTTTGTTTTTCCATATTAGCAAAAAAATCTTAATGGTAAAATTCACTTCATGGTTGTATTTTAAATTGCTACAACCCTTGAAGAACAATTTGTATGCCCTTTAAGCCAACAATTTTATTTGTAGCAAGAATACCAGGAACAAACCTATAATCCAACAAAATCTCATAGTGGAACCAAGGGGCATCTCACCAAACAAAAGAAAAGATAAAGTTATGAAAAGATACTGAGGAAGGGTAGAGTTTAGATGAAATTTAAATGAAGAGTAAGGCTCAAAGCAAAGCAGGACTGTGAAAGGGTCAGTATCATATGTGGACAGCATGGTAGACACAGGGTCCTATTTACTTGAAAACAATGAAGATAAGAGTGTGGAGTGTTGTGTCCAACCCCTTATCCAAACTCTGAATCTGGGATGTGAATCAAGGCTGCTTATTTGTGTTAAGTGACTTAGATCCTCTAGGCAGGGGTGGGTGTTTCATTCTTACTGCTATAATTTCCTTTGTCCAAGGGTTCTGATGGTCTCTGAATTTAGAAAACAGAGTGTCTCAGTAAGAAAGTAATAGTGGCTCAAAGAAATAGATTGTTATGGCACTTTACAGCTGCATCTTATCCTTGGGAGAAATCCTGTTTTCCATTAACTTTGTATCTGGCTTTATCTGAATCTGTTATTCTAGCCTGATGAATAGATGCACAGATTTTTACTTTCTCAGAATTTATCTTAAGGAAAAGCTAAGCTATATCTATAAGGATGTTTTTCATAGCATTGTTTATAATCATGAAAAAATTGGAAGTAAACTGTTGCATTTAAAAATATGTTGTAGAAGAAAAGTTCTTAACCTGAAACTTGTGAATTCTCTGAAATTATATGTAAAATGTTATGTTTGTGTAGGTATATATATCTTCCTAGAGAGGAAATCTGTAGCTGTAATGAGTTTCTCAACTCAAAAGGCAAAATATTTGGCTATTAGTCATTGTTTTTTTTTTTAAAGGACTTTTGATTTTATTCTTTTTTTCTTTTTGCCTGCGTTGGGTCTTCGTTGCCGTGTGCGGGCTTCTCATTGCGGTGGCTTCTCTTGTTGTGGAGCACGGGCTCTAGGCTGGCGGGCTTCAGTAGTTGCGGCGCACAGGTTCAGTAGTTGTAGCTTGCGGGCTCTAGAGCACAGGCTCAGTAGTTGTGGCACACGGGCTTAGTTGCTCCGTGGCATGTGGGATCTTCCTGGACCAGGGATCAAACCCGTGTCCCCTGCATTGGCAGGCGGATTCTTAACCACGGCGCCACCAGGGAAGTCCTGGCTATTGGTCTTAACTCTGTTGTTAATCACTGTGTAACTTTAATCCAATGCTGTCCAATTTACTGTGGTTATGGAAATGTTCTGTTTCTTTGCTGTCCAGTATGGAAATCAGTAGCCATATGTCACTGTTGAGCACTTGAAATATGGCTAGTGAGGAACAGCATTTTTTATTTTAATTATTTTAAATATAAATAGCCACATGTGGCTAGTAATTACCATATTTAGCATGATCTTCAAGTCACTTTATCTTTTGGTCACCTCAGTTCTAAAGTGAAAGGAGTTTTGTATGTGAATAAATCTTAGGAATCATCTAGTCTTGGTTTTTTGCTTTAAGTTGGAGGAAACAGCCCTTGTGAGAAAAAGTATGTTTAGCTAGTTTTAAAATTCTGACCATCTGTATATGAATTTCAGTAATAATAATAATATAATCTTTAATAACAACAATAGTATACTCCTCACACTTAGTATTATTTCTGGAACACGAATTTTGTTCAGTTTACCTTGTCATATGATTTGTATAATCGGGTTGGCAAACTGGCCTGTGGGCCAATCCAGCTCACTGCCAGTTTGTGTATAGCACGTGACCTAGGAGTGGTTTTTACATTGATAAATAGTTGAAAAAAGAACCAGAAGGATAAAATTATTTGAAAATTACATGAAATTCAAATCACAGTGTCTATAAATAGAGTTATATTGGAACACAGCTACTTTCATTCACTTAAATTGTCTGTGGCTGATTTTGCACTACAATGGCAGAGTTGAGTAGTTGCAACAGAGATTGTACAGTCTACAAAGCCCATTACAAAAATATTTGTTGCTGCCTGGTATAGATGATCTTTGAAAATGAAAAAACAACTTAGAATTAGATACTGATTTATAAATCTCTGTTTTACCAAAGAAATTGAGGTTAACAGGACTGAGGTGGTCTAATCCAAGTCCCACAGCCCCAAAGTAGCAGAGAGCAGTTTCACATTCAGCCCTTTTTCACTTCAGAGGCAATTTTCCTAACCCATATGCCAGGACAGGCTGTAATGTGATTGTTGTATGTATTTTAGATTTGATGAGTTTGACGAAGCAATTGATGAAGCTATAGAAGATGATATCAAAGAGGCTGATGGAGGAGGTATGTGTTTATCATTCTCTCTTTTTCATCTAACTCAGCCAATACGTTAACTAAGATGCCCTGATTAGAGCAGTGAGCAAGCATATTTTCTTACTCTCCTCAGTATGTATCACGATCACTACTGATGTTAACTGTCTGAGATTCAAAATAATCTCTGGACACGGTGTCAATGTATAGACTCAGAGCTTCTAATTATTTTAAAAATAGTATTATTTTATAATCTGATATGAAACATAAATGTTCCTCCCTAGGTTAAATGTTCCTCCCTAGATTAAAAAATTTTCTTCTGCTTCCAAACAGAAAACTTTGCTGTTGTCTTTCCATTTTTAGATCACTACTGCTACAAAGTCACAAAAATTATGGATAATCAGAATCTAAATGATTGCTTTCAATTAAAAATCAATTTATTAATTTCATAGTCTTTAATGGGTGACATTAAAATAGAAGAATTTGAAGATAATTTAATTAAAGAGCTATGTAGGAAATCACCAGTGCTACAGTGTTATTATGAAAGCTCTAGAAAGGATTAATAATAAGTAGGCTGTTTGTAGTGAAACCGAAGAAGTCACTAGCTTTTCCAGACATGTGTGCCTTATTTACATCTTTGCTGCTGAATTCTCACTTTCTCTGCCCTGCAAACACAGTTTAAAAAAAAAAATTTAAAAATGGATTGGCCTCTTTCTATAAAGCCATGTCCAAAAGACAGCTTTCAAGAAGAGATTCTTGAGTGACTGCTGATAGGTATGAGGTTTCTTTTTGGGGTGATAAAAATGCTCTGGAATTAGTGGTGATGGTTGCACAACTTTGTGACTATACTAAAAACCTATGAATTATACACTTTAAAAGGGTGAATATTATGGTACATGAATCATATCAAAATTTTTGAAGAAGCAAGTTCTCTACATAGTCAACTTCTATTTAGTAGGATAAACAAAAGAGAGCTCTGTCAGCTAAAGTTGTGAGAAAATTGCATATCTGTAGGAAGAAAATAAAGAAATGAAAATCTGCTAAGGACAATCTGTAGATATTAAAGGGAAGCTTTTAATAAACATATAGTTTTCTCTCTCTCTCCCTCCCTCTCTTCCCCTCACCTGCCCTACACCCTTCCCCCTGGACTCAGGAGTTGGCCGAGGAAAAGATATCTCCACTATCACAGGCCACCGTGGAAAAGATATCTCTACTATTTTGGATGAAGAAAGAAAAGAAAATAAACGACCCCAGAGGGCAGCTGCTGCTCGCCGGAAGAAACGCCGGCGACTAAATGATCTGGACAGCGACAGCAACCTGGATGAAGAAGAGAGCGAGGATGAATTCAAGATCAGTGATGGGTGCGTGGTCTGTCAGTAGATCCCATTCTCTAGGTCCAGGCTTGAACAGGCCTACCAGATAAGCTTGGCCCTGCTCTGATGGAGTTTTTGTTCTTCATGCACATAGACAATCTGTTTTCAGGATACTTTAAACAAATTCAGCGATGCTGATTTTGGTTCTTTCTAGATTAAAACGAAGTTTTATGGGTTATTGTTTGTTTTTTTGGGGGGGCCCACACGATGCGGCATGTGGGATCTTAGTTCCCCAACTAGGGATCGAACCTGTGCCCCCTGCATTGGGTGTGCAGAGTCTTAACCACTGGACCAGGGAAGGGAAGTCCCTATGCTTGTTGGTTTAATATTCAACATTGTATTTAAGTTTCATGAACAGCAGTTAGCATTCATTTGTGGTGTACCTCTGTGCCACCTTCTGCCACCATGACCATGAGAGGTTCCCAGTCAAATGTGAGAAATGGACAGGTATGAGTATTTAGAAACTGTTCTCTGGTGACCCATAGGGGTTTGGGTTGGGGCAAGTAATTCAGTATGGAAGATCAGGAAAGGCTTCCTTGCAGAGCAGGTATGGAAAGAATACCACAAAGTTTCTCCTCTCATATTGTTTAGTGGAGGAAACAAACATATAAACCACAAAAAAGTCATTCTGCATGATATGATAGCTACTAAAACATAAGTCAGGGTACAGAGAAGGGCCAGATCAATCCAGGGAGGTCAAGGAAAGCCTCAGAGTAGAAATAAAGTTTTATCTGAAATGTGAAGAATGAATTGGGCAGATTGATGAATTTGAGATTAGAAGCAGTGAAGGAAAGAAAGTATTCTAAGCAGAGAAATCCTGTCCAGGGCAGCCAGGCATAAAACGTCATAGAATATTTAGGAAACTCCTGGTGTGTCAGGATAAGAAGAACTGAGGAAGCAGCAGAAAGTGCCCTGCTGGAAATGTGGCCAAGACATAAAAAGGAACCAGATGATGGAGTATTTTGTTTGTCATGCATAAGAATTTGGACTCTTTCCTGAAGATGATGAAAACCCACTGAATGGTTTTAAATACCAGACTAATATGAGGTTTATGTTTCAGAAAGATTCATCCTGGCATTCATTCGGAGGATTTACTGAGGGAAAATGAGTGTAGTGATTAAAGAGACTTTGGGGAATTGCTGTAGTAGTTTAGATAGGATATGAGAGCCTGAACTGAGAAGAGGTATCAGGTTTGAGATATTACCTTTATGAGGTAGACTCCGGGGGAATGAGTCATTGATTAGATGTGAGAAATGAAAAGGGAGAAAGAAATTAGGATAAATACCAGGTTTCTGCTTTGAATTACTGGATGGGTGACAGTACCAAATACCAGGCTAGGGAACAGAAGAGAGGAGTAGGTTAGGAAATAATGAGTTCACTTTTGGGCATGTTGAATTTGAGGTATGTGGGGGACTTCCCAAGAGGCCAAAGCAATTTATGTACAAAAATCAGCATCAGTTCATGTTCATAACTCCTTCTAAAAAAAGGAGAGGGGGCAAAACATCTCTTCATTTTATAAACAGGGAAACTGATACAGTTAACTGGATATTTTACATTAAACGTTACTTAATAATTCACTGGACTTGTTAGAATTTGAACTCAGAACTCAAAAACGGGTTCACGGTTTTGAGTGTACCATCATAATTCATTTGGTTTCTCTTGGACAGATCTCAAGATGAGTTTGTTGTATCTGATGAGAACCCAGATGAAAGTGAAGAAGACCCACCATCTAATGATGACAGCGACACTGATTTCTGTAGCCGAAGACTAAGGCGACATCCCTCCCGGCCTATGAGGCAAAGCAGGCGTTTGCGGAGAAAGACTCCAAAGAAAAAGTACTCCGATGATGATGAAGAGGAGGAATCTGAGGAGAATAGTAGAGACTCTGGTAAAAATAATTTGTATCCACATCTCACGAAGTCAGTAAATTCTTATGACTTCTGGAATTAAGATTTCTTAAAATAAAATTCCATTCAATTGTTATATAAGCTTTCTGATGAAACTTTGAGTTCTGTTCTTATGATTCACCACTAATTAAATCTTTCACATAAAGCACATCTGAGAAGACAGATACAGATGGATATGTTAACTTCATGCCAGATTCATTTAGGATTGTGATGAATCCTTTTGGTGCCAAGTGTTTCCATGCCTAGACTTTACCTTCATAGTGTTTCTTGGGAATCATTCTTAATAATCTGAGAACATTTTTCTCAGATGTCTAGCTATTAGAGAAAGATTACCAATTATCTCTAACATTTAGATCATGATCGGTGATTATGATTGTTAGTTTTTATAAATTATCAGTCGTTGATGTTATTATAGCTTATGCTTATCTCTGTTAACTAAATAAATAATGAGAGGCACAGCAGGTAAAAGAACAGATAGGAGTGCTTTATGGGATTGGCAGATAGGTAGCTGTCGTCTTACTGAGGAAGTGCCACAGACAGGAGTATTATATCCCCAACTTAGGCCAGGCTTGTGGAGTTTTACATAACCACAGTACAATATCAGAATCAGGAATTTTATTGATAAAATACTATTATCTAATCAACAGTATACATTCAAATTTTATCAGGTGTCCCAATATTGTCCTTTATATAAACATCTTTTCCTGGTCAAGGATATAGTTCAGAATTACATATTGCATTTATTCACGTCTCTTTAGTCTCCTTTAATCTGTAATATTCCTCAAACTTTGTTGAATGTAGCATTTTTGAAAAATACACACTAGTTATTTTGTAAAACATACCTCATTTGGGTTTTTGTAGCCTTGTGATTAGATTCTAGTTATACATTTTCGGCAAGAATATCACAGAGTTAATGTATGTCCTTCAGGTCTCTCTATTATTTTCCCTTTTTAATTAATAAATAATTCACAGGAAAATATTCTGAGACTGTAAATATCCTGTTCCATATCAGATGTTTCACCCACTAGCTTTAGCATTTATTCATGAGTTTTCTAACTCCTTCCTTCCTTTTATATTTAATACTTGGTGTTCTGTAAGGAAGAGCTTTCTCTTCTCCCCTATATATTTATTTCTTTGTATCAGTGTGGACTTAACAGATTCTTATTTCAGTCGGTGGATATATGTTACCATCACTATTTTGACACACTTTGCCCTAGATTTGGCCAGTGGGGACCCCTTTAAACTGTTGGCTAGCTGTTTTGAGATATTTGAAATCCATTAGAAAACAAAGCTAGATATGATGATTCAGTGGAATTTGTTAGCATTCCTGAAAAACTGCTCTGACACAATGCCATAGTCTGACTTTGGTTTATTGATCAGAGGTGACATGACAAGAATAGTGCTATTTAGCAGTGCTTTGAAAGTTAAAGTAGCCCCATGAGCTGTATTTAGCAGATTTTAATTCCGCATGGAAAAAAGGCAAAAATATAACTCCAATTCTGTACTTATTTGAAACAGGCGCATCAGTTTTTTGTGGTTAGAAAGTTTAACCTCTTCAGTACATTGTGAAGCTATGACTGTAGCCATATAGCTACATACATAGGAAAAGCAGATTATCATGAGGCAACGTAGTAACTATCCACCAAGAGGAGCAGTTGTGGCAGCCATGCAGCTCACTGGGTAGCTCTAGGTTGTATGAGATAAGGATTATGTAAAAAGTTTTTTTGTTTTTTTTTTTGGCTGCACCGCAGGATCTCAGTTCCCCCACCAGGGATTGAACCCAGGCCCTTGGCAGTGAGAGTGCGGAGTCCTAACCACTGGACTGCCAGGGAATTCCCTGTAAAACATTTTTTAATCTTGAGGGTTGACTGCTAATAGGATACATTTGTGAGGTTTGGCATTAAAGCCCCCCCAGATGTACTCATATTATTAAGAAGAAAATGAGAGACATGATTACTGTTCATTTAAAAGTTATGACTGAACTCTGCCTAATAGCTTTATATTTTTATAACCTAAGCTAACTACTTTTCTATTTAGTGGAATTAAAATTTGTACTTGATGGGACTTCCCTGCTGGTCCAGTGGTTAAGACTCTGCACTTCCAATGCAGGAGTCCCAGGTTCAATCCCTGGGCGGGGAATTAAGATCCCACATGCTGCACGGCACAGCCAGAAATAAATTTAAAAAAAAAAAAAAAAATTGTGCTTGATTTCTTTTTCCTTTCTCCTCTTTTTTTTTTTTTTTTTGTAACAGAAAGTGATTTTAGTGATGGTTTTAGTGATGATTTTGTAGAAACTCGGCGAAGGCGGTCAAGGAGGAACCAGAAAAGACAAATTAACTATAAAGAAGATTCAGAAAGTGATGGTTCCCAGAAGAGTTTACGACGTGGTAAAGAAATCAGACGAGTTCACAAGCGTAGGCTTTCCAGCTCAGAGAGTGAAGGTAAGGAATAGCTCTCCAGTTTACAGAAGTTTGGACAAGACAGCAGTACAAATTATAAAGTGGACTCAGGATGATGATTCTGTACCATTTCTTAGAAATTTAATATAACCCGTAACATCTTTGAGACAAAACTCATTATTTTATGCCTGGTCAACTTATAGTTTAAATAACTGATACTTGATAAGATACTAACTTTTAAGGTCTTCATCATAATAATTAAATTCTTCATTGAAACTGGAAGAGTATCAGAAAATTGTGATCTGAACAAGATTTTTTCTGCTCCCTTATTATTTATGGCCCTCATTTTGAAATAACCTCCTATGTCCTGAATACCTGAACAGTTCCAAACCAAGGGTGCCTACTGTCTCTCTCCACCGTAACAGTGAGCTTTACTTGGTAAACTTTTATTTCTTAATAGCTTTAGCTGTGCCCCATACCAGAAGTACAGGAAAAGATCTAAAATATGAACTTGTGATATCCATTTAGTCTTTGTAGTTATTCCAGAGTTCTTCCCAAGTTCATTTTAAATGAGTCTAACCCTTACCTTCCCCCATTTCTTTTTTATATATTTAATTCTCCATTGTTTATGGTCTGTTTTGAAGATTATTTGCTTTCATAGATCCTTGTCATTTAAGTTTGAGCCCAAGCCAGGAGAGCAAGGGAAAAAAATGTTTGGATATGGGAGACTAAAGAAGGGAGGTAAACATCTGGGTGAATGTGTATTTATCTTCATGTGTCATTTAAAAAGACAGATATAAATTAATTAATTCAACTATTAAAAATAAATACTTACTGAACTAGTCACTGTCCTCGGCACTGGGAATAGAAGAGTGAAAAGAATAACCAAAAACTTATAACTCTGTCATGTAACTCTTATTTTAGTTGGGGGAAGAGAGACAATAAACATGATAAATAAGTAGAATATATATTAGGTGGAGATAAATGCTACAGAGAAAAGTAAAGGAGAAAAGGAGCATAGGTGAAATTTCAGATAGGGTACCAAAGGAATGCCTCACTCAGAAGATAACATTTGAGTAAAGACCTGAAAGAAATGTTGATACCCACATGTGATTAGTGGGTACCATATTAGATAGTGCAGTAGACCATTGTATAGACTTTGGAATTTATTCTGTGTGAGATGAGAAATAATTGGAGGATTTTGAGCAGAGGAGTGATATGATCTGACTTACATTTTAATTTGCTATGGTATCTGTGTTATGAGTACATTGAAGGGGACAGGGAGGAAATCTAGGAATCTAGTTGGGAGGCCATTGAAATAGGCCAGCTGATGATGATGGTGGGTGAGACTAGAGCAGTAGCAGTAAAGGGGTGAAAAGCAGTCAAATTATGGATATACTTTGAAAGTAGACCCATAGGATTTACTACTGGGTTAGATGGGAGAAAGAAAGGAATCACGGATGACTGAGCGATTGGAAGAATAGAGTTGCCAATAACCAAGATGGTGGAGACCAGAATGGCTCAGGTTTGAGGAAGAAGTTTAGGAGCTTGGTTCTGCCTATTTAGAAATCCAGGCATAGATGTTGAGCAGGCAGTTTGATACATGAGTCTGGAACCTATGGATTGGTTGCCTAAAACAAATGTGAGAGTCACTGGCATATGGATGGTATGCAAAGCCATGAGACCAGGTGAGTCAAGTATAAACAAGAGAAGACGTTTCAGGACCACCAAGGACACTGAGTAACATGGAATGAGAGTTAGCACAGTATTTCAGATGTCCTGAATTGGGTGCTTAGTTTCTTTCCGTATCGGTATGTTTACATGACTCCCTAATTTGAGGGCTAGTGGGAAGGAGTTGCTTAGTTTGTGACCAGCCTGTCTTCATTTAATTTAAGGATTCTGCTCTTTCCTAAAATCTCGGGCAAAGTATACTGTGAATCACATTGGGCATTGTTGGGGGACTGAGAGGAGAGAGAAATAAGGCCAGTTATTGAAGGGAAATAGTTACGTACAGGCAAGTCTGAAAGCAGGACATGGGATGAATATGGGGAGGAAAAGGAGAATTACTTAAATCTGTTAAAGGAGAATTACTTAACTCTGTTAATGGTTAACTGTGCCAATGGCTTAAATGTGCTGTTTATTCTAGAGAGCTATATATCCAAGAACTCTGAAGATGATGAGTTAGCTAAAGAATCAAAGCGGTCAGTTCGAAAGCGGGGTCGAAGCACAGATGAGTATTCAGAAGCAGATGAGGAGGAAGAGGAAGGTAAACCATCCCGAAAACGGCTACACCGGATCGAGACAGACGAAGAGGAGAGTTGTGACAATGCTCATGGAGATGCAGACCAGCCTGCCCATGACAGCCAGCCCAGGGTCCTGCCCTCAGAACAAGAGAGCACCAAAAAGCCCTATCGGATAGACAGTGATGAGGAAGAGGACTTTGAAAATGTAGGCAAGGTGGGGAGCCCTTTGGACTATAGCTTAGTGGACTTACCTTCCACCAATGGACAGAGTCCTGGCAAAGCCATTGAGAACTTGATTGGCAAGCCAACTGAGAAGCCTCAGACCCCCAAGGACAACAGCACAGCCAGTGCAAGCCTGGCCCCCAATGGGACAAGTGGTGGGCAGGAGGCAGGGGCACCAGAAGAGGAGGAAGATGAGCTTTTGAGAGTGACTGACCTTGTTGATTATGTCTGTAACAGTGAACAGTTATAAGACTTTTTTCCATTTTTGTGCTAATTTATTCCACGGTAGCTCTCACACCAGCGGGCCAGTTATTAAAAGCTGTTTTATTTTTCCTAGAAAACTCCACTACAGAATGACTTTTTAGAAGAAAAATTTCAACAGACCTTGAAGTCTTTCTGTGAAGTGACCAGTTTTGAACTTTGAAGATAAATAATTGCTGTAAATTCCTTTTGATTTTCTTTTTCCAAGTTCATGGTCCTTGGTAATTTCAGTCATGGGAAAAGAATCTTATTGTAACAACAAAGATTTGTATATTTTTGACTTTATATTTCCTGAGCTCTCCTGACTTTGTGAAAAGGGTGGATAAGAATGCATTCCGAATCTGTGAGGGCCCAAAAACAGAATTAGGGGTGGGAGAAAGCACTTGTGCTTTAGCTTTTTCATATTAAATATATATTATATTTAAACATTCATGGCATAGATGATGATTAACAGACTGCTTAAAAGTTCAAGTCTGTATTGTTGCAGTTTGAGAATTGTAGATAACATCATACATAAGTCATTTAGTAACAGCATTCATGAAATCAGCTTGTTTACTATTGGAGATAACCACACTTAATAAAGAAGAGACTGAAAAAGTACCATCGTAAAAAACTCTAACCTAAGTTTCTCTTATAGCGGAGTTTGTTGTTTAAAAAAAAAAAAATCATCTGAAAAGCATTTGTACAGTAAAATGTATAATGAAGCTTTGACATCCAGATTGTGCTAGTAAAAAATTTTTTAAAACAGCTTTATGCAGTGGTGATGAGGTGGCCTTTAATATGCTATCATGGAGAATTACTAGTGAAATGATGAGTGTGGTCTTTCATAAGGCCCAGGTGGACTGTAAACTTTGCAGATAGTGTAACTCTTGTCTTCTGGCCACTTAATATTTAAATATCTGAAATACCATTTTAAAAGAAGTACATCTATACATAACATACATGAAGAGATGGATGCTAAGCTGACCGCAGTATTTTAGCACATTTGTAGAAGGGGAAAGGATTTTCAGGTGAATTTTAACTGGTCTATTCTTGCCCTTAGTATCTACTTCAAATTGAAGTCTACAAACAAAGCAGTTCCTTTGGGAGGTTTTTAGTTTGAGTTTTAGTGTGTGTGTGTGTGTGTGTGTGTGTGTGTGTGTGTGTATGTGTGTGTTGGAATTTCCTATCTGCCTGGATATATTAGCAGGGTTTGAATGTAGTTTTGGCCTTTGGCCATTAGACTTCTATTAAAATTCATTAATAGTCACACGACCAATATAGAATTGATTGAAAACCGCCAATGTACTTAATAGGTATGACATCCTTTTCAAACATCTCAACACTTTAAAGAAAGATAAGCCCTTTGTTTCAAGAAAAAGGGGTTTGTAACTAACTAAATATCTAACATGTAATTGACACTAAAATATGAACTTGTCTTAGTTTCTGTTACAGCTGTAAAATTTCAGGCAGAGCCATAAATAACATTGTACAGAGTGTAGCACTTGTGATTAAACCTTGCCTGTCAAATTCTGAAACCTTCAGCCATTACTTCTGTGAATACTTTTGCCCTGGGATTGGGTTTTCTGTTCCAGTGTTGTGTCTGTTGCCGGCAATGGACACACCATATCTGCTGCTGGCCCAAGGAACTTCATTAATTTTTCTTTCCATTAAGCATTATATGTGCTAGTCAGTGTGTAGTAAAGCACTTCTCTTTTTTATTATTAAAAAGCTGGCATTAGACTTGCATTATAAATACCTCTCTAGAAACTTTATACTCCTTTTCCTCCCTCCACAGGTGTTGCCCTTAAATCTTATCTTTTGGCCTTGAAAGTTTATAGCTGTTGTTTTTCACTTGTTGGTTCTTGGTTTTTTTTGTTTTGTTTCACTTTAGTTCTGTAGTACCTACCCATTAATATTTTTGCTTTGATTCTAGCAGTGTACATGTATCTGTATAAAAAATAAAAGAATGAAGCAGCCTAAAAATAGGATGCACCAACAGCATGTGGTTCCAAGCAAGTTGTGATTTTTATTTTGAGACAGTGTTCCACCAGAAGGGAGGGAAGGGCTTACATTCACAGACAGTAAGTAAGGCTATGTAAGGAGCCACATTCACTTACCAAGCCTGCTTTCTGGCTAGGTTTGTTTCATTTATTTGGAAGTCAGTTAAGAATGTTGGCCTTTTTAACTATCTAAAACAGGCAGGCAATAGAAGGATTCCTATTAATGCAAGGTAAGTGGTTAGAATGTGCAGGTGGCCTATCCTGCCCCGTCTCCTGCTACCATTTTAGTCCCACAGCTGGGTAAAGCCACTAAGGTGCAGAAACTCCCATGTACCCTCTCTCTACCTCTGGACACACCAGCTTCTGCTTCAGCCTATTAGTTTTCTTCAGTTAAGCAAATGACAAGAAGTATTAAATGGGTAGATTATTTATTTTACAGGATGCCTAATGTGAAATAAGGAGTTCTTTTTACTCTTCTGCTATAGAGAGCAAAAGGTAATTTTTATCTTAGTAAGGACTGAGTATTCTATTTAGCAAATGTCCCACTGACATTGATACCATTTTTGCTGCCTGTTATTTACCAAACTTGAATTCAGTGTTTGTGAACTTGATAGTGTTTCCCTTTGAAAATTCCCTTCACATTCTGATTAAACCAGTTAACTACGCTTCATCTACAAAGAGTGCAATCTAAGCACCTGTTACAAATTGTTATCATGCAGGTAGGTTAATTATGGCTGATTAAATGTTGAACAGTTCAAAAACAATTCTGCTGCTTGGTGTTTAGATTCAGTCCCTCAGAGAGTCTGTGTTTGCTGAAATACTAACTCTGAACATGCTTTGAAGAAGTTAAAAAAGAACAAAATGGAGGAAAAAGTGCATTTTCTATTTCCAAAGACATAATTCAGTCATTAGGAACTGGACAGAGTATAGGAAAGCAGCAATTCATCTAGAGTTTAGAACATCTTGGATCCTTGTAATTAGAGTACTAACCATGGATTTAGGCTCCCAATAGCTGCTATGTAATAGAGCCCTTTAATACTTTAAACCCCCTTTTTGGAAATACAAATTGGACTCCCATTATCAAACTCCACAGTCTATAGCAAATATATTAAGGGGAGATGTAGTTTAGTACTCAGAATATTTAGTTTGCAGTTTCTGTAAAGGTTTGAAAACTAGACAAATTTTCACAAAGCAGAAACTTTGAATTAAAATACGTGAAAAGAACTCAGACTGAAAATAACATGTTTTGGTTTTGTAGACTTGTGCTGATGAAATAGTGTTTCGTGTAAACGTTTTCTGTTGTTGGCACATTACTAGAGAATGACGGCAGCGACATTCTCAAGAATATATCTGATTTATTGAGGTCAGGTTTCCTTGGCACGTCTTTTTCCAGTTGGTCAAGGTTGCAGATTCCAAGAATTAAAAGGAGTTTCATTTAGAATAAATTGATGTCTACTGATAATTTTTTTAAAATGATCTACCAAAGAATCAAGGATTTCAAATGCTAAAGAAGTTGTTGAAAAAAAGATTTTTAAACAAATTAACTTTAACAGGACATTACAAACTCCAGTTTTTACTTTTTGATTGATAGAACCCATCCCATAATATGCATTTGGGCAAAGAACATATATTAAGAAAAATGTAGGTGTTTACTGTTATTTAGAGTTTAAAAGGTGGGGAGATGTTAGCTATTTTTAAGTGGGACTGATGGAATTTCCTCTCACAAGGAATGCCTTTTTAGCTTCTGTTTGTGGGGATAAGAGATGTTAACTGTTCGCTAGTTCTACCATACAATTGAAAGGAACCTAATGAATTTACAAGTTTAATACTCAGAAAAAGTTGTGAACTGCCCTTCACCAACACAGTGGAACAAGCAGGTCCCTGATTCATGGCATTGCCTCACAGCTATAGGACAAGTATTCAAAGACCCAGATCTTTTTTTAAATGGAATAAACATATATATGTATGTGTGTGTATATATATATATATAAATTAATATGTATATACATATCTTAGATGTTAGAAGAAATAAAAATGAACCCTTTGAAATTATTTGACACTATAAAAAATAAGACATAATTGTAACTGATGTGAAATTATGAACATCATTTAATTACACAAAGCCTAGAGAAAAATAGGGAAGTTCCTCTTCTTGGTTTAACATCCTGGTTCTCCCAAGAAGCAAGAATGCCAAGACTGCATACCTTCTGTATCTACCTAGTCCTCTGCTTAATATCTGTTATTAAACTTTCTTAGAATAAATTCCATTCCTATTTTATCCACCATTCCCAGTTTGTACCTGTAAACCTACCTTGGAAGTGGCAAGCTAACTGCTGATTTACTTCATTGTTTTTATACCAATCCTGAAAGACAAGACCCTTTGCTATCAGTGTATTTAAACTGAGTTATTTTGTTATATGTATACTTAATAATTTGTTTTCAAAATATTTCACTCTTAAATTATCGTTAACATTTTGAGTGCCAAGAATTGCTAAGTAACTATGTAACATATATTGAAGAGTGTCATTCTCCAGCAAGCAAGCAGTCATTAATAAGCAAAAATGTAGTGCTCTTGGTATATAGCTACTCTAGGTGGTACACTCGACACTTCCTAAAAATTCATATAAACCCTCTCAGAAATTGATTAGGATATGATTCCATTAGTGAATTTTTTCATTTTTGTCATGTAAGCTCAATTTTTTTTCCTTTCATGTTTATACCATTTCGCTCTGGGAAATGCTGCAAACCCTATTCTGACACATTGTAGTGATTTCAGTTAATAAAGATTTTTATTTTAATAACTAAGATGTCTATCCTATGCATAAGTTATATGAGAGGGCATAACAAATTATTGGACAAGTAGAAATTTATTAATTAAGCTCCTTAGACATTTTGAATGAGAAAAAACATTTTTAAAGGAACTACATTTGTGTTTTTTGCCAAACCGGTACAAGCTAGAAAATGCACTAGGGACTGAGTGACCTGCCTTGTTCATTTTGCCACTGGATGATGTAAGTTAAGAATGGAATTGTTAACCCTAACTATATATTTTCTTGACTTTCATCAGTTTCTAAAATCTAATTCAAGTGTTTGGGGTTTTGTTTGACATGTATTTATTGAGTTCTGTTCTTAGACCAGGAGCTAGCTGCATGTTGTGCTTATGAATGGCCAAGAACACAATCATTGGGAAACTTAATGGCTCAAGACCTTCTGAATCATTTAACTTATTTTGTATGTTGCAAAAAAAAAAGTTTATTTTGCTTGAGAGTCACATTTTTTTATAACTGTACAGCTTTTAAGGGAGGGGAGGTGGAAAAATACCCTAAAATAGGATGTAGATTTTTACAATTGTGTTTATGCTAGAACATCTACAGGTGCATTATGTAATTAAACCTAAAATTGTTTAAAAATTTGTGCCATGGTCTTTTTCATTATCCTGCCCTTTAGCAGAGTTGGTGCACATCAATACTGCTATATGGACAAGCCTTGAAATTAGGCTAATAACCCTGTCTCCAAAGCTTTAAGATCATTGCATGAAAATTACACACACACATACACATACGCACATATACACACATGTAGACATATATACACAGATCTAGTTTATATTAGTGTAAATGGATCTTCAATTTAAGAACAGCTATAATAGCCCAAATTTGGCATTTAGCAGCATATTCTTAAAAGTGCGTGATTTTCGTGATGCCTAACTAGGGTATTCTCAGTGTTGGTCTGATGTTTTGTTCTCTTATCAAAGTAGAGTCTTGATAATGGTATCTGAATTATAGCTTGCCCAAACCTGCCAGGAGGTTTTGTATACACCTTGAAAGGATGTGTCCTGTGCTGGGATGGGGTTTGGGAGTGGAACAGAGCTTGGTTTCTTTGCAATCTGTAAAAGAAGGAGAAACTAGAATTGTTTGATTTGGTTCTTGTAGACTCAATTCAGTAGACTTAATTCCACAGGAATATCTGTCTGCTGGAGGCATGGCAGGAAGGGATATCAGATTCAAATTCCAATTCCCTTCTTACTTGATAAAAAGTATTTTGAAATCTTGTAAATCTGCTGATTCTAGAAGCCTTATATGGCACATTTTACCATAAGTTATATTGACACCTTTGTTTAAGTGCCATTACTTTTTTCCATCTGATAATTTACCATTCTAATTTCTCACCTTTGTAGCGCAACTGTATTCTTGTAAAGAATTAAATCCATAACTTCTACCTAAGTTACCTGTATCTATTGTCAGTTAGTGTAGGATGTCAGTTTCTTTGCTCTCCTCATCCGTTCAGAAATGAAGCCTGGGAATCATTTATTTCCAGGCAAGGAATACAAATTTCAGATAAGAATTTGTAGATGGCTTATGTTAGATTTGCATTTTAATTTTAAAGTAGTAGCTAGGATCCAGGGAGTGTTTAATCAGAATGCCTCTTGGATTTTCAGACATGCTTATATGAAATGCTTTATTTTCCTATGCATAAAAAATTATTCCTGGAATAGGTTCTCAGAATGCTTTATTTTGTTTCTAGAAGATGAGAGCTAAAGCAGAAACTCCAAGATTAGCATAAAACTCTTGAAGTAATAAGGAACGTGCTATTAGTTAAACAGGAGAAGCTGGCATGCTCTCTGCCACGTATGACATACTGCATGTATCGGGGTGGGGGAAGAGATTTGAAAACTGGAAATGTGATTCCAATAATGCACAAAGTAAATTTTGTGCATAGAAAATATAGGAATTCCTGGTAGCTTAAAGCTTCAGGGGTTAACTGCAGTGTATGAACACCTAGTGTGTTAGAATTGCAGTGCATAGTTGTTTAAATACAATATTCCTTGTTAGTGACAACCAGAATACATTGTGGCTCATGCCAATATTTTTGTTAATGAAATGTTCAGTGTCTCACTATAGTCTGATCAAAACTCTTGGTGTTATAAGATAGGCCCAAAGCTATTTGATGGCTATTGGCCTAATTGTGTAAATTTTCTTTCAAAATGTTTTATTATAATACTTCTGTCATTTCTTTCACTTAATATATGTCAATTGTCATAATAAAAAAATTAAATAATTTGATGTATTTAGCATGATGTGTTTGCAAACTTAGTTTATTTTAAACTTTGTAGCACATAGAAAGTTAAGAATTTTCATTAAGTTGATGAAGGTTGAAAATTTTTATCACCCCAGGAATAGATGAATTGTTCTCTTACTATCTAGAAAGTAAATTTGCAAGTGCATCAATTTCCCCAAAATAATGTTTAAGGCTATTTGCCAAGGATGTGAATTATAGATATTAGAAAGCTATTCTTGATTTCTATCTTTAGCCTCTGGAGAACGGACATATTAAAGAGGCCTTGGACTTGTTCTGTGTGGCCCTGTGGGAGCACAGAACTAGGCCAGAGGGCAGAAGCCGTAGGCAAAAGCTTTCCGTTTATTCTATGGAAACTCTTTTTTACAGAGTTCTCTAATAACTTGGATGTGAACTGTCACCAATAGGGGATGTTTGGGTTTAGGCTGAACTGCCATTTGGCAGGACTATGATAGATCAACACATTTAAAAAGGGGTTAGACATTTAAGGGGCCCTTCCAATCCTGAGTATAATTCTCATCTACAAATGTTGATTTGATAGATTTTCCTTACTCTTGGAATACAGTAGGATGCACAACGAACTCATTTTTTCCCCAACAAACTAGTGGAGTTCATTACTTGCAGTTCTCATTTAAAATATTGATAAACTATTTAGGTAAAGAACTTTTTGGATCAGAATTTCACTTAGTGGAGTGAAAGCTGATCTATGCTGGCAAGAAATGACCAGCTACAGTGCTGCTTAGTGATTTATTTGAAATGTTCACTTAAACTGAATTGGTCAAATACGAGTGAGATGCTGTGTTGGAGGCTAAGGGTGACAGCGCTGTGGCAGCCTTGAGAGAGTTCAAAGCTCTTTTCTGGAGCTGACAGTGGGGTCCAGAACATGACTGTCGACCCACATCCCTTTCAGGTTATGAGACCAGAGAATGTAAAAGAGTTCTTTTCTTTTAAAATCTGAGAATTGGTCTACTATACTGTGATCATTTAGTAGCGGTAGAATTATAAAAGGTAATGAAAACTTTCTAGTGAAACTAAATTAAATGTTGGGTGAGATGAATGCTTGTGTGTCATTCTGATTCTTCAATCACTTTGCATAAGCTCTTTAAGGTCCTAAAAGTCTAAAATGAAAAAAAAAGAAAAAACACTCTAAGGAAATGTGAATTCATATTTGCAACATTAGTTTTACACATAAAGTCATCCGCAAAGCAAAGTCAACTAGGAACTTACTAGTTCATGGTATAGGTCACGTATAGCTTCCTTATTGTTCCTCTTTGCCCATTTCAGAGCCACTTTATCCACACTCGAGCACCCGTCCTTCTCTCCAGTCTCCAAGGAACAGATGTCACCTCTGTTTTTGCCACATCCCCTCTGCCTGTGTCCTTGATCTGGCCCCTTCCCTCTTGCCTGCTCTGGGTCTTCCCATCTCATTGATTTCTCTCTGATCTCCATCCCTCTATATTCACTTTCTCAATACAAAGCTCTCCCTTATCATGGAAAACAAGTGTCATCCTGTCTCCCATCCAATCTGTTTCCTACTTGACGACCAGTCTTTAAAATAAATAGGTTATAGAAATATTAAACTATATTTGAAAACTCTCACTGAAATGTCAGAAATTCCGAAGAGAAACTCTAGGACCCTAGCAGGCTTCTCAAGAACATACCTGAACTCCATCATGAGGAACAACTGTTACAGAAAGCTGAAATTTACAATATGGGAGATGGTCCTCCCTTTTCCCTGCAATTGTTTCATGTTTTTCTTTTGAAATGTCCATTTTCTTTTCTCTTTGGCATTATTGCTTGCTAGTGGGATGCCAGTAATTGCATCTTTTTTTTTTTTAAGGATGAATTTTGAGGTTAACTAGGGCTTACCAACATCAAAGAGAAGCAAGCTGACTCAATTCTAGAAAATCAGAAAGTTGGCTTCAGATTCAGACTGATTGAGAAGGCAAGGCTGAAATTTTACTGGGAGATACTATACGCAGAATCAGGACAGTGCCAAAGAGGCAAGGATGAAAGGCAGGGACCCACAACCAGAAAAGGCACATTGGAAGGGGAGAGAAGGCTAGGAAGCAGCCTTCAGGATGACTGTCCTCTCCATGACACAGCCACTTTTAATAGTCTGGATGTGCTTATGCAATGGTTTCCAAAATAAAAGTTCTTGTCAATTTTATTTTAAAATCTTTCTTCTTGGTTTTTAAAGCTGAGATATAATTCACATGCCATAAAGTTCACCATTTTAAAGTGTACAATTCAATGGTCTTTAGTATATTCACAAGGTTGTTGTCACCCCCCAAAATAACCCCATATTATTAGCAGTCACTCACCATCCCTCCCCACCGAGTCCCTGGCAACCACTAATCTACTTTCTGTCTGTAAGGATTTGCCTATTCTGGACATTTGATATAAATGGAATTATACAATATGTGGCCTTTTGTGTCTAACTTCTTTTATTTAGCATGTTTTCATGATTTCACCTATATTTTAGCATGAATCAGCACTTCATTCCTTTTCATGGATGAATAATATTCTATTCTATGGATATACCAAATCTTGTATATCCATTCATCAGTGGAGAGATACTGGATTGTTTCTACTCTTGGGCTATTAAGAATAATAAACATTTGTGTACAAGTTTTTGTGTGGACATATGTTTTCAATTCTGTTAAGTACATAGCTAGGAATGGAATTACTAGATTATATGGTAACTCTTTGTTTCAAGTTTTAAGGAACTGCTAAACTCTTTTACACAGCATCTGCATCTTTTTACATTTTAGCAATGCACGAAGGTTCCTATTTCTCCACATCAGTAACACTTATTGTCAGTCTTTTTTTGTTATAGCTATCCTAGTGGATATCAAGTGGTTTCTCAGTGTGTTTTCGATTTGCATTTCCCTGATGATTAATGATGTTGAACATCTTTTCATGTGCCTACTGGCCAGTTGTAAATCTTCTTTTCAGGAACATCTATTTAAATCCTTTGTCCATTTTTAAATTGGGTTATCTGTCTTTTAAATTGTTGAGTGTCCTTTATATATTCTGGATACCACACCCCTACCAAATATATGATTTGCAAATATTTTCTCCAATTCTGCAGGTTAGTCTTTTACTTTCTTGATGCTGTCCTTTGACGCACAAAGGTTTTTCATTTTGATGACATCCAATTTTTTTCTGGGTTTTTTCTTTGCTTGTGCTTTAGATGTTTTACCTAAGAAACCACTGCCGAATGCAATGTTACAAAGATTTATGTTTTATATTTGTAAGAGTTTTATAAGTTTATGTTTAGATCTTTGATTCATTCTGAGTTATTTTTGTATATGATGTGAGGTAAAGATCAAAATTCATTTATTTGCATGTGGCTATCCAGTTGTACCAGCACCATTTATTGAAAAGACTGTCCTTTTCCCCACTGAATTATCTTGGAATCCTTGTCAAAACTTAATTGACCAAAAATGTATGAGTTTACTTCTGGACTCTCAATTTGATTCCACTTATGCATATGTTCATCCTTATGCCAGTACTATACAGTTTTGATTATTGTAGCTTCGCAATAAGTTTTGACATCAGGAAGTGAGTCCTCCAACTTGGCTTTTTTTTTTTTTTTTTTAAGATTATTTTGACTATTCTAGGTACCTTGAATTTTCATATGAATTTTAGGTTCAGTATATCAATTTCTGTCAAAAAGGCAATTGGAATTTTGATAGGGCTTACATGTAATCTGTAGATCATTTGAAGGAATATTGGTTTCTTAACAATAGTAAGTCTTTTAATAAATGAACATGAGATGTCTTTCCTTTTATTTTAGGTCTTCCTTAATTTTTTTCAAGAACGTTTTGTAGTTTTCTTTTGTTAAATATATTCCTATGTATTTTATTCATTTTGATGGTATTATAAATAGAATTGTTTTTCTTAATTTTATTTTTAGGTCGTTCATTGCTAATGTATAGAAATACAACTGATTTTTTACTCAGGAATAAACTTAACCAAAGAAGTGAAAGACTTGTACACTGAAAACTACAAAATGTTGCTGAAAGTAATTAAAGAAGACACAGATAAATGGTAAGACATCCCATGTCATGGATTGGAAGACTTAATACAGTTAAAATGTTAATACTATACACTAAGATATGTTTTCAGCAGAAATAGAAAAATTAATCCTAAAGTTCATATGGAATCTCAAGAGACCCTGAATAGCCTAAAGAATCTTGAAAAAGAAGGAAAAAAGTTGGAGGACTCACGCTTCCTGCTTTCAAAACTTACTACAAAGCTACAATAATCAAACAGCATAGTAAAAAGACACATGGCACAAAGTCAGCCATATAGACCAATGGAACAAAATATAGAGCCCAGAAAAACCCTCACATACATGGTCAAATAATTTTTGACAAGAGTGCCAACACCATTTGATAGGGGAAAATACAGTTTTTTCAACAAATAGTGCTGAAAAAATTAGATATCCACATGCAAAAGAATGAAGTTAGGCCCTTACCTAACACCATATGCAAAAATCAACTCAAATGGATCAAAGACCTAAATGAAAGACTTGAAACTATAAAAATCTTAGAAGAAATCATAGAGGAAAAGCTTCACAACATCGGATTTGGCAGTGATTCATTGGATATAACACCAAAAACACAGGCAACAAAAGAAAACTAAAACAGATAAATTTGACTACATCAAAATGAAAAACTTCTGAACATCAAAGGACACGAACAACAGAATGAAAAGGCAATCCATGGAATAGAGAAGATATTTGCAAATCATATATCTCATAAGGGGTTAATACCCAGAATAGATAAAGAACTACTACAACTCAACAACAACAACAAAATCTGATTTTTAAATAGGCAAAAAACCTGAACATACATTTCTCCCAAGAAGATATACAAATGGCCAACAAACCAATAAAAGATGCTCAACCTCACTAATCATTAGGGAAATACAAATCAAAATCACAAGATATCACCTCACCCAGATGGGTCTCCCCTGGACAAATATCAACCACTTTACATAAGCTCAGAAGTATCCTATTCCTTTGCACCTTGTTAAGGACATTTCAGGCAGTCATCCCTGCTAAGTTCTTTATCTTCCTTCTTTCTCTCTCACCTAAATAATTGCCATCAGCCTACACACATGCTGTAATATTCCTTGTTATCCCTAAAACAAACACACACACAAAAAGCAGAAACAAACAAAACTCTACCCTAATCCTTTAACATCTTTATTGACATATAATTAACATTCCACATAGTTCATCCATTTACTACCCTGATTCTTTACCTTCCTTTCTAGCTACCAACCCCATTCACCTGCACTCCTTCAAGCCAAACTTCTAAAGAGGGTTGTCTGCCCATATGGCTTCCAAGTCACTCTACATACCTTAACAGAAAAGCCAAAACTATAAAGTTTCTAGAAAAAAATAGGATAATATTTTCACAACCTTGGAGTAACCAAACATTTCTTAGACAGGATATTAAAAGCAATAACCATGAAAGAAAATATGAGTAAATTAGGCTTCATCAAAATTAAAAACTGCTCAACAGAAGACACCATTAAGAATATCCAAAGGCAAACCACGGACTGGGAGAAAACATTCATAACACAGGCATCTGACAAAGTATTTGTATCCAGAATAAATAATTCCTACAACTCAACAATAAAAAGACAATCCAATTTTTTTAAATTGGCAAAAGATTAGAAAATATACTTAACCAAACCAAATATATATATATGTGTGTGTGTATATATATACACAAACGGCCAATAAACACATGAAAAAGTGCTTTAACACCATTAGTTATCAGAGAAATGCTAATTAAAACCACAATGAGGTATACTACACATCCACTAGAATGGTTAAAATGAAAAAGACTGACAGTACCTAGCACACAAGCCCTCCATAAGTGTTAGTTGCTATTTTCTTGTTAAAATTATAATAATAATAAAGATTGTTATTATTACTGGATATGAAGAGTGAAAGACTAACCTGGGTTAGCATAGAATACAAAACCACTATTTTCTTTTATCTAATTTATTTTCTCACTTTATGATTTTAATTTTTTAATAGTTTTTTTCCTGAGTTTCCCCCCCTTCATGTTTTTTTCTTCAGCTATTTAATTTTACTTGTCTATCTGTTTATTCATCCACTACATTATAAAAGTTAACTTTAGCTCACACCAGACTCCTGACATTGTCCCAGTATGTTAATAGAGACCTTCTCAAAACCTTAAATTCAAGAATATGACAGCGTATATCATATCCTCTCCTCCCACCCCCTCCCCAAAAGAAAGAAACCCACACAATGAAGTATGGTTTTGTGAGAGTGGTAAGGTAGGTTAAGTCATGGAAAGAGGCAAGAAAGCTAAGTTGAGTGTCATTGCAGGGCAGTCACCTGGGCTCATTTATCACCTCACCATCTGTCTTAGAAATTGTTACAGATTTGAGGGATAATCTGTGGCAGGCTATCTATGAATGCCAAGGGCCTGCTGTACATAGCCCTTCCCAGATTGTCCCTGCCTACTTTCTAGCCCCACCATGCCATCATGTGCCACACACAAATTCTTGCAGTTCTCAAGCATCTCATGCCTCTTTTGTGCCATTGAATGGAATCACCTCCACTCCTTCTTTTCCTTCTCTGTCTTTGAACTCCTCACTCTCAAGTCCCAGTTCTCCATGAAGTGCTCTCTGGATTCTCATGCAGAGCAATCCCATGGCACTTGGGTCTGTGCAGACTTCAATACCACACTTACCACACAAGATTATAATCCTTCCTGTATCTCTTATCCCAAAGACTATGGGGCCTCTGGGTTCACTGAATGAAGACCAATTTGGAGGCTCTTACAACAGTTTAATTAAGAGGTGACATGGCTTGAAGTGGGCTGGAGGAAGAGTGAGGGGTCAGGTCATGAGATAGGAGTTAAGAAATGACAGGACTTGGTTGATCGGAGGCATTAGAATGTAGTGGTTGAAGGGTGTAGGCTGTGCTGCCCAGCAGCTTAGGTTCTAAATCATACTCAGCCACTTGGTGGCTATGGACCTTGGACAAGTTACTTCAACCTTCTTACTTGTTTTCTTATTTGTAAAATAGGAATAATGACAGCATTTATTTCCTAGGGTTGCTGTGAAGATTAAATGAGTTGATACATATAAAGTGCCTAAAACAGTTAGTACCTAGCACATAAGCCCTCCATAAGTGTTAGTTGCTATTTTCTTGTTAAAATAATAATAATAATAATAAATATTGTTATTATTACTGGATATGAAGAGTGAAAGAGAGGAAGGAAATAAGGCTAAGTCCAAGGTTTCTAACCTGAGCAACTAAATGGAAGGTGGTATTTTTTCATAAAACAGGACATTGAAGAAATAACAGAATTGAGTGAGAAGATTGTAAATTCAACTTTTTTTTTTTTTTTTTTTTGCTTTTTTTGCTTGCAGAATCTTAGTTACCCAACCAGGGATTGAACCCGGGCCACGGCAGTGAAAGCCCAGAATCCTAACCACTAGCTACCAGGGAACTCCTGTAAATTCAACATTTTTCATTAAGACTTTATTCTTTCAGAGCAGTTGTAGGTTCACGACAAGTTTGAGGGGATGGTACAGAGATTCTCATATACTCCCCCTCCCACTCATGATAGCCTCCCCCATTATCTACATCCTCCACCAGAGTGGTACATTTGTTACAACTGATGAATCTACATTGACACATCATCACCCAAAGTCCATACTTTATAAGTTCAATTTTTGATAAGTTGAATGACAGGTGCCTGTGGAACTTCCAAGTGGAGATGTCTAGTAGGCTGTAGGGTGTAAATGTCTGTAGTTCATGAGACAATTCTGGGATGGAGATACAGATTTGGGAATCATCCACACAGGGTAATTCAAATAATGGGCATGGATAAGCTTGCCAAGTCAAGTGTTTAAGGAGCAGCACAGTGGCTAATACTGTTCAAGGTTCTTTCTCTTTCTCCTCTCTTTAGTTAGTGTATTAATTATCTGTTGCTGTGTTTACCCCAAAACTCAGTGACTTAAAACAACAGCTATTTGGGACTTCCCTGATGGCCCAGTGGTTAAGACTCTGCACTTCCACTGCAGGTGGCTCATGTTAGATCCCTGGTCAGGGAACTAAGATCCCGAATACCGCGTGGTGCGGCCAAAAAAAAAGAAAAGAAAACAAAAACCCAGCAGCTACTATCTCACAGTTTCTGTTGGTCATTAATCTGGGCACAGTTTAGTTGGGTGCCTCTGCCTCAAAGTCTGTCCCAAACCTGCAGTCAAGATGTTTAGCCAGGGATGCAAGCATTTCAAGGCATATATAGTACTACAAAGCTCATTAAAAAAAAAAAAAAGATGAAAAATCCAGCATATCCTACCTGTGGTTACACTCTGTAACTTCCAAGGCTAAGTGAGAAGAGGCCATGCAGCTTCTATCAGTCTATTTCTTGGGATACTCAACTTCGAAACCCAGCTGCTGTGCTGTGAGGAAGCTCAGGCCACAGGGAGAGGCTATGTAAATGTGTTCCAGCTGATAGTTCCCACAGAGGCCCTAGCTGACAGCCACCATGTGTCCGCATGTCAGTAAGGAAGCCTCAGGATCTCAGGATCTATCTATTCCTGGTACATACTTTCCACTAGCTCTCCTTCTTTCAACTCCATCTCTGCCACATCGTTGTCACTAAGAGGAAATGAAGAAATAATAAGGGTAAAGTGCTTAGAACAGTGCCTGACACATAACACCCAGTTACCATTAGCTAGTATTAAGATTATTTTAGAAGTTTTTCTTGCTCTTATTACTTTGCTCTTCGGTGCCTAACGAAGAAATAAAGCAAAAAATCCAAATCTAGTGGATTAATTCTTTTCCCTTCAGCGCCCCATCTGCTTACTGACATAACTAGCTCTTCACCTAGAATTAATTACCTCTTTGCGCTCGTTTGCCCGTCTGAGACCAGGGGATATGTGACTCGTGCACTAGGACGGCCTTAGGACCTAGACTGAGGTCTGGGGCGTGGCTGTTGAGACGTGAACAGGCCTAGATGAGGAGGGCGCAGGTGAGAAGAGTAGAACCCAGTTAGGAGACCTCCGACCTGTAAATCAGTGTGGTCTCTACTTCCTACGCAACCTCAGGCAAGGACTCCCTGTCTCACGGTTCCGCTTCCCCTTCTGCAGAAAAAGTAATTTATTATTTGTGGTGCTTCCTCTCTCACAGGGTTGCTGTGAAGACCCTGAGGTAGGATTTCGGAGAGAGAACACTCCGTTATTGCAAGCCTGGAGCCTCAGAAATGGGAGGGAGAGAGAAAAGGGAGTCACGTGACAAACTCGGTCCTCTCAGGCCTCCAAGAGTTTGCCCTAGAACGTCTCATTTCTATGGTAGATGGCGCTGGAATTTCCGGGGCAAAGATTTTGCTCTTCCGGGGTAATTGTTACCGCTTCCGGGTCGGGACGCGGCGAGCGGGGTTTGCTGTGCTTTAGTTTGCTGTTGACTCGTGTTTCCGCGCTCCTTGTTGCAATGAGCTTTCTCAAAAGTTTCCCGCCGCCTGGGTCGGCAGAGGGGCTCCGGCAGCAGCAGCCAGATACTGAGGCCGTGCTGAACGGGAAAAGCCTTGGCACCGGCACCCTTTATATCGCTGAGAGGTAGGGTCTCTGGTCCCGAGTTCTGGCTTCCTGCGCGCCTCCTTCTCCACGGGCGCGGGCGGTGCGGAGGAGCGGGGCGACACCACGACCTCTGGGGCTGCGGGGCGGGGGAGCGCGTGCTCCGCGTTTCCTTGGGGGTGCCTCTGCTGGGGGTAAGATTCGACTGTTCCAGTGTCGTCTCCTCGGAGCCTTCCTTTTTCCTCATTCATTATGCTTTTTACCCGCCTGTTTACCCGAGGTTTGGTGGGGTGTTGCTCTTTATTCAAGGTCTCATTTTAAGGTTTTGAGTTTCCAGGCCCTGAGTTAGAGTCATCAGTGTGCTTGCCTTCTTGATGAACAGGAGCGGGAGGTGTTGCCCTGGGCAGGATATGTAGGTTTAGAGCAGATTGTGCAGCATTTTTAAAGTTTGGTTAAGGAGTATAGGTTTTCTTCTGTGGGTATGGGTGGGGAGAGGAACACCTTCAACGCCACGCAGGTTGGGGTTATATCCAGAGGGACCTGACTCTCATTTTCATTCCTAGAAGGAATTGCCCTTTTATTTGCGTACCTGGGGCACTTTGTACTTTCACAGTCAGATAGACTTGTGTTAAATGTTGAGATTGTAGAATAGAGGTTCCCATTTCCATGATACACGGTTCCATTCATCTTCAGGCCAACAGTGACACATTGAATCCTTCTGTCCTTCAAATGTCTCTGACTTCTGCATCAGTTTTGTCTACGTCCAGAGAAGATTCTCTGCTTCTAAGAGGTCACATGATTATATTGGACCCACACAGATAATCCAGGATAATCTCTCTATTTTATTGTCAACTGATTAGTAACCTGAATTACATACACAAAGTCCCTTTTGCCTTGTAACATAACACATTCACAGGTTTGACACCAGGGGATATTGGAGTCATGGGGGCCAAAATTCTGCCTACCACAGAGGGCACAAAAAGATGTAAAGAACCCTTGGTTTAGAAGGAAATCTAGTCACTGAGCAAAGCTTAGGCTTTTGGCCAGTCACTGAGATAGGAAATATGGATGGGAGGAAAAGCAAGTTTGGGGAATGAGTTTGGTCTGTATATGTGTGGATTAATTGCACATATGAGCATGTTTCTTGGGACAGTGGTGTTAAAGATGGATAGATTAGATACCCAAGAAGAGAAGAGGACCAAGGGTAGAACCTTGGGGACACATCTACACTAAGAGGTAGGTTATAGAAGAAGAGACTTGAGAGGAGAGGAGCAGTCAAATAAAATATCTGAAAAGCACCTATTGGGTATTGACAAGGAGACCTTCAGTGATCTTGGAAGAGCAATTTCTTTTAAGGGGTGGAAAGTGGAACACAGATATGTTCCTAGCCCCTACTCAATACCCTTTTTCTCCATGGCTTCTCTGTGTATTCACTCTTCTATAATATAAATCCTGTTTTGGGAAGGTCCTATACTTGTCTTTCCATTTGGAAAAATTTCAAACCTAAAGAAAAGTTGCAAGCGTTGTTAATTAATACCCATGGCTCCTTTGCAAAGATCCATCAGTTGTTAACATTTTGCCACATTTACCTCTTTCTCTTTTTTTTCTGAGCTTCTTGAGAGTTGCAGACATGTCATCACTTCACATGTAAATACTTGAGCAAAAATCTAAGAATAGGGACATTCTCTTGTATAACCACAATAACAATACAGTTATCACACTGAGGAAGTGCAGACTCCTTTTTAGCTCTTATCTGTTTAAAAAATTTACTTATTTCAACTTTTCACTAACAAATCTTTTTCTTTAAGAAACTATTTTTATAAAATATACATACAAAAAGAATATAAATTATAAATATATGGTTTAAGGAATTATAATTAAACTGACACCTGCATAACACCTCCAGGTTAAGAATAGAATATTACCAGCACCTTGGACACCGTTGTTCGTCCCTCTACTGATTGTTAGAGTTACCTCCTTGGTCTCTTTCCCTTTTTGTTCTTTCCCACCTAGCATTTCCAAATCTTGATAGACTCAAGATCGCAATAAACTGGGAAGGCTTCCTAGAGGATGTGACAAATGAGGATTAACAGTCAGGTGAATGAGGTGGGGCTAAGAGGAAACATTATAATTAGAAGAAACAGGATGTTCAGAGGCAATGGTGAGAAACAGTATTGTGTGTGCCAGGGTATATATCTGTGTGCACACATGCACACACACAGTTCAGCAGTTCTTCATCTGAGGGACCGAGGGAGAAAGAGTGGAAACATAATAAAGCTGGAGAAGGAGGGAGTCATGTTTATGAGCTTAGCTTATAGCCCAAAGGTTTTGCAGAAACTATTTTAGGATTTTAGGCAAAGAGGAACAGGGTCTGATTTGGTTTTAGGTAGTTTTTCAGATGTGTATTGAGAGATTTAGAACTCTTGGGCTTATTTTCAAAGCTTAGTTTTCATAGAAAGTTGACTTTTTGTCCAAATAAGGAAGGGAACAGAGGCATGAATCATTCAAAATAGATCATTTTGAAACAAGTGAAATAAAATATTTAATTAATTTAAAACTAGGTATCTTAAACTTACAAGTTATGCTCTTTTTATATCTTATTCCAAAATTAATTTAAAACCAAATAATTAAGCCAGCCCAAATTCAAAACCTCTCTTACCTTTCTGTCCTGTTTTTCTCCCCACGCCAGGAATAAAGTACAGTGATATTCTTCTGCAAAAGCATTGGAGGTTAGCAAAACATTTCTCTGCATCTTTACTGGCTTCCTAATTCTTGATTTTCCCGTATGTGACTCATGGTTTCTTTGGGACTGGGTATAGTTAATTAGATATTTTGGTTTTGAGGGCTTTTCTTCTAGAATATATGAGAAGAGAATAAATAAAAATGAAAACTTAGTAATCAGAGTAAACGTTGCTTTTAGCTGAAACTTTCTTCTGTAGAGTACATAATCCATGTTCCTGCATAAGATTATGAGAGCTCCATATGAAATGCTGTGGTGAGGTAGCATTTGTGTTCTGCCAGCAGTAAGGAACTACAGAGTAATTATGTGCTTTTTAAAGTGAAAGCCATAATTTATAGGCACTGAATCTATGCTTATATTTCAGTTTTTCCAGCTCCTAATTGAGTCATTAAAGAAAGTTTTGTGGCTTTGGTATTTCAAATCATTTTGGACACCGAAATTTGGAATACTCCTTTCTGACTTGTGATAATGCCAGGGGGTTATTGAGCTGAGAAAAAGGAGTTTATTTGCTTAAAGTAATATAGTTTTAGTAAGGGACTGGCAATATTTCTGTGATACATGAGCACTATTTCTTCTACACAGTAAGAGGAAAGCAGTGGAGGAAAGGCCCATAGAACACACACAATCCAATTACAATAATAAAATCTATTTCTTTGGACCCAGTGGGATGAGTCATTCTGGAAAATCATTTGTAGAGCTTTTACCACTTCAAGCATCTTAAGATTTATCACTTTAAGCTTCCCAGATTTTCTTTTTCTCTTTTTTTAATAAGCATGTTGAATGGAAATCTTTCTAAATGACAGTGCATATTTTTTGCTTTCCTTTTTTTAGTGTACAGTTCCTTATGTTGTTTTAGTGTATTTACAGAGTTGTACAATTTTACCACAATCTAATTCTGCCTTTGCTTTTGATAAGTGAGGGTCAAGTGTTGCACACTTGTGCTATTAGACGTTGATTTCCTTTAGGGACTAAGGTATAAAGTTCAGCCTCGCCTTACATCAGATATGAATGCTCTCAGACTGCTGTACTGTCATTGTTCCTGCACAAGGGAGTCCTGGGTTCTACTTTTGTATTTGTTTTTGCTTCATTAGAAATAAGACCACCAGGCTTGTTAGAGTTGTATAGAAAATAGAACGACATGGGGGTTTTATTGCGTTAACCTCTTTTTAAAAGAAAAGCTTCACTGAGATAATTTACATAGCATGCAATCCATGTATTTGAAGTATACAATTAAATGGTTTTTAATCTATTTACAGAGTTGTGCAGCCATCAACACAATTTTATTTATTTTTAATTTTTAATTAATTTATTTTTTTTGGCAACGCCACGCAGCTTGTGGGATCTTAGTTCCCTGACCAGGGATTGAACCGGGCCCCGGCAGTGAAAGTGCCGAGTCCTAACCACTGGACCACCAGGGAATTCCCAACACAATCAATTTTAGAATATTTTCATTCCCCCCGCAAAAACTGACACCCATCACTTTCTATTTTCCTCCAGCCCTGTGCAACCACTATATTGCATTAACTTTTATTTCATTAACATTTTTTGTGTGGTTTCTTAAGCATCTTTTTCCTACTTTTTTTCCTGCTAAGTGGTGAAGTATTACCAAAAAATTAGCCAGTCTTTGCTCAAAACTCAAGGTACAGATTTTCTTGATATATTTCCTTTGTTATACCAATAAAATATTTACATTAGACCACTTTTGAGGGAAAACTAGATGTTGCTTATTTGTGGCTTTCTGTTAAAGCTGCAGAATAAATGAAAGGCTTCATAAAGTCTGCCTTTCAATGTGATTATTATTTTCCAGCTTGTGGTATGATTACAGCCATTTCATGTATATATCATTTAATGTAGGATTAGTGGAGAAATTAGTGATTCCTAGGTATTTATTGCATACTTACATGCTAAGCACTATGGTAGTGGTTTTGAAGAATGTTAAATAAAGGAATATGACAAGTTTTGTCGAGTAGCTCACGTTCTGTCAGGGTACAGATAAGATTCTTTACCACAGAGTTAGGTGCTCAATAGTATATTACTGAGCATAATTACAGTTTAGAAAAAGAAGAGATCATTATGGACTGGAATAATTGTAGGGAGGGCTCTTGGAGTGGCTGAGACTTATTCAGATGAAGAGGATTTGCAAAAGCAAAAAAGGTGCCTGAAGACATTCCAAATACGAACAAGCATAAAAAGGCATAGAAACACACAGTCACTTTTCTGTGACTTAAGAAAAATTGCATTTCAAATCTGTTTGAATAGAGGAAAATTAACTATAACAGAATTGGTCTTAAAGAAATTCAATTCCTGCTGTTGAATTTTCTTATTTTAGGAATATTTCTAAACAGTATGCTTAAATTTATTCACATGTATAAAAATGTCCAAGCTGAACTTTTATAAACGTTAGGACATTAAATTAGGATTTAAGTTCTTAAAATAATCTACTTAAAACATGTTTTTCAGCCGCCTGTCTTGGTTAGATGGCTCTGGATTAGGATTCTCACTGGAATACCCCACCATTAGTTTGCATGCAGTGTCCAGGGACCTAAATGCCTATCCACGAGAGCATTTGTATGTTATGGTGAACGCCAAATTTGGAGGTATGTACGGTATTATTTAACCTTGAGCTTCCTTTGGTAGTATATTATATTTCAAAAAGCAGTCTCTGATCATAATCAATGTAATAAGCCATTGACTTATTTCGGATAATACTTTCTTAAGCAAAATTTCAGCACAGTAAAATAATTTGGCCTTTTTTAAAAATTTATTTTATTTTTTATTTATTATTTTTGGCTGTGTTGGGTCTTTGTTGCTGCACACGGGCTTCCTCTAGTTGCGGCTAGAAGGACCTAATCTTGGCTGTGGTGCGTGGGCTTCACATTGCAGCGGCTTCTCTTGTTGCGGAGCACGGGCTCTAGGTGTGCAGGCTCAGTAGTTGTGGTGCATGGGCTTAGTTGCTCCGCGGCATGTGGGACCTTCCTGGACCAGGGATCGTACCCATGTCCCCTGCATTGGCAGGCAGATTCTTATCCACTGTGCCACCAGGGAAGCTCATGGACACTGCCTTGTATTTTCTATATACTTGGACTTAGAATTATTTAGCTATTGTGTGTTTGTATTTCTAGTTTTTCCTCTTGAGTTTAACTGTTTATTCTTTCTCTTTGTAAAGACATTTACATTTGGCACCCTTAGAGGCTTGGATCAGTGTACTTTGCTTCTAAGAGTTTAGGATAGAACATGTTTTGTTACAGAAATGGTTCTCAGTGGTGGACATGTTGCCCTCCCCCCATATTTGGCAATGACATTTTGATTGTCATGACTAGAGGTGGAGAGGAGTGCTACTGGCATCTAGTTAGAGGCCAGGGATGGTACTAAACATCCTACAATGCATAGGACAGGCTCCCACAACAAAGAATTAACCAGTCCTAATGTCAGTAGTGCCAAGGTTGAGAAACCCTAGGGTACAGGATTCCCAAGTCTTGCATAAACTACAAAGATTCATAAAAATCTAGTGTAGTTGATGAAAGAAGCAAGAAAGATTTTAAAAATCCATTTTTTTAGGCTGTCCACAAAAAGTTGTAAGAATTCTGAATGAGAAACAAGTTAGGCATGAAATAGAATCTTGTGCTTGATTTTTGTAAGTATAACTAAATAAGAAGTTTATATAGTATATTGTGTTAGTTTAATATGTTCATCTTTTGTAGAAATGAAGAACTTAGGGGTTGAAAAGACAATTGTCACATCTTTAGTAAACTTTTGCTTTTAAAATAGTGGATTGCTTTTCTTTGAAATAGCACATAAGAGACAATCCCATGAGTTTTCCTATTGAGCTATTGCTCCTTCAATTTGAGATTTTAATATGGTTTCAGATATAAGATGAACATTTATATTGTTACACAGGTGTGGATCCTATTTTCCCAGCCTTCGTTCCTCTGGTCCTGATTCAGACTTTTTTTTTCTCTTTGGCTTACTTCCATTAACCTCTAAAGTGGACCATCAGCTTATTGTTGAGAACATGAGATTATTTTTAAAATGACTAAAAATACATTCCCATTTTTGAAAATTTAGAAAGTTTTAAGGAGACAGAGTGTGGCAGCCACTACTATGATCCAGCATGAGATGATGAGTGTTTGTCATGGTAGTATTTTCTTTTCCTAATTGTAAAAATGCTATATTACATTTCTGTTTACTGCCTTAAGATAGATTCCTGCAGATATAAAAGAAGGTGTTAATTAATAGTAGTTATTTCTAGGGAGAGGACTAGAGGGTAGGGACTTTTTCCTTTGAATCCGTCTTGACTCTTTTACTTATTTTTATACCAGCATGAATTACTTTTTTTTTTTTTTAATTTTTATTGGAGTATAGTTGCTTTACAATGTTGTGTTAGTTTCTGCTGTACAGCAAAGTGAGTCAGTTATATGTATACATATATCCCCTCTTTTTTAGATTTCCTTCCCATTTAGGTCACCACAGAGCACTGGGTACAGTTCCCTGTGCTATACAGTAGGTTCTCATTAGTTACCTATTTTATATATAGTAGTGTATATATGTCAATCCCAATCTCCCAATTCATCCCATTCCCGCTCTGCCCTTGGTATCTGTAAGTTTGTTCTTTACATCTGTCTCTGTTTCTGCTTTGCAAATAAGTTCATCTGTACCATTTTTCTAGATTCGACATACAAGTGATATTATACGATATTTGTTTTTCTCTTTTTGACTTATTTCACTCTGTATGACAGTCTCTAGGTCTATCCACGTCTCTGCAAATGGCACTATTTTGTTCCTTTTTATGGCTGAGTAATATTCCATTGTATATACGTACCACATCTTCTTTATCCATTCCTCTGTTGATAGACATTTAGATTGCTTCTGTGTCCTGGCTATTGTAAATAGTGCTGCAGTGAACATTGGGGTGCATGTATCTCTTTGCATTATGGCTTTCTCTGGGTATATGCCCAGGAGTGGGATTGCTGGGTCTGAGTTACTTTTATAATTTGAAAAGTGATATCCATTCAGTTATAGAATAATAATTACAGTATGATACTACTGTTTTTTTAAATGCATTGAAAAAGTTTGGTAGTACCATAATGTATTCAACTACTTAGAATTATTTGGAACTCTCCAATATTTTTGTATTTTAGTTTTTACAGAAGACACCTCTATTATATTTGACAATTTAATAACATTAGAAACAGGACAGAAAACGTCCTGTTAAATCTGCTCTTTAAAACTGCTAACAGTGGCCATTTAAATTTTTTTCCTTTTTTGCTTATCTGTATTTTTTCATTATTCTGCAGTGAACTTGTATGACTTATAAAAGGTAAAAAAAATTTAGTGGATACCCCCTTATTATTGATTCCTATGAGTAGAACTGCTGCATTAAAGGTAAACATTTTTAAAGCTCTTAACATATATTGTCAAGTTGCTTTCCAGAAAGTTTATACTTTCAATACCTCTCTACCTTATCTTCATCTGTATGGAGAATTAACATTTTTTCAAAATGGTAACTGTAATATGCTAAACAAAAGTTATATTTTTAAGATGATTGGTTGAACATATTTTGGTGGTTTTGGGGTCTTTTTAAGTGTTTTATTGACCTTTTTTAAAAAAATTTTTATTATGAAGTAATTCAAACATTGAAAAGTACAGAATAATAAAAAAATTTCCATTATTTAATATCCAGTGTAAATTCTAACATTTTTCATAATTACTCTAGTCTAAAAGAAATAAAACTGTATTAATACTATGGAAATCTTTTTTGTACCCCTCCCCATTTCGTTCCTAACTCTGTCTCCAGAGTTCATCTTAAAGATGGTGTGTGTCCTTCTTGTCTATGCTTTTAGATTTTTACTGAATATGTATATACCCATAAGCACTCTAATGGTTCTCTTTTGTGTTTAAAATTTTAATGTAAGTGGTATATATATTCTGCAACGAGCTCTTTCACTCACTTATATTTTAAAATCTCTTCATTTTGGTACATATAAATCACATTTATTCATTTTCAGCTGCTATCTCTCAAACACAGTATGACCAGGTTACAATACATCTATTTCCTTTTTTTAATTAACATTTATTTTTTATGTTTTCTATAGTACATATAGTAGTTCAGTAAACATTCACGTACAAACTCCTTGTGTACACAATATGTAGTTAAATGAGGAATTTCTGGGTAGTAGGATAAACATGTCTGGAATGGTTTTAGCAATTTCTGCTTCCACCAGCAGCATGTGCTAGTTCTCTTTATTGAACATTTGTATTTTTTTCTTGCCAACAGACTTTGTTAATTTATCTTTTGGGTCAGTTAACTTTCATGGGCCTTAGTTTTCTCATCTGTAAATTGTTGGTGATGAATCACATCAGTGGTTTACAAACTGCTGCTGAACCCCTTGTTTCAAGGTGAAAGAAGCAGACATGACAATGGAACTCTACTTGATAGAGGCCTGACTGTATCGGTTTCCTCACCCCCACCATGATGTTGGGGCTTGGAATCCCTAGGACTCAAAGTACAGTGTGACTAGACCAGAGAGACTATCCAGAGTCTTTTTTAGCTCTAAAATAACAATGTTCTTATAATTTGAAGTAAAAAATTGCAGTATTTAGATATATCAGTAAGCATCCTTTAAGAAATTCTTTTAGGCTTCTATTTTTGAAAACAAATAAGCAACATCATTAAAAAGCTATTTTTTTATTCCCTTTCTAGAAGAATCAAAAGAATCTGTTGCTGATGAAGAAGAGGAAGACAGTGATGATGATATTGAACCTATTGCTGAATTTAGATTTGTGCCTAGTGATAGATCAGCCTGTGAGTATTCTGTAGAGTTGATTCTTTTCCCTTTAAGTACAAAGCATTCCCTCATCCCTCCCCCCACACACTTACCTTCACCCTCATTACCTCTGTTCTGTTGCTTTTTCTTCATTTTAGCATCTGTAATATCATTGAGGACCAGATAACTATTAATATAAAGATTGTGAATGAAGTGATAGTACAGTAGATGCCATGTTGCCTGGTATGTTTTGTGAGTGGAGGAATATGTTATTTTTATGGACTTGATGCTGTTGACTGAATCTCACTGGATAGAGGACAGAGGACTCATGGCAATTCCAAAGTGGAAGATGCCAGGATAGCTGGAAAGAGCCCTGCCAGCTGAGGGGCTTCACCCTGAGGCCAGTGGTCTGACCAGGACACTGACACTTTTTTTTTAGAAAATCCAGCCAGGCATGAAGGGATGTCAATAATGTTTCGAAATGAACTCTTAATTATTTTGTGGCGTGTTCATTGCTATCAAGCACTTTTCAAGATTGATTCTCCTTGGAATTTGGCAGGTTTTGTAAATGTTGTGACCCTAGTATACCTCATGTCTACTCATTAAATTTATTTGCCCTGATGGTTATTTTATTAAATTTTTATTGTACATTGGTCAGAAAAAAATTAATTAGAAATTTTTAATTTACTTGTTCAGTGGAGGCCATGTTCACTGCAATGTGTGAATGCCAGGCTTTGCATCCAGATCCTGAGGATGAAGATTCAGATGATTACGATGGAGAAGAATATGATGTGGAAGCACATGGTTAGTGAAGTGGATTTTTTAAAGTGTTTGTGTATGTGTTTCATTTTAAGCATCTATTTGTATAGGATATAGGATTATAGTTCTTTATATCTCTAAGTATCCATATAGCTTGGTTTTTAATAAAAGCGAATGGCACAATTCATGTCTAAGCCAAATTAGAAAATTTCATGAGCTTCCGAGGCTTGAGAGCAAAAAATAGAGATTACTCAGGGGAGAAAGTAGATAGAGATAAATGGAAGGAAAGAAAATGATAGGATAGTGGGTAGTCGGGAGAGTCTTTTAAGTTGATGCAGTTGCTCTCAGAAAACAAACCTTCTCTCTCCATTGCTTGGAACCTGTGTCATCTACATCTTTAACATAGTCCATCAAACACCTCATTGCCAAAGTAATTTCTTTTTCCCAGAACCATACTTGATTTATCTAAGAATATCTCCCTTTACCTCCCCAGAGCATAATGCAGGCACTAGCTTGGTGTAGAGTCTTGTTACTTGAGGTGCCTGCTGTTCTCTTTTCTTTTTCCCTCTGGTCTCATGTATACAAGTTTGGCTCTCTAAAGCCTTTTCCTCCATATGTACCACTTCCTGGCCTGAGAACACTCATTTCTGGGATTCCCCTTTATATATCTAAATACATTCTCATCTTTGCTGAGATTTTGGGGTAATTTAATTTGTTTTTTTTAAATAAATTTATTTATTTTGGCTGCATTGTGTCTTCGTTGCTGCGCGTAGGCTTTCTCTAGTTGCGGTGAGTGGGGGCTACTCTTTGTTGGGGTGTGTGGGCTTCTCATTGCAGTGGCTTCTCCTGTTGCGGAGCACCGGCTCTAGGCGTGCGGGCTCGGTAGTTGTGGCTCGCAGGCTCTAGAGCGCAGGCTCAGTAGTTGTGGCACACAGGCTTAGTTGCTCCGTGGCATGTGGGATCTTCCCGGACCAGGGCTCAAACCCGTGTCCCCTGCATTAGCAGGCGGATTCTTAACCACTGCGCCACCAGGGAAGTCCCAATTTAATTTTTTTAATCCTGTATTTTCCAGAATTTCTGATTTTTTTAAATTAATTAATTAATTTTTGGCTGTGTTGGGTCTTAGTTGTGGTGTGCGGGCTCTTCATTGTGGTGTATGGGCTTTTCTCTAGTTGTGGCATGTGGGCTTCTCTCTTGTTGTGGCACACGGGCTCCAGAGTGCAGTGGCTTGTTAGTTGCAGTGCACAAGCTCTCTAGTTGAGGCATGCGGGCTCTCTAGTTGTGGGGTGCAGGATCAGTAGTTGTGGTGCATGGACTTAGTTACCCCACGGTATATGGGATCTTATTAGTTCCCTGACCAGGGATCGAACCAGCGTCCTCTGCATTGCAAGATGGATTCTTAACCACTGGACCACCAGGGAAGTCCCCAGAATTTCTGATTTTTTAAAAGGAGCATGTATTTTAATCAGTAAAAAACACTTACATGTAAAATTCCCACCTTGGGTTAATATATGACTTCCTAACCTTAGGAACACCCTCTTTTCCTTCTAGTCTCTGGACATTTGATTCTTTGGGAATTGCTGTTTACTGGCTTGTTATGTCTTGGAATCTCTTCTCATCCTAGAGAGTAGAGACATTTTCTTTGTATCTCTGTCTTCAACAGATGGCTGATATATGTATGTTAAATGAATGTTGAGTGTTTTCCTGGAAGCCTTTTTTCATTTTAGCTTATCTTCAGTAAGTGCATTATTGATTATCTTTTTTTTTTCTAATTGTTTTATAGTAGCTTAAAAGCTTTTTATTTATTTAGAACAAGGGCAGGGGGACATCCCTACATTTTATACCTATGAAGAAGGATTATCCCATTTAACAGCAGAAGGCCAAGCCACACTGGAGAGATTAGAAGGAATGCTTTCTCAGTCTGTAAGCAGCCAGTATAACATGGCTGGAGTCCGGACAGAAGATTCAATAAGAGATTATGAAGGTGAGTACACAGAATTAACTCTTTATAGCGTAGGAAGCAAAAGTAGAATTACATAGAATGGGAATTCTATGTAAAATTTTTTTTTTAACTTTTTTCCCTAACTACAAAGATAGTCTATGTTCATAGTCAAAAAAATTTTTAATGGGCACAGGCAAAGAAGAAATGAAAAATCAAGTAGAATTCTAATTGAGAGACATCTGTTACTTTCCTGCTGCATATCTTTCCAGTCTTTTTGTTGGCTTGCTTATGTAAGTGTATGTGCAGGCACACATTGATGCTGCCATTTTAATTTTTTAAATGAATTCCTGCTTGATTATGTGCAAAACTAGTCAGTTGATTAAGAGGGCTAGACAGCATTCAAGAAACTTGGGTTTTCTTTTAGTGACAGACATTTGAACCTTACACAAGTGGCTTTAACTGTTTCATTTGTCTCATATTTGTAAGCCGCTTTGTAAATATTTTACCTGTTAGACTGGTTCCCTTTTCTAAGTGTCCTATTTCAGTTAGAATCTTAATGTATTTCTGTTGACTCAGCCTTTACCATTTTTTCCGTTATCCAGTCCAGTACTGAGTTCTATGGATTTTTCCTTTAAATGACTTTTCAGATCTCTTTGCTATAACTACTGCTATCCTTCAAACCTAGGCCCTTTTCTTCTCACACTGGATTTACAATAGTAAATTTTTTGCCTCAGTCATTCCTTCCTCCAGCTCACTGTACCATATTAATCTTCTGAGAACACTCTGTGTCATCCCTGTATAAGGATGTCCCCTCAGTGATTGTCTGATACTCACCATATGAAGTTCAAACTCTTCTCTCTGACTCTGAAGAGACAGCTCTGTCTCCGCCCCACTTGTCTCCAGTCTTGTTCCTACTACCCTCAATAAAACATTTAGATAGTGCTCTTATGTGCCAGGTCCTGATTTAAGCACATTATATGTATTTGCTCATTGAATCCTTCCAAGAACCCTCTGGTAGATGCTGTTATGATCCCCATTTTACAGATGAAGAAACTGAGGCACAGAAAGGTCACATAGCTAGTAAGTGGTAAGAGGATTAAATGAACTAATATGCAAAAACAATACGCCAGGCACTGTTATGAGCATTTCTTGCATCTTATATGTATTCATTTCAGTATTTAATGTTGCTGCAGTCTTAATACTTCTAATTTTTAGTGATGCAGAATGTTCTTAAAGAGGGTTACCATGGTTTTTCTTTTATTGGTACATTTATGTTTCTCTCATAATGTTGTGATCAGTATCTCCATGCATATAGAATTCGGACCTGGGGGTCCTGAAGTTCTGGGATATTTAATTTGGAAAAACTTAGGCTTTGGGTCACACTGTTTTTCCTTATGTCTCCTCTCCATTTTAAGCCTTAGATCGTGAGCCTCTAACGCAGGCTTTAGGGTGAGATGGCTCAGGTGATTTCTAGTTCTCTGCCAAACTCTTAGCTGAAAGAATTCAAGATATTACTTTTTTTATTATAATGATTAACTGAAGAGTACCCTTGGACACTGAAAAATCTTTCATCACTGAAGGTTTTTTGTTGTTTTTAATTGTAAAACTCCTTATTTAATGCTTTGTAGCAAGTGATTTTAAGGTCACAAACACTTGTTGCTAAAGTGAGATTTTTGGGCTTGTATTCCTAAGCCTCATTAGCATATGGAGACTTGCCTATATATAAAACTTCTTCAGCCTGTACCATTCTCTATCTTCTAAAGTCCTGGGTACCCATATCACTCTCTTGCCATTTATTTATTTATTTGACCTGTGCATTTTCTTTTTTTTAATTTATTTTTAAAATAAAAATTGTATATATTCAAGGTGTACAACATGATGTTTAGATATATACATGGTGAAATTTCTACTGCTGGCATTTCAGTGCTTTGTGTGTTTATTTATGTAAGAGGTGTTTGTTGAGCTACAGTGTCAGGTACAGAGAATACAGGAGTGCTCAAGATGCGGTTATATCTATCAATGGCAATCTAGTGGAGAGAAAAATAAATTAACTAATTAGGTAGTTATAGTACATTGTGATACAGCATTGAGATATAGGGGAGACTTGAGGAAGTGTGGAATCAGAGACTGGGCCTGTCACTCAGCTTGGATAGTCAGGGAGAGATTCAAACTTCATGGAGTAAGTGACGTTTAAGCCAGAATCTAAAGATGAATAAAAATGAACCAAGTGAAGAGGGATTGCATACAGTTTGGGGAGAGAGGCAGGTAAAGGGATCAGTCATGTGCAAAGGTTCAAGAGACCATTTAGCTTTGGGGAACTGAAAGTTCATATGTCTGGGACTCTGAGTGTGAAGGGTAGTTATAGCAACAGATAAAGGCGGAGTAGTGAACTGGGCTGTATATTAAAGGAACTTGAAAGCTATGTTAAAGAATTTCAACTTATGCGTAGGTCATTTGGAAACTATTGAAGAATTTTAGTTTGATTAGTGTTTCAGAAGATGACTCTGGCTATGATACAAAAAATTAATTGCAGAGGGAAATACTAGAGGAAAGAAGACAAACCGTGTTAAGTACTTTATGATTTAAATTAGATAAGAGATAGTGGCCTAAATTACGGAGCGGCAGTGAATGTCAAAAGACAACAGATTTGAGAGATATTTAAGAGAAGCAACAGAAGTTAGAGACATGGTAGAGGTTTCTGCGTTGGGCAGGTAAAAGGTATCCTTTTGCAAGACTCTTTGGAAAGAGAAGCATTTTCTATGTGGAAAGATGATGAGTTAATTTTAGATAAGTGTTGTTTTTGCATGCCCTGCTGGATACCAAGGTGGTGGTGTGCCAGTGGGCTGCGGGCAGAAGCCAGTTTGTGGTGGACTAAAGAGTTGAGGGGTGAGTGGGAAGTGAAGAAGTGGGGAAAGCGGCTTTAGGCAACTCTTTCCAGAGGGCTTTTTTTTTTTTTTCTTGTCCTCCCCCCTCCTTTTTTTTCAATGAGATAAGAAAAAGAGATAAGTAAGAACCTCGCTCTACTTAGTCTTCTCTCCTGAATTATGTTGTAAGCTTATGAAGATAGGACTTCATACCTTAAAAAAAAGTCACACAGTAAACACCTAGCACTGTTCTGTGAAGAGAGAACAATGGATGCTTACTGCATTTGAAAGTCCCTTCCTAGTGTTCTTTCAGTGTTCAGGTTGAGAATTGCGAAGTAAATGTTAAATATATAGACTAATTTTAACTTGGCCTAAATCCACAGGTGGCATTTTTCTTTCTCAGTTTGTTCGTTGGTACTTTTAATTTTCAAAAGAGAAAGAAACTGCAACTCCTACAAGCAGGGGGCACTAGCTTCCTTCTGGTCTAACTATGAGCTGAATCTTTACCTATGTGAAGTGCTTAGTAGACTGTTGCTCAGTGGTTAATTTTTTCTTCAGATGGGATGGAGGTAGATACTACACCAACAGTTGCTGGACAGTTTGAGGATGCAGATGTTGATCATTGAAAATGACTGATGCTGCTTTAGGGTGAGTAGTTTATTGTCTCCCTTGTCACTGAACATGAAAATCATGTGAAATAATTGATTTTTATTTTCGTAATTGAGGAGAACTCTATAAAATTAGCAGTTGTGGAAAAATGTTAGTTATCCATTTATGAAATTATTTAAAATTGTGTAGGTTTTTTCCCTAAGAAATCAAGATCTGCCAACATGGTAATGTTCAGGTTAACATTTATTGAGCACTTATTACATGCCAAGCACTATGCTAGGCATTGAGAGTACATGGAAGAATAAGACACACCCATCTTCAGTGAATCAGGAGAAGGACATTACCCTTTGTTCAGAAACAGAGATTTCCCTGGTTGGCTCAGGTGGGAACAGCAGAGCCTGAGGTCATGTCCTGTTCTGCTCAGTCACCTTTTCCCACTTGTGATGTTTGAAACATTACCATACTCATCAAAAAACACAATGCAGAGATTTGCTGCAGCTCACTACTTTTCAGTTGAGGGAGGAAGTAGAAGTCATTCCAATCTGAGTTTAAGCCTTGAATCATAATCTTGTATCAGTTTCCCTCTTTTTGAATATAATGGAGGACCAAGGTCCCGGGCACTTCAGCGTTAAAGGCTGATTTGCCAAACCATATCAAGTCCATGTACAGTTGCCCAAAAGCTATCATTTCCTGAATGAAGCTATCAGTTGCTTCATTCTTGCTTTTCTTGACAGACATGAGCTCACTGCCAGTTTTCTCTCCTCTGACACATTCTCATGAGCTTTGCCTGAAGTTTGTTCCTGACTGTTTGTTACATGCTACTCTGAGAAATAAATTGTCCTTTGTCAGTTTGAGTATCTCAACTGTATGTTAAATACTAGCTGAAGGTCATGTAGCTAGTTTATATCATACAGAGCTAGGATTAGTAATTAGCAGCCCTTCCTTTAAAAACTCTAAGATCGGGAATACCCTGGCAGTCCAGCAGTCGGGACTCCGTGTTTTCACCACCGAGGGCCTGGGTTTGATCCCTGGTCCAGGAACTAAGATCCCACAAGCTGTACAGCGTGGCCAAAAAAAAAAAAAAAAAACTTAAGATTTTTACATTGTTAAATTGTTGTTCCACTGTCCCCTTTACAACGTCCTTCTACTGCTGACCTTATAGCATTTTCTTGAATACTAGCTGTTTTCCATTCTTTGAGTACTTATACCCAGGTCCTTTGTTTTATTAAAGCATATAGTAATAACATGGCAAGATTTATGTATTTTGGCTTGAGTTTTATACCATTGTCAGTCATCCAATTAGGTTGTAAGATCCCTTGTTTTTCAAGTTCCATTTACCTTCCAGATTATTGCCATTGTGAATATAACATCGCTTCTTATAGTACCCATGAATTGTGATAATGGATCTCTGCCTTCCTCTTAGATGCCAGTGAAACTATTAGAAAATAATCTTAAGAGTTCTGTGATTTAATATCTTTTTCTTTAAATATTTATTTCCACAACATTTACTTCTGTCATTGGTAGCCATATAGTTTAAAATCAGCAATGTCTCCTCTGCAGTTAGCTAAAATTATGTGTTCACGTTGCTGGAGCTCTGTTAACATTAATTTTCAGATCTCACAGTTCCAGATGTCAGTATTTCACTATTCTACTTCATGGGAAATCTTTCAGTACCAATACAAGTCTTCTTCCCTTATTTCTCAGATTCTTATTTATTACATTCTTTATAGCATATGGATTTTTTCAGTAACTTTTATTGAAACTGGAAAACAGTTTTTGATCTGGCTTTAACATATTTCTTCTTGAAAACAGACTATTCAGAGAACACCAACTACTCTACTAATAAGATTGAGAAACTTATTTGGTATGTCACTAATGGTTACACAAATGGGATGTTACGGTATTTTCCTGCCGAGAATTCTTAGGATTCTTTGTAATGCAATTTTATGGTGAAATAACTGTAAAATAGCCCAGACTTTCTAATGAGCTGATGATTTGTTTTCTGTTCATTTTGTGCTACAGCTGGAGCAGAGAGATACTTTATTCATAAAGTTTATATAAGTTCTTCATCTGGATAATTGACCTCAATTCCAAACAATGTCTGTAAATTTTTAATCATTTAAAATTACATTTGATTTTGAGGAGTGAACAAGGAATAATTAGAGTGTATATGCAACTATTAAAAATGTCAAGATAATGGAACTAGGACCTCTCAATGCATGAGATAGGGTGGAGGGGAAGGCACATGAATAGTGGAATCACAACTCTACCACATACCAGCTGTGTGTCTTTGGACAGGCGTATAACTTCTCTAATTCTCAGTTACCTCTTCCGAAAAATGAGGATGATAGTAAATACCTGGCAGGATTGTTGCAAAGACTGAGATATAGTATATCTAAATCCCTGGCACTCTTGACTAGGCATTTAATAAATTAGCTATTATTATTATAAACACTGTAAACCTTTTGTTTTTCAGATTCTGCTCATAACTGTAGGAGAGAACTTGGTGCCTCTTCCACTGTGGAGTGGGTATTGATGAAAGTCTTTTTCCTTCTCCAAAACTTGCCTGAACCAGTTCTTTCTTGAGACACATTATACTGAGACAACAAGTTGTCACCAGCACAAGAAACTATGACCTTTATTAACAAAGGTGAATTAACTTAACCAAGAGGGTATTTGTAGTTTATCATTTACTCCAACACTTTGTGTCTAGGTGTACCCTCTGTAGGCTTATAATTGCTGCCTTCACTATATGCATCCTCATAACCTAGCAGGACTACATGGTGGAAATGCACTGGCACTTGAAGGTGTAGGTAGACTGCATGGGAAAGAGAGGGGCTGAATACAAGATATACACCTTAGGGCCTAAGAATACCCTTACTCCTTAAAAAAAGAAAAACAGATAAATCCTGGCCTATGCACAGTCTCCACAGGGATAAAGGTCTTTTTACTAATTGGGAACCAAGATTAATTAACTCTAGGGAGCCTTTTCAGAAACAGCCCAGCCACACATACTACCACTAACACAAGTGCTTTTGCCTAGCCTTTGCTCCTTTCACCATGTTTCACCAGTCTGTTCTCTTATAACCTCTTAGGTTATATCCTTTCATTTCCAACCTCTTAGGTCAGTTTCTGTAAAAGAACAAGTGAAATTGGGATGAAGTTCTCAAAGTACTTCAGATAATTGTTTTGTCTTTGTAATAGCTTAACAAATAAATCTAGGTTTTCTATATTATTGTGCTCTCATTCTTTTTTCTTTTAATTAATTTTTATTGGAGTATGGTTGCTTAACAATGTTGTGTTAGCCTCCACCGCACAACAGAATGAATCGGCCATACGCATACAGATATCCCCTCCCTTTTGGACTTCCCTCCCATTTTCATTCTTGACTAAAACCATTAATGAGAAACGTTTCTTAAAAAATTAGTGTTGGCAAAAACTGAGCATCTTGTTGGTCTTATTTTTGTTTGACTTTTGTTGAAACATGAACATGAAATAAGTAAGAAAATGGTATAGTTAGAGCTTCAGGCAAATGTTTAGTAGGGCAAGGTCATAACACATTTCAAAGGGATTTCTGCTTCCACTTGAATCAGGAGTACTTTCTCATAGCATACTTTTCAACTCTCAGTTTTCTGTTTTCACAGACAGCTGGCTAGTTATCAGGTTGATTTGTAATTACAGGTTTATACTTGGACTTTATGACCTTAAAAAGAGGTTAAGAAAGCTATTCACAATTACTTGGCTAATTAGTGACTAGTGTGTCACCACTAAGCCCAGTGTTCTTTTCAGCACTTTTACTTGGTTTCCCTCATCTTGCATGGTAGACTGAAAAAAACGAATATTCCTTTTCCTGACCAGACTCTCATAAATACTGAATTTGTTACAACAAGCAAATATAAAGACCGCTTGGAAATGGGAACTGAAATTTACTGAGACCTTCTCTGTACTGTCCTGGGTTCTTTACATGCATTATGCATATAATATTCTTAACCACTTTATGAGGTATAGGTGCTTTTATGATCCCACTTTAGAGATGAGGAAACTGAGTTACAGAGAGAGGTAAAGTAACGCTTGAGGTCACACAGATAGGGAGCTGTGATTTTTAAGCCTATGCTCCCAAATACCATTCAGCCTTACCATCTACCAACAGCTGAAAGGAAGCACATTTTCTCTTTACTGCAGGGTTTTCAGTGTTAAAATTTCAATAGACAGCACAGGAAGTTCCCAAATTTCTCTGCTACCAATCTCAGCAGCATTCATAATCCTATGCTAGACGTTTATCCATTCTTCAGTAAGCAGTCCGGGTATTCTTATGGGCTAATCTTAGCAATTCTATTTGAATTCCTTTTTAAAGTCATGCTTACATACTTGTAATCATGACTTTTAGTGAAACATAAAGTGCTCTTTGATAACATATCAACAAAATGTTGAGGTTCTGTGCACTGCTTCCTGTAGGCACTGCTGCGGTCGGCCTGGTATTGTGGATAATGCAGTCAGCTAAGATGCAGAAGACCAAGCATCTAGTTCTGACTTGGCAGACAAGATATTTAACCTCTCTGGACCTACTTCCTCATCTTTGTAAAATGAGAGGACTAGACTTTCAAAGTCTGAATGACTTCAAAAGTAATAGTAGGCAGGTGTACCCATAGCTTTGAGAAAATAAGAGAAAGAAGAAAAGATGAGGTCACACTTTTTAAAAATGAAATTCATAATGATCAGCAAGCCAACATTTCTTGATTCTATTTGAACTTAGTTTTAGGGTTGCTGGAATTGTTTACTGTTTCTTGGTGTAGAGGAAATTTTAAGAAAAGACATAGACATTCTGCCCCCATAGCTAGGGTTAGTGGTTGTCTGATCTAGGTTCTATTGTTTAAAATTGTATTCATTAAAATATCCCAGTGGATTTCTGCCTCCCTCAGGTCACTTTGTCAGATATTGATACTTTTCAGATAGGCTTGTTTAAATGTTTGTTGATTATGTATTTTGAGATCTTGTTGGGATCTTGCCGGTATTGTTAAAGATGAGGGATTATGCACAGATGATCATAGTATATAGCCCTTTATTTTTAGAAGACAAGTGTGATTACTCATTGTTCAGAGAAATTTTAGATATTTAGATAAAATTTTATTTATCTGCAGGATTTCAGATAGAATCACTATATAGTTAATTGTCATACAAGTCATATTTTTAAAGTATTTCTAGAATGGGTGAATCTGCATCTGGTAGCCATCTTCTGTGGCTAATAGATCGTAATTAAAATCTGAGAAAATCCCTTATGAGGATTCGCATAGAATTATTGCCATCCCTTGACAAAGAAGCTGAAATTGAAAAATACTTTCACTAGCATCTCACTCTGTCTGCTCATATCTACGTAAATAAAATCAATATCTAATGTCGGGGACTTAATAACTTCAGATGAGAAATCAGGACAACTTTGGGGAGAGCAGTGAACTTAGAATTGTTTTTAGCACAATTTTAAGAAGATAAAGTAGAAATACATAACTTGGGGGTGAGAAGGCTAATAAATAAAAGTGTATACAGGCTAGTTCTTAGGATTTTATTTTTGGATTATTTTGAAAATTGTATGAATCACTAACAACAGTGTGTAGAAGATGATGCAATAAATGTTAATTATTACCAAAAGTAGTTAATTCTTTCTATAACAGAAAGAAGCAGCTACAAATGTAATATTAACTCAGCTCTTAGAATACATCTGAGATGCCTGATATTTAAAATTCCACTGAGCAATTAAAACAGATGTGATAAAATTATGCATTTTTCTCGAAGGACCTTCAGGCCTTCACTGCAGGTCTCTACCCTTGCTCTACAAACAGGTCCAATGTACTTGCTCATCTAGTTTCTAGTCATGTAACAGGTTAGAAAAGGGGAAAAGGGGTGGTTGCATCAGGCATATCAATAGCATCAGTAAACAGCTGACAGAATTATGAAGAAAAGCAAATATGTATTACCCCAAAATATAGCAGTCTAAGCCTTCATAGCGTGTAATGCAAATATGAGAATAGTGTAGCAATTTATGTTCATAAAAGTATGACCAAAATTATCAGCCTAAATTCTGGTTGTAAATATCCAAATCTGGCTAATTTAAGCAGAAAAACAAAAAAAAAGGCTATCTGGTAGCTCACAAAATGGACATGAAAGCTGAAATAAACCAGGCTCAGAAAAAGGTTAGGAACTAGGATTGGTTTACATAAGATGTTGTGATTCCTCGGGGTGTTAGACTGATTGAATTGCTTCTGTGTCTTTGAGTCCCCACAGGGTCCTGGTTGGCACCGTGTGTGTTGCCAGAAGACAGGACTATCTGGCCCTTTCAGCTTCTGTAGTGGGAGGGCACTGCCCCTGCTCAGATTCTCACAGTGGTGGATTATCCCAAATAGAAAGGATGCTTGGATGCTGGCTTGCAAAAATTTACAGCTGTCTACTGCAACCCGAAACCTTAAAAAACAAACAAACAGAAACAACAACAACAAAAACTACAAATTGGGGTTGTATATAATTAAAGTTAAGAAAGGTTTTTATAGAAACTGAGGAACGTACTATTGATATTTGTCAAAGCTTAAAATGCACATGAGAGACCCAGAGACTTCACTTAAAGGAATTTATCGAAAAGATAAATTTGCACATTAGGAAAGTCATAAGCACAAGGATAGTAATTGCAACTTTATTTGTAAAAGACTGAAAACAACCTCAATGTCTATAGTTAAGCCTGGGTCAGTTATTTACAGTACCTCTGTACAATGGAAAACTATCCCTTAAAAAGAATTGGTTAGATACTATGTACCAATAATGAATAGGCTCCAAGATACATTAGATTAAAAAACAAGACACAGAGATATTTGTATCGAAGAAAAGGGGCTGGAGGTTACAATGGGGATTTTACGTATCATGTGCATATACATGATGCATAAGAAAGTTGTTTTTGGGAGAAGTAGGGGACTGGGGTAGGAGGGAGACTTGAGTTTTTTTTTTTCCCTGTTCGTGGGTTGAATTGTGTCCCCTCAGAGCGATATGTTGAAATCGTGACCTCCAGCATCTCAGAATGTGACTTTATTTGGAAATAGGATCTTTACAGAGGTGATCAAGTTAAAATGAAGTCACTAGGATGGGCCCTAATGTAATATTTACTGGTGTCCTTATCAGAAGGGAGAATTTGGACACAGAGACAGACATGGCAGAGGGAAAGCCACGTGAAGGTGGGGGATTGTAGTGATGCATGTACAAGCAGAGGAATGCCTGAGGCTACCAGAAGCTAGGAGAGAGGTCTGGAACAGATGCTTCCCTAGTGCCTTTAAGAGGGATCATGGCTCTGCTGACACCTTGCTTGGACTTCTGACCTCCAGAACTGTGAGAGAATAAATTTCTGTTATTCTAAACCACCTGGTTTATGGTACTTTGTTACGGTGGTACTAGAAAACTAACACATCTCCTGCATGGTCATAATTTTTATCTGAGGAATAGGGATCTGGGCTATATATCGTAGTTTAGAGTTTCAAAGAATTAAAAAATTTACAATTATCATTCATTGTTTAAATGCAAAACTCTGCAGGTAAAGGAAAAGTTGGTTATCATTACCTAACTTTATAAATAATTTGTGTTCTGAAATTTTTTTGGCATATTAAAAAGATTAATGTAACCTAGAGAATATTATGCTTAGTGGAATAAGTCAGAAAAAGACAAATACTATATGATATCGCTTATATGTGGAATCTAAAAATAATACAAATGAATGTATATGCCAAACAGAAACAGACTCACAGATATAGAAAACAAACTTGTGGTTACCAAAGGGGAGAGAGAAGTAAGGGAGGGACAAATTAGGGGTATGAGATTAACAGATACAAACTACCATGTGAAAAGTAGACAGGCAACAAGGATATATTTTGTAGCACAGGAAATTATAGTCATTATCTTGTAATAACTTATAATGGAGTAAAATCTGCAAAACTACTGAGTCACTATGCTATACACCTGAAAATAATATTGTAACTCAACTATACTTCAGTTAAAAAAAAAAAAGACTAATGTTAACACATACCCATATACTCACATGCAGCTAAGAAATAAAATTGTACAAATACAGTTGAAGCTCCCTTTGTATTCCCCAGATCCCAGTCCCCTTCCTCCTCTTCAGAGGTAACCGCTATCCCAGATTTGGTATTGATCATAACTATGTATGTGTTTGTATTTTTGCTAAATGTGTATGTATGCTATAAACACTATATAGTATTGGGTTGCATGGTTTTTTTTTAACTTTTATTAATTGAATCTTTCTGCTGCTTTTCCTACTTAAGCACTTTATTTTTTTTCAAAGATTTTAAATTTTAATTATTTATTTTGGCCACGTTGGGTACTTTGTTGCTGCGTGCGGGCTTTCTCTAGTTGTAGCAAGCAGAGGCTGTTCTTTGTTGCGGTGCACAGACTTCTCCTTGTGGTGGCTTCTCTTTTTGCAGAGCACGGGCTCTAGGCGCGCGGGCTTCAGTAGTTGTGGCACGTGGGCTCAGTAGTTGTGGCTCGCAGGCTCTAGAGCACAGGCTCAGTAGTTGTGGCACACGGGCTTAGTTGCTCCGTGGCATGTGGGATCCTCCCGGACCAGGGCTCTAACCCATGTACCCTGCATTGGCAGGCGGATTCTTAACCACTGTGCCACCAGGGAAGCCCCACTTATGTAAACCTTAAAGTTTGCTAGATTTTGCTAAACTGTTCTCCAAAACGATTGTAGCTATTTACAGTTCCACCATTAGGGAATAATGCTTCTCTGTACCCTTATCAATTTTTGATATTTCCAGACTCCTGAATTTCTGCCAACCTGATGAATATGAAAGTAGAATTTCATCAAGATTGTAATTTCCATGTTCCTGATTATTAGTGAAATTGAACACCTTCCTGCTTTGTACATTTGACTTATACATATTTTTTGCCCAGTTTTTTTTTCTTACTGATCTGTCCTTTATATATTCTAGATTCCAGTCTCCTAGTCTGTGTCTTGTCTTTTCATTTTGTTTACAGTGTCTTTTAAAAGCAAGAAGTTGTGGAATCCTGTGTGCTTTTAGAAGCTAGGAATTATTCCTTATGTAGGATGCTTTCAAGTGTGGTTATTCTAGCCCTAGCATTCTAATACAGTTTTGCTACAGTGTGTTTTTAAATAATGTGAACTAGCTCACAAGTGATTGCTAAGTAGGGCAGTGATGTCCGTATAACCCAGAAATCACATTGGTTCATGTGCAGTTTTTCCCAGCACATTAATATTTTGCACCAACAATTGCGTACAGTTTTGTAATAGTTAAATCGAAGAATATATGCCTTTAAGTCTGAAATAGAGAGCTGTTGCATGATTTGATTGTTTTAATAGGATCACTCTGGTAATAGAAACAGGAAGTTATTGCAATAATCTGGACAGGAGTAAGTAAATGGAGGCTTGACCAAACTATGCTAGTAGGCCATAATGAAAAGTATGAAAGCCTACTACCCTAGAAAAACACATGTACACAAGAAGACCTGCACAAGAATGTTTATCACATGCATTGATTTAATAGTGAGTAAGTACAAATACCATCAATAGAATGGATAAACTATGCAGTTTGAATTAACTAGAGCTGCATGTATTAACTTGAGTTATATGTTAGACAACCAAGTATAGAGTTACATTTACAGATGGATATGAGTCTGGAGTTCAGGACAGTTGGACAAGCTGGAGATAGAAATTTGGCAGTTATTAGGATATAGTTGCCATAAAGCCACAAGACTGGATAAAATTACCAAGGGAGTAAGTATAAATAGAAAAGAGCTCAGAGGACTGAGCCCTGGGAAACTATCATTTAGTTTGGGGAAAGGAGGAAGAATAAACTGAGAAAGCAATAATTTTCTGGAAGTGAAGTGAATCAGGAGGAGAAAGCAATAAATTGTATCAAATGCTGCTGATAGGTAAGGAGTATGAGAACTTGATTTAACAGCATGGAAGTCATTGATGGCCTTGGCAGGAATTTCAGTGTAATGGTAGAGTTGAAGGGCTGACTAGAATGCTTCAAGAAAAAATGGGAAGAGGAAAACTGAAGAACTTCTTCAGACTCCCACCATCACATCTGTTCAACCAACTCTTCTTGTGCCCATATATTCTTAACCTTTTCTCCTGTTACTATGAATGATTTGTTTGTGATTCTAGCCAAGGCCAGCCCCTTCAGTTGTGCACTTGCTTCTATCTTTGCTAGCCAATTAAAAACTATGGACCTGGGAAATCTCCCCTCCCTTTCCTACATCATTATTTTCTCTACTGCATCATTCCCCTCAGCATGTAAACATGCTGATGTCTTTCCCACCTTAAAAAAGGAAATTCTTTCTTAACCCAATTTCCCCCACATTTTCTTTGCTTACAGCAAAAAGTCTTTGAAAGAACTGTCCTACTGCTATCTCCAATTTTTCTTCTATTTCATGTTTGGGTGCAGGCATGGAATAAGCAGACAGTTGGATTTAATCAAATTGTGGTTAAGCCATGTGAGTATGATGAGATAAAGGAACAAGGGAGTTAAGATTCTATGCAAGAGTGTAATTTAAGCTGCTGAAGGAGACGAGAGTAATTGAGAGGGGAGAAAGATGTGAAAACATGGTGGTATCAGTGGACAGAAGTTCCCCATGGGGGTTCAAAGGATCATTGGAGATGAGATAGTAGGGTGAGTGAGCTGGAGAGAGGGGTTAGTGGTTGGGGAATGAGGTATTTGAGATCAGAGAAGAGTTTGAGTTATTGGTAATGACAGGCTCAAGGTTATGACCAAAGTTGTAGTTGAGGCAGAAGAGAAGGGAAAAATTATTGAAGAGCCTTTCAAGTTCAGCCAATGAACTGGGAGGCCAAGATATTGGAAGGATCATCTTTGTAAGTACTGAAATCACCAACAAATATAACTGGAGTAGTGTTGTGGAGAGAGAGTGAGACAGGAACTAAATTCCTAAAGGATCAAGAGGGAATTGAGGGGACTGTACGGTAGATAACTGCAATAAGAAGTACCCAGGTAGAAGGTGGCATGGTCTGATGACATGTTTTTAAAGGGGGGAGCAGAGAATAGATGAGGAGAAAGGGACCTGTTCCATCTCCAGGCCCAGTGGTATCAAGAGGTGTGATAGAGAAAACAGCTAAGCTACCATTTGAGAGGGCTGCAGGGGAAGCCGTGTCATCAGAAGTTGCAACCTCTAATTCTGACAAGTGAAGTTTAGAGGGCTGGGTATTTTCACAAATTAATGCTCAATTTTCTTAAACCACAGTCTCATGATAAAGAGACATGAATAAAAAAAATTCCTATAAGAAAAACAGCCATGAAATAATAAGTGAAATTCAGCTTCATGTTTGGAAGACATAGGGAGTGGCAAAGGGACTATTTTGAAGGGACCAGTCATTTTGTGTGCTTGTAATAGCAGAAGTCAGGCCTAATATTGACTGCTCTTTTTTTTTTGGCTGTGTTGGGTCTTCGTTTCTGCGCGAGGGCTTTCTCCAGTTGCGGAGAGCGGGCCCACTCTTCATCACGGTGCGCGGGCCTCTCTCGTTGCGGAGCACAGGCTCCAGACGCGCAGGCTCAGTAGCTGTGGCTCACGGGCCCAGTTGCTCCGCGGCATGTGGGATCTTCCCAGACCAGGGCTCGAACCCGTGTCCCCTGCATCGGCAGGCAGAATCTCAACCACTGCGCCAGCAGGGAAGCCCTTGACTGATCTTTTGATTTTTTTCAAGAGAAGCTAGAACTATGGATTTTTGTGTGGTTTAAAAACTTACAATAACTAGCTTGTTATTTTGTTTTAAATACTGTGCAGGCCAAATAAAACAAGTCAGAGACTGCATTTAGCCATTGTTGCAATTTTATGAACTCTGCTTTTTAAAATAGAAAATACTACGGTATGTATTCATAAGTTCAAGAGTCAAAGTCCATGACTGTCAAACTGGCTGCCTTGTTGGGTAGCCTGCAGCAGTCTGGTTCAGTCTGCAGGTGTAAAGAGAGTGACTATAACAGGCTGATCACCAAGCAGCACTTAGATCACCTGGCAGTTTATCAGTTGCTTAATTGATTATTACTCAAACAGATCTTATTTCGCCCCTCCCCCCTTTTTTTTTGCTTTCAGTTTTAACTCTGATAATGGAATTCCTTTGAAGAGAAACATACTTAACCTTTTATCATCTGAACTTTTAATAAAAAGTAGACATACAGGGGGGGAATTAAAAAAAAAAAAAAAGGTAGACATACAATAAAAGAAAGCTTCTAATAGAGGAAAACTTGAAGGTTCTTTAAGCCTAAAAAAAAAAGCTGTTAATTCCTAAACAGATTGTAACATTATAAAGTATTTAATGTTTCTTTATAATCTTCAATTTTCCTTTAGTCTTGATGACGGAGAATTTTTTTTTGTATTGAAGTAGAAGTTTAAAGATGGTATTTGGCTGTATTTGACCTTGGGCAAAGCAGTAAACCCCCTTCTAGACTTCATTTCCTTATCTGTTAAATGGAGATTAAAAATACATGCCCTACCTACTTCATAAGGTAGCTGTTCAGTCAGATGAGAATGTGAAAAGCTTATACTTTGTATGAGTGCTTTATTCTACTAAAGAATGACAGTTTGCCTAAAGCTAGTGAGATTGTCTATTTAGAGAAAATATTTTAGATTAGAATATATTTAAAATTCAGGAACCCCCTTGAGTATGAGTAGGTATATAATCTACTTCCAAAAGCAACTTTCCTATTGAAAGATGACACTGCTGATGGTATCACTGTGTGAGGTAGTGGCTGAAAAGTATCCTCTCTCCAGTTTTGTAAGCATGACTGTTTGTCCTTTGGTTAAAAATCTTGTTCATTCAAGTGACACATGATACACATACTCTTTCTTGGTCCTACCATCACCTTCCCTTCCCTTCTTACCCTGTACTCAATTTCTTTTTCATCAAAATTAACAATTATCACTTGAGATTTATATTTAAAGAGTCTTTTCTAGCAGCATTTAATACACGCTTAAAAGAACAAGTCTTAACTGAAAAACACAGGATACCTTATTTTCACAGTAATTTTTTTTAAGTCCCAGTGATGAAAACTCTAAGGCAGTTTCTTCAAAGGAAGATAACATTGACGAATCCAGTGCAGCCAGTGTGTGAGTATTAGGTGATAAAATCTTTATCACATCCATCTTGACTGTCCTGAAACTTAGTCTTTTAGAATAGTTACTCCTTTTTATTAATTGTGTGGTTGTTATACAGCCATGGAAGGAAAAAACTGAACATCAAAATCATCAGCAATATACCTGAAAGAAAAATACAGTAAAAACAAAACAATCCCTAAGGAAGTTCATAATCATTCAGTGGTTATAATTTAAGATTATATACAATTACATACCTAGAGATTTGTAGAGCTATGTTTAAAAGAATTAGCTACATCAATTCTACATGAAACATGTAGGTATTTTAAAATATAATATTCTCATATTATTTTTCTTCAACCATGAATCCTTAAAAACAGTATGTACTTGGAAAAACCAGTAGGATCTAAACAGTGAATTCAAAGGATAAATAAAATAGATCTGGAGTTCTAGTTCTGGCTCCATTACTGACTTGCTGAGTGAGAAACTCTGGACTTGGGTCTCCATTTTAGTCTCAACCATTAATAGCTTTTAGAGCTGTATTAATAAGCAAAGTATCTGAAAGAAAACTTCAGTTGACATTTTAAATCTTAAATATAAATGTTTTTTAAAAAATCACATATTAGCACATCTTCATTTTTGAGGTCATGCCAGATAAATCTAAACTAGCATATATATATATGTAAAAAATGTGATTTTTTTTTAAAAACATTTTTTAAGATTTAAAATTTTTCAGTGGGAAATAGGGACAGAGGAGATTTAGGCACAGGACTCAAATCACTGTCTAACAGAGAAGTCTGCAATGGTTAGTGTTTTTATCTGAAGGTATGTAGGCTTAAAGCTCTAAATCAGTTTAAACTTAGATTAAGAATGTGTTTTTGTCACATGCAGATTTGATAGTTTACTCCTGTTTGCTAACAAGAGGAAACCTTAAGGTTTGACTAGCATTTGGATAGCTTAACATATTTTTGAAAGATGAATCTGATTTGCAACCAAAGGCTTTAGATTTTTAAAAAGTCAGAAACAATCTGTTAATAAATCCACAAAATTTGACATATTCTTTATAAAGTCAGAGCTAGAAAATAAGACATTACATTTAAAACTTTCTAAAAGTGGAGTTGCAGTTTCATAGAAGCAAATAGAATTTGCTAATTTTTATTATATGAAATGTGTAAGCTAGAGAATTTATATACATTCTTATAGTCACATTTCTAACATTTTATTAATTGGGGAAGATGGCAGGGCCCATTAAAGGAATTATAATTATCTCCGCTATGAAGAGAAACAAGAAAGAACAAGGACCGTGTCTTCCAAGAATAGTTGGCTCCCTGCTTGGTCAAGAAGGGAAAGAAGATAGGTATCTTGCGATTACTCTCCTCTGTCGCACTCTGTGGCACTGCCTAGTGTTTGTTTGCTTCGACTCCTCATCTCTTAGCTCTTTGAATGACTCTTGTAAAAATAAAATTTATTTTTCTTATCCTTCTTAGAGTTAAATAGTGACCTTACTTCATTTGAGGCCATTTTTTTCCCCAGTGGGAATGTAATTTCAGTGTATGACAAAAGTCAGTGGCAAGCCAGAATTTAGTATTCTAAAAACTGCCATTTAGTCACATGTCTTTTATCCACATCTATCGAGTTATTTCTATATTGTTTCTCATTCACAAACCTCTTAAAGCAGTATAGGAACGTGGCTCTTTAAATGAAGAACTAGAACAGAAATTTTGTTTGGGTCTGTTTAGAAAAAGCTAGGAGATCCTTAGGTCAACAAAGGAAGAATCTTTGAATGTATATTTTCAACAAGCTAATTAGGGCCATACATAATTGCAAAAAAGTTTGATCCCAATTCCATTTTTAAAAGATCCCTTGAATAGGAAGCAAAGAAATAAAAGTATATTTGTTTTTCATTTGCGTATTTGGATTGTTTTTTGGATAAGGGGTTCTTTAAAATGTTTTGGTAACAGCAACAAGTAATGTTATCTTCCTGTTTGCACCACACTATCATGAAGAGAATATAGTCTGTTTTCCTACCCTACTACTCTCTGGTCTGTATATTTGCTAAAGGGGCAGAAGTGATTGCTCCTTTTTTTTAATCTGTCATGAGACTTTTTTCCAGTATGTTCTTCCAGGAAGAAGTTATCAAGTGATTTAGGCTGGGAAATGTGTTTAATGAAAAAAAAGTCATGGTCTTTTTACAGAGAATGGCAATGACTTCTGTTTCTTTTTTCTTTTAAAATTATTTTGGAAAGGCCTACTTTTTAGGTTTTTTTCAAGTAGTGAATGACATAATTCCTTAGTATCATGGGCCTACTGTTAAAATTGTAGTTGGAGCACATTAACAAATATATAATGTTAATAATATATGTTCATTTCAAATAAGACATATTAAGAGAATTTTTCCATATAAAAACTTAAGTAGACCGGTCCAATTAGTGACCTTTTTAACTTCTTCATGAACTTCAGTGACCTTTTTTACTTCTTAAAAGTTAAGAGCAGAGAAAATTTAAAGAACTTATTGGAAAATACTAGTAATCAATAGATGAAAAAAAGCTACCATTATTAGCATTTTAAAATACAGGTTTTCTCTGATATTCTTCATGTTTAGGCCTATAGATATTGCTGAGCATAATAGATACTAAATGTGAGGAAAATTCCTAAATGAAAGGAATGGAAGGTGAATGGAAGGAGTGAAGTAGGATGGCTATTCAAACCTGTTATGCCTATGTTCTCTCCTATAAGTACCCTCCTCCCCACCCCCTTTTTTTTTTTAAAGAAATGAGCAACAAGAAACAAAATGCAAACTGGATAAAAAGAAGGATGAACTAACAGAAGGCCAGCTATCCTCATATTCATTTATAGTTATGAATTATAGTCAGGCTTAAAACAGATGACTAAACAAAATCAAGAAATGCTGATAACTTACATAAGGAAATGCATATCATGATTACAGTTATAACTTTTTTATGTTATTTGACCTACCTGAAAAGAGGAATTTTACATATCTGATCCAGATAGAGATAATAGGAATGCAACTTGTGGAAAATTTTAAAACTACATTTATTATAGTTCTGCATTGTTTCATGAGATGCCCTTCTGTAAAATGAGTCAAATGAACTAAATAGTATTTTATTTGGAGCTCACACACTTGAAAAAAACAAATTCCTTTAGCAAAAAAAAAAAGATTATTTTTTAATGGAAATAATTACTCCTCACTTTTTTGCCCTCATATCTGAGGGCTTCTTAAAGTGGTATCAGACCTCAAACTGACTATCCTTAACTAGGTAATTTGTTTCTTTGAAGATAAAAGAAGTTTTAAAGGATACTGCACAAAATAAAATGTTATTTCAGGCATAACATTTCCTACCTTTTTTTTCTGTCTGTTCCTACTCTGGCTTTGGAAATTGACATGTTACAGTGACATTCCATATCATATTTAAAAGATTCTAATCTTTTAATCATATTAAATAAAAATATGCTTACCTAAAGAAGGAGCCAGCCAATATACTACAAAAAATTGAAGGAATGCTTCATCAAAACACTTGAAATGTAGTGAAAGTGCCAAAGCTGGATTAAATACAGCTCCTGTTAGACTTCCTCCTGTAATACATTTTAAACAGAATGATACCAAACCATATATCTTACATTTTCTTGCAACTAGAAATACAGGGATTACTAAATGTAACTATTTCATTTTAGGTATTTAAGTATTCTTATTCTGTAATCTTCCTTTGCAGAATCACCTGGCATAGAGAATAAAAATAGATTACAGATTATAATATGCCAGGTGCAAAAAAGCGGGGGTGGGGGGACAAAGGACATTAAGAATTTTAATCCAATGCTTTTCCTATAGTATATTATAAAATGCACATTGAAAGTTAACCTGCTCTGTTACTGTTCCTACAGTTTTATAAAACAGGAGATTTGGCTGCCCTTAACATTCATAAACTTAAATGAATAATAATAAAAATAAAACGAAAGTACATTTAAAATGGGTACAATACCCCAGGATCCTCTTGAGCAGAAGTACCTTTGCTTTGAAAACAAAAAATAAAATGGACCAAAGCATTATCATTGACTCCATTTTTACTTGGCAGCAGAGCCCTGAAGAAGTGACTGAATGGTGTGTGAATTATATCTCAATAACGTGGTTACAAAATTTTTAAAAATAAAAAAAGAAGTCACTGAGTAGTCGTGAAAGATAAGCACAAATTCTAACTGTTGACTACTTTTCAGGATTCATGGTCCAGCTCTGCACACAGGGTCTCTCTCTGAGATGGGGCCCAGGAGTTTATAGTTCTGGCTACACAGCAAGTAAGGAAAGGCAAAAGAGGTTGGACTGCCTGTCCAGTGGTACTCACCAGAACTGTGGCTCCGCTTTTCAAAACATACTCTAATTGTATCCCTGAGATAGAGACATTTCTGGTGGTTGTTCCATGTGGAAGCTTGGGCACACTTGTCTGCCTCTGACTCAGCCACAGCTACAGATCCGGAGATCTTCACAAATTTTACATGGACATATGCCACTATAGCATGTTAATTGTCTTTATAAAATGCAGTGAAGTAAAATTGAAAATTAAGAGACCCTTTCATAAGATTTCACTAATGAGATTTCACTCCTGATAGGCTGAAAACATTGAAGCTGTGTTGAGGTAAAGATGTTGACACTGAACTGAGTTCACTCCATGGCTAAGAGTCCTTTTTAGCATACCAGCCTCACAGCATGATTCATATTCATGCCTCAGCAATTATAAATGACATCACATCATGGACCTTCAGGACCACTCTTGAATAGTCAAATCCTGGAATGTTAAACCTGCAACTGCCAAGGGCCAACAGAATTGTTTGGTTGGCATGTGGTCATTTCAGCTTAATTCCACAAAAAATTATTGAGTTCTTATGTTCTAGACACCATGGACAAAAAGATAAGGATTCACACAGATCTTTATAATAAAATATAATGTAATATGTGCTGTGATAATATAAGTGACCTGTGATTTTTTTTTTGGCATTTATCAATAAAAATAGACTGAATCATTGCCCTCATAATTAGTTTGCTTCAGTTTTCCCGTTAGGTCTTTGGTATTTCCATTAGGTCTAAGAACACTGTCAGTCAGTTTTATACCATTCTAAAACTCCAACTACTTCACACTTATCTTCTAACCCTTACATCACCAATTCTGCTCAGTGTGACTTGGTAGAAGCTGCTCCTCCTACCCAGAGGTACAGTCTATTCCCCTGTCTTGGATATGGATTGGCTTTACAACTTGCACTGACAAATAGAATGCAGCAGAAGTGATGCTATGTGAATTCTGAGTGTGAGAAGCAACACTGAGTGAATTCTAGGTTCAGGTCTCAATAAAGCCATCGTCGGTTTCCACTTTTTACTCTCTTGGAACAATGCCCTGACCATGTAAGTGAGTTGGTCTAGGCTGCTGGAGGATGACAGGCCACAGGGAAGAAAACTGAGGCATCTTAGATGGCTGTTGGTACCAAGTGCTGGACACGAGTGAAGTACCTTGGCTCTTCCAGACATACCAACTGTCCAGCTACATGATCTCAGGAATTTCCTATCTAATCCACAAAGTCATGAAAAATAATAAATTACTGTTATTTTAAGGATAAGTTAACTGATTCAGAAATCCATTGTTGTGTCAGCAAAAGGCCCAAAATGTGGCATTGGCTTTGATGTTTTAGACTGGGTAATTCTTTGTTGGGAGTTGTCCTTTGCATTGTAGGATTTTTAGCAGCATTCCTAGCCTTTACCCACTAGATGCCAGTTGCACATCCATCTCCCACCTTGTAACAACCAAAAATGTCTCCAGACATTGCTAAAAGTCCCCTGGGGGGGCGGGGGGCAAAATTGTCCCATTGAAAACCACTGTCCTAGAGAACTACTGGTACTTGTATACTAGTAGACACACATAAGGTTGTTTATAGTAGCAATGAACTGGGAAAAACCTAAATGTCTATTCAGAAGAAGGTAGCTACATATACAACTTTGTTATTAATTTGGAATACCATTCAGTACTGAAATAACAAGCGAAATCTCTTTACTAATATAGATCTCCAAGATAATATCATTGAACCACACCACTAAAAAAAGCAAACTGCAGAAAGTAAAGTATGATACCTTTCATGTTAACATGAACACATATAATAGTTTCTATAGGGTCCTATCAATATGTATAATAAATGCACATAAGAATTTGGAAGGACACACACATATGCATGCACAGGACTACACTGGTGAGAAGAGTAGGCAGGGAAGGAGAGGGGACAGGCATGAAGGATAGCAATCAAAAGTCTCATTGGTAATATTTCCATTTTTTACAAAAATAACACATTATGTATTGTGTAATTAAATGTGAATTATTTAAAAAGTAAGAATCATCCATCAGGCACAGAACTTACAGAAAATGGCTTTGAAACATAAGTTACTATATATTGATGTCTGGAGGGGAGAAGCCATAACATATGTTGAAGAAGAGGTATCAACAGGGAGGTCCAGCTGGCTGACTGCCAAGAGTCTTAGAAGACAGTATGACCTTGGTGAAATTACCACAAAGACTGAGTCCCAAATCTGGTAATTATAGGCACTAATGTTTCTCAGTACTCCTAAAGGGAATCAAATTCTCTGTGACAGAATGACACTAGTTAAAATCATGTAAGACTCGTGTAAAAGCTAGAATGTCAATTAACTAATTTATAATGGAAGCTAGGCCTTTCCAGTGACCAGAACATTTGTGCCAGTTATTGTGGGAAGACCTTGGAATACATTATTCTTCATCATAGTCTGAAGAGATAGATAGTATTATTCTCCATTTTAAAGATGAGGAAACAGACCTAAATTAAGTTATCTCTCCTACGGACACAGTCCAACTCCAAGGCTGTGTGCTTAACCACTATATTATACTGGCATGATAAAAAAAAAAGTTTTGGACCTTCGTTTGAAGCTGTTTTTCATTTGTAAATTGGCACCTATTTCATACGGTCATTGTATTAAAAATGAACGTATGTAAAGGACTTAGTTCCCTTCTCCTTTGACAAATAATCTTACCCAAATTCTTTGTGACTTAGAAGGATACAAAAACCTCCTGAATGGAGTAATGAAGTAAAAATACAGTTACTTCAAACAATATATTAGGCTTATTTTGAAAGCTCTTAGACATAAAATATGGAATACCCAGATATGTATTACTTCTTTCTATTTTTAAATGAATAGAGTATTTGCTAATTCATTCATTCACTCATTCTAAAAATAATGAGTATTTATTTGTAACAGGCGACACCATGCTAAGTCCTGATTATAACTTATAATGAATAAAACAATTTTAGTCTCTGTACTCATAAAGCTTACTGTCTGGTGGAGGAAGACAGGCATTACATCAGAAAACAAGTATATAATTTAAAATTCTACAAAGGAAATGAACAGGGTACAGTAATAAAGACAACCTATCTGGATATGTAAAATAACAGATTTTTTCCCAATATGTAATTAATTTAAAAATGAATGCAGTTCTCTCTTACCCCGGTCATTGAACCAAATTCTCCCAAAACCTAAATTAAGGAAGATTTGCTTGAAATTTGCATTAATAGTTTTAACAGCTTTAATATGTTAATAAATCACACAGTTTTTTTTCACTTTATTTGGGAAGTCAATAAATACATGATAAGTGGTAATGACATCAGTGGCCTCCATCTGCACATCAAAGTGCAGGATGCTAAATCAATAAATACACAATCAGACGCTTGATCATTGGCTATCCAAGGAGCCTGTGGCTACGCTGCTGGACAGTTATGTTCTGTAATCTTAAATTATCAGTTCTTTTGATGTGACCTGTATTAGTGACTTCTGGGTGTCCTCAAAATGCAAGTGATTAAAGAAATATCCCAGCATGCAACTTAGCCAAACCAGTACTAATAGTATCTTAGAAGTTTAAAAAAAAAAAAGAGAAAGACATATCAAAGTAACTTGTAACGATGCCTGATTTAGCAGATGCTTCCCCTGACTTTCCTTCCCTATCCATTCTTAACTCCTTCCTACAAAAGCCTCACCTCTGCCGGGTAAGACACACACTCAGCTAGTCCCCAAACAGTTCACTCTATTTAGAATAACTGATCTAAAGTTATGACTTATATCCGTAGAAAAAATGGGGAGTGACATGGCTTAGTGCAGCACTTCCCAAAGTATGTTCTCTTCTGCTACACACTCCTAGACAAATGGATTCCGTAAGTTTGAAAAACTGTGTTCCACATGCTCCTCTTGTTGGAGTTTCACAATAAACAGTAGCATAGTAAAGGCTCTGTGAAGTCTTAAATTAGAAAATCTGTTTAATCCAGTGTTTGCCAAATTTATTTGGCAACAGAATCCTTTTGTAACAAATTTTTTTAAGTTATGCTAAAATATACATAACATAAAATATGCCATTTTAACCATTTAAAAGTGTATATTCATGGCATTAGTTACAGTCACAATGTTCAATCATCACCACTATTTCCAAAACTTTTCCATCACCCCAAACAGAAACTCTGTACCCATTAAACAAAAAGTCCCTATTCCTCCCTGCTACCCAGCCCATGGTAACCTCTATTCTACTTTCTGACTCTATGAATTTGCCTATTCTGAATATTTCATGTAAGTGGAGTCATATAACATTTGTCCCTTTGTGTCTGGCTGATTTTGCTTAGCATAATGTTTTCAAGGTTCATTCCTATTGTATGTATCAGAACTTCATTCCTTTTCATGGCTGAACAACATTCAATTGTATGTATATATTTTTGTTACTTTTGAGGAATATGCTGTAGAAATGCTGATAATGAAATGAGTATAAGCTTTAGTGTCAGTTTAAATCATGGTTCCAGAACATTCTAGCTGTGTGACCTTGGACAGATCATTTCACTTTTCTGAGCCTCACTTACATAAAAATGGGAATAATGTATTCATCAGTGGGTTGCTGTAAGGATTAACTAGGATAACTCATATAAATTTCGTACATGCTTGGCATGTTGCCCAATGAATATTCTTATCTCCCTTATATTGGCAGAAAAGGAAGATCATAATAGGGTATCAATTTCTGTAACAGTAGTAAATAATTGTTAGGTTCTGTCCCTGCAAACAGTCTCCAGCACTGCCCAATATTGTACCCACTAGCCACATATGGCTGGCTATTGAGTACTTGAAATGTGGCTATAGCAACTGAAGTAGTAAATATTTAATTTTAGTTGATTTATACCTAAATAACCATATGTGACTAGTGGCTACTGAAATGGCCAGCAAAGTCTAGACTGGAGCAGTGGTTCTCAGCCCTGGTTTCATATTGGGATCACCTGGGAAAATTTAAAATCTACTATTGCCTAGGCCCCTTCCCACAGCAATTAAATCTTAATCTTGGCACCCAGATATGGGTATGTTTAAAACACTCCCTAGGTGATTGTAACGCAGAGAGAATGTTGAGAACCACTGCTGTAGTGATCCCTTCACTCTCTCCTCCTCCCCTACCAATTAGTATCCTCATTTCAGCAATGTCTATGTCAATAATGCGAGGGGAAGAAAGAGAGCAGTGTTTTTTGACACCTTAAATTGTTATTTTATGGGTTCTTTCTAATAACTCTCCTTATATTTATGTATAACTTCAATTATTATCTTGTTTCTCTTCTCTCAAAATCTTTGTCACTTATAAAATAGGTATTGGCTAATATTATATACAGTATTATTATGAAATCATAAATATGTATTAAAAGTACAAAAGGAAGAATACTAATTTAAGGATAATCAAGAGAGGGAGGAGGAACTGTGTATAACATTTTATTAACTTAAAACATCTTTTAAATGTTTACCACTTCTAATTATATAAGTACAGAGCTAAATTGTGGCATAACTTTTTTCAAGGGATGTTTTTGCTTTGGCCCAAACCTAAAACTTCAATAAGAAACTACTCACCAACCGCTCAAATACGCATAAATCCTTCCTTCTCTCCTATACCATTTATTTCCATCTGTCTCTCCAAAAAAAATGGTACTAGATCTAAAGAAGTTGAAATGGATTGCAGATTCTTTCATTTCTACCTAGGAAGTCGAGCGTATGTTTCAAAGTCCTTATCTTGAGGTTTGCGTCTACTCATAGTTTCCCTTTCAATGGGCAGAAGACTGACTCTTACTACTAATTCCTTTTATTAGATTCCTGCCTCCAAAACATTTTAGAATTCAGATATAGTCCTAATGAAATATTTTGTTGTGATCATTTAAAATAACACACTTCATCATCAAACTTTTGTTTTTTGGATTTTCTTGTCCCATTTAGAATATTCAGATTATCCACTAAATCTGAGATCTGTCAAGGTAAACAAATGGTTTACAAGAAATCAACAGATTCTCAAGAATTATTAGTTTTTAAAAAGCATCTTTGATTTCAAGCACGTTTTGATTTTAAAACACATCTTTCTTGATAGGCCATTAAAAATTCACTTATAACTCAAGATGAATTATTAAGGAGATAAGAAATGATTTTAAGTAATTTTGTAGAAAAAGAACTAAGAAATAGAACTACAGAATTTCTACTTCCCACTCTTACTACTAACCAATCAGGTAGCTTGTGCTTTAAATTGGAAGGAACTTTTGACACCCAGGATCATGTTTCAGTGAGAGTCTCAGAAAGGATCTATACCAAGTTGGCAAGAGGTAGCTGACGTTATCTTTCCTTTCTACCATTACAACAATCCCTTTGTAGGATATTTGAACCCTTGGCAATATCTCACATGATCTCACTTTCAGCACATAAGTGGCTTTCTCTGGGTGTTAAAAAAAAAAAAAAGCACTGAATGGAGGATCAATATTTCGACCCTATCGGTAAAGAATGAGCTGCAAAATGATTAGAATTACGGAGATACCAATTTTGACATCACAGAGGCATAATGGTTTAAAATGTATCTTGGCAAAGAACTTAGAGCCTCAAGTCATAGAAGCTCCGGACATGCCAAGTGTTTTGTGGGAATAACAAACCTGCATAGACCAAAAAGGTGATGAGTGCTGACAGCAGGTGGATACGAAGCTTGGTTCGGACCTCCTGGAAGTGCAGCAAAGCGCTGTGGAAGATAAAGGAGGAGACGGCCTCTATGATGACCGCTTTGGGCAAGTCCACTTGGATGGGATTCCTGCAAGCGAAGCTCCTCTCGCTGACGTGATACTTGGTCAGTCCCAGGCTCCACAGGGCGCCCATGCAGTACCTGCTGCACAGGGCACCAATCAGCTGAGCTAACAGCCTCATCGCACCCGTCTCAGCGGACATTCCCCCCAGCATCATCTGCATCATCACGCCGCACGGGTTGCTGGAGGTGCCCACCAGAGTCAGGCCATGCACCAACGAGAAGAAGTACGTTAGCGTCAGCGGCCACGTGGGGTGCAGGGGTTCCTGCTCGCTCAGCACTTGCAGCTCATGGGTGCAGAAGCAGAGCTGGAACGTGGCCAGAAACTCCAAGACGAAGGCGTGGGCAGTGGGCCTGTTCAGCTGCTGCCGGGTGACCACGCGGGCCAGCCCCATGAACAGCACGATCGACAGCATCAGCCCCAGCGAGGTACAGGTGTCCTGCATCTCGGGCCAGAGCCCCCGCAGCGCCGTCATGGCTCTCTCAACACCAGGCTGGGATCCCTGCTCTGGCTCGGCAGGAGGCGGTGTATGGGCCGGAGTCCTAAGTCTTCAGCCCCGCCCCCTCACGCCCCTCGGGGCGGGCCGACTCTAGGCTTGCTGGAGGCACCGGGGGTGCTATGCGGAAGGACTCCTCCCCTCCCCGGCTCTGAGTTAGGGTGTTGTTACCAGAGCCGGGGAGGAGGGGCGACGAGGACACCTCTGCGAGAGCACCGGCTGAGGGGCCAACGGTCAGCAGGAGCCGGACACGCACACGCCCTCGCCCTCGCCGCTTCCCTCAGGGACTGGAAGCAGGCGCGGGTGGGGCGGGGAGTGGAGGGACGGTGCGCGCCCGGAGGCCATTGCGCATGCGCGCGGCGGCCCGTGCGCCTTTGCGAGAGGCTAGACTTGGGACCGCCGGACCCCCGGCGATGCCGGGCGCGCTTCTCCCAGCGCTGAGCGGGAGGGAGCGCGCCCCTTGCGCTTTGACAGGTGCTTTGACGTGGGAACCTTGAGGTGTTTTCCTTACCCGCTCTTAAAACTGTAAAGCCAGCAGCCTGGAAAGACCGCTGAAGCTCATCTCGACCAACCACCTCGTTTTTAATTTGTGGGGCGACTGAGAAGACGGGAAGTGACGGAGGTGCAGCGCGGAGGTCGGGGGTGGGGCTGGGTGGTGGTTTGGGGGGAGTAGATTTCAGAGCGAACCAGGGCTTGACCGGTGTGAAGAAGGGCAGGCAACTGGGTCTTCTTGAGCCTTAGTTTTTTTCACCTGCCTGTGACGTTTACCTCGTAGAGTTGTGGGTCAGACGACCCACCTCATCGATTTGTTTTTAAAAAAGCATGGAAGGCAAGTAGCACAGAGCCTGGCAGACAGGAAGTGTTCAAGAAGTGCTAGGCTGAAGTTGAAAGAGGACATCTTGCCACCACCCCTCACTCACAACAGCTCGCCCACCTTGGGCGGCCCTTTGTGGGTGCAGCTGGGAGGGAATGTCTGGGATTCCTCAGACCTTGCACCTGTCGTGGTTTTCTGCTAATGGAATGGGTGTCATGGTTTAGTTGGGGGAGAGGGGTGCAAATTTCTCAGCACTCTCCAGCCTCAGTTCTGCCTCCCCTGGGCTCTGCTGAGACACAAGTCCACATTTCTGAGGGCTGGAGAGAAGTGAGAGAAGAGCTAAAATGAGAGGAATAATTAGCCCGAGCTTCAAGTGATAGAGCGCTTGGAAGGTGTTCTTGAAACCACTAGGTGGCATCTCTGGGGGGCTCCAGGGAGCCCGGGTCCTTTCTGTCTCGTCACGGAAAGAATTCAGCCAGAGGCAAAGTGATAGATAAGAAGTGATTTATTAGAATAGGATGCTTGTGAGGCTTACAAGTGGGCAGGCGAGAGGATGCTGTGCCCTGAGAACTTAGTGGGCTACAATTTTATAATCAAAGGAAAAGTGGGGAGGGGGGAAAAACCCACCTTCTTCCTCATTCTTCAGTAGACGCCAAGCTTCCATCATCAGCTCCTCCTGCAGGTTGGGCAGGGGAGTTTTCTTGTCCCTACATGGTCAAGCCAGGACTGTCATGGCACTATGGAAAAATTATTTCAGGTCTCAGTACAGTGAGGGTCTTTCACTTTGAAATGTCACTTTTCCATAAAGTATTGTTTTTTATGTGTGCAGAGAGTATGTCCTAGGGGTCATTAACTTACTGAGTTCACTGGGCAGGATGTGAGTCTCATGCCACCATTGTTTTATTGTTTTGGGTCATGTCTCCTGCTTCTGCTGCATGGTTTTGTTGCTACGCAAGCCTGCTTGGTTTCGTGGTTAAGCAAACGTGCTTTCTTGAGTGATCATTAACTTACAGGGGTCTCCCATATTTTTTGTTTACTTACAATCCCCTAGTGGGATTAACTATTTAATTACCTACTTAGTCCCTTTACTCCATCCCTATCATTCTTGCTGATTCTCCTCAGCTTTCCTTCCCAATCTCAATTTGTCCTCTAATAACTAATGAAAGTTCTCTTCATAACTCCCAAGTTTTCTGTGGTGCCAATAGGCATTCTTTGAATTAAAAAGATAAATTCTTTCAGAAAACACACAAACTGTGTAGAAAGATGAAGTCCTTTCCTCTTTCCTGTGTTGGTGCCTGACCAGGAAAGAATTTAGAGTAAATTAAAACTATTGTCTGCTCACTGCTGTTGAAAGAGGTTGCTTTTAAATCAATACTGTGAGTGTAACGCTTTTATCGCTCCCCTTTACTAGAAGTCACTTGAGTTTTAGTTAATGTGAATATATTTTGTTTACTGCTCTGCTGATAATTCACTTTTACTAGCACAAGCCATGTAGAAAACTAGCCTTTTGGACTTTGATTAGAAATTTTAATAACATTATAATATACATTGTTATTAAAAGGATTTTGGTAATTCTTTCAATTAAAGAACAAGGCGAAAATAAACCCAATTAATTACTTGTGATTATTTCACATCACATGAATCTCTGTTTTCAGAAACAAAAAATCACTAATTAATCCACCCCATTTCCTTCAACATAAATGTTTGTTGGTATGGGTGACAGAGCTGCATCTTGCAAACCCAGATCTCAAAATTCCAGTTCTAAGACCAGTGTCTTCATGAGGAGGAACGACTCTTCCATAGGTTGGAAGATTAGAAGAGTCTGGCTTCCTCAGCAATGTTGGCCCCATTTTAACCACTTTGCTTCTGTGCATTTCAGAGATATCATGTTTCTGTGAGGCAGGAAGTACATAATACTAGGTTTGGTGAAAGCACTGGATTTAGCATTTGGAAATGAGGGTTTGCATCTTACGCTATGCTTACTGTGAGAGCTTGAGGAAATTGTTAAATCATTAAACTTCTCTGAGCTTCAGTTTCCTCATCATAATATTATGGTAAATAACTAATTTAGGGTTTTGTTGTAAAGATTGAATGAGACAATACAGATGAAGTGCTTTGTAAAGAGTTATTACAAATGTTTATTGAGATGTAATTCACATACCATAAAATTCACCCTTTTAAAGTGTACAATTTAGTGGTTTTATTATAGTCACAAAGTTGTGTAACCACAAATTATCAATAGTTATTTTGAGTGGTGATTCTTAGAAATGAAGTCCTAAATTTATAATGCGACTGTCTCTATAATCTTTGCCATGAATTATTTAAATATAATATGAAACAGTTATGTCTTATTATTATATACACTGCTTCCTATGTGGAGAGGAAACCCAAACTATAACTTTAAAGAGGTCCATAGCAATCAGTGGATCCTAAAATGGAAGATACTTATCTAGTGCTCTATCACATATAATCAGTTAAATTTTTGTGAGAACTTTTTGCTTCTATCTCAGTAATATGTTTCCTTCCTTCCTTCCTTCCTTCCTTCCTTCCTTCCTTCCTTCCTTTCTTTCTTTCCTCCCTCCCTCCCTCCCTTCCTCCCTCCCTTCCTCCCTCCCTTCCTTCCTTATCTTTTTGGCTGTGCTATGCTGCTTGCTTGGGATCTTAGTTCCCCAACCAAGGATCGAATCTGGGCCCATCAGTGAAAGCACCGTGTCCTAACCACTGGACTGCCAAGGAATTCCCTATCTTCCTGTTAATTCTAATTTCAGTTAAAAAAAATATTTGTTGAGCCACAGACATTAATAAGACACAGTCTGCCTCAATAACACAATCTTATAATAATATGTGATATTTATTGAGCACTACTTTGTGCCAAACATTGGATATTATTAGCCTTGCTTTACATAGGTCGAGAGAGGATTAAAAAAAAATAGAGCAGATATCATTTAATATGGTGGAAGAAGAAGAGTGCAGGTAAATTAAAATTATTTTAAGGCATCACCAATGCTTTAAATTTGGACTAATTGAATCAGCATATAATGGATAAGATCAGGTTTTTACAGAAGTTGGCTTGTTTGAAAAAGCCCTCTAGATTGTCTTTTTCCTTTTGCTCTGATTTCATGTTATGTACTAATTTGACTTCCCATGCTTCTTTTGTTCTCTACATCTATGTCTCTATTTCTGCCTTGCAAACCGGTTCATCTGTACCATTTTTTCTAGATTCCACATATATACGTTACTATACGGTATTTGTTTTTCTCTTTCTGACTTACATCACTCTGTATGACAGTTTCTAGGTCCATCCATGTCTCTACAAATGACCCAATTTCGTTTTTTTTAATGGCTGAGTAATATTCCATTGTATACATGTACCACATCTTCTTTATCCATTTGTCTGTCAATGGGCATTTAGGTTGCTTCCATGACCTGGCTATTGTAAATAGTGCTGCAATGAACATTGGCCCATGCTTCTTAATACCAGGAAAAAGAAGCCTTGGAGAGAGGATACAAGAATTTCAACTATCAGGAAAGAATATGATTTACATTAAATAATTAAATGATATTTCAGTTCATGCTTAAGGGACTAAATCATTTTTTTAACTTTTAATTATGAGAATTTTCTAACATATACAAAAGCAGAGGGAATATATAGTAAATTCCTATATAGTTTTCACTATATATACTATTCAATGATTATCAATACTTTGCCAATTTTGTTTCATTTATTCAAAGTTTTGGTGAGGAGGAGGTTGGAGTATTTTAAAGCAAATTCTATACATCTTGTCATTTTTCCTGGATATCTCTTGTGTCCCCCTCCCAGTCCACTCTTTCTCTGCCTCTCATCCCTGCTCTGATTCCCTTGAGGCTTATCTGTACAGAATGCAGATAAGGACTGCATTACCCAGTAGCATAAGGACTTCCTTACCCAATAGCATCTAGTTGGGTTCTGCTAATGGATAGTATCACCAGGAGCTTAATACCTTGAGGTACTATTCTTCTGGCTCCCTTTCTGAGGGTTTGTGGCAGCCAGGTGTATCCTTGGACCAAATGTCACAACTTCTTGTCACAAGACTTCTCTGTCTCTGGGTTCTGATAACCACACCCTTTCCTCACCCCTAGGCCTAGGGGTGTTAACAGTTGTTGTTACTAGTCCAGGGGTACTGTGTTATCCCTTCTAGTTTCCCTACAGTCTTCCTGCATCTTTGAAAAGGATGCTTTTTATTAAATTCTCTTTAAATTACCTGATTTGATTACTACTGTTTTCTACTAGAAACCTGACTGAAACGTCATTTTACACATAAATACTTGAGGGTGCATCCCTAATTGATAAAGATTTATTTTTAAAAAAGTAAACACTATGTTACTATCACATGTAACAAATTAACGATACTTTCTAAATATCATTTAATACCCAGTCCAAATTCACATTTCTCCAGTTGACTAAAAACATGTCTTTTGGTTTAAGATCCAAACAAAACCCATTCTTTAAAAATTATTGTGCCTCTTAGTTTTCTTTAGTCTATGTTGTTGATTTATTGGAGAAACCAAGTCATTTGTTCTGTAAAATGTCCCACATTCTGGATTTGGCTGACTGCTTCTACATGGTGTCATTTAACTTTTTCCTCTATCCCTTGCATTTCCTTCAAACTGGTGGCTACATTTAAATGTTTAATTAAGTTTAGTTTCTTTCTTTCCTATTTTTTTAAGGCAAAATACTTCATAAGTGTCACTGTGTACTTAAGGCATATAATGTATGCCTACTTTTGATAATACTAAGATTGATCAAGTGGTTTATAAATATACCATCAGTCTTCCACTTTTTAGTATCCATTATTTTCATAGCTCTATTAACTTATTAGGGGTTGAAAATTAGTGATTTTCTGAATCCCTCATTCCTTTTCCTTTATCAGCTGAATTTCTTCTATAAAGAAGAATTTTCCCTTAGTAACAATTTGGTCACTCTAAAATTCAGTTTGTAAAGGAAATCCAGGATTTAATCAATATCCTTTATTAATATTCAGAATAATGAGTTAGTGCCCCAGCAGCCTTTAATTATGACTAATTACCTTGTTACCATGATGAACTCATGGATTTTTATATATTTGATATGTTTCAATACATTTAATCATTATTATTTTTGATATGCTATTTATTATTTCTATGTTAGGTCAGTGAGGGCCCCTTTTCATTGATTCCTTTAGGCCTTTATTGGATTTTATTAGTGTGATAAAGTTTAACTTTAGGAGAAGAGAGAGCTCAACTCTGGATACTGATCCACTTGTGTTTTCAGACCTGCAACACTGAGAAATAACCCTAGACTGTGGTGGATTCATCAAGGTGACCCTCAATAGAGACCAGTCATCTAGCCTCCCTTGCTTATACATTCAGTTATTCACTCAATAAATGTTTTTTTTGAGGACCTACTCAGTGTAGCATACCCTGTTAGCTTTGGTGAAATAACAGTGAAGATGTAGTCCTTGATTTTACCTAGCTTACAAGAGGGAACAAAAGGGAGAAGAAAAACTAAAATATAGTGTAAAACTACTATGGTTAAAGGAGGACATTACTCTGTAGGAGCACAGGGAAGGGCCTCCTACTCAAACTTAAGGAAAGGCTCCTTGGAAAAAGAGTCATTCTAGCTGATCCCTTTAGGATAAGTAGGAGCTAAAAGGTCAAGAGAAAGGAAAGAGAGACAGAGCCACTGCAGTTTGTAAAATCCCGGAGAGAAAGCCCAGGGTGGTCAGGGTACTCTAGGCTGGGGTGTGAAGAGGGAAGTAGCAAGACATCAAGGTTAAATGAGATAATGCTGTACTGGTTAAGTACTAAAAAGTACTTAGTACATGGCCAGCACATAGTTAGTGCTTAATAAAGGCTAATATATAAAAACAGAGTTCAAGCAGATGAAAGTTATATAATGATGAATTTTGCACTGAGGCCTCACATAAGATAAAGAGAAATGAAGGCGGAAGATAACCTCACCAAAATTTAGAATTACGTTACAGTGGCATCTGTAAACAGAGAGGGAGATGGGATGTTTAAGAGCTTGTAAAGGCAAGTCCTTTGGCTTGATGTTATCAGGGACAGAAACTTTAAAACTCTGAACGTTAGGGAAGAGATTTGAGTCATTACATTAAAAAAACTATTTTGTAACAATCTCAAACTTACAGAAAAGTTGCAAGTATATACAAAGAACTGTTTCTTCCTGAACCATTTGAAAGCAAGTTGCTGATATTATTATGATGTCCCATTAACCCAAATATTTTAGTGTTTATTCCCTCAGAAAACAACATTCTCCTATGTAACCACAATAAGATCAACTAAATCAGAAAATTAACATTCTTTACATTTCTACCATCTATCCCTCAGACTCCATTCAAGTTTGGCCAATAGCCCCAGCACCGTCCTTTATAGTAAAAGGATTCAGTTCAGAATCATGCATTGCATTTACTCATTATGTCTCATTAATCTCCTTCAGTCTGGAAAAGTTCCTCAGTCCCTCCTTGACTTTCAGACCTTGACAGTTTTGAGGATTACAGGTCAGTTACTTTGTAGCAGCTCTCTGAATTTGGGTTTGTCTGATGTTGCCTAGATGTTAGTTTCAGGTTATGTATCTTTGACAGGAATACCACAGAAATGATGGGATACTCTTCTCATTGTATCCTATCAGATGACATGATTTCAATTTGTCCTATTACTGATGTTAATTACTTCTGAGCTCCTGATGAAGGTAGTGTCTGCCAGGTTTCTATACTGTAAAGTTGCTCTTTTCCCATTGTGTGGAGGGAAGGTTCATCAAACTTTACATTTATTTGAACAAAAAAAGTATTGATAACTTATAAACAGCTGAAGTGCTCAGGTCCTGTGATCTAGTATCATGGGGGTGGGAGAGGTGAGTATCTCTATTTTCATAATTCTCTAATAGAAGAAAAGAAAATCAATGTTTCTGTAACTTCTTAGAATTCAATATGACAATTTCCAATAATTAATAAATACGAATTTTGTTGTTGATGTGGAATTATTTTAGAACTTTGTTTTTGTGAATTTCAGTGAAAATAAAACAGATACCTGAGGAAAAAATGAGACAGCCTCAGATTTAAAAAATAAAATTAGCTTCCCTATTTTCAGTAAAATAGAGACTGGGAGCAGGGAAATCTTTTCATCTCAGTCCATCATGGCAGCAGAAAATCAGGGCTTGCTAATGTCGATGTTGTACAACCTGTTGTCAATGTTGGGAACTGATATCTATAGTTTGAGGACACCTATGGACTGATTCTCTGATCATCCTAGAGGATATGAAAGGGATTAGGAGATAGCATAAGCACAGTCCCTGCAATCTGTCTGAGAAACACTGGTTCTGCATATATGCCTTTTTTTAAAAAATAAATAAATTATTAGTAAACTGATAGAAATCAAAAAAGAAAAGAAAAAAAAACCCCAATGTTTCTGAATGGAAAGAACTCTGAAATTGGAATCAGGTTGAGTACTAGGTGCAGTTCTGCCACTGTATAAGTCCGCTAAGACTGACATTACAAAATACCATAGACAGGGGGGCTTAAACAACTGATGTCTATTTTCTTACAATTCTGGAAACTGAAAGTCCAAGACTGTGGTGCCAGAGTTAGTTTCTGGTGAGATCTCTCTTCCTGGCTTGTAGACGGTGGCCTTCTCACTCTGTCCTCACATGGCTTTCCTCTGTGTTCTCACTGAGAAAGAGAGAGATCTTTGGTGTCTTCTGCTCTTCTTAAAAGGACAGCAGTCCTATCAGATTAGAGGTCCAGCCTCTTGACCTCATTTAACCTTCACTACCTCCCTAAAGGTCCTATCTCAAAATATAGTCACACTGTGGGTTAGGGCTTCAACATATGAATTTGGGGGGAGGGAACACAATTTGGTCTATAACAGCCACTAAGGAATGACTACTGCTTTGTGCTTCCATTTTCTCTATCAGGGGTCCCAGCTGGAGCCTATGCTGTATGTCCTTAGGATTCAAGCATTGCTGGAGGACTGGTGGAGCAGGACTTCAGGACTCTATTTATATGTAGCTCCTGGAGTATCTTAGGAAATAAGCCATCCTAAGAGAGAGCTGAGTCCCCAAGCCTGGTTCAAGGATGTGAGCCACTGTCAGAAAGGAGAAGAAATGGTGAAAGCATCATGGTCTCTGTCATTTAGATCAGCCTCCAGCTCAGCCTTCATGGAGTCATGCCTCTGTCATAAGGTAAAAGGGCTGCAATTGAAAAAAAAAAAATTCAAACTAAAGGGAAACACCCATTCAGTGGAATACTATTCACTGAGAAAAAGGGATGAGCTAGTCACAATAGCCAAAAGGTGGAAGCAACCCAAATGTCCATTGACAGATGAATGGATAAGCAAAATGTGGTATAAACATACAATGGAATATTATTCAGCCTTAAAAAGGAAGGGACTTCTGACGTATGCTACAAGTTGGATGAACCTTGAGGACATTATGTTAAGTGGAATATGTTAGTCACAAAAAGACAAATACTGTAAGATTCTACTTATATGAGGGACATAGAGTAGTCAAATTCATAGAGACAGAAAGCAGAACGGTGGTTGCCAGGGACTGGGGGAAGGAGAAATGGGGAGTTATTATTTAATGGGCATAGAGTTTTAGTTTTGCAAGATAATAAGAGCTCTGGAGATGGATGGTGAATTGCACAACGATATGAATATATTTAATACCACTAAGTGTACTTAAAAATGGTTAAGATGGTAAATTTTGTTATGTGTATTTTACTACAATTAAAACAAAAAAAATTTTTTTAAAGAAATAAGTTATCAAGCTAAGCAAAAACATGGATGAATCTTGAATGTATATTGCTAAATGAAAGAATCAGGTCTGAAAGGCTACAAACTATATGATTCTATTAATAGGACATTCTAGATAAGGCAAAACTATAGAGCCATAAAATACACTAGCAGAGATCAGTAGGGATTCAATGGGGAGGAGGATTGAATAGATAAAGCACAGAGGATATTTTACAGTGGTGAAACCATTTTGTATAATACCATAATGATGGATATATGATACCATGCATATACCCATAGAACCTTAATATATGCAAAATTTTTAAATAATTTAGGAGATTGGAGGATCCCAAGATGGAATAAAGGATGGGACAAAATAATCTAACTATATTATAAATCTATGAAACATGAGACTTCCCTGGTGGCGCAGTGGTTAAGAATCCTCCTGCCAGTGCAGGGGACATGGGTTTGAGCCCTGGTCCAGAGAGATCCCACAAGCTGCGGAGCAGCTAAGCCCATGCACCACAACTACTGAGCCTGAGCTCTAGAGCTCATGAGCCACAACTACTGAGCCCATGCACCACAACTACTGAAGCCCACGTGCCTAGAGCCTGTGCTCCGCAACAAGAGAAGCCACTGCGATAAGAAGCTTGCGCACCACAACGAAGAGTAGCCCCCGCTCGCCACAACTAGAGAAAGCCCGCACACAGCAACAAAGACCCAATGCAGCCAAAAATAAATAAATAAATTTATTTAAAATAAGTAAATCATTCAATCAATCTATGAAACAGCCTCACTGACGGGGGTGGGAGAAAAGGTACTGACCCAAGTAACTTTGGAAATGAGTGGAGTCTGTAAAATTAAATGCCAAAGGAACTGTACATCAGCACTGTACTCTAGTTGAAAAAGTTGTGTACCCATGGGGTATAAGTTAACAATTCTGAATTCTATATATATATATATATATATACTGGAACTGAATAATTAAGTAAATGGTTGGCAGATTGTGGGAGCCAGGTTTCTCACTGTTGGAGTGGGAGTTTACAGATAATCAAGGGGAAGAGGCTAGAAAGCTCCATATGGTAATGAATTACAGTTGGAGATATCAGTATGAACTCATGTGTAGCTTAATATAGATACAGATGTTACATACAGAGATATTTATAGTTATGTGTGTATATATATGGGTTAGTATACACACATACATTTCCTTACGTTGTCAGCTGGGAGGGCCTAGAAAGAAGAATACCCCAATAGCAATGAGTGCACCTACTGCCCAGATCTTGGTTTCTAATACCATTCTCCCATAAAAGGAACCAGGGCTCCTTGGAGAAATGGCTGATTCAAGGACTGGGGCAGGGAATATACAGGAGCATCTGTAATGCCAGAACATCTTTTAGTGCCAGAAAGTAAAAGTTCTAAAAATAAAAGAAAAAAGATGGAGCTATGTCAAAGGGACATGGTAGCCAACTGAAAGAGCTGACCAAAGTGACCATTTAAGAAATACAATAAATAAAGTAGTATTGGATTATACCCAAAGTATACATTAATTATCCATAAAGCCACACTGATATACATAAATAATTGAATAAATAAATAAATGGGAGGGAATATAAAAATCTCCAGTGTAGAAGAATTCCAAATAATTTATGTAGATACTCTGCCTTCAAGGAGGCTGGGCATAGCTCCTCACTGGTTAAGTGTGGGTTTTGCACATTGACTTCCTTTCAAAGAGACTAGTCTGGAAGAGGGGGAGAGGGGAAGACTGAAAAGAGTAACTTTGCAGTGGAGAAACCTGACAAACACTACCTCAGCCAGATGATCAAGGTTAACCTCAACAGTGATGTCATGTTGATAGTATGTACCCTTGATACGAGGTAATGAGAATGGCACTTTACTTCTGTGGTTTCCTTCCCAAAACATATAACCCTAATCTAATCATGAGAAAAACATAAGACAAATTCCAATTGAGGGACATTCTGCAAAATACTTGACCAGTATTCCTCAAAACTGTCAAGGTCGTAAAAAATAAGGGGAGTCCGAGAAACTGTCATAGCCAAGAGGAGCCTAAGGAGGTATGATGACTAAATGTAATGTATCTTGGAAGGGATCCTGGGACAGCTAAAGGACATCAGGTAAAAATTAAGGAACTATGAGTAAAATATGGATTTAGCTAAAACATTAATATTGGTTCATTAATTATGACAAATGTTCCATATTAATATAAGATGTTAATAATAGAGAAAATTGGGTATAGGGTATACAGGAGCTCTCTGTACTGTATTTGTAATTTTTCTGTAAATCTGTAACTTTCTTTGTTTTTTTAAATTTGTTTTAAGTAAAAAGTTTATTAAAAATAATAATATATCATACACACAAAATAGAAGTTGCTCTTAATTTTTTTAAGTGGAATTGGAACACCAGGAAGTTTCAGCAGAGCTTGGAGTTGGCACTGGTGGTTTTGGCAATGTTAAGAGAAGGTGAAGTCCTCAGCAACGGTTTAGAAAGGAAAGGCCTCAAGTAGGACCTTAATAGCCTTGGGGCAGGCACATGTGGGCAGGTACCAGAGGTCCATCGGCCCTTTAAGCCTCAGTAGAAACAGTGGGGTTTCTGCAGAGAGCAAGAGCTAGAGCAAGTTGGAAAAAAATGGTGAAGACAGGAGCTCTGCAGGTGAACTTGGGGCTTCACAGAACAAGTTGAGAGAAAATAAGGAAGTTTGGCTTTCCTGCAGAATGAATGGAAGCAGGGCCAAAGAGCCACTGTTTTGTAGCTGTTGTTGCAGCCCTTTATTTACTGTGAAGGATGCTGTTGCCTGAAAAACAGAGGGTCTACAAAATAAGGGTACTTATTGCTATAAAAGTACAATATAAAATGCAAAATAGGGCTTCCCTGGTGGCGCAGTGGTTGAGAGTCTGCCTGTCAGTGCAGGGGGCACGGGTTCGAGCCCTGGTCTGGGAGGATCCCGCATGCCGCGGAGCGACTGGGCCCGTGAGCCATAATTACTGAGCCTGCGCGTCTGGAGCCTGTGCTCCGCAACGAGAGAGGCCCCGATAGTGAGAAGGCCCGCGCACCGCGATGAGGAGTGGCCCCCGCTTGCTGCAGCTAGGGAGGGCCCTCGCACAGAGGCGAGGACTCAACACAACCATAAATAAATAAATTTTTTTAAAAAATGCAAAATATAAAAATCTATAAAATACACACACAGTAAATGCAACTTAATGACCTGAGTCAAAGAGTGTATTTTTTTATATAAAGCTTAAAAACTAACATAATACACAGATACCAGAAATCCTTTTTATTATACTTAATCTGTTAGAAATATAAACCTCAACCAACTGGTTTTTCAACTTCCTTGTGTCTCTAATGATGGGACTGGTGGTTTGAACATATGCCTAAATTTCTAGTATTGGATTTAACTGGACAAGCCTGATTCTTGCCAGGATTATAAAATCTTTGAATTCTGGTTATGAGAGCTACCTCTTTCTGAATTTCACTCCACCTAACTTCCCATTCACTGTTCCCTTTCTGAGGTTCAACTAGCTATTTCATCTTTAATCAACTTCTCTTACAGTGTGTATTGTGACTGGCTCTTCCCTGTTAAAAGTGAGATTTGTGTTTTTCAGTAGGATTAATTCTTCCCTTATCTGTAGATGGTGAACAATCTAACTGGATCTATCAAGACACCCCTACCCCAGAACAAGTCTTGCTCAATGAAGATTATGGACAGAATGACTAATTAATAGGCTCTTACCACCATGGAGTCTTCATTCATTCAATAAGTATTGATTGAGAATCAGTTAGGTGCCAGCCAGTCTGCTAGCAATGAGTAGATACTATCCCATTACTCTTGGTGTTTGGCTATTGAGAAAGAGAGGATAATACTACAGAATGATTAAATATTATGCATATTAAGTTAGGAGAATATTGTGCTGTCATTCCTAAGACTATGGTTTTGAATCTTTTTTTTTTGAGGGAGTCATAGACCCCTTGAATCTTGTCCATGTCATGAACACTTGCCCCAGAAAACAAATATATCCCCAAAACTTACCAATAATTTTAAGTTGTTCATGGATCCTTTGAAGCCCTTTCATGAATTCTGGGTTTAGAATTCCTACCCTAAATGATAAACGCCAAAATCGGATGAAACCAGAAGAAGCAGGCATTCTAAGATATATGGAGGGGAAGGTAGACTAAGTGCTTAGGAGTGGCAGCAGCAAGAATGAAAAGTGAGTTTCTATAGCTTTATCTTACATGTGTTATCATCAGCTAACATATGTAATAATTAATGTTTCCAGGAATAATCCACTACTGAGGACCCAATGCCCCACAAAGTGAACCTTGGCCTCCCACAGAAGAACACTTTAAGGAGCTACCAACTCACCTTTGCTCTAGTGCAGTACCCATATTATGGGTGGTAAGAGGTACTATAAAACTAAGTAGGGTAAAGGGGATGGAAACTGGGGTTTTGTGTGTTTGTGCTATTTTATATAGTTATACAGAATGTCAAGGAAGTTGTCTCTGATAAGGTGATATTTGAGCAGGAATTTATAGAAGTGGGGGATTAAACCATGTGAATATCCAGGACAGCCTTTCAGCCAAATGGAGCAGCAAATGGAAGGAGGCCAGTGAGCAGAGCGGAGTGAGTAATGAGAGAGGGAGCGTGGTGGGAAGTGAGGTCAGGAGGGAGTTGAGGTGTGTATGTGTCAGGTCTCCCAGGGTTGGATTGAAAGAGTCAGAGGTAAGGGACAAGCAGAATCTGAGGGTACCAGACTCAGGATCATAAAATGCTGTTAGTAATGGGAAAACTGCTCCGTGAAACCCAGTGGGGGATGTTTTGTGATGATTAGCTGGATAATATAGAGAGGCTTACCGAGCCGGACCTTACCCAAGTAAGGGTTAACTAATGGACACTGTTCTGTGTGTGTGAGGGGGTGGGGATAGGGTGGAGTCAGAAACAGAAAGAACAATGGAGAAAATACTTAGGAAAGTGAATAGAAAACAGAAGACTAGGATATCTTAAATGGGAAGAGCTTAGAAATCAAGGAAAGGGAGAAGGATTAGGAAAGAGGGGGAGGGAGTAAGGAACTAATATTTGTCACATGGCCACAATTTGCCAGGATCCTTACATTTATATTTTAATTTTGTTTTAAAGCAGTACTACAAGATGAATGTTATTGTCCCCATCTTGCAGATAAGAAAATTTCAAGCCCAGAAAAGTTGAGTAACTCGATAAAGGTGATAAGCTACTAGTAAATAGTAGGAGAGGATAACTTTATTATTTTGTCTTCAGTTCTTATTATTTTCTTATGTTGCTGTGTTGATTCATTCCTAATATTATATTTGGAGAAACAAAATGATGTTCAAGGTAGGAAGACAACAGAAGGATGGCAAAGTGGCCAGCATGGTTAGAATTTTGTCCTGGGCAGTCAATCCTCAGTGTTGGACTACACACCTGGCCTTATAAAAAAGGCCACAAGGTGTCAGCGTCTTACTCGTTGGTTTGGGGGCCTCTCCTGCTCCTGTGGCCAACTGTTTCATTATAAAAATATTGAATAAAAAGTAATATATCACTTATAGATGATATTTAGAAACTGACCTATCTTAACCAGAAATACTTGTCGAGAAATAGTGTAAAAGTCCCTAAGTTCCCAGAAATACATCCATTGATAGGCATTGGGATCTTGACATTTGCCTCCAAGTGAGCAGGATAAAAGAAACCATTTCCAATGATGTGTGGGGTTATGCGACATGGTAGAATGTAGTGGTCAAGTTTCCACTGGGACGTCAGAGAGATCTGTGTTAAAATGCTATCTCCCACCTTTAGCTACATGGTATTGTGCAATTTCTTCATCGGTAAATTCCCTACCCCTTAAGTTCATTGTGAATACTAAATAGCACATAAAGAGTTCTTGGTAAAGTGCCTGACACTTACCACTCAATAAATAGTAGCCATTATATAATATCTATCTATCTATCTATCTACCTACCTATGGCAGAACTAGCATTACCCTAATACAATCATAGCTAATGGCTATAATACATTTATCTATGATTGCACATAATTTTTTAAAATATTTTTTCTTCTAGTTTTATTGGGATGTAATTGACATATAGCACTGTATAAGTTTAAGGTGTACAGCATAATGATTTGACTTCCATACATCATGAAATGATGACCACAATAAATTTAGTGAGCATCCATCATCTCATAGGAATACAAAATAAAAGAAAAAAAGGTTTTTTTCCCTTGTGATGAGAATGTTACCGAGCCAAACTCGGGTCTGCTCACCCATGTGCAGTAAAGCCAACCTCCAATCTACTGACACCGGGTTGTGGTGAAGGAAAGTGCAACTTTATTGTAAAGGTGCCAATACAAGGAGAACAGGTGGCTTGAGCTCAAAAAACCCCAAACTCCCTGAAGGGTTTCAGCAAAGCATTTTTAAGGGCAAGGTGAGGGAAGGGTGTCCTAGAGTATGTGATCAGCTCCTGCACAATTCTGATTGGGTGATGGTGAGGTAACAGGGTGGTGGCACAGGGGTTAACATTATCAATCCTTAGGCCTGAGGGCTATGTGCTCATGGTCATCAAGTAGTTAACACCTTCCATTTGGTGGGGGGTTTTCACATCTGTGAAACAACTCAGGAAACATGCATCAGATACTGTTATCTAGGTACTTCTGAGAGGAGCTAAAGCAGAGGATGTGGGGGAGGGCTCTGCCCCCAGCAAAGCTCCATAGGGTCCTGCTTGGTTACAAGAACTCTTAGGATTTACTCTCTTAACAACTTTCATACATAATATATGGCAGTGTTCGTTATATTAATCGTGTTGTACATTACATATCTAGTAATTATCTAACTGGAAGTTTGTACCTTTTGACCACCTTCATCCAATTCCCCCTCCTCACATCCCCACCTCTGGTAACCACAAATCTGATCTCTTTTTCTAAGAGTTTGTTTGTTTGCTTTTGAAGTATAATTGACCTACACCACTATGTTAGTTCCTGGCACACATGTAGTGATTTGCTATTTCTATACATTACAAAATGATCACCACAGTAAGTGTAGTTACAATCTCTCACCATACAAAGATATCACATAATTATCGATCATATTCCCCACACTGTACGTTTCATCCCTGTGACTCATTCTTTTTGTAACTGGAAGTTTGTACCTCTTAATCTCCTTCACCTCTTTCACACATCTCCCTCCCTCCCTCCGATCTGGCAACCGCCTGTTTCTTCTCTGTATCTATGAGTCTGTTTCTGTTTTGTTATGTTTGTTCATTTGTTTTGGTTTTTAGATTCCACATACAAATAAAATCATACAGTGTTTGTCTTTGTCTGACTTATTTCACTTAGCATAATACCCTCTAGATCCATCCAAGTTGTCCCATATGGTAAGATTTCTCTTTTTAATGGCTGAATAGTATCCCATTGTATATATATTCCACATCTTCTTTATTCATTCATCCATCATCACTCAGTTTGCTTTCATACTTGGCTATTGTAAATAGTGCAGCAATGAACATACGAGTACATATATCTTTTCAAATTAGTTTTTTCATATTCTTTGGATAAATACCCAGAAATGGGATTGCTGGATTGTATCATAGTTCTCTTTTCAATTTTTTGAAGAACCTCCATACTGTTTTACATAGTGGGTACACCAGTTTACATTCCCACCAACAGTGCACAAGGATTCCCTTTTCTTCACATCCTCACCAACACTTATTTGTTGTCTCTTTGATAACAGATATTGCCATTCTGACAGGTGTGAGGTGATATTTCATTGTGTGTGTTTTTTTTCTTTTTAATTATTTTTGGCTGCGTTGGGTCTTAGTTGTGGCACTTGGGATCTTTGTTGAGGCATGAGAGATCTTTACATTGCGGTGCGCAGACTCTTCTTTGCGGCACACAGGCTTCTCTCTAGTTGTGGAGCACAGGCTCCTGGGTGCATGGGCTCTGTAGTTTGTGTCATGCAGGCTCTCTAGTTGAGGCTCATGAGCTCAGTAGTTGTGTCGCTTGGGCTTAGTTGCCCTGCAGCACGTGGGATCTTTGTTCCCTGACCAGGGATCGAACCCACGTCCCCTGCATTGTAAGACGGATTCTTTACCATTGGACCACCAGGGAAGTCCCTCACTGTGGTTTTGATTTGCATTTCCCTGATGATTTGCGTTGTTGAGTATCATTTTACCTGTTGGCCATTTGTATGTCTTCTTTGGCAATATGTCTGTTCAGGTCCTCTGCCCATTTTTAAAATCAGGTTGTTTGTTTTTTTTGATGTTGAGTTATATGAGTTATTTGTATATTTTGGATATTAACCACTTATCAGATATATCATTTGCAAATATCTTCTTCTAGTCAGTAGTCTGCCTTTGCTTTTACTGATAGTTTCTTTTGCTGTGAAAAGATTTTAATGTAGTCCTATTTATTAATTTTTTCTCTTATTTCCCTTCCATGAGGAGACATATCTAAAAAATATTTCTATGATCAATATCAAAGATCATACTGCCTGTTTTCTTCTAGGAGTTTTATGGCTTCAGCTCTTACATTTTCAGTTTCTAATCCATTTTGAGTTTATTTTCGTATATGGTGTGAGAAAGTAGCACAATTTGATTCTTTTGCATATAGCTGTTTTCTGAATACCATTTATTGAAGAAGCTGTCTTTTCCCCATTGTATATTCTTGCCTCCTCTGTTGTAGATCAATTGCCCATATCAGTGTGGGTTTACTTCTGGGCTCTCTCTTCTGTTCCATTGATCTAGGTGTTTTTGTGCCAGTACCATACTGTTTTGATTACTGTAGCTTTGTAGTATAGTTTGAAATCAGGATGTGTGATACCTCCAGCTTTGTTCTTCTTTCTCAAGATTGTTTTAGCTATTCAGAGTCTTTTGTGTTTCCATACAAATTTTAGAACTATTTGTTCTAGTTCTGTGAAAAATGTTATTCATATTTTGATATGGATTGCATTGAATCTGTGGATTGTTTGGGGGAGTATGGCAATTTTAACAATATTAATTCTTCCAATCTGTGAGCACAGTATATCTTTCCATTTGTTTGTCATCTTCAATTTCTTTTTATTTTCTTCCTGTTTTATTGAGATATAATGGACTTACAGCACTGTATAAATTTAAGGTGTACAGCATAATGATTTGATTTACATGCATCATGAAATGATTACCACAGTGAGTTTAGTGAACATCCATCATCTCATATAGATACAAAATAAAAGAAAAAGAGAAAAATATTTTTTCTTTGTGATGAGAACTCTTAGGATTTACTCTCTTAACAACTTTCATACATAACATACAGCAGTGTTAATTATATTTATCATGTTGTACATTACATCCCTAGTACATATTTATCTTATAACTGGAAGTTTGGTCCTTTTGACTACCTTCATCCAAGTCCCCTCTCCCCAACCCCCACTTCTGGTTACCACAAATCTGATCTCTTTTTCTATAAGTTTATTTGTTTGTTTTTGAAGTATAATTGAACTACAACACTATGTTAGTTCCTGGCATACAATATAGTGATTCAATATTTCTATCCGTGTAATTAATTAATTTATTTATTTACTTATTGCCTGCGTTGGGTCTTCATTGCTGCATGCAGGCTTTCTTTAGTTGCAGCGAGCGGGGGCTACTCTTCGTTGCAGTGTGCGACCTTCTTATTGCGGTGGCTTCTCTTGCTGTGGAGCAGGGGTTCTAGGCATGTGGGCTTCAGTAGTTGCAGCACATGGGCTCTAGGGCACGCAGGCTTCAGTAGTTGTGGCTCGCGGGCTCTAGAGCACAGGCTCAGTAGTTGAGGTGCACGGGCTTAGTTACCCTGTGACATGTGAGATCTTCCCAGACCAGGGATTGAACCCGTGTCCCCTGCATTGGCAGGCAGATTCTTAACCACTGCACCACCAGGGAACTCCCTCTCTCCATTTTAAAACAATCACCAAGAAGTCTAGTTATGATCTGTCACCATTCAAAGATATTACATAATTATTGACTATATTCCCCAGGCTTTACATTTCATACCTCTGACTAATTTATTTTGTAACTGGAATCTGTACCTCTTAATCTCCCTCACCTATTTCTCTCCTCTCCCTCCCCTCTCCCCTCTGGCAACCACCTGTTTGTCCTCTGTATCTATTAGTATGTTTCTGTTTTGTTCTGTTTGTTTATTTGTTTTGTTTTTTAGATTCCACATATAAATGAAATCATACAGTATTTGTCTTTCTTTTTTTTAAGTTTTAAAAAAATTATTTTTGGCTGCATTGGGTTTTCGTTGCTGCACATGGGCTTTCTCTAGTTGCAGCAAGCGGGGGCTACTCTTTGTTGCGGTGCATGGGCTTCTCACTGTGGTGGCTTCTCGTTGCGGAACATGGGCTCTAGGTGTGCGGGCTTCAGTAGTTGCAGCACGCAGGCTCAGTAGCTGTGGCTCACGGGCTCTAGAGTACAGGTTCAGTAGTTGTGGTGCACGGGCTTAGTTGCTCTGCGGCATGTCAGCTTTTCCTGGACCAGGGATTGAACCTATGTCCACTGCATTGGCAGGCGGATTCTTAACCACTGCACCACGAAGGAAGTCCAGTATTTGTCTTTCTGTGACTTATTTCACTTAGCCTCTAGGTCCATCCATATTGTCACAGATGGTAAGATTTCATTCTTTTTTATGGCTGAGTAATATTCCACTGTATCTTTATCCATTCATCTACAGATGGGCACTTAGGTTTGCTTCCATATCTTGGCTATTGTAAATAATGCTGCAGTGAACATATGGGAGCATATATCTTTTCAAATTAGTGTTTTCATTTTCTTCAGATATACACCCAGAAGTGGAATTGCTGTATTATATGGTACTTCTATTTTTAATTTTTTGAGGAACCTCCATAATGTTTCCCATAGAGGCTGTACCAAGTTACATTCCCATCAACAGTGCACAAGGGTTCCCTTTTCTCCACATCCTCACCAACACTTGTGATTTGTTGTCTTTTTGATAACAGATATTGCCATTCTGACAGGTGTGAGGTGATATTTTATTGTGGTTTTGATTTGCAATTCCCTGATGATTTGTGATGTTTTAATGTGCCTGTTGGCCATCTTTATGTCTTCTTTGGAAAAATTCCTATTCAAGTTCTCTGCCCATTTTTTAAGCAGGTTGTTTGTTTTTTAGATATTGAGTTGTATGAGTTGTTTGCATATTTTGGATATTAACCCCTTATCAGATAAATCATTTGCAAATATCTTCTCCCATTCAGTAGGCTGCTTTTTGTTTTGTTTATAGTTGCCTTTGTTGCACAAAAGCTTTTCAGTTTGATGTATTCACATTTGTTTATTTGTTGTTTCCCTTACCTGAAGAGACATATCCAAAAAGATATTACTAAGACTGATGTCACAGAGCGTACCTCCTATGTTTTCTTCTAGAAGTTTTATGGTTTCAGGTCTTACATTTATGTCTTTAATCCATTTTGAATTATTTTTGTGCATGGGGTGAGAAAGTAGGGACTGCATCAAATTTTAAAACTTCTTTAAGGTAAAGGGAACAATCACAAGAATGAAAAGGCAATCTATGGAATGTGAAAATATTTGCAAACCATTTATCTGATAAGGGGTTAATATCCCAAACTCACAAGAAACTCCTACAACTTGGTAGCAGAAAAACAAATAACCCGATTGAAAAATGGGACAAGACTTAAAAAATATATTTCTCGGGCTTCCCTGGTGGCGCAGTGGTTGAGAATCTGCCTGCCAATGCAGGGGACATGGGTTCGAGCCCTGGTCTGGGAAGATCCCACATGCCACGGAGCAACAAGGCCCGTGAGCCACAACTACTGAGCCTGCGCGTCTGGAGCCTGTGCTCCGCAACAAGAGAGGCCGCGACAGTGAGAGGCCCATGCACCGCGATGAAGAGTGGCCCCCGCTTACTGCAACTAGAGAAAGCCCTCGCACAGAAACGAAGACCCAACACAGCCAAAAATAAATAAATAAATAAATAAAATTTAAAACAAAACAAAACAAAACAAAAAAAAATATATATATATGTATTTCTCCAAAGAAGACATATATATGGCCACCAGGTATATGAAAAGGTGCTCAACATCACTAACCATCAGGGAAATGCAAATCAAAACCACAATGAGATAATCACCTCACATCTGTTAAGATGGCTATTGAAAAACAAACAAACAAAAGATTACGGGACTTCCCTGGCCGTCCAGTGGTTGAGACTCTGCACTTCCAATGCAGGGGATGCGGGTTTGATCCCTGGTTGGGGAACTAAGATTCCACATGCCACATGGTATGGCCAAAAACTTAAAAAAAAACACACAAAAAACCCAAAAGATTAGTGTTCGTGAGGATGTGCAGAAACCGAAACCCTTGTACACTGTTGCTGGGAATTTAAATGATTCAGCTACTATGGAAAATAGTTTGGAGATTCCTCAAAAAATTAAAAATAAAACTACCATATTATCCAGCAATTCCACTTCTGGGTATATATCCAGAAGAATTAAAATCAAGATGTCGAGGAGATGTTAGCACTCTCATATTCATTGCAGCATTATTCACAGTAGCCAAGATATGAAAACAACCCAGATGTTCATCAACAGGTGAATGGACAATGAAAATGTGGTGTATACATAGAATGGAGTATTATTCAGCCTTAAAAAAGATGGAAAGCCTACCATTTGTGACAACATGGATGAACCTGGAGGACATTATTCTAAGTGAAATAAACCAGTATTATAAGGACAAATACTGTATGAGTCCCCTTATATGAGGTATCTAGAATAGTCAAACTCACAGAAGCAGAGAATAGAATGGTGGTTGCCAGGGGCTGGGGGAAGGGGAAAATGAGGAGTTGTTCAATGAGTAAAAGTTTCAGTTATGCTAGATGAATAAATTCTAGCGACCTGTTGTACAACATAGTACCCACAGTTAACAGCACAGTGTTGTGCATTTTAGAATGTTAAGAGGGTAGATCTCATGTTAAGCATTCTTACCATACACACACACAAAATAATGGGATGCAAGGAAACTTCTGGAGATGATGGACATGTTTATTACCTTTATTGTGGTGGTGATATCATGGTGTATGCATATGTCCAAACTCATCAAATTGAATACATTAAATATGTACCTTTTTTGGTATATCAATTATACTTCAATAAAGCTGTTTGGTTTTTTTTCAAGTCTGCTGTCTGGAGTCCCAGCCCCACAAGTTCTGACTTAGCTGGTCTGGGGTACAGCATGGTCATTAGAATTTTTATAAGCATTCTAGATGATTCTAATATGTAGCTAGGGAGAGAAATACTTCTCTAGACTAATATCTCACTTCACAGATGGGAAAGAGAGGCTCAGAGAAAGTGAGAGTGACTTGTCTGGTGAAATGAGATCAAGAACTCAAACTGAGGTCTCCTGACTCCTAGTCCTGGGTTCTGTCTAGCACATAACGTGCCTCAGGCTCACTTCTTATGCTTCCACACAAACACTCTGTCCCAGTCAAATTGTCTCATGTTATATTCCCTGAACATACCAGGTCCATCCCTGTGTCAAATCCACAGCAGTACAAGCTGCCATTGGAGTGCTTATTATGTGCCCAAACTGAGCAAACCAAATTACATGTGTTACCTCTAATCCATACATCAAGCTTTCAGGGAAAGCATGAGTATCCCCATTGTTAGAGGAGGAACCTGATGTCAGAGACTCTAAGAGACTAGTTGCAGTACTGGCTAGTGAGGAGAAGCCAGAATTTTTTTTTTAAGATTTTTTGATGTTGACCATTTTTAAAGTCTTTATGGAATTTGTTACAATATTGCTTCTGTTTTATGTTTTACTTTTTTGGCTGTGAGGTATGTGGGATCTTAGCTCCCCGACCAGGGGTCAAACCTGCACACCCTACATTAGAAGGAGAAGTCGTAACCACTGGACCACCAGGGAAGTCCTGGAGAAGCAAGAATTTAACAAAGTTCTGTTGGACTCCAAAGCCCAGGCTCTTGAGCTACACTCACTGCCATCTGTTCCTACCCTGCCTTACCTTCCTGAGTTATTTCTCCATTAGAACCAGCTCTAGTTTCAAACCCTCCCTGAAAGCCCTTCCACCCCATCTTTTTATTTACTCAAGTTTCATGGCACTGATCACCCACATTAGCTGTTTGGGTGAGTCCATCTCACACGGTAACTTATTTTGTCATGTATATGACCTGTTTCCTTCTCCTTGAGGCTGGGAAGAACAAGGACCTTCCTCTGACTATGTTTCTGTCCTGGTCCTGTAGCTGTGTCAAGATATGGTGCTATTGCAAGATCATAATACTTAGTTTTTTCTGAGACTCCTCCCCTGGGAATATCTGGAGACAGGGAGAGCCTATAGGCCCAAATGGAGTTGAAAATTTGAACTAAGAAGGAATAGAGCTTTCCTCGGGCTCAGATTTGTAATAATATGTATAAGTAAGCCTCTAGGTGTCAGTAGAAAGCCTAGTTTTGATTGAGTCTCAAATGAAATCAAAATCCCAGGCTAGAAGGACTTTTTCTCATGTCAATCATCAACCTAAAGCTAGAATTCCCTCTCCAGCATAACAACAACCATAGCAACATTCCTTCCAGCCTAGGGTCTGGTGATGAGGAACCCACTGTTTCTGAGGTAGCCTCTTCAATGTTTGGACAGCTTTATTAGAATGCTCTTCTTGATTTTGTGAAACTCTGCCTCCTCTAGCTTTCACTACAAGGCAAATAAGTGAAAACAACACATGCACTGCATCTGGGCCTGGGCATGTGAGAAGCCTGCTGTGGCTGAGTCAGGCCTTCTACCCAAGATTGATTACTCAAGGATGTTGGTGGCATCAGTGGGAGCCCCACTGCTCTGGGCTATCCTGCCCATCAGCCCCTCCCTTATGACCTAAGCATTGTTGACCCTCAGAATATCGGGGAAGGAAGGAAGGAAGCAACACACCTCTGGCAGACTGCTGTCCTCTCAGACCCAGGGATGAAGAGGGTGACTCTTTACAGCAGAGTCCAAAGACCTGGAGAATATGTGTCTTGCTCAAAGAAGCCTCCTTTTCACTTCTGTTCTTCCCAAGGGCTCCTGTCCAATAGCTAGATTGTTGCTTAGCGAAACCCAATTTTTCTGCTCAAAAAATAAATAGGGACTGCCACTGTGTTTTCTGGTCCCAATTGTATTCTTTAGTAATATATAGAACAAACACAGTATCTCTTCCTCTAGGAATCTGAAGATGGAAATTAAGCCATCAATCCCTCCATCCATCCATTTATCCAACTGTCCAACCATTAAGCATATCTTTACTGGGAGCCTACCATGTGCCAGGCACTGAGTTTCCTAGTAAACAGACAATAAGTGGCAAATGGTATTACTGTATTAATGACCTGATGATTAACTTAGTCAAAGGTAGATCCACTTTTATATGGTGGATTTCTGAGAAGGGAATGGAGAGATAAGGGAACTAGCACATACTGAATATGGACTGCCTACCAGGCAAGGTGTTAGGTGCTTGCTTCACTTGCTATATATTGTTTAAGTCTTACCACCATCTCATGATGTGTGTTATCTACATCTCCATTTTAAAAAGAAAGAAGCTGAGGCTTAGAGAGCCTAAATAAGTTGACCAAGGACACATAACTAGTAAGCAGTGGAGCTGGACTCTGGTTACAGACCTCCCCATCATGCTGTGGGCATCACATGAAAATCCGTAGGACAGCTGAAGGCACATCATGGTCCCTTCATGTAGTGTGTCTGGAATGAATACTGCTTTAAATCAAGCCTTTCTTCAAGCTTTCTAACCAAAACCCCTCATTTTCTCTATTGTATTTTTACTTTCATTTTATTTTATTTTTGGCCGCGTTGCATGGCTTGCGGGATCTTAGTTCCCCAGCCAGGGATTGAACCCACACCCTTGGCAGTGAAAACATGGAGTCCTAAACGCTGGACTGCTAGGGAATTCCCTCTGTTGTATTCTAAATTTTAAGTTTATAGGGTGATTTCTTTGTTGTTATTTTCTATAGAAGTCAAATTTCCTGTCAATGCTTTTCCATCATAAATTTGGACACATGACAAAGCATATGAAAATCAATAGCAGTAATTTGGGTATTCATCAGTTTGTTTTTCCTCTAGAATTAGTTCTGTACTATATTTACTTTAATTGATAAATTGCTGTGATAATATCAAAGAAAATTTTCAAGAAAATAAAGTAGGGGGGACCTACAACATGGCGGAGGAGTAAGACGTGGAGATCACCTTCCTCCCCACAAATACGTCAAAAATATATCTACATGTGGAACAACTCCAACAGAACGCTGGCAGAAGACCTCAGACTTTGAAAAAGAAGGCAGAGCACTGCCTAAACGAGCTCCAGAGACGGGCGCGAGCACGGCTATCAGCTCAGACCCCAGAGATGGGCATGAAATGCTAACGCTGCTGCTGCAGCCACCAAGAATCCTGTGTGCAAGCACAGGTCACTATCCACACCCCCCTGGGAGCCTGTGCAGCCCAACACTGCCAGGGTCCCGTGATCCAGAGACAAGTTCCTTGGGAGAACGCATGGTGTGCCTCAGGCTATTGCAATATCACGCTGGCCCCTGCTGCTGCAGGCTCGCCCTGCATTCCAATTATAACTTCCGTACCCCCCCCCTCCCCCCAGGCCTGAATAATCAAGAGCCCCCTAATCAGCCACTGCTTTAACCCCATCCTGTCTGGGTGAGAACAGATGCCTGAAGTCAACCTACATGCAGAGGCGGGGCCAAATCTAAAGCTGAACCCCAGGAGCTGTGCAAACAGAGAAGAGAAAGGGAAATCTCTCCCAGCAGCCTCAGGAGTAGCGGATTAAATCTCCGCAATCAACTTGATGTACCCTGCATCTGTGGAATACCTGAATAGACAGCGAATCATCCCAAAACTGAGGCAGTGGACTTTGGGAACAACTGTAGACTTGGGGTTTGCTGTCTGCAACTGATTTGTTTCTGATTTTGTGTTTTACTTAGTAAAGTTTTTAGTGCTTGTTATCATTGGTGGATTTGTTTATTGGTTTTGTTGCACTCTTCTTTTTATTATTATTATTTTTATTTTTATTTTAATATATTATTTTGCTTATTATTAAAAACATTTTTTTTCTTTCTTTTTTCTCAATTTTCTTCTGAGCTGTATGGCTGAAAGAGTCTTGGTGTTACGGCCTGGTGTCAGGCCTGAGCCTCTGAGGTGGGAGAGCCAAGTTCAGGACGCTGGTCCACCAGAGACCTCCCAGCCCCATGTAATATCAATTGACGAGAGCTCTCCCAGAGATCTCCATCTCAACGCTAAGACCCAGCTCCACCCAATGGGCAGCAAGCTCCAGTGCTGGATGCCCCATGCCAAACAACTAGCAAGACAGGAACACAACCCCACCCATTAGCAGGCTGCCTAAAATCATAATAAGTTCACAGACACCCCAAAACACACCACCGGACACAGCCCTGCCCACCAGAAAGACAATATCCAGCCCCACCCACCAGAACACAGGCACCAGTCCCCTCCACCAGAAGCCTACACAAGCCACTGAACAAAACTCACCCACTGGGGGCAGACACCAAAAACAATGGGAACTATGAACTTGCAGCCTGTGAAAAGGAGACCCAAACACAGTAAGTTTAGCAAAATGAGAAGACAGAGAAACACACAGCAGATGAAGGAGCAAGGCAAAAACCCACCAAACCAAACAAATGAAGAGGAAATAGGCAGTCTACCTGAAAAAGAACTCAGAGTAATGATAGTAAAAATGATCCAAAATCTTGGAAATAGAATGGAGAAAATACAAGAAACGTTTAACAAGGACCTAGATGAACTAAAGAGCAAACAAACAATGATGAACAACACAATAAATGAAATTAAAAATTCTCTGGAAGGAATCAATAGCAGAATAACTGAGGCAGAAGAACGGATAAGTGACCTGGAAGATAAGATAGTGGAAATAACTACCGCAGAGCAGAATAAAGAAAAAAGAATGAAAAGAATTGAGGACAGTCTCAGAGACTTCTGGGGCAACATTAAACGCACCAACGTTTGAATTATAGGGGTCCCAGAAGAAGAAGAGAAAAAGAAAGGGTCTGAGAAAATATTTGAAGAGATTATAGTTGAAAACTTCCCTAATATGGGAAGGCAAATAGTCAATCAAGTCCAGGAAGCACAGAGAGTCCCATACAGGATAAATCCAAGGAGAAACACGCCAAGACACATAATAATCAAGATATAAATAATTAAATACAAAGAAAAAATATTAAAAGCAGCAAGGGGGTCTTCCCCGGTGGCGCAGTGGTTGAGAATCTGCCTGCTAATGCAGGGGACACGGGTTCGAGCCCTGGTCTGGGAAGATCCCACATGCCGCGGAGCAACTAGGCCCGTGAGCCACAACTATTGAGCCTGCGCGTCTGGAGCCTGTGCTCCTCAACAAGGGTGGCCACGATAGTGAGAAGCCCGTGCACCGCGATGAAGAGTGGCCCCCGCTTGCCAAAACTAGAGAAAGCCCTCGCACAGAAACAAAGACCCAACACAGCCAAAAATAAATAAATTAATTAATTAATTTAAAAAAAGAAAAAAAAATCAGCAAGGGAAAACCAACAAATAACATACAAGGGAATCCCCATAAGGTTAACAGCTGATCTTTCAGCAGAAAATCTGCAAGCCAGAAGGGAGTGGCATGATATATTTAAAGTGATGGAAGGGAAAAACCTACAACCAAGATTACTCTACCCAGCAAGGATCTCATTCAGATTCGACACAGAAATTAAAACCTTTACAGACAAGCAAAAGCTAAGAGAATTCAGCACCACCAAACCAGCTTTACAACAAATGCTAAAGGAACTTCTCTAGGCAGGAAACACAAGAGAAGGAAAAGACCTACAATAACAAACCCAAAACAATTAAGAAAATGGTAATAGGAACATACATATCGATAATTACCTTAAATGTAAATGGATTAAATGCTCCCACCAAAAGACATAGACTGGCTGAATGGATACAAAAACAAGACCCGTATATATGCTGTCTACAAGAGACCCACTTCAGACCTAGGGACACATACAGACTGAAAGTGAGGGGATGGAAAAAGATATTCCATGCAAATGGAAATCAAAAGAAAGCTGGAGTAGCAATACTCATATCAGACAAAATAGACTTTAAAATCAAGACTATTACAAGAGACAAAGAAGGACACTACATAATGATCAAGGGAGCACTCCAAGAAGAAGATATAACAGTTGTAAATATTTATGCATCCAACATAGGAGCACCTCAATACATAAGGCAAATGCTAACAGCCATAAAAGGGGAAATGGACAATAACACAATCATACTAGGGGACTTTAACACCCCACTTTCACCAATGGGCAGATCAACCAAAATGAAAATAAATAAGGAAACACAAGCTTTAAATGACACATTAAACAAGATGGACTTAATTGATATTAATGGCCATTCCATCCAAAAAGAACAGAATACACTTTCTTCTCAAGTGCTCATGGAACATTCTCCAGGATAGATCATACCTTGGGTGACAAATCAAGCCTTGGTAAATTTAAGAAAATTGAAATCATATCAAATATCTTTTCCAGCCACAACGCTATGAGACTAGATATCAATTCCAGGAAAAAAGCCTGTAAAAAATAGAAACACATGGAGGCTAAAGAATGCACTACTAAATAACCAAGTGATCACTGAAGAAATCAAAGAGGAATTCAAAAAATAGCTAGAAACAAATGACAGTGAAAACAGGTGACCCAAAACCTATGGGATGCAGCAAAAGTAGTTCTAAGAGGGAAGTTTATAGCAATGCGGTCCTACCTCAAGAAACAAGAAACATCTCAAATAAACAACCTAACCTTACACCTAAAGCAGTTAGAGAAAGAAGAACAAAAAAACCCCAATGTTAGCAGAAGGAAAGAAATCATAAGGATGAGATCAGAAATAAATGAAAAAGAAATGAAGGAAACAATAACAAAGATCAATAAAATTAAAAGCTGGTTCTTTGAGAAGGTAAACAAAATTGATAAGCCATTATTAGCCAGACTCATCCAAAAAAACAGGGAGAAGACTCAAATCAACAGAATTAGAAATGAAAAAGGAGAAGTAACAGCTGACACTGCAGAAATACAAAGGATCATGAGAGATTACTACAAGCAACTATATGCCAATAAAATGGATAACCTGGAAGAAATGGACAAATTCTTAGAAAAACACAACCTTCCAAGATTGAACCAGGAAGAAATAGAAAATATAAACAGACCAATTACAAGCACTGAAATTGAAAATGTGATTAAAAATCTTCCAGCAAACAAAAGCCCAGGACCAGATGGCTTCACAGGAGAATTCCATCAAACATTTAGAGAAGAGCTAACACCCATCCTCTCAAACTCTTCCAAAATATAGCAGAGGGATGAACACTCCCAAACTCATTCTACGAGGCCACCATCACGCTGATACCAAAACCAGACAAAGATGTCACAAAGAAAGAAAACTACAGGCCAATATCACTGATGAACACAGATGCAAAAATCCTCAACAAAATATGAGCAAACAGAATCCAACAGCACATCAAAAGGATCATACATCATGATCAAGTAGGGTTTATCCCAGGAATACAAGGATTCTTCAATATACACAAATCAATGTGATAAACCATATTAACAAATTGAAGAATAAAAACCATATGATCATCTCAATAGATTCAGAAAAAGCTTTTGACAAAATTCAACACCCATTTATGATAAAAACTCTCCTGAAAGTAGGCACAGAGGGAACCTACCTCAACATAATAAAGGCCATATATGACAAACCCACAGCCAACAACGTTCTCAATGGTGAAAAACTGAAACCATTTCCTCTAAGGTCAGGAACAAGACGGGGTGCCCACTCTCACCACTGTTATTCAACATAGTTTTGGAAGTTTTAGCCACAGCAATCAGAGAAGAAAAAGAAATAAAAGGAATCCAAATCAGAAAAGAAGTAAAGCTGTCACTGTTTGCAGATGACATGATACTATACATAGAGAATCCTAAAGATGCTACCAGAAAACTACTAGAGCTAATCAATGAATTTGGTAAAGTAGCAGGGTACAAAATTAATGCACAGAAATCTCTTGCATTCCTATACTAATGATGAAAAATCTGAAAGAGAAATTAAGGAAACACAACCCAATCCAAAAATGGGCAGAAGACCTAAATAGACATTTCTCCAAAGAAGATGTACAGATTGCCAACAAACACATGAAAGGATGCTCAACATCACTAATCATTAGAGAAATGCGAATCAAAACTACAATGAGGTATCACCTTACACTGGTCAGAATGGCCATCATCAAAAAATCTACAAACAATAAATGCTGGAGAGGGTGTGGAGAAAAGGGAACCCTCTTGCACTGCTGGTGGGAATGTAAATTGATACAGCCGCTATGGAGAACAGTATGGAGATTCCTTAAAAAACTGAAAATAGAACTACCATAGGACCCAGCAATCCCACTACTGGACATATACCCTGAGAAAACCATAATTCAAAAAGAGTCATGTACCACAATGTTCATTGCAGCACTATTTACAATAGCCAGGATATGTGTGTCCATCTGCATTCTTATTCTTGTCCTGCCCCTAGGTTAGTCAGAACCATTTTTTTTTTTTTTTTTAGATTCTATATATATGTGTTAGCATACAGTACTTGTTTTTGTCTTTCTGACTTACTTCACTCTGTATGACAGACTCTAGGTCCATCCACCTCACTACAAATAACTCAATTCCGTTTCTTTTTATGGCTGAGTAATATTCCATTGTATATATGAGCCACATGTTCTTTATCCATTCATCTGTCAATGGACACTTAGGACATGCATTGGTTGACTAGCTTCTTCTTCACTTTTACCTTCCTAAATTTGTATCTACCCCCCGACCCAGAAATAATCAGCACTTTATAATCTTTTTTTAAAAAATAAATTTATTTATTTATTTATTTTTGGCTGCATTGGTTGACTACCTTCTTCTTCACTTTTACCTTCCTAAATTTGTATCTACCCCCCCACCCAGAAATAATCAGCACTTTAATCTTTTTTTAAAAAATGTTTATTTATTTTTGGCTGCGTTGGGTCTTTGTTGCTGTGCACAGGCTTTCTCTAGTTGTGTTGAGTGTGGGCTTTTCTTCATTGCGGTGTGCGGGCTTCTCATTGTGGTGGCTTCTCATGTTGCGGAGCAAGGGCTCTAGGCATGCGGGCTTCAGTAGTTGTGGCACATGGGCTCAGTAGTTGTGGCTCGTAGGCTCTAGAGTGCAGGCTCAGTAGTTGTGGCACATGGGCTTAGTTGTTCTGTAGCATGTGGGAGAAAAAATCATATGATCATTTTAACAGAATGCCAAAATATTTTGATAACAATCACCATATATTTTTGATTTAAGCAAATCTTAATTAATATGTTAATGAATATTGATCTCAAACCAATGGCCAGTATTCTATTTAGCAGTTAAACATTAGAATCATTTTCATTAAAGTTAATAATTTGAGTGTCATTACCATTATTTAAAATTTTCCCAGAAGTGCTAATCAATGCAGTAATGAGAAAAAGAAGTGAAGGAGGTATAAATATCTGACAGGAAGAGACAAAATTATCATTATTTAAAGATTATAAGGTTGCTTAAAAAACTATTAGAACTAGTGGGAGAGTTCAGAACGATTGGCAATTATGACAGCAATATTTAAAAATTAATAGTTTCCTTATGTATCAACAACAATTAGTTAAGATAATGAAAAAAAAGAGTCCATATCATGGCAATCAAAAATAAAATCAAAGTACCCAGTAATAAACTTAAAGATAAATGTGCCAATCTCAAAACTTTGCCATGGAATCTAAAAGGAGATTTGAATAAAGGGATAGACATTCTATATTACTGTACTGGAAGATTTAATATTATAAAGATATTAATTTTCCTCAAACTAAGCCTATAAATTTAACAAAACCCCAACAAAAACACCTGGAAGTTTTTTAGAATGTGAAGTAAATCTATTTTTTAGTTTATTTAGAAAAATCAACAAATGAAGAAAGCAAGCACATCTTTAGGAAGAATAGTAGTGAAAAGGCCTTTTCCTATCAGATATTAAAATAAGTCAGCAAGATAGAGTAATTAAAATATTACTGTTCTACGTAAAAAAATAGACAGCTCAGAAATATATCCAAGTACATATAAGAATTTAGTGTATAATAAAGCTAGTGCCTCATTCAGTGGGGGGAGTGTTAAGATGACAGTCTAGGGGACTTCCCTGGCAGTCCAGTGATTAAGACTCCATCTTCCAGTGCAGGGGGCAGGGGTTCGATCCCTGGTCAGGGAGCTATGATCCCACATGCCACGGTGCAGCCAAAAGTTAAAAAAAAAAAAAAAAAAAGCTGTCTAACTGTTAAAATAAACCCAAATTCACACACTACACTAAGATAAATTCCAGAAGGATTAAAAAATTTAACGTTAGTAGAAGAAAATACACAGGAATATTTACAAAACTTTGGAGTAAGGAATGATTTTCTACACATGAAACTAAAAGCAGAAAGTATAAAGGATGATAGATGTGATTATATAAAGTATAAAACTTTTATATAGGAAGATTTACCACAAACCAAATTAAAAGACAAATGACATTGGAGGAAAGTATCCTTAACCAAAGGTTTGTATCCTTAATGTTCAAAGACCTTCTTCAAATCAATAAAAGAAAAGTGAAGATACACAACTGACCAGGAAAGGTATTTGACACAAGAAAAATCCTCAAATGCCCAATAAACATAAAAAGTTCAACTTCACTATCAGTCAAGAAGTACAAATTTAAACCATAAAGAAAAAAATAAGGATAAATATATCCATAATTAAGAGGAGTTTGGAGATTCAGGCCCTTTCAAACATTACTGGATATATAAACTTATACAGGTCTTCTAGAGGGTATAAAAGCCATAAGACAGGATTTATTCTTTAGTTTAGGAATGCTACTACTAGGAATGTACAGCGAAAAAATAATTAAGGGTATATATATATATATATATATATATATATATATATGTCTCCTTAATATATAACATGGCACTCTCTATAATAATAAAGAATTGGAAACAACCTAAGTGTCCAAAAACAAGGGCTGTATGCAGCCGTTTCAAAAGATGTAGAAGAATATTTAGGAACAAACAATATTTCAGGAAAGATATTTAAAATAACAAAGCAATAATGAAAATGCAGCCAGTAGGGGGAAAGAAGTTGTAACTTTGACAACCTGACACTAGAGTTCTGATAGGGAGGGACTATTTTGATTTAGCAGAATAACGTATCTCTTTGTAGTTTAGAATAAAGCAGAAGAAGCATTGAATTGCCTTGTGCAAAAGAGGATGGAAACTGGAAATGATTGCTTTGGAGTTTATAGCTAGAGGGGGTTGAATTTGGAAAATGAAAAAGATATTCATTACCTTCTCAGGGAGAGAAGCTGGACAGCTGTTGCTGCTGTACTGCCTCTGGAGGGATGGTCAATGAGAATTTTCCAGTGATATGAATGACTAATGGACTCTTAAAAGAACTGCTCTCTTAACATGCAGTTTCAAGTTTTTCTCTAAGCTGAGCTTCAATATGAGCCATCCTTTCTTGCTCCCAAATTTTCCCTAAAAGTTTGCCAACACCACCTTGTTTAGGCCACATTTTGGGGAGAGAAGGGGTTGGGGAAATGTAGAAGGGACATTTCATGCCCAGAAAGTGAAATGAGCGGTGGAGATCAAGGCAGAAAATCAGAGCTAGAGGTAATCAAAAGAAACATATCCCCACTGTCACCTCCACAAAACCCCCCAAGAACCCTCAGAGATATTGGACTTGGGCTTCACACCCTTTCATAGGACAGAGGTTTGAGCAGAATTCTTTTATATCTCAAAGTTTGGGGAGACCCATAAAGTACATGCGATGAAGAAACTCAAGAGAAAATTCTTTAGAAGGATACACAGTATGCAAAAGTTACTTAAGATGCTAAAATTATGAGCATTATTTATTTTCCTCTTTTGCTCACCTGTATTTTGATTCTTCTATAATGCATCCATGTTACTTATATAATTTTTAGAAATAAGAGTGTACTGAGGGAATACGTAAATCTACCAGAAAGCTGACTGGTGGTTGCCAGGGGCTGCAGGAAGGGAGGAATGGGAAGTGACTGCTTAATGGGTGTGGGTTTCCTTTTGGGGAGATGAAAATGTTTTAGAACTAGATAGAGGTAGTGGTTGTACAACATTGTGAATGTACTAAAGGCCACTGAGTTGTTCACTTTAAATGATTAATTTTATGTTATATGAATTTCACCTCAACAGAGAAAAAAGAAAAAAATCTACTGAGGAGAAAAACATACAACATAGATCAGACTCCGTCACTCTTCTGCTTAAAATCCTTCAGGGACTTCCTAACTCTGTAGCATGGCAAACAAGGCTCTTCACGTCCTGGCCCTGCTGCTGCTCCGCCACAGCCACCCCTTCCTATAAACCTTATTCTCCAGCCATACAAAACCATGTGCAGTGCTCTGAAAGGGCCTATTCTTTCCTGCCTTTGTATGGCTTTGCTTTTCTTGGAATGCCCTTCCCCTAGTTAGTTTCCACTCAACCTTCAAAACTCAGCTAAACATCTCCTCCTTTGAGAAGCTTTCCCTGATTTCATAGTCTTGGGTACCTCTTCCCTTATACCCCAAGAACCTTCTGGACATTTCTTTATTTTATCAGTGTAGGTGATTGTGAATCTTTGGAGGACCAGGCCTGGGCCTTTCCTCTCTTTAGCTTCAAAAGTTGGCCCAGGACAGAAGCCACAATGAATGTAGAATGAATAAGAACAGACTTAAAATCACTGAAAATAACAACCTTTTCTAATGTAAACAGGTAGTTACCCTGGGCATGGAATTGAAAATGATTCAGAGATGTTTAACTGGCCTACTATGGTATTTATCATAGAGGAAGAGGATATCTTTTCTTTTTCTTCTTACTTTTTATGAATTATTTAGGAATTGAAGTATGATAAAAATTCTGAATGATAGGTTAATAAAAATGTCAATCTAATTAGCAAAATGGTCCCACATGGGGGATAGAGGGTTGCAGAATACTGATGGTTTTAGGAAAATGCCTAAAAACTCAATTACTCTTGCAAAAAAAAAAAAATCCAAAAACAAAAACAAAAAAACCATGATAGGTAATAGATAAAAAGAGATTTTTTTTTTTGATACCTTGACTCAAAACTAAGTATAGTATTGCTATCTCAGGATGGTTTTTAAAAATACCTAAGTCTTATAGGATTTTAAATGAACCTAAGCTCCTAATGAAATCATGGATCTAGGCAAAAAAATGATCAATGGCTGCTAAAACTATTAGGTAAAATGTTGACGAGGAACATATGTATCAGGCTGGCAGCCCCTGAATCCACTGTTCAATCTTACCATTTACTAAAAGTGGGACAGTCAGACATTAATTGCCTCCTGATAAGATGCAGTAGGAAGTACACTGCTTAAGAAACAGTCTTGCTGAAAGAATTGAACCTGAATTTAACGTCTCTAATCATCATGTTGTGAGAAATATAAAGGAAAGAGCATGTTAAATGACCCCATTGAGGTATGAGAAATCAAGTCAAGAAGATGGGAAATTGGGACTTCCCTGGCGGTCCAGTGGTTAAGACTGTGTGCTTCCAATGCAGGGGACACAGGTTCGAATCCTGGTCAGGGAACTAAGACCCTGCATGATGCAATGGTGTGGCCAAAAAAAAAAAAGATGAGAAATTCTATAAGACAAATGACAATTTCTTCAATGAATAAGTTGTATGAAGAAAAAGGGAGGGGAAAATCAGAATTCAAGGAGACAGATTTGAGACATAAATTTTGAATAAGCAAAAAGATATTTTTGAGACAACCTAGGAAAATTTACATGGATTGGGTGTTGATATTATTAAGGAATTATTGTGAACTATTATGTTTGATAACAGTGATTATCACACCATTGTTCTTTTTTCTAAAGTTTATTTTTTATTTTATTGAGGTATAGTTGATTTACAACACACCATTATGTTCTTATTTAAGTTCTTATATTCAGAGATTGAAATGTTAATGGTGAAATGATATGATGTCTTGAATTTGCATTTAAATGCTTCCTAAAAAGTGTGTATTGGGGTAGATGACACAATAATGCAGAATATTAATAATTGTTGACTCTGGATGATAATGGGCACATGGATTCATTATACTATTCCTTCCCCTCTCGTGTATGTTTGAAAATTTCCATAAGAAAAAGTTGTAAAGAATAAACCTAACATTCAACAGCCATGTGGCAATGTTTATAAGCCCATCTACTGAGCCAAGACTATGTCACAGGAGATGGCATTGTTGGACCAATGAGAAGATCTTGGGCCTTGGAGTCAGAAAGTCCTGGGTTTGAATTCCAGCTCTGCTACTTACTAACCCTGTTAGGTTGGGCAAGTTACTCACTTCTCAGAATCTGTTTTCTCATCCGCAAACAGGGATAATAATACCTACTTCAGAAGATTTGCAGAATGAGTTAGATGATATACAGAGTGTCCATCACGTGCCCCTCACAGAATAAATACTCTGTGAATGTTAACTACCTTATACTAATCCAGTTATTTCCTTTATTGTTTTTTAAAAATAAATTTAAGTAATACTCCCCCAATTTTACTCTACAGAGGAAGGAATCACTGTTAGCAGTTTGGTGTTGGTATCTTTCTGGACTTTTTCTTTACATCTATAAATATATATAGGAATATGCATCTACATACATACAGTGTGGGTTTTTTTAAAACAAAAATGGAATCTTATATTACATATTATTTGGCAATTTACTTTTATCACGTTACAATATATAGTGTGTCTCTTTTTGTCAGTTCATGTGGTGCTTACATGTGATTCAATCAGTGTGCCATTCATATGCCTTTACTCCCAGGTATGAGCGTTTCTGTGAGATAGAATCCTACAGAATTGTTAGGTGGAAGAGTGTGTGTAGTGCATATCTTGATGGTATTACAAAATGGTCCAACTGCCCTTCTACAAGTTACTGAGTTATTTTCACATGAAGACCTCAATATTATCTATTTTCTATATATTTCTAAGTTGCATTCTGGAAGATATGTCCTTTCTGGTACCACTTATTTCTCAACAGGCACTGAAAGTGTTCAGAGAATAAATGTGTTTGATTAGCAAAAATCAGCCTCATGGAAAATAGTCAAGCTCCATTCTGCTATTTGTTCCTGTTAGAGGATAATGCACTGCATACTGTTTTCAAGGTGGAATGTAGTGGTGTATTGGATTAAATAAATGGGAGTCCTAGTTTTCTTTGTGAAAAGCCAGTGAACATTATTTGAGGCAGAATCCTGAGAGAAAGCAGGGAAATAAAACCTCCTCTCAAATGAGGTCCCAGTGAATGGCAGCCATGGAAAAGTGATGAGTAAAGAAAGGGGAAGGAATGTCTGCCTTGATTCCCTGGGGAGTTCAAGATCTCACTTTCCCCCCCTGTTGTTCTAGTGACTTTTAGAGAGGACAATTCTAGAGAAGGATGGTTTCAAAAAGAAAAGAAATCCAAATGGAATCCAATTTGGCCTTACTTATGTCAGAGCACCTGCCATGTGGTGTACAATAGTCCCAGGCAGAACTCCTAAGAAAGATCACTTTGTAAACCATCCTTCTGCTGTGGGAGTTCAACAATTGTCCTTTGTCCATGCAGCCCTCCCATCATCCCGCTATGGAGTTGCTGGTCCAAACCACTGTAGTAAGGTTTGGGCAAGAAGAAATTATTCCATTGTCTTTTAAAAGTTAGATCAATAAGGGTGATATCATTCATGACGTATGGCTTTCCTTGGGTCCCAGCTGTTCCAGATGTAGGAGATCATGTGCTACCCCATTGCTGGATATATTTCTCCAGCTCCATAGGCGATATGGGCACATAGAAAATGACCTGTGTCAGATGAGAATCTACTTAAGCCCCAAAAATGCTGACTTTTTTTTTTAGGTGAAGTACAATCAACATTTTGCTTAGTGACTTCTAAAACAATGCATGTAAAAAAAATAAATGTCCCAGTCTTTCTTGGACTTAGAGTTAGGTTTTAAATACAAGGTACTAACTCAATTCATTGCATCTGACCTCCAGAACACTTTTTGTCTCTAATTCCTTTATTAGTCCTGAATCAGTCTTTTGCCAACGACAGATGGGTCGACCACAACAAATGGACAGTTTGCACATGAGACTTAATGTACAACTCCTTGTTTGTTTTTCTTTGACAGGTAACTTTAATTATTTTGACAAATATTTAATGTGCCAGGTATTGTCCTAGGTGCTAAGGATAAAGCAGAACAAAACAACAAAAATTCTTGCCTTTGTGGGTTTACATGCTAGTTGGGAAGCTTCATTCATTCATTCACTCATTCCACAAGCATTTATTGATCTTCTAATACAACTCAGGCCTTAAACTACATACTGTGCCTAAATAGGATTTTATCCCTGCACTCAGAGTCTAGTGGGAGAAGTAAGACATGCCCCCTTTCCTCCCCTGCTGCCCGCCATATACCCTCATATATAGAAAGTACAGAAGAGGGGCATCTCGTTCAGGTTGAGTGGTTCAAAGAATGTTTCTCAGAGAAACATGTAAACAAACAAGTAAGTTGAGGCTGGAAGAATGAACTGATGGGGGATAAAGGCAGACCTGGTGGTGATGAGACGGAGCATGGCATAGGGCCCAGGCCAGATGAGGAGACCAATGAACGCTGTTGAATGAATGAATGAAACTTCCCCAGGAGAGCATAAACTCCATGAGATATGTTCTGGGAACTGCAAGTTCCTTCCTGTGGCTGAAGTTTAAATTGTGTGGGGATGAGAAGCAGGAGATGGGGCTGGGGAAGGAGACAGGGTCGGGGCTTGAGGTAGGTCTGGCTAAGGAGCTTTGTCCTGATGACAATTAGAAAATTTGTGGACCATTTTAAATGGCAATATGACATGGTCTGATTGTTTTATTCTTTTCTTAATAAAAATGTATTTTAAAAATTCCACAAATGACATATGTTTATTTTAGATGACTCTTATGGACTTTTTGTGGGAGCAATGATTTCATTATACTATTTTTGTAAATGGTACTTTGCACATCTCTTTCTGCTTCACAGTGGAAGGACATTGGACCTGACATACAGAAGTCTCTCAGTAAAGATTTGCTGTTTTTGAAATTCCATGGACACTGGTAAGTTGCAGTCAGCTTAGGTGAGGCCATGATCTGGCCCAATTGTGCCACTCCGAGAAACTGGAGCTTCATTACCTAACTGGGAATATTTAACAATTCCCCCTGCTGCGTCATTGCCACTATGTTTTTTTATCTCCATTTTTTTCACTTTTTATTATGGAAAAATCCAAATATTAATGTATGTAAAAATAGAAAGGGTAGTATAAGAAACCCTCATATACCTACCACCCAACGTCAACAATTAACAACTTACAGCCAATCTTGTCTCATTTATATCCTTTCCTCTTCTCGACCACTGCATTATTTTGAAATAAATCCAAGACTTCAGATCTTTTTGTATGTATCTCTAAAAGATAAGAACTTGTTTAAAAACATATCCATAATTATTACAACTAACAAAATAAGGAGTTTTATTCTTTACAGTCATTAAATATACAGTCAGTGCTCAAATTCCAACTGTCTCTTTTTTTTAAAGTTGGCTTATTTGAATCATGAGTTAAAGTCCACATTTGTATTGGGTTGTATAAGTTTTCTTTAATTAATAGGTTCCCTCTTTTTCTTTTTTTTTCTTACCTTGCTTGTTGTTTATTTAACTAAAGGCTCTTAACAGAATGGATAAGTTGAAAACAGCGCTTTAAGTGTGCCATTTTCCTTCATGCTCACCTTCACTAGGTTTTTTTTAACACCTGATAATTTTTAAGGTACAAAACTGTATCTCATTATTGCACAACATTCTTTTAATTTGCAAATCATGTCTAATGTTGCCTTTTTTTATCCTGTCAGCTTTATCCAACCACTGAGACACATGGTGATCACACCATATACCAAGATGAGTTCTAGATGGAATAAAGCGTTACATATGAATAAATAAAACCATAAAAAACTAAAATAAAATATAATATTGAACATATTTTTGGAAAGGGAATATGTTACCTAAACATAAAAGCAATGGAAAATATCACAAAGAAAAGTTATCAATAAAATCAAATATATGCTGTTAAAACTTTTTGGTCAACAAACACAAAATGAAAGGACAGATGATAAACTGGGTGGGGGAAATAGTTACCATCTATGAGAGACAATAGTTTAGTAGCTTTAATACACATGGTCTTGTCTAGATTGTCACTGGGTCTGGATGGGTCCACTCACAAGATGACACCAAGTCGAGATTCTTTAGACTCTATCTTCTTTTTTAAAAATTTTTTATTGGAGTATAGTTGATTTACAATGCTGTGTTAGTTTCAGGTATACAGCAAAGTGAATCAGTTATACATATACATATGTCCACTCTTTTTTAGATTCTTTTCCCATATAGGTCATTACAGAGTATTGAGCAGAGTTCCCTGTGCTATACAGTAGGTCCTTATTTGTTATCTATTTTATATATAGTAGTTTGTATCTGCTAATCCCAAACTCCCAATTTATCCCTCCCTCACCCTCCTCTTTGGTAACCATAAGTTTGTTTTCTACATCTGTGACTCCATTTCTGTATTGTAAATAAGTTCATTTGTACCATTTTTTTAGATTCCACCTATAAGCAATATCATATGATCTGGAAGTTGTATTTTTTTCTCTAGATCTCCTGCCCCAATTATTCACTTGAGAAACTTTAAGAGTGAGGGTAAGATTCCTCACATTTAGTCCCTCTGTTCTGTCTGTTGGTTTCACCATCCTTCTGCTCTGTTGACCCCAGGAGCTCTGCTGGGCCACTGCTGACCTCCTTCCCACCACTGACATCTGTCTTTCTTCTTCTCTTCTAGCAATCAGGAAAACACTTTCTACTTCTTATGACTGACTACTTTCAAAGGAGCTTCCTGCAGGAGAGCTTCTGGGCCCCTCATGACCCAGTTAATTTTGTTAGACCACAGACCTTCTGTCCCTGAACTCACAAGCACTCTTAGGAGGAAGGAAGAAGGGTGAAAGTGCAAGTCAGAGGATGATCAGGCCCCTGTGGTAGCTAAAACTTTACCCTCTCTGACTCCCAGGATCTGCTGCATAAATTATTTCCTGGCCACAAGTGACAGAAGCTGATGCTGGCAGATTAGGCAGAAAAGGGATTTATTTAAAGGATATTGGGTAACTCATAGAACTGTTGGGAAGACTGGAGGAAACAATTTTGAGGCTAAGTTTCCAAGAAAATCCCCCCAAATTAGTAGCACAGCTGGCCTAATAAGCACACTGAGGCCAATGCCCTGTCACCACTCAGTAACTATATGCTGCCAGGAACTCAATTTGACCGCAGCCACTGCTGCCAAAGGCATCAGTGCTACTTCTGTACCAGGAACTCAACCTTACAGACCATTCCAGTTTCCCCAAACCACATAGCTCTGCTACCCCCCTCACCAGCAAAAGGAGTGCACTGTGCAGCAGCCTTTCCCCTCTCACTGCCACTTTCTTCACCAGAATCTCACACAAATGCATCTGATTAGAGGAGCACAAGTCACATGCCTGTGTCCTAACTGCAAAGGAGGGGAACGGGAATGAGTATTTTGCATTCTAACTTAGTGGGACTCAGAAAGGGAAAATTCTCCTAACATCAGAAGGGTGTTCAAAAGGCAGTGGGTACCACAAGACCAGGACAAATGTTTACCAGAATGAATGACTTAGGCTGGGCATGGCATGGGGTGGTCACTTATAGATAGGGTGGCCTTATACCTTCTAATTAAAATATGGACTGAGTTATAATATGGAATGACATACAAGGTTATTTGTGGAGGCATTAGTTTTAATAGCAAAAGATTGGAAACTATCCAAATGTTCAGTAATAGAGGTTTGGTTGAATAAAAATCGTGGAACTTCAATACACACATGGAAGACAATGCACCTGAATGAAGGGGAAGGAATGATCTCTAGAATATATAAGTGAAAAAAGCAAAGTAGAGAATAATATGTATAGCACCTGTCTTTTCTGTAAGAAAGGTGGGGATATATTTATGGTTCAACCACAGAAATTGCCATTTTTGCTAATAAAATGGTTAATCTTTGGCAATTTCATACAATTCAACATAATACAGGGCAGAGGAGACAAGGATGGAAAAGAGACTTTTCTGAATATATTTATTATGCATTTTTGACTTTGGAATCGTAAAAATGTGTTTTATGCATTCAAAATTAAATTTAATTTAAAAGGACAATTCCTAAGATTTTAAAACAAACCAAAAACAATGAACTTAACTGTATATGAAGTTAATTATGTAGCTGCACAGAGAAGACAATTATTTCAAGTGACTACAATATGGTATATTTGCTGTACATACATAGTGGAATATATTTTAGGGGAGACTAGAGCTGCAAAGAAATCTAACACTTCACTCAATAGTTATGTCACTAGTAGGTCTTTACATTAGTATTTTGAAACTATTTTTTATGTAGTGTAGCACAAAGTAATAAGTAATTATGTTAATGTTATTAGGAACCAAGATTTTTAGTGTAAGAGAAGAGAAATATAAAATCAAAGGCATTAATATAAATAGATTTTATTTATTTATTTATTTTGAACAGGATTGGGAGGGCTTTAAATGCCAGACTGAGGAGTTCAGATCTTTTTTTTTTTTTTTTTAATAAATTTATTTATTTATTTTTGGCTGCTTTGGGTCTTCGTTGCTGTGCGCAGGCTTTTCTCTAGTTGTGGCGAGCAGGGGCTACTCTTCGTTGCGGTGCGTGGGCTTCTCATTGCAGTGGCTTCTCTTGTTGTGGAGCAGGGGCTCTAGGCGCGCGGGCTTCAGTAGTTGTGGCGCACGGGCTTAGTTGCTCTGCAGCATGTGGGATCTTCCTGGACCAAGGCTCAAACCTGTGTCCCATGTATTGGCAGGAGGATCTTAACCACTGCGCCACCAGGGAAGTCCCTAAATAGATTTTAATATTAAATTTGAATTAGAAATATCAGTATATGCTTATGATTTTTTTCTTCTATTTCTATACTTTTCAGAAAGGCCTAGAAGCATTAAAACCCCATGGACAATGGGCAACCTCTAGTGCCCAGACTGTGGTCCCTGAATGACATTCGGCATTTAAAGGAACCAGGATCTTCCATGGCTGATTCCAAGTTTGGGGCAGTATATGTACAAGATAAGGTTTACACATCTTGAGGAGCCCAAAACTATGAAGTTACCAAAGATCGGTGGGTTTTATCAAAAGGACTCAAGAGCCAACATGAAGGGGCTCCAAATGGTCAAAGATGGGATAATTCAAGTACGTAAAAAAGTAGTGATTGAATTTGATTGAAATACATAGAATATGCAAAGACCTAATGAGTTCATGGGTGGGTGGGGTGGAGGAGTGTCTTAACAAATTAACAAACTCTTGGGTAACATTGGTGGTAAGTAGGTCACAGACCTTACTCTGAAAACTGGCAATTTAAGAGAAATAAGTAAGCATTATCCTGCTTTTCCAATTCAATCTGCATTTCAGGATGACCAAGTAGCCCTAATTAATGAGGAAATGTTCTTCCTTACACACAATTCCCAGCTAATAAATGTGAAAGGAATGACAGAATTAGAAAAATCACCATTTTATAATCCTAATGATATAATTTAAGGCAAAGATCAATAAAGGATGAAAGCATTAGATGAAAGGCTTCAAGCCCGTTTCATGATGCTGAACTCTTTTAGTTTTTGCTGGTCTGTAAAACTCTTTATCTCTCCTTCAACTCTGAATGATAGCCTTGCTGGGTATTTTTGGTTGTAGGTTTTCTCCTCACATCACTTTTTTGGGAGCTCATTCTATCAAGAGGCCACTGGTGCTGGCAGGCACCATTTTGGAGTCCTGCCTATAGCTAGCTTATTAGTCCCAGGACCTGGAGGGGCCCACCAGCTGGTGGGCACCAGTCCTGGGATTTCACAGGCTAAGTAGCTAACTGCACAGCTGGCCTGCTGGTGGGTAGAGCTGTGTCCCTGCATTTCGGAGCATGTGAGATTTTGTGTGTGCCCTTTAAGAGCGGAGTCTCCATTGCCTAGAGCCCTCTGGCTCTCTTGAAAGTAAGCCCCACTGGCCTTCAAAGCCAAACGTTCAGGTGGCCCCATCTTCTTGTTGCAAGACCCCTGGGCAGGGGCTCAGACCACTTCCTCCTTGGGGAGAACCTCTGCAATTGTAATTAACCTCCCATTTGCGGGTTTCCCACCTGGGGGTATGTGTCTTGAGTATAATGCGACTCCACCCCTCCTACCTGTCTAATTGTGGTTCCTTCTTTATATCTTTAGTTGTAGAAGATCTTTTCTGCTAGTCTTCAAGTAGTTGTCATCAATAGTTGCTCTGTAAATAGTGGCAATTTGGTGTGCCTTGGGGAGGAAGTGACCTCAGGATCTTCCTACTCTGACATCTTGGCACTTCCCTAGAAAAACAGCTTATGGAGAACTTTACAGTGGAGAGATCTAGCTGACACCACCTGAATCTGCTGATCAATCTTAACTTCCCTAAGAGTGGGACTACCAGAAAATATGTGCTTCTTGAGATGCCCCCTTATGGAAAACAGAACCTGAATCTAACAAGCCTTTTAGAACTAACCTCCAGTTTACATGAAATACAGGAGGTAGAGGCTCAGGTTTAAGTGATGCCACAAGGACATAAATGGATAAATTCAGAATATAGGATAGTCTATAGAACAATTGAACTAGTTTAATCAAGAAGTCAATGGCATAAAGAAAAATAAAAACTTGGGGCAAGGTGGGGAGAAACTGTTCTAGATTATAAAAGACTCAAAAGACATAACCATCAAGTGCAGTGTGTGGACCTCACCTGGATCCTGATTCTAAGGAGCCAACTATAAGAAATATATTTCTTTAGATATTAGGGAACTTTGAAAATGGTCTAAGAATCAGATGATATCAAGGAATTACTACTATTGTTAGGTGTATTACTGGCACTATGGCTATATAAGAAAATATTCATATATTTTATTTTATTTTATTTAAAAATAAAAACCCAAAACCTTCAGGTTCTTTTTTTTTTTTATTTTATTTTATTTATTTATTTATTTTATATAGCAGGTTCTTATTAGTTATCTACTTTATACATATTAGTGTATACATGTCAATCCCAATCTCCCAATTCATCCCACGACCACCACCCCACCCGCTTTCCCCCCTTGGTGTCCATACGTTTGTTCTCTACATCTGTGTCTCTATTTCTGCCTTGCAAACTGATTCATCTCTACCATTTTTCTAGATTCACATATATGTGTTAATATACGATATTTGTTTTTCTCTCTCTGACTTACTTCACTCTGTATGACAGACTATAGGTCCATCCATGTCTCTACAAATGACCCAATTTCTTTCCTTTTTATGGTTGAGTAATATTCCATTGTATATATGTACCACATCTTCTTTATCCATTCATCTGTCGATGGGCATTTAGGTTGCTTCCATGACCTGCCTATTGTAAATAGTGCTGCAATGAACATTGGGGTGCATGTGTCTTTTTGAATTACGGTTTTCTCTGGGTATATGCCCGGTAGTGTGATTGCTGGGTCATATGGTAATTCTATTTTTAGTTTTTTAAGGAATCTCCATACTGTTCTCCATAGTGGCTGTATCAATTTACATTCCCACCAGCAGTGCAAGAGAGTTCCCTTTTCTCCACACTCTCTCCAGCATTTGTTGTTTGTAGATTTTCTGATGATGCCCATTCTAACCAGTGTGAGGTGATACCTCATGGTAGTTTTGATTTGCATTTCTCTAATGATTAGTGATGTTGAGCATCCTTTCATGTGTTTGTTGGCAATCTGTATGTCTTCTTTGGAGAAATGTCTATTTAGGTCTTCTGTCCATTTTTTAATTGGGTTGTTTGTTTTTTTAATATTGAGCTGCATGAACTGTTTATATATTTTGGAGATTAATCCTTTATCCATTGATTTGTTTGCAAATATTTTCTCCCATTCTGAGGGTTTTCTTTTCATCTTGTTTATAGTTTCCTTTGCTGTGCAAAAGCTTTGAAGTTTCATTAGGTCCCATTTGTTTATTTTTGTTTTTATTCCCATTACTCTAGAAGGTGGATCAAGAAAGATCTTGCTGTGATTTATGTCAGAGTGTTCTTCCTATGTTTTCCTCTAAGAGTTTTATAGTGTCCAGTCTTACATTTAGGTCTTTAATCCATTTTGAGTTTATTTTTGTGTATGGTGTTAAGGAGTGTTCTAATTTCATTCTCTTACATGTAGCTGTCCAGTTTTCCCAGCACCACTTATTGAAGAGACTGTCTTTTCTCTATTGTATATCCTCGCCTCCCTTGTCATAGATTAGTTGAACATATGTGCGTGGGTTTATCTCTGGGCTTTCTATCCTGTTCCATTGATCTATATTTCTATTTTTGTGCCAGTACCATATTGTCTTGATCACTGTAACTTTGTAGTATAGTCTGAAGTCAGGGAGTCTGATTCTGCCAGCTCCTCTTTTTTTCCCTCAGGATTGCTTTGGCTATTCAGGGTCTTTTGTGTTTCCATACAAATTTTAAGATTTTTTTGTTCTAGTTCTATAAAAAATGCCATGGTAATTTGATAGGGATTGCTTGAATCTATAGATTGCTTTGTGTAGTAGAGTCATTTTCACAATATTGATTCTTCTAATCCAAGAACGTGGTATATCTCTCCATCTGTTTGTGTCATCTTTGATTTCTTTCATCAGTGTCTTACAGTCTTCTGAGTACAGGTCTTTCACCTCCTTAGGTAGGTTTATTCCTAGGTATTTTATTCTTTTTGTTGCAATGGTGAATGGGATTGTTTCCTTAATTTCTCTTTCTGATCTTTCATTGTTAGTGGATAGGAATGCAAGAGATTTCTGTGCATTAATTTTGTACTCTGCAACTTTACCAAATTCATTGATTAGCTCTAGTAGTTTTCTGGTGGCATCTTTAGGATTCTGTATGTATAGTATCATGTCATCTGCAAACAGTGACAGTTTTATTTCTTCTTTTCCAATCTGGATTCCTTTTATTTCTTTTTCTTCTCTGATTGCCATGGCTAGAACTTCCAAAACTTTGTTGAATAATAGTGGCGAGAGTGAACATCCTTGTCTGGTTGCTGATCTTAGAGGAAATGCTTTCAGTTTTTCACTATTGAGAATGATGTTTGCTGTGGGTTTGTCATAGATGGCCTTTGTTATGTTGAGGTATGTTCCCTCTATGCCCACTTTCTAGAGAGTTTTTAGCATAAGTGGGTGTTGAATTTTGTCAAAAGCTTTTTCTGCATCTATTGAGATGATCATATGGTTTTTATTCTTCAATTTGTTAATATGGTGTATCACATTGATTGATTTGCGTATATTGAAGAATCCTTGCATCCCTGGGATAAATCCCACTTGATCGTGGTGTATGATCCTTTTAATGTGTTGTTGGATTCTGTTTGCTACTATTTTGTTGAGGATTTTTGCATCTATATTCATCAGTGATATTGGTCTGTAATTTTCTTTTTTTGTAGTATCTTTGTCTGGTTTGGGTATAAGAGTGATGCTGGCCTTGTAGACTGAGTTTGGGAGTGTTTCTTCCTCTGCAATTTTTTGGAAGAGTTTGAGAAGGATGGGTGTTAGCTCTTCTGTAAATGTTTGATAGAATTCACCTGTGAAGCCATCAGGTCCTGGAATTTTGTTTGTTGGAAGATTTTTAATCAGTTACAATTTCATTACTTGTGATTGGTCTGTTCATATTTCTATTTCTTCCTGGTTCAGTCTTGGAAGGTTATAACTTTCTAAGGATTTGTCCATTTCTTCCAGGTTGTCCATTTTATTGGCATAGAGTTGCTTGTAGTAGTCTCTTATGATGCTTTGTATTTCTGCGGTGTCTGTTGTAACTTCTCCTTTTTCATTTCTAATTTTATTGATTTGAGTCCTCTCCCTCTTTTTCTTGATGAGTCTGGCTAAAGGTCTATCAATTTTGTTTATCTTCTCAAAGAACCAGCTTTTAGTTTTATTCATTTTTGATATTGTTTTCTTTGTTTCTATTTCATTTATTTCTGCTCTGATCTTTATGATTTCTTTCCTTCTACTAAGTTTGGGTTTTGTTTGTTCTTTCTCTAATTCCATTAGGTATAAGGTTAGATTGTTTATTTGAGATTTTTCTTGTGTCTTGAGGTAGGATTGTATTGCTATAAACTTCCCTCTTAGAACTGCTCTTGCTGCATTCCATAGGTTTTGGATCATCGTGTTTTCATTGTCATTTGTCTCTAGGTATTTTTTGATTTCCTCTTTGATTTCTTCAGTGATCTCTTGGTTATTTAGTAACATATTGTTTAGCCTCCACGTGCTTGTGTTTTTTACGTTTTGTTCCCCTGTAATTGATTTCTAATCTTATAACATTGTGGTCAGAAAAGATGCTTGATATGATTTCAGTTTTCTTAAATTTACTGAGGCTTGATTTTTGACCCAATATGTGATCTATCGTGGAGAATGTTCTGTGTGCGCATGAGAAGAACGTGTAATCTGCTGTTTTCGGATGGAATGTCCTATAAATATCAATTAAGTCTATCTGGTCTATTGTGTCATTTAAAGCTTGTGTTTCCTTATTAATTTTCTGTCTGAATGATCTGTTCATTGGTGTTAGTGAGGTGTTAAAGTCCGCCACTATTTTTGTGTTACTGTCGATTTCCTCTTTTATGGCTGTTAGCGTTTGCCTTTTGTATCGAGGGTGCATATATATTTATAATTGTTATATCTTCTTCTTGGATTGATCCCTTGATCATTATGTAGTGTCCTTCCTTGTCTCTTGTAACATTCTTTATTTTAAAGTCTATTTTATCTGATATGAGTATTGCTACTTCAGCTTTCTTTTGATTTCCATTTGCATGGAATATCTTTTTCCATCCCCTCACTTTCAGTCTGTATGTATCCTTAGGTCTGAAGTGGGTCTCTTGTAGACAGCATATATATGGGTCTTGTTTTTGTATCCATTCAGCAAGCTTCTGTCTTTTGGTGGGAGCATTTAATCCATTCACATTTAAGGTAATTATTGATATATATGTTCCTATTACATTTTCTTAATTGTTTTGGGTTTGTTTTTGTAGGTCCTTTTCTTCTCTTGTGTTTCCCACTTAGAGAAGTTCGTTTAGCATTTGTTGTAGAGCTGGTTTGGTGGTGCTGAATTCTCTTAGCTTTTGCTTGTCTGTAAAGCTTTTGATTTCTCTGTCGAATCTGAATGAGATCCTTGCTGGGTAGAGTAATCTTGGTTGTAGGTTCTTCCCTTTCATCACTTTAAATATATCATGCCACTCCCTTCTGGCTTGTAGAGTTTCTGCTGAGAAGTCAGCTATTAACCTTATGGGAGTTCCCTTGTATGTTATTTGTTGTTTTTCCCTTGTTGCTTTTTTTTTTTTTTAATTCAATTTTGGCTGCATTGGGTCTTCATTGCTATGTGCGGGCTTTCTCTAGTTGTGGTGAGTGGGGGCTACTCTTCGTTGTGGTGCATGGGCTTCTCATTGCGGTGGCTTCTCTTGTTGCAGAGCACAGGCTCTAGGCATGCAGGCTTCAGTAGCTGCAGCACACAGGCTCGGTAGTTGTGGCTCACAGGCTCTAGAGCACAGGCTCAGTAGTTGTGGTGCACAGGCTTAGTTGCTCCATGGCATGTGGGATCTTCCCAGACCAGGGCTTGAACCCATGTCCCCTGCATTGGCAGGCGGACTCTTAACCACTGGGCCACCAGGGAAATCCTCCCTTGTTGCTTTTAATAATTTTTCTTTGTCTTTAATTTTTGTCAATTTGATTACTATGTGTCTCAGCATGTTTCTCCTTGGGTTTATCCTGCCTGGGACTCTCTACGCTTCCTGGACTTCAGTGGCTATTTCCTTTCCCATGTTAGGGAAGTTTTTGACTATAATCTCTTCAAATATTTTCTCTGGTCCTTTCTCTCTCTCTTCTCCTTCTGGGACCCCTATAATGTGAATGTTGATGCGTTTAATGTTGTCCCAGCTCTCTCTTAGGCTGTCTTCATTTCTTTTCATTCTTTTTTCTTTATTCTGTTCTGCGGCAGTGAATTCCACCATTCTATCTTCCAGGTCACTTATCCATTCTACGCCTCAGTTATTCTGCTATTGATTCCTTTTAGTGTATTTTTCTTTTCAGTTATTGTATTGTTCATCTCTGTTTGTTCTTTAATTCTTCTACGTGTTTTTTCTTTAATTCTTCTAGGTCTTTGTTAAACATTTCTTTCATCTTCTCAATCTTTGCCTCCATTCTTTTTCCAAGGTCCTGGATCATCTTCACTCTCATTATTCTGAATTCTTTTTCTGGCAGGTTGCCTATCTCCACTTCATTTAGTTGTTTTTCTGGGGTTTTATCTTGTCCTTCATCTGGTACATAGTCCTCTGCCTTTTCATTTTGTCTGTCTTTCTGTGAATGTGGTTTTCATTTCACAGGCTACAGGATTGTAGTTCTTTTTTCTTCTGCTGTCTGCCCTCTGGTGGATGAGGCTATCTAAGAGGGTTGTGCAAGCTTTCTGTTGGAAGGAACTGGTGGTGGGTAGAGCTGGGTGTTGCTCTGGTGGGCAGAGCTCAGTAAAACTTTAATCTGCTTTTTTGCTGATGGGTGGGGCTGAGTTCCCTCCCTGTTGGTTGTTTGGCCTGAGGCGACCCAGCACTGAAGCCTACAGGCTCTTTGGTGGCGCTAATGGCAGACTCCGGGAGGACTCACACCAAGGAGTACTTCCCAGAACTTCTGCTGCCAGTGTCCTTGTCCCCCCGGTGAGCCACAGCCACCCCCCCCCTCTGCAGGAGTCCCTCCAACACTAGCAGGTAGGTCTGGTTCAGTCTCCTATGGGGTCACTGCTCTTTCCCCCTGGGTCCTCATGTGCACGTTACTTTGTGTGTGCCCTCCAGGAGTGGAGTCTCTGTTTGCCCCTGTCCTGTCGAAGTCCTGCAATCAAATCCCGCTAACCTTCCAAGTCTAATTCTCTGGGAATTCCTCCTCCCATTGCCGGACTCCCAGGTTGGGAAGCCTGATGTGGGGCTCAGAACCTTCACTCCAGTGGGTGGACTTCTGTGGCATAATTGTTCTCCAGTCTGTGAGTCACCCACCCAGTGGTTATGGGATTTGATTTTATTGTGATTGTGCCCCTCCTACCTTCTCCCTGTGGCTTCTCCTTTGTCTTTGAATGTGGGGTGTCTATTTTAGTGAGTTCCAGTGTCTTCCTGTCAGTGATTGTTCAGCAGTTAGTTGTGATTCTGGTGCTCTCACAAGAGGAAGTGAGCGCATATCCTTCTACCCTGCCATCTTGAACCAATCCTTTCATATATTTTAGAGATGTGAAGTGATGTATCTAGAGAAGAAATAAAGTGAGGACTGGGATTTTTTTTAAAATTAATTAATTAATTTATTTAGCTGTGTCGGGTCTTAGTTGTGGCACGCCAGCTCTTCGTTGCGGTGCGTGAGCTCTCTAGTTGTGACCTGCGGGCTCTCTAGTTGTGGCATGCAGGCTCTCTAGTTGTGGCATGCAGGCTCTCTAGTTGTGGTGCATGGGCTCCAGAGCATGTGGGCTCAGTTGTTGCAGCACGTGGGCTCTCTAGTTGTCACGCATAGGCTCTAGAGCGCACAGGCTTATTTGCCCCACGTTATGTGGGATCTTAGTTCCCCAACCAGGGATCGAACCCACACCCCCTGCATTGGAAGACAGATTCTTAACCACTGGACCACCAGGGAAGTCCTGAGGGCTGGGATTTGCTTTAAAATACTTCCACAGAAAAAGGAGAAGGATAGATAAAGCAAGTGTGGCAAAATCCTAATAATTGTTGAATCTGAATGATGGGTATTTTTTATAATATTCTTTCCAATTTTATTTATTTGAAATTTTTTGTATTAAAAAAAGGTAGTGGGAACAGGCAAAATAGAAATCTTCTGGATGATAATTCAGCCTAACCCTTGAAAGTCAATGGAGCAAATAAATGGGAAAAGTTTTTGTAATACAGACTAACTTGCTGTTCTTTAGTTGTCAGCTCACACTATGTGGTAAAACAACCTGATGTCAGTGATCACACCTTGGATGATGTGATCATGGCCAAAGGAAGGGCTGTTGGTGGGTGTGACAGTTCTTTCTCTCTCACCTCTCTTTTTTTGCTAACACCTGAAGTGGCACCTCAGCACAGCCAAGCAGAGTATAGAGCAGTTTGCAATGTTCTTTTGCATCCAAAAACTTCTAATCACACTCAATTCCTTTGCTGATTCACTGAGGAATAACTTTTAGTCCTGTAAGTAGATGTCAAGATTGAAATCGGAACTTGGAAGAATTTAACAAGCATGTTGCCCACATCCCACTTTTCCTGACATTTCCTCCATGCCTGCCCTGTTTGAGTAAGGGTGCTGGGTGAAGGAAGAAGAAATTTTTGTTTGTTTTAGATGAAGGATTACAAAAATCAGGGATGCAAATTCAGCCAAGTGTGTGGCCCCTCTCCATTCCAGAACCTGGGGCAGGCAGACATCACAAATTGATCACAGATTTCTTTTTCTCTGGACTCTGCTTGCCATACTACTCCAGGTAGCACCATATTGATGAAATTGTTACCAAACCAAACTTGGGTCCACTCGTCTGCATGCAGTAAAGCCAATCTACTGACGCCAGGTTGTGGTGAAGGAAAGGGCAGCATTTATTGCAGGGGCCAAGCAAGGAGTCCAGGCAACTAGTGCTTAAAAGACCCAAACTCCCCAATGGCTTTCAGGGAAAGATTTTTTTTTTTAACATCTTTATTGGAGTATAGTTGCTTTACAATGTTGTGTTAGTTTCTGCTGTATAACAAAGTGAATCAGCTATATGTATACATATATCCCCATATCCCCTCCCTCTTGTGTTCAGGGAAAGATTTTTAAAGACAGGGGGAGGGAAGAGAGCTGTGGGGTGTATGATCAGCTCATGGACATTCTTCTGATTGGTTGGTGGTAAGGTAATTGGGAATCAACATCATCAACGTTTTGGTTCCAACTGGTCTGGGGTCTACATGCTTGTGGGCAGCATCCAGTTAACTTCTTCCACCTGGTGGGGGTTTCAGTATCTGCAAAACAGCTCAAAGGACATGGCTCAGAATATTATCTATAGCCCTTTAGGAGGAACTAAAAGTTCTTGACTTTGTTTAATGGCTAAACTATTATTATTTTGTCTTACTTGACTGTTTTCCTTTCTTTCTGCATTTTCTCACTTCTCTGATTAAATTTATTCTTTGAAACTTAGGGAAGGAGGCTAAAGTTTTTCTATGGACAAGAGGCAGGGAGAGGATGTTGGGGGGATGGGGTGGTCCTGTTCTGGGAAGGCCGCATGGGGTCCTGCTCGGCTACAAAATAACTCCTACTCAAAAACATCTTCAGACTAGATTACAGAGTAAAGCATTTGCTTAGCTGTATTTTTTAACTTTTACAAACAAGAAGAAAAATACTTTGACTAGAAACTCAAGGAATTTAGATTAGATTGGATTTGAGGAAGAGCCTCATGTTAGGAGGTTGAAATCTCTGAATAATTACTTAGAAATATTAAGATATTTTTCTTAAAAGACCTATTAAAACTGGGCAGATTCTTTTTTTTCTTCTTTTTTTTAAAATTTGGCCACATGACATTGCTTGTGGGATCCCTGACCAGGGATAGAACGTGTACCCTCGGCAGTGAAAGTGCAGAGTCCTAACCACTGGACCACCAGGGAATTCCATTTTTTTTTTTTTTTTTTTAAATTCTGGGCAGATTCTTATTGTCTGGAGTGGTCCAGGACTAATGAGGTTGAGCACCATCTTTTGGCCTATGTCAGGGCATCTGGCATTTTTGCCTTCCCAGCATCCCTTTTCCCTCCTCCTTATAAAAGAATACTCTTTACTTTGAGGAAATCTGTCTGTTTGCATAGGTCTGCCCCTTCTCTTCTACATGGGGTGAGCAGGCTTAGCCAGTCGGATTACCCCATTTCCTTGAACACAGAAGTTAATACATGGATGGGCACATAACTCTAGCTGGGCACATTAAATTCTAGCCATCGTTTTTCAGCCAGATCTGTTGGAGAAAAAGCATTGAGTTGATAAAGTGGCTGGCTATGAAGCTTGGGTTGCTGATGGTTACAGTACCCTTCACATGGAGAGAGCCAACAAAACCGAAACGCTGGAAACAGTTGAAAAGAAAGTCATCCTTAAACCATTTGACCCTTTGGTTCTAACTGTGCTAGAAGCAAGATTAACTCCTGGATAATTTAAATATGAGCAAATTGTCTTTTTTTCCTCCCTTAGTTAGTTTGAATTGGGTTATTGTCATTTCCAGGGAAAGTCTTAATTAGCATGGCATGTGAGATGCTTCATTCATTCCATTAACATTTATTAAGGTGTTGCAGTCACTTTGACACCCTGGAGATACGGGAAAAAAAAAAAGACAATCATTATTTCAAGGTGTCTACAGTTAAAGAGACAGTTATGATACAGTACTAATATAATAGATGACACATAGTGCTTAATATGTTCCGAGCACTATTCTAAACATTTTATATATACTAACTTACTTAATTCTTACAACAACCCTTTGATATAAGGTTCTGTTACTTTTTCCATTTTAGAGATAGGGAAAATCAGGCACAGAGAGGTTAAGGAAATTGCCAAAGTTTACCTACTTCAGAAATAGAAGATCTGCGATTCAAACCCAACTAGCTTGGCATTTAACCACAACATTCTAGAGCTTCATTATACCTAAAGGTCAATGTTGGAGTTATCCTGGAGAATAATCAATAATAATGGCCACCATTCACTGAATGCTTCTTATGTGCCCAGCCCTGTGCTAGGTGCATTCCTGCCTTAACACATTAAATATTTTCAAGAATTTAATGCAAAGATTATTTATTGTATAGTTGAGGGAACTGAGGCTCAGAGAGGTTAAATGACTTGCCCAGATCACACAGCTAACAAATGGCAAAGCATAAATTTGGATCCAGACATGTCTGCTTCCAAACGCTTTCCTCTTTCTTTCATGTTTCTCTAAGGACCATACCTTCTAGCTTTTCCCCTAGAGCTGTGGCCTGTCTAGGATGCTTATGACTGGCTGCCAGGGACTGGGAAATGGAGCCAACAGTGGGAGTCCTTTAATGCCAGAGAGTGTGGCATATTTTGTTCACAGCAGTGCTCTTGGAATTTGTGTATACCTTGCAACCTGATAGTCCTGAGAATATATCTGCTGGAGTGGAGGGAGATTAAGAAATTCATCGGAAGTGTCTCTTTGGGAGAATAAAAAGGATGTTATTTGTTTATTTTTGTGGCAGCCATTCAAGTGTTGAAGAAGGAGTAACTTGCTTTTGTTCTGGTTTTTGCCTTCGGACCAGATCTGTGGATAAGAAGGCTCTTGGATAAGGTATGTGTCAGGTATACTGAGGACAAAGTGCACATTTAATTAGAAAACCAGGAAATAAAAGGCAGTATTTGGAGTGGGGGAGATTTCTATGATCCCTAACAGGCATTTTTATCTAATAAAATCACACCCAATACAGGAGAAGCTCTTAAGGTACCTCCATGTAACCAACTCATAGGATTAACTGATGCTCTCCATTCCTTCTGGAAAACTTATCAACAAAGGCATACCTGTGTGCTTCTGCACCCAAACATTTACTGAGTGCTTACCAAGCTTTTTATATAGATTGTCATTAAATCCTTACAATACCACCATTTTACAGGTGAGAAAAATATAGCATGAGGAAGTTAAATAACTCAGCACCAATTAGTTAGATGCTTACCAGGAGTCAGTGATGTTTGCTAACAAACCAATTTTTGCCAGGCACACATGGTATAATTTAATTAAATCAAGTGTAAATCTGTGAAATATGAGTATAAAGGGAGATTGAGCTATTATTTCTATGAAAACTAAATTGAACGTTTTGGAAAGGCTTGATAATGTCTGATTCACTTTGTTGTACAACAGAAACTAACACAGCATTGTGACGCAATTATACTCCAGTAAAGATGTATTAACAAAAAAAGGTAGCTGTTGAATTAGGTATGAGCAAGACCACTGCTCTTTTCTGTCTCTATGACTGGGCCTGCTGCTGCTAATTAGAAGTTCTTTTCTATGTTTTCCTCCTTCAAATGCTTCCTCCAGATCGATCTCCTCTGAGAAGCCTTCTCAGGTAGCCTGAGTTTTACCAGTTCTGTGACTCAGCAGCAAGTTGCTTAATCTCTCTGAACCTTAGAGTCTGTATCTGTGAGACAGAGATAATAATATCTACCTTGCAGGATTGTTGTAGAAATTACGTGGGGTTATCTGGGCCATAGTAAGTACTCAACAAATGGCAAAAATTATGGTGTGCTTGTTCTTTTGCTGGGGGCTATGGAAACAGATAAATGAAATAGTCCCTGGCTCCAGAAGCTGAAGACTAGCACAGGACTCTCTGCCTGCTTTTGGCTCCACTTGCCCTTTAGTGAGCTGAAGCAGATTTTCACAAATGTAAATGGAAACTCTTCTAGATGTTTTTAGACACTGACACCATTATGTCATCCAAGTTCTCAGTTAGCATTTGAGTAACTCATCCTGAAGGCCTGGAATGCATCAGCACAGAGATCGTCTTATATTTAGTCACTAAGTGATTTGTCCTGAAGCATAAAGGGGCCGTTGGAATGCCTTCAAGAGGAACAGGTTCCAAATCACGGAGGCCACATGGAGGAGGCTCTGGAATTTCTTCAAGTTGGGTTCAAATCATGGCTCTTTGACCTCAGGAAACTTACACAATAACTCTGAGTATCAATTTCTTCATCAGAAAAATGGGGGTAATGATTCTCATTTCATAGGCGGTAACAAGAAACAGAGATGAAGTGTCAAGTGTTTAGCACAGTACTTGGCACATAGTCAATACCTAATAAATGTTAGTTTCTAATAAGTGAATATGAGTAGGTAGGAATGTGGTGGGCACACAGCTAACCTATGAGCTAAGGAATTGCAAGTAGGCCTTTGTTCAACACTTCCTTTGTGCTATCATCACAAAGACTCTAGTCTGGATAGCCCATTGGTCTGACCCTGCACACGGTCTCCTCTTAGTCTTCCAGTGGAAATGACTAATACTCAAATTCTTATTCCATTATTTAACTTGCAGAGTTGTCTTGAGTGAGACAATCAGCCTCTGGGAGCCTCAGTTTGTTTATAACATGCAGATATAAGTGCCTACCTTGCAAGAATTATGAAAGGAATAGAAATAATGAAAAGCATGTAAGAGTGCTGACACAGGTACTTAATGAACTGTGGCTAGTTATATTATAGTAGGAGGCCTTTATCTAACTAGAAGTTGGTCAATTGATCAAAAAAGTTGATTAAAGCAGGGAATCTTAGGACTTCCCTGGTGACGCAGTGGTTAAGAATCCACCTGCCAATGCAGGAGACACAGGTTTGAGCCCTGGTCCGGGAAGATCCTACATGCTGAGGAGCAACTAAGCCTGTGTGCCACAACTACTGAGCCTGTGCGCTAGAGCCCACGAGCCACAACTACTGAGCCTGCGTGCCACAACTACTGAAGCCCGTGCACCTAGAGCCCGTGCTGCACAACAAGAGAAGTCACTGCAGTGAGAAGCCTGTGCACCACAACGAAGAGTAGCTCCTGCTTGCCGCAACTAGAGAAAGCCTGAGTGCAGCAACAAAGACCCAACACAGCCAATAAATAAATTAATTAATTAAAAAAAAAAAGCAGGGAATCGTAAAAAAAAAGGATACAATCTTTCCTTCCCTCACCATGTCCTCCCAGTACCACTGAGATAATCAAACCTGTTGACTTCATCCGTAATGGTGGCTCCCATCCCCATTCCTGGCCCGTATGACAGGCATGAGTCACCTACCTACAAAGGCTAGAAATTCTGCTCCAGGCATAAAGTTTGGTTTGCAACCTTGAAGATTTTCCTGCTCAGAGACCAGATAAATGACCACAGGCCAGAGTAGGATGAGAAAAGGGTGGGGGTGGCATTCACTATGGACCACAGAAGAAGAAGATGTGGAGAGATCTGAAATGGGGGTAGGTAGTTAGGGAGGTTTGAAGGGAGGAGGAACCATGAAGTGGGAACTGCTTCTGTGACCAGCTGTCCCTCATGCTGCTGTCTGGAGGGGACCATGCACAGCCTACAGAATTGGGCTGCCCCTGAGCATCTGATTTGGAATGAGTTCTTTTGCCCTGGAGGACTTGGCAAGCTTTCCTTCCCTATCTGACCTTTCACATGTTAGCAACGTTGACTCTTGTCAGCCTCAGAACATAGGGAGAGGGGATATGGCCTCCTGGAGGGGTTATGATGTCCTGAAAGGAAGTCCTGACCCTGCTGTCAAAGTGGGAATAGACAGAACCAGTTTGAGCTGACCTCTGTGTTGGGATGATGGTGGAACACCCCACCTTTTTATGCATATTGCAAATTGCAAACTCTATAGATTTAGGGCTCTGTGTTTCTAAGTCAAATTGGAGGCTACTCCCGCTCTGAACTGGGAGCCATATAGTCAAGGCAAAATCCACCTGCCATAGGTGATGCTCATATTATAATCAAACGCACACTTCTGATTTAGTTGTTCTTGCAGCTTATAATTAGACCTTGTCAGAAAAAAAAAAAAAAAAAGAAACTTGAAAGCAGCTGTGTTTTGGTGCTATTCACATCTGTGACTGACCTAGTTTTTAAAAATTAAAAATGTGGCATTGGTATTTGTCACATCTTTGCGCCTTGCTCACACTCTTGTAGGATGAGCACTGAGAAGTGTTTTCTGAGCTGTGAGCGTATGGAGGAGGAAGGGCATTGTGGCTAAGGGCATTGACCAGCTCTCAAGCAAAATTCCAGAGGCATAGCTCTTCCTGAGATTTACCTTCACATGTTGAAAGGAAGATGGCAAAATAGACCTCTACAAATAGATGAGTTTTAGAGGTAAATAAGAGAGGATGTTGTTTATGCTGCGTTCTCAATGTTTTTGCCACCACTAGCCTAATGATAGAAGTGAGCTATAGAGCTGAAACCTTAATCATCAATCCTCCCATCCCATCCCTGGGTACAGAGGGTCTGGTTGCCAGGATACTCCCCAAAGCTTGCAGGAAAGTTGGTGGTTTATTCTAAAGAAACAGAATGAATTAGGACTATCCTCTGTGTCTGGGTTTTATTTATTTATTTTATTTTTATTTTTGGCTGCATTGGATCTTAGTTGTGGCTTGCGGGATATTCGTTGGGGCATGTGGGGTCATTTGTTGCAGCATGCGGGCTTCTCTCTAGTTGTGGCGTGTGGGTTTTCTCTTCTCTAGTTGTGGCGCACAGGCTCCAGGGCACGTGGGCTCTGTAGTTTGCAGCATGTGGGCTCTCTAGTTGAGGCGCATGAGCTCAGTAGTTGTGGCACACGGGCTTAGTTGCCCCATGGCATGTGGGATCTTTGTTCCCTGACCAGGGATCGAACCCGCGTGCCCTGCATTGTAAGGTGGATTCTTTACCACTGGACCACCAGGAAAGTCCCTGTGTCTGGATTTTAGACTTTCCAAGTATAATGGCTGGTTCTCTGCCTGCTCATTATAAAACAAAGCTTTCAGCCTCCTAACCACCCTCCCACGCAGAAGTCACAGGAAGCTCTCCTCTCTCCTCATTCTCAAGCATGTATAAACAACCAATGATGACTAGGCATAAAGGACAAGATAAACTAACATAAAATAATAATACTGCAGGAAGCAGAGATGACTCAGGGGAACAGACCAAAACATGAAATAAACATTTAAAAGAATCATCTAATTAGTATCCTCATAGAAGATGGTGCAGCCACAAAATAAGAACAGTTTGGTATTAAAAAGGAAAATGTCAGAGTGCAAAATCAGGGCTTTCCCAAAGTTGACAATAATCCTAATAATTTATATGACCTAACCGATAATGATGTGTGAGGCAGAAAGAAACTTTTCTAAACTATCAGCTACAGGGAATGAATTTTGATCAACCATAGAGACAAGACTGAGTTATCTTTCTATTCTCTCTATTGAAAATTATAAGATCATTGTCCTATGAAGAGGTTATCAAAAAGTAAACAGTTAAAAGTTGTAGGGGAAAAAGTGTATGGAGGTGTGTCAGCTTTTTAAAACTTGTAATTTTTTGTAATTTCTTTTCTCACTCTAAATAAAAATTTATTGTCAGATATAATTTTGTATTTATAATTTAATATTCTTTTCTTAAAGAGACCTCCCTCTTCCTGACTCCACACACCGCCACCAATTTTCTAACTTTCAGGCCCCACGAAGCCTGGATTTGCCCCTGGCAGTGCATTGTTTGCAGATAGAACAGAGAAGATGGCAAACAAACTGCAGAAGAAGATATACCATAAGATTTCAATTCAAATACCTTTCAAATACACAACTCTCACTATCTATTGATTATAGCTACACATGCAGGTAGTAAAAGTGTGAAAACAGACTAGGAGGTACACATCTAGTTTACGAGAATGGTTGCTTTGGAGTATGGGGTGCTCTGTTTTCACTTTTCTGAAGCAAAAATGAAAAAATGTTAACATGTATTTATTTTGAATGGTGGACAAGTGGATGTTATTTTATTCTCGGTGATTTTCTGTTTTCAACTTAAATTGTATAACTGTATTCAGATTCCCTCAGAGTTTGGAAGGCATTGTCAATAGTCTTCTGGTATCCATGTCATCCTTTGCAGGTGACCTGATTTTCCCTTCTTTTTCCTTGTGGTCCTATTTCACAACAATCTGTCTAAGTATGGACTTTGAGTCCCTCATCGTGCTAGACTTCTGTGAACTTTCCAACTTGAGGACTCATGTCCTTCAGCTCCAAGTATTTCTTTTCTATTAGTTCTCTGTCAGTTTTGTCCTTGCCATTTCTGTTCTCTTTCTGGATCTCTTGTTAGTCAAACGTTAGACTTCATATTTTTGTCTCACATTTTATACAGGTTTTTCCCCCCATCTTTATGGGAGATTTCTTTTCCATCTTACAACTCTTTTGTTAAAAATTTTGGCATTTATATTTTTAATTTCCAATATTTTTTCCGTTTCATAACATCCTGTTTTTATTTTGTAGATGCTCTGTTTTCTATGAGGATACTAATTAAATGGTTTGAATTATAACAGTTTCTTTTTTGTGTTGTTTTGCAGTTGGGGTAGTTTAAACACACATACTAATGTGGGTTTTTCTTTAAAGAGTCAAAGGGTAGTGAGAGCTTACCCGTTATAAAATTGTTCAAATCTTGCAATATAGATACAGAAACATTTAAGGATTCTAAAATATATTTTCAAAACTTGGACGAGAAACCTGACACAAACAAAATGAAGAAAGTTTATTCAAAAAGTTGATGAAACTCTAATGTATCATTTTTTCCTAATATATCATTTTTAACTGAAATTTGGAAAGATGTTTTTAAAGGTTTCAATAAAATAAACGAGAAATGAGTCCTGATTTGGATGTGTATACAACTTCGTATAGACTATGGTATAATATATACTTGGTCTTTGTCACCTGGCAAAGTTCCTGGCACAGAGCTCCTAAAACCATGGGAGCTTCCTGAGTGATAGGATTATCTTTTGTTGTTCATTAGGAGCCCCTTTCAACCACACTTGAGTTTATACTAATGGATGACTCAGAATGAGGTCCCTAAATGGCTTTAGAATAGAGGCTGGTCAGCTGAAAGAGCAACCAATTTCATGTCCACTTTCATCCCCACTCTCTGACTTTCTGGATGGTGATGGGGACTGTAGATTGGGTTATAAAAACTCTTGAACTACAAGATTGAGAGAGCTTCTGAGTTGGTGAGCACATCCATGTTTCTGGAGGATGGCAAAAGCCTGACTCCCTGGGCACAGAGGTTCCTGTGTACCAGACCTTGATATATGTACTATTCATTTGTATCCTCATCTGACTATTCATTTGTATCCTTTATAATAAACTGTAAAAGAAAGTATAGCACTTTTCTGAGTTCTATGAATCATTCTAGTGAATTATCAAACCTGAGCAGGGGATCGTGGGAACCCCTGAATTTGTAATCTGCTGGGAAAAGATGTGGGTAGCATGGGCACACAATTAGAAGCCAGAAGACAGGGGAACTCATTCATGTGGTCTTACAGTCAGCTCTGGAGGCACTGAGCAGAGTGGAGAAGTGTGGAAAGTGGATCTGGAGAACAAACAAGAAATCTGGCACATCCCTTGCCTAGAAGTTATGCTCATTAATGCAGTAACCTCGTCTATCTTATACTTCATTATGCCCTAGTGCCTAGAACAGACCTGATGCATAACAATAACAGCTAACAGGGTGTTTACTATATCCTGGGTACTTCTATTGGGCTTTACATGTATTAAATTATTATTATTATTTTTAAAACAAAACCTACCAAATCACAAGTAAGGGATGATTTTTTTTTCTTTTATAAATTTTTTTTCTTTTATAAATTTATTTATTTATTTTATTTTTGGCTGCGTTGGGTCTTCATTGCCACTTGTGCACTTTATTTAGTTGTGGCGAGCAGGGACTACTCTTCATTGCGGTGCTTGGGCTTCTCGTTGTGGTGGCTTCTCTTGTTGCGGAGCATGGGCTCTAGGCATGTGGGCTTCAGTTACTATGGCTCGCGGGCTCTAGAACGTAGGCTCAGTAGTTGTGGCACACGGGCTTAATTGCTCTGTGGCATGTGGTATCTTCCCGGACCAGAGCTCAAACCTGTGTCCCCTGCATTAGCAGGCGGATTCTTAACCACTGTGCCATGAGGGAACCCCTATATTAAATTATTTAGTCTTCATGTCAACTGTATTAGTTATTACTATTAGGTATTATTATCACCATTTTCTAGGTGATAAAACTGAGGCACAGAGAAGGCTAGATTTTACATATTTGGACTCCAACCCAGGTCACTTGACTCTGTGACCATCACTCTTTTTTTTTTTAATTTAATAATATATTTGATTTAACCCAATATAACCTAAATATTTTCACTTTAACGTGTAATAAAATAAAAGGCATTAATGTGCTTTTTTTGTTTTTGTTTTTTCTTTTTTCCTTTTTTTCTTTAACATCTTTATTGGAGTATAATTGCTTTACAATGGTGTGTTAGTTTCCGCTGTATAACAAAGTGAATCAGCTATACGTATACATATATCCCCATATCCCCTCCGTATTGGGTCTCCCTCCCACCCTCCCTATCCCACCCCTCTAGGTGGTCACGAAGCACCGAGTTATTCTCCCTGTGCTATGCGGCTGCTTCCCACTAGCTATTTTACATTTGGTAGTGTATATATGTCCACGCCACTTTCTCACTTTGTCCCAGCTTACCCTTCCCCCTCCCTGTGTCCTCAAGTCCATTCTCTATGTCTGCATCTTTATTCCTGTCCTGCCCCTAGGTTCTTCAGAACGAATTTTCTTTTTTTTTTAGATTCCATATATATGTGTTAGCATATGGTATTTGTTTTCTCTTTCTGACTTACTTCACTCTGTATGACAGGCTCTAGGTCCATCCACCTCACTACATTAGGCCCCATTAGTTTATTTTTGTTTTTATTTCCCTTTCTCTAGGAGGTGGGTCAAAAGGGATCTTGCTGTGATTTATTTCATAGAGTGTTCTGCCTATGTTTTCCTCTAAGAGTTTTATAGTGTCTGGCCTTACATTTAGTTCTATAATCCATTTTGAGTTTATTTTTGTGTATGGTGTTAGGGAGTGTTCTAATTTCATTCTTTTACAGGTAGCTGTCCAGTTTTCCCAGCACCACTTATTGAAGAGGCTGACTTTTCTCCATTGTATATTCTTGCCTCCTTTATCAAAGGTAAGGTGACCATATGTGCGTGGGTTTATCTCTGGGCTTTCTATCCTGTTCCATTGACCTATATTTCTATTTTTGTGCCAGTACCATATTGTCTTGATTACTGTAGCTTTGTAGGATAGTCTGAAGTCAGGGAGCCTGATTCCTCCAGCTCCATTTTTCTTTCTCAAGATTGCTTTGGCTATTCGGGGTCTTTTGTGTTTCCATACAAATTATGAAATTTTTTGTTCTAGTTCTGTGAAAAATGCCATTGGTAGTTTGATAGGGATTACATTGAATCTGTAGTTTGTTCTGGGTAGTATAGTCATTTTCACAATCTTGATTCTTCCCATCCAAAAACATGATATATCTCTCCATCTGTTTGTACCATCTTTAATTTCTTTCATCAGTATCTTATAGTTTTCTGCATACAGGTCTTTTGTCTCCTTAGGTAGGTTTATTCCTAGATATTTTATTCTTCTTGTTGCAATGGTAAATGGGAGTGTTTCATTAATTTCTCTTTCAGATTTTTCATCATTAGTATATAGGAGTCTTTTGTGTCTCCATACAAATTTTAAGATGATTTGTTCTAGTTCTGTAAAAAATGTGATTGGTAACTTGTTAGGGATTGCATTGAATCTGTAGATTGCTTTGGGTAGTAGAGTCATTTTTACAATATTGATTCTTCCAACCCAAGAACATGGTATATCTCTCCATCTGTTGGTATCATCTTTAATTTCTTTCATCAGTGTCTTATAGTTTTCTGCATACAGGTCTTTTGTCTCCCTAGGTAGGTTTATTCCTAGGTATTTTATTCTTTTTGTTGCAATGGTAAATGTGAGTGTTTCCATAATTTCTCTTTCAGATTTTTCATCATTAGTGTATAGGAATGCAAGAGATTTCTGTGCTTTAATTTTGTATCCTGCTACTTTACCAAATTCATTGATTAGCTCTAGTAGTTTTCTGGTAGCATCTTTAGGATTCCCTGTGTATAGTATCATGTCATGTGCAAACAGTGACAGTTTTACTTCTTCTTTTCCGATTTGGATTCTTTTATTTCTTTTTCTTCTCTGATTGCTGTGGCTAAAACTTCCAAAACTATGTTGAATAATAGTGGTGAGAGTGGGCAACCTTGTCTTGTTCCTGATCTTAGTGGAGATGGTTTCAGTTTTTCAGCATTGAGAACGATGTTGGCTGTGGGTTTGTCATATATGGCCTTTATTATGTTGAGGTAAGTTCACTCAATGCCTAGTCTCTGGAAGGTTTTTATCATAAATCGGTGTTGAATTTTGTCGAAAGCTTCTTCTGCATCTTTTGAGATGATCATATGGTTTTTCTTCAATTTGTTAATATGGTTTATCACATTGATTGACTTGTGTATATTGAAGAATCCTTGCATTCCTGGGATAAACCCCACTTGATCATGGTGTATGATCCTTTTGATGTGCTGTTGGATTCTGTTTGCTACTATTTTGTTGAGGATTTTTGCATCTATATTCACCAGTGATATTGGCCTGTAGTTTTCTTTTTTTGTGACATCTTTGGTTTTGGTATCCGCCTGATGGTGGCCTCATAGAATGAATTTGGGGGTGTTCCTCCCCCTGCTATATTTTGGAAGAATTTGAGAAGGATAGGTGTTAGCTCTTCTCTAAATGTTTGCTAGAATTCACCTGTGAAGCCATCTGTCCTTCCTGGGCTTTTGTTTGTTGGAAGATTTTGAATGACAGTTTCAATTTCAGCGCTTGTGATTGGTCTGTTTATATTTTCTATTTATCCTGGTTCAGTCAGAAGGTTGTGCTTTTCTAAGAATTTTTCCATTTCTTCCAGGTCGTCCATTTTATTGGCATACAGTTGCTTGTAGTAATCTCTCATGATCCTTTGTATTTCTGCAGTATCAGTTGTAACTTCTCCTTTTTCATTTGAAATTCTGTTGATTTGAGTCTTTTCCCTTTTTTTCTTGTTGAGCCTGGCTAATGGTTCATCAATTTTGTTTATCTTCTGAAAGAACCAGCTTTTAGTTTTATTGATCTTTGCTATTGTTTCCTTCATTTCTTTTTCATTTCTTTCTGATCTCATCTTTCTGATTTCTTTCCTTCTGCTAATTTTAGGTTTTATTTTGTTCTTCTTTCTCTAATTGCTTTGAGTGTAAGGTTAGGTTGTTTATGTGAGATTTTTCTTGTTTCTTGAAGTAGGATTGTATTGCTATAAACTTCCCTCTTAGAACTGCTTTTGCTGCATCCCATAGGTTTTGGGTCATTGTGTCTTCATTGTCATTTGTTTCTAAGTATTTTTTGATTTCCTCTGTGATTTCTTCAGTGATCTCTTGGTTATTTAGTAGTGTATTCTTTAGCCTCCATGTGTTTGTATTTTTTGCAGTTTTTTCTCCTATAATTGATAATAGTCTCATAGCGTGTTGGTAGAAAAGATACTTGATACGAGTTCAATTTTCTTAAATTTACCAAGGCTTGATTTGTGACCCAAGATAAGATCTATCCTGGAGAATGTTCCATGAGCACTTAAGAAGAAAGTGTATTCTGTTGTTTTTGGATACAATGTCTTATAAATATGAATTAAGTCCATGTTGTTTAATGTGTCATTTAAAGCTTGTGTTTCCTTATTTATTTTCATTTTGGATGACCTGTCCATTGGTGAAAGTGGGGTGTTAAATTACCCTACTATTATTGTGTTACTGTCGATTTCCCCTTTTATGGCTGTTAACGTTTGCCTTAGGTATTGAGGTGCTCCTATGTTGGGTGCATAAATATTTACAATTGTTATATCTTCTTGGATTGATCCCTTGATCATTATGTAGTGTCCCTCTTTGTTTCTTGTAATAGTCTTTATTTTGTTTTTATTTATTTATAAATTTATTTGTTTTATTTATTTATTATTTTTGGCTGTGCTAGGTGTTCGTTGCTGTGCGCGGGCTTTCTCTAGTTTCCATGAGCTGGGGCTACTCTTCATTGCAGTGCATGGGCTTCTCATTGCAGTTGCTTGTCTTGTTGTGGAGCACAGGCTCTAGGCACGAGGGCTCAGTAACTGTGGCTCGCAGGCTCTAGAGTGCAGGCTCAGTAGTTGTGGTGCACGGACTTAGTTGCTCTGTGGCATGTGGGATCTTCCCGGACCAGGGCTTGTACCCGTGTCCCCTGCATTGGCAGGTGGATTCGTAACCACTGCACCAGCAGGGAAGTCCAATAGTCTTTATTTTACAGTCTGTTTTGTCTGATATGAGAATTCCTACTTCAGCTTTCTTTTGATATCCATTTGCATGGAATATCTTTTTCCATCCTCTCACTTTCAGTCTGTATGTGTCCCTAGGTCTGAAGTGGGTCTCTTATAGACAGCATATATACGGGTCTTGTTTTTGTATGCATTCAGCCAGTCTATGTCTTTTGGTTGGAGCATTTAATCCATTTACACTTAAGGTAATTATCGATATGTATGTTCCTATTACCATTTTCTTAATTGTTTTGGGTTTGTTATTGTAGGTCTTTTCCATTTGTGTTTCCTGCCTAGAGAAGTTCCTTTAGCATTTGTTGTAAAGCTGGTTTGGTGGTGCTGAATTCCCTTAGCTTTTGCTTGTCTGTAAAGGTTTTAATTTCTCTGTCGAATCTGAATGAGAGCCTTGCTGGGTAGAGTAATCTTGGTTGTAGGTTTTTCTCTTTCATCACTTCATATATGTCCTGCCACACCCTTCTGGCTTGCAGATTTTCTGCTGAAAATTCACCTGTTAACCTTATGGGGATTCTCTTGTATGTTATTTGTTGCTTTTCCCTTGCTGCTTTTAATATTTTTTCTTTGTATTTAACGTTTGATAGTTTGATTAATATGTGTCTTGTCGTGTTTCTCCTTGGATTTATCCTGTATAGGTTCTTTGTGCTTCCTGGACTTGATTAACCATTTCCTTTCCCATATTAGGGAAGTTTTCAACTATAATCTCTTCAAATATTTTCTCAGTCCCTTTCATTTTCTCTTCTTCTTCTGGAACCCCTATAATTTGAATTTTGGTGCATTTAATGTTTTCCCGAGGTCTCTGAGACTGTCCTCAATTCTTTTCATTCTTTTTTCTTTATTCTGCTCTGCAGTAGTTATTTCCACTATTTTATCTTCCACGTCACTCATCCGTTCTTCTGCCTCAGTTATTGTGCTGTTGACTCCTTCTAGAGAATTTTTAATTTCATTTATTGTGTTGTTCATCATTGTTTGTTTGCTCTTTAGTTCTTCTAGGTCCTTGTTAAAAGTTTCTTGTATTTTCTCCATTCTATTTCCAAGATTTTGGATCATCTTTACTATCATTACTGTCATTATTATCATTATAATTATTCAATTATCTGAATTCTTTTTCAGGTAGACTGCCTATTTCCTCTTCATTTGTTTGGTCTGGTGGGTTTTCACCTTGCTCCTTCATCTGCTGTGTATTTCTCTGTCTTCTCATTTTGCTTAACTTACTGTGTTTGGGGTCTCCTTTTCACAGGCTGCAGGTTCACAGTTCCTGTTGTTTTTGGTGTCTGCCTTCAGTGGGTATGGTTGGTTCAGTGGGTTGTGTAGGCTTCCTGGTGGAGGGGACTGGTGCCTGTGTTCTGGTGGATGAGGTTGGATCTTGTCTTTGTGATGGGCAGGACTGCATCCAGTGGTGTGTTTTTGGGTGTCTGTGAAATTATTATGATTTTAGGCAGCCTCTCTGCTAATGGGTGGGGTTGTGTTCCTGTCTTGCTAGTTGTTTGGCATGGGGTGTCCAGCATTGGAGCTAGCTGGTCGTTGAGTGGAGCTGGGTCTTAGTGTTGAGACGGAATTCTCTGGGAGATCTGTCACTGATTGATATTACGAGGGGCCGGAAGGTCTCTGGTGGACCAATGTCCTGAACTTGGCTCTCCCACCTCAGAGGCTCAGGCCTGACACCTGGCCAGAGCACCAAGACCCTGTCAGTCACACGGAATTATCAAGATAGTGGTCATTGGCAAGTGAAACCACAAGAGAAGAGGCCGTGCTATGCCTGGTCCTGCTGAGCAATTTTCAGACTTCAGCTCATTCTGGCAACAGGGCAACTGGGTCGACGACACAAGGCAGGACAGGGTCCATGAGGTGGGTGGCACTCATCTGGTGCGTTACCTGAGGGGCCTGGTCGAAGCCCTCGGGGAAGGCAACAGCGGCCAGGACTCCGGCCTCCTGTGGCTGCGGCCTCTTTGGGGTCTCCCTCCTGGTGTCAGGTCGCTCTCATTCCTGCTTTGGCGGTGGTGCCTTTACCCTGAGCTTCTTCACTGGGCTAGTGTTCCCTGAGGCAACGTGTGAAAAGTGCAAACCTCGCTTGACCCTCACTCTTTAAAAAAAAAAAAAACTTTCCCCCCAGCTTTATTGAGATATAATTGGCACATAACATTGTATAATTTTAAGGTTTAAAATATGTTGATTTGAAACGTTTATAAATTGCAAAATGATTACCACCATAGTATTAGTTACCACCTTCATCCGGTAACATAGTTACCATTTTCTTTTTGTGGTGAGAACATTTGAGATACACTCTGTATCAAGTATATGATAGAGTATTATTACCTATAATCACCATGCTGTGCATTAGATCCCCAAACTTGTTAATCTTGTCACTGGAAGTTTATACCCTTTGAGCAATATCTCCCCCTAACTTCCATCCCCCAAGTCCTGGTAACCACCACTCTCCTCTCCATGACCCTCACTCTGAATTGCCATATTATTGTGCTCAGCAGAGTTACTCTCTTCTTATGCACCATCACTCCTTACAACCAGTACCCACCCATCTTTTTTTCTTTCCTGAAGCTACAGCTTTCTCTTTAAAAAATGCTCCTTCAGAGAGTTAACTCTCTGCCAATTATATCTAGCATATAGTGCATCTTCCAGCTGAAAAGAGTAGGACCTTTAAGTTCTGAATTTGGGATAAGAAAACAAGTCCACAAGAGTGACCAGTTATTAAAAATAGAATGAATTCTACTCAGATTTTCTAGAAAATATATATTTTGGCTGCATGACCGATTGTATTGTCAAACTGCCAATATAACATTTGTGTATCTGGTGAAATCTTGGAGAAGCAATAGGGCAGGGAAGTCTATGATTTTACTTGATAGGAGGCCACACAGAGAAAAATAATAATAAACATCATTTACTTTTTTGGGGCCTATGATTATCTCATTTAATTTTTAAAAAAAAATTATTTTTTTTTAACCCTTTGACCAACATCTCCTCATTCTTCCCAACTAGCCCCTGGCAACCACCATTCTACTCTCTGTTTCTATGAATTTGGCTTTATTATTTTTAAGATTCCACATATAGGTGAGATATTGCAGTATTTGTCTTTCTGTCTGACTTATTTCATTTAGTGTAATACCTTCAAGTCCCTCCATGTTGCAAATGGCAGGATTTCCATCTGTTTATGGTTGAATTTTTTAAAAAATGTGTGTGTGTGTGTGTGTGACATTTTCTTTATCCATTCATCCATTGACAGACACTTAGGTTGTTTCCATGTCTTGGCTATTGTAAACAATGCTGTGATGAACAATTAGGGTGCAGATCTCTCTTCAAGATAGTGATTTCATTTCCTTCAGACATATCACCATAAGTAGAAGTGCTGAATCATGTAATAGTTTTATTTTCAGTTTCTTGAAGAGCCTTCATACTGTTTTCCAAAGTGGCTGTACAATTTACATTTCCACCATCAGTGCACAAAGGTTCCCTTTACTCTACATCCTCTCTATCACTTGTTATTTCCTGTCTTTTTGATAATAGCCGTTCTAACACATGTGAGGTGATATCTCATTGTGGCTTTGATTTGCATTTCCCTGATGATTAGAGTGTTGAGCATCATTTCATATACCTGTTGGCCATCTGTGTGTCTTCTTTGGAAATATGTTCAGATCTCTGCCCATTTTAAAATCAAATTATTAGTGTTTTTGCTGTTGAGCTGTATGAGTTCCTTATATATTTTGGATTTTAACCCCTTATCTGATATATGGTTTGCAAATATTTTCTCCCATTCCACTGTTTGCCTTTGCATTTTGTTGACCATTTCTTTTGCTGAAGAAGCTTTTTAGTCTGATGTCCCACTTTGTTTTTGCTTTTGTCGGTTGTGTGTTTTGGTGTCATATCCAAAAAATTGTTGCCAAGACCAATGCCAACTAGCTTTGTCCCCATGTGTTTTTCTTTTTCTAGGAGTTTTATGGTTTAAGGTCTTACATTTAAGTTTTTAATCCATTTCTAATTAATTTTTGTGAATGGTGTAAACATAGGGGTCCAATTTCATTCTTTTACATGGGAATATCCAGTTTTCCTAGCACCGTTTATTTGAAAAGACTGTCCTTTCCCTGTTGAGTATTCTTGGCTCCCTCGTCAAATATTAGTTGACCAAACGTGCATGGGTTTATTTCTGTGCTCTTGATTCTGTTCCATTGGTCTATGTGCCTGTTTTTATGCATTTAATCTTTAAGATATCTTTCTGTGGTAGTTGGCATTTGCTTCATTTAAACTCAAGGAAACTGAGCCAGAGAGAAATGTTTTGCCCTAGGTCACATGGCTAAAATGTATTCAAGTCATTTTGATTCCAAAGCCTGTGTCTTCAACTATATCACCTTACTGCCTGGTATGGCATGTGGAAATTGTTCCTAAACCTCAGTAAACTTCCCTGTTTCTCTTGTTCCCACATATAAGAATATAGGCATAGGTATAATTGGATTTACATTTATTATTTCCATATGGGGGAACATGTACTTTCACATAATTTTGTATTATAAACAACACCTTGTAAATTAATAATAACCCAGTAATTTAATTGCATTTATATTGAGAGTGTGTTGCAAGTTGTTTAAACAGCACCACTTCAGAGGCAGCCGCACACATCACCACAGAACTGTGAGTGCAGAAATGAAATTTAGAGAGATAATACTTACATCAGCTTCAGCAATGAGGGTATGGATGAGTCATGATTGAACCATGATGTATACATATCTTAAAGTCTACTTATTAGAAAATTATAGGACAAAAGTGCTGCTGGTGCAAATATGTGTCACTGCGTGTTCTCTAACACTTAACAACCTTAACAAACAAAAAAGGGGAAGCTAAACTAACAGTAATTTTAAATTAAAGAGGAAGAATATCAGCAATTGAAAATCACAACAAACTGAAGACAATACTACAACGAGGATTTAGTACTCTGATAACAGAGAGTCCGTTCCCCAAATTAAGAGCGTTCCAGCTATCTGGGTGAGGTAATGAGCGGCAGGAGGCAAATCAGGGCTGTGAAGATTGGCCTGGCAGACAGACTTCTTAGTGGAATACTGAATTTAGACTCTTTAATAAATTCTAGTAGCCACCCAATTTTAGTTTATGAATATCACATTTTATTAATGGATAATTCACTTAGTAGGTGCCTAATGAAAATGAAAGTTTATAAAATTTTGAATTTTGGAGTCATTTTGATGCCCATCAGTAAGACTCACATCCATCAGTAGATGCCAGCTCATTTTTAAAGAATCCTTTACATAGAGGGAAAAAGCAGAGAGGATTAGGGTCAGAAAAGGCTGGTCTTAAAAGGCTGGTCTTTCCAGGTCTGAGACCCTGAGCAAGAATCTCAGCTGGACTGAGCTTGAGAGTCTGCGAATCACTCAGTGGTGTGCTGGAACTGGCTCATATCGGTGTTGGAGAGCTGATTGTTAAATTTCCAAGAATTCTGCAGGCCAGTTGTTAAGCCATTGGTAGCTTGATATCAGCAACAATGGGAGTATTACACTACAAAAATCAGCAAACACTACAAATCAGGGATTTTTTTTAGATGGTTTAAAAATTTTTTTATTGTGGTATAATTGGTATATAACACTATATAAGTTTGAGGTGCACATTATAATTTAATATTTATATACACTACAAAGTGATCTCCACAATAAGTCTAGTTACCACCTGTCACCATATTGCTTATCCCTTTCACCCATTTTTCCCATTCCTCAACTCCCAACACCTCTGTTAACCATCAATCTGTTCTCTGTATCAATGAGTTTTGTTTTGTTTTATTTGTTCATGCATTTTGGTCTTTAGATTCCGCGTATAAGTGGAATCATACAGTATTTGTCTTTCTCTGTCTGACTTATTTCACTTAGCATAATACCCTCAAGATCCATCCATTTGTCAAAAATGGCAAGATTTCATTCTTTTTAATTCTTTTTTATGGCTGAGTAGTATTCCATATATATGGAATATATATAAAAATATATATTTTATATATATTCCATATATATAAAACAATTTCTTTATCACTTCATTCATCATTGGACATAGTTGTTTCCATATCTTGGCTATTGTAAATAAAGCCGCAGTGAACATGGGGGCACATATATCTTTTCAAATTAGTGATTTCGTTTTCTTGGGAAAACTGGAATTGCTGGATAATATGGTAGTTCTATTTTTTTTTTGGATGCTCTGGGTCTTCGTTGCTGTGCGCGGGCTTTCTCTAGTTGTGGTGAGCGGGGGCTGCTCTTTGCTGCAGTCCGCAGGCTTCTCATTGTGGTGGCTTCTCTTGTTGCAGAGCATGGGCTCTAGGTGCGGAGGCTTCAGTAGTTGCAGCAGGTGGGCTTCAGTAGTTGTGGGATGTGGGCTCAGTAGTTGCAGCGCACATGCTCTAGGGCACACAGGCTTCAGTAGCTGTGGCACACGGGCTTAGTTGCTCTGTGGCATGTGGGATCTTCCTGGACCAGGGATCGAACCCATGTCTCCTGCATTGGCAGGCAGATTCTTAACCACTGCACCACCAGGGAAGTCCTGGTAGTTCTATTTTTAATTTTTTGAGGAACCTCCATAGTGGCTGCACCAGTTTACATTCCCGCCAACAGTGCACAAATGTTCTCTTTTCTCCATATCCTTTCTACCACTTGTTATTTCTTGTCTTTTTGATAATAGCCATTATAACAGTTGTGGTTTTGATTTGCATTTCCCTGATAATTAGTGATGTTGTACATCTTTTCATTTGCCTGTTGGCCATCTGTCTGTTTTCTTTGGAAGAATGCCTATTTATTATAGATTCTCCAAGTCAAGGACTCCCCCCAACCCCCCAGAAAACTGGCTTACCAGCATACCATTGTTTCATTCTTCCCTTCCCTCTAAAATATCACCGAATTCTGCAAAAAAGGAATAATGATTCCTCTATGAGGATTAAATTGTTTTGATATTGAACCAAAGCTAGGTAATCAATAAATATTCATTTTGTAGGGTGGCTACTAGGCATGATCCCATTTAATTCCTTTAGAGGTAGATGTTATCATCCTCAAGGAGAATTACATTTTTGAAAATACCTGAGAACAAACTACTGATGCTCAAAACATTACAGATGAACTTCACAGCTATTATATTGAGTGGAAGAAGCCGGACACAAAATAATACATACTGTATTATTTCATCTCTATGAAATTTAAGAACTGATAGAAGTTCAAGAACTGATGGAAGATTATAGAAGCCAGAAGAATGCTTATCTCCAGCGGAGAGGAGAGTGGTGACTGAGAAGGGGTGTGAAGGAAACATTTGAGTGCTGGAGCGTTTCTCTATTGTGATCCAGATGGGGGTTACACAGATGCATAAAGATGCAAAGATTCATCACAATATACGCTTAAGATGATTGCACTTTATCATAAAAGTAATTTTTACTTCAATAAAAAATTTAGTAAAAGGTATGTTATACTAAAATTAAGAGAAAAAGAAGAATCTGAGAAAGTATGTTTTATAAACTGGAAAGCACTTCAAAGTCTCTTTTACCTTAAAAATCTGAGATGCCTTTGACAGCCTCCCTTCTCCTAGTTTCTCCCTCTCTGTGGCCACTCCTCAGTCTCTCTAAGGTTCAGTTGGCTTTTCTCTGCCTGTCTTGTAAGCATTGTGTCCCCAGAGTTCTGTCCTTATAACTCTCCTCACTTTACGTACTATTGACAATCTCTGTAGCTCCAACTCCCAGCACAATTTCCTAACCTCCAGGTCACACCCTTTTCTCCTCTGTACCCATACTCATTCACTGAACAACTACATACTGGGTTGCCTTTACTGGGTGTCTTATGTCAAGTACTGTTCTTGACACTAGGCCATGTCAGTCAATGAAACAGACAGAGATCTTTGCCTTCATGGAGCTTATGAGCCCAGATCGCTCTCCCTGGGCCTACCAAGACTCAGGATGTCCCAAATGATCTCATTATCTTCATCTCTTGATTCTCCCTAACCTCAAACTTGTTTTTCCCACGCATCCTCCATCTCTGTGATTACACTGTCATCCTCTCAGAAACTCGGAATCATCCCTGACCCCGCTTCAACAAATCACCATCGGCTGACTATTCCATGTCCTGAATATCTCTCAGAACCCTCCACTTGTCTGTATTTGCACTGCCCTGCCTCATTCTCATTCTTTCCCATTTAGCTTACTAACTGGTCTCTCTGCCTCCAGTCTTCTTCCTGCCTATCACTCTCCATACAGCCGCTAGAATGATTATAAAATGCAAATCAGGACAAGTTGCTTTCTGCCTAAACCTGTCCAGTGAAAGTCTAAATTCCTTACCTTGTTCTCATATTCTCGGCTGTCAGGATATAAGCATAGCTGCTGAAACCTGGGTTCACATCCCTGCTTACCAGCATAACCTTGGGCAAAATTGTATTATCCTTTCCATGCCTTACTTCCCCATCTATAAAATGGGAATGATAATAGTACTGACCTCGAGTTGTTATGGGGATTAAATTTATTATTGCACACAAGGCACTAAGAACAGTGCCTGGTCCTCAGTATATACTCAAGAAGGCTGGTTTTCTTTTAGACGGTGCTGTAATGTTTAAACAAGTTAAAACATCTAAGAGGCTTTGCACAGCACCCAGCCTGTCTTAAATACTCTGTAATGTCAATGTTGTTGCCTCTCTAGCCTTACTTCTTGCCCCTTTTCCACACAAACCTGACTCAGCCCTATGGGGCTGGCTATGGTTCTCTTTCTTACACGTCCCTTGGTTCCTCCCTTTCCTGTCTTTTTCCTGGATGTCTCCCACCGATCCTTCAAGTCTCTGCCCAGGCACCAGCCCCTGGCTGCCTCAGCCCAAGTTGGATTCGTGGCTCCTCCTCTGTCTCTCCCTTTTAGAACCTGTGCTTGCCTCTATTACAGAATGTAGTCATTGTTTATTTAAAACATACTAAGAAGCATCCATCAACAGATGAATGGATAAGCGAAATGTGGTATATACATACAATGGGATATTATTCCGCCTTAAGAAGGAATGAAGTACATCATGGATGAACCTAGAAAACATTGTGCTAGGTAAAATAAGCCAGGATTTAGAGCCAAGATTAGAACAGTTAGGCTAAATTGCTCTAAATCTTGGCTTCACCAGGCTGTGTGACCTGGTGTAAGGTATACAGCTTCTCTATGTTTTAGTTTCTTCATCTGTAAAATTAGGTAAATTTCCTTTATAAAGTTGTTTGAAGTAATGTGTGTAGAATACTTGACATATAACCTGGATAATGGTAAGCAGCCAATAAGTGTTTTCCCTTATTATTGTTCAGTTGTGATCTCTTTGGGCACAGGCTCTATGATCTCTGTCACAGTTCATTGATATGGTTTCAGATTCCACATTGCAACCAACCTTGAAGAACATATTGCAACAGATTAAATGTAGAAGCAGATATAATAATCCAGTTGTGTTCCATTGGTCTAGATAGTAAAAAGATTTTTTAAAAAATGCTACTCTTCTTGCTAGATTTTTTTTGTTTGAGTAAATATAGTTATTTTCTGTAAAACTTTTTCTTTATGTTAATGTACAAAGGAATTACTAATGTTATTTAAAAATAAATTAGTAAGTATTTAAAATTTTCTCAGTTTTAATTTCTAATATGGTAAATGTTGATAGATAGAACCTATATAAACAATGTTCTTTGGATCCTCAGTAATTCTTAAGAGTGTAAAGGAGTCCTGAGACCAACAAGATTGAGAACCACTGTCCTGCCTTGCAGTTGGATCCCTGCCACACCACCCAGGACAACTGGCCTCCAGTCTGAGCTTTAACACTTCACAGGATGGGGAGGTCATCACCTCCTGGAGCAGCTGGTTTTATCTTTGGGCTACTCTGCCTCTTAGAAAGTTCTTGCAATGAGTCAAAAATCTTTGTTTTGGAGGCTCCCACTGACAGTTCTTAGACCCACCCCTTATTTTCACACATTGCAATTTGGAACCCTCTTCCAGGTCTGGAAGACAGTCATCAATTCCCCTTTGTGGTGGCCCCAGAGGGAGTCACCCTGTCCTTCGTGTGACTAAAGTGCATATGTATTTTTCTGAGTCAGCCAGTGATTTGTAGGAAGCATTGCCAAGCTAGATAGCTCACAACTGCTTTTCCAGGAACCAGAAGATTATCTCCAGTCCCACACTGAATTTGAGAAACTCATTTTGTTGTTGTTTTTACCAATAAATTAAAATTTTCCATTATAAATCACATATGCTTCTTAAGGAAAATAAAGTAGGGAAAAAGAGACTTAAAAATGAAAATGGGGTCATGATTAATGCTGACTTTCTTGTCTTGGCATCTAGCTCCCTTTCAGGCTTGCCCTGAATGCCATTTTTTTCAAGCAATTCCTAAAGCAGTTATGTGTACTATGCCTCCAGAGGTCTGCCAGGTTGACAGGCTGCCTGCTGCCTGGTCAGTCCCCAGCCCTTTAAGGACAGCTGAGGAGGGGCACTCAGAGGAAACAGGAAGCTCTCAAGGAACATGATTCTTGTGCTATCTGAAGGCATTTAAGGCCAGATCTCTCCAGGCAAGGTGGGGTCAGAGGGGATAGACGCTTTACTACAACAGAGATTGGTGAATTTTTTCTGCATTTTTTGGAGGTAAAAAATGAAGTTCTTATGGAAATTCTACTTCTGGGAATCTATTCTAAGGAAATGATGAGAGATTTAGATGGTGTTATGTGTCTATCATTATTCATAAAACTTGGAAACAAGCTAAATATTCTACAATAAACGTTCAGTTTGAAAACTATCTATAAGGGAATAGGGGGTATATGGGAAATCTCTGTACTTTTCCCTCAATTTTGTTGTGAACCTAAAACTGCTCTAAAAAATGAAAATCTTAAAAAAGAAACCTGTCTATGTGCTTGTATATTCTGTGCTGTTTAATAATAAATTACATTTACAAAATCTTTTTAATGATGTGGGAAAATTCTCAACATAGAGTCTTAGTTGCTTAGTATATGACTAGCGTACAGTTTTTATATAAGTATTTGTTGACTGTAAATTGAAAAAAGCAGATAAGAAACTATACATACAGTACAGTCTTGATTGTATAAATATTTTTGTTACAGAGTGAAAAAAATGGATGACACCAATGTATCTCACATGGAGGGAACTGTCTTTGTGAAAACTCTTTGAAATGCCCTGCAGACACAGATGTCAGCAGATGCCCAGCTCAGACAAGGGGAAGCTGTTTTGCATGAAACAAAGAGAGGAATATGGTTTATTGCTTGTGAAAAGGAGGGGGAAAAAAGAAGGTATTGGTCAACACTCTTGCAATTGCAAATGACAGAAATTTAACTCAATGTGGCTTAAGGGAAAACCCAGATATCTAGTTAGACATGGTTGGATTCAGGAAGTCAAACTTTGTCATCCATATTTGCGTTTTCTCTCCATCTCTTGATTCTGTTTTCCTTTGTCTTGATTCACTCTCAAGCAGGCTCTTCACTTGTGCTGGCAAAGATGGGCACTAGCAATGCTAGGCTGACCTTTCTACCAGCTCAGTGACCCCAGGGGTAAGAGTCCTTCACTCACCAAGAGTTCCCTCAAGCCTATCCCTGAATAGCAGTCTGGCCGGGGAGATGGAATGTACCGATTATCTGGGTTTCGTCACTTGTTTGGATCACTGGAATAGGATGGGGTCAGCCCTGCTCAAGTCATTTAGAAGTTCCAAAAATAATTTGCAGAGTTCCTGGCATGGAGCTTCTAGAACTCTTGGAATTTCCTGAGTGACTAAAGTGTCTTTATTATTCATGAGTCCCTTGGATCACTCCTGAGTTTATGCTAATGAGGGGACTCATGGTGGGACCCTGCGTAGCTTCAAGATGGAGACTGGTCACCAGAAAGACCAACCACTGATTAGAAGGTTGGGACTTTGAGCCAGCCCAACCTCCAGGGAGGGAAGAAGGATTGGAGATTGAGTTCAAGCGCATGGTCCATGATTTAATCAATGAAACTCCAATAAACCTTTGGACAGCAAAGCTCAGTGGAGGTTCCTTGTTGGTGAACTCATGTTGGGAAGATGAGGTGCCCTCATCCCATGGGGAGAGGGCACAGAAGCTCTGTGTTCAGGACCCTTCCAGACCTTGCCCTATGTGTCTCTTCATTTGGCTGGTCTGATTTGTATCCTTTAAAACTCTAATTGTAAGTATAGTGCTATCCTCAGTTTTGTGTCATTCTGCTGAATTATAGAACCTGAGGGGGGTTGGAGGAACCCTCTGGATTTGTAGCCAGTTGGTTGGAAGTATGGGTGGCCTGGGCCCGCACTTGCTCCTGGTGTCTGGAGTGGGGGCAGTCTTGTTGGGGACTGTGCCCTTACAGCTGTGGAGTCTGACAATAACTCTGGTTGCTTAGTGTCAGAATTGAAATTGCAGCACAATAGATGATGTCAGAATAGTTGGGGTTGAAACAGAATAGGACTGAGTCTGGATCCATGCACTGCAGAACAGTGGAAGAGGTGTGGAGCCAGGAGCCTAGAGGCCAGGTGGTTATGATAACAGAAGATCACTGGGAAGAAACTGAAATCTTGAAGAGGGCTTTGGATTTTCACAAGATAGGGAGTTGGAGAGAAGAGGAGTTTAAGCCAATTTTATCTCAACCTTTCAGAAGAGGAGGGTCCCCAGCTGAACTGAGTTACATACATTCATCTTTGCTATAAGAATCTGTGTTCACAGGTTTTCACTTTTATGCAGTGATTACAGCTACTTTTTCCAAGTGAACAAACTTCTTTCACTCACTTACGGTCAGACTCACTTATCTTACACATGTGCATTCAAAGGCCTTCCAGTCACTCTCAGAGCCAGGTGTAGAAGCAGAGAATGGAAGTGCTGGCTGATGCAGGATAGTGGATTTGCAAGGCGAGTGCAAGAAAAAGTCAAGAGGGCAAAATACATCAACGAGGATGTGTCTGTTCTGTCTGTAAAAGCCCCAAATGCCAGAAAGTTCAGTGGTGTGTGTGTGTGTGTGGTGGCAGCACATATCAACTCAATGTTTTAGGGAGCAGGCTGAACTCAGGACCATATCAGCTCACATAAATTAACATTCCCACTTCTGGCTGGTTTGATGAATACTTCTGGTTCATAAGTCAATGTGTGAGTTTTCCCATAGAGCAGGCCCTCCACAAAAACCTAATTGTATTTTCCTCACAAATAATCACTGAGAATGGTTGAGTCTTATTCCCTTTGTCTTTTGTTTTTAAACCAGGGTTAATAATAAAATAAACTTGAGTTTAGTTTTAATAAGCCATCGTCACAATCAGGATCATAAACATATCCGTCACCCCCAAAGTTTTTGGTGCCCTTTGTGATCTCCCTCCCACTCTTTCTCCCAAACCCAGACAACAACTGATCTCCTTTCTGTCACTATAGATTTGTTCACATTTTCTAGAATATTTTATCAATGGAATCATATGCTATATATTCTTTTTTTAATGTGTCTTCTTTCACTCAGCATAACTTGTTGAGATTCATAAATTGTTCATTCTTTTTTATTGCTGAGTAGTATTCCATTGTATGGATATACCTCAATTTGTTTATCCATTCACGTGTTGATGAACATTGGTACAATTTGATAAGTTTTGATGTACATATACACACGTGGAGCCATTGCTCCAACCAAAATACCCATCACCACCAAAAGTTTATCTCCAGTGTTTGGCTACTACAAATAAAACTACTATGAATATTCATGTAAGAGAACTTCTATGGATATAGCTTTCATATGTTTTCTCTTTAGTAAGTATCTAAGATTAAAATTATTAGATCATTTGGTAGGTATACATTTAACTTTTTAAGACACTTCCAAACTGTTTTTTAAGAAACTGTTTTCTAATCTAGTATACATCACCACTCTTCTAAATTCTCGCCAACACATGGTTTGGTAAGTCTTTTTAATATTTTACATTCTAAAAAGTATATAGTGGTATTTTATCATGGTTTTAACTTGCATTTCCATAATGGCTAATGATATTGAGGAACTTTTCATATGTTGTTAAGATTTTTATGCATTTTCTTCTTGTCTTTTTCCTGTTCTTTATATGTATATATTAACCCTTTACTATATGGGAAAAAAATGCTTCCCCAAATTTTTGCTCATTACTGAAATTTCATATTGATGGCTAATAATTTCTGTTACAATTAATGTAATAACTATGGTGTTTTTCTAATGGAAAAGTAGGTCTAAGCTTGATATTATAATAATATTGATAGTGAACTCCAACCTTTAGGTAACTCTAAATTGTGTCATTTTATGAATAAAAGGTGAAAAGTTCTGAAGCAAGTGAGAACTTAGCAGCAGTTGCAGTATTGATGTTAGCCATTTTCTTATTTTTTGGCAGCTCTGAAAATCAATGTGATCTGACTCTGCAATGAGTTTGGGAACTGCTTTGCCCAAAATCAGAGTGATTTTTGTAAAAGCTAAAACATTTATTTCAGCTCAACATGGTGGCCTCAGAGAATACATTTAGCAGAGAACATCAACTAATGCAATCTTACTATATTTTCAGAGACTCTGAATGTTCATCTTTAAATGGAATATTCTCTTTGTATTAGGGGACTTCCATAAGCTGCATTTATAGCCACCCTGGGCATAAATTCAGTGTGTAAAATCTGGTTCAATCTTCCCATTCCAGATGAGGAAACTGGGGCCCTGGGAAGTAGAGATTTGCCCAAGGGAACCTGGTGAGATAGTGGCAGTGAGCACAGTTTAGGTAAGGTGGGCAATGCTCTCTACCCTGTCTCTTCTCTGAGTGAGATCAACAGTGAGTAAATTATAAGACCATAGAAAGTGAGTGCTGAAAGGAGAATTAGAGACCACCCAGTCTACTCCTCTTATTGTAAAGTGAGAAAACTGAGGCCTGTGGCAGGGGAACAGCATGTCCAAGGCCATGCATAGCAAGTTTATCACATAACTGAGACTGAAAGTTGGGTCTCCTGATGCTTAGTTTTCAGGATGGCTGAGCAGGTCTGCTGCCTCTCCAGTGAATGAGGGGCCAGAGTCCGGGACTTCGCACAAAATTTTGATGGGATTTGGAAGATTTCCTTGTGGAGGTGACAAGCACTCGAGTTGTCTTTGTAGCCCCAGTAATAAGGTGATGGCATCATCCATATTCCCTCTACCAATGACTCTTCCATGGCAACGTAGCTGACACTGAGGCTAAAGGGCCAAAAAGCTAAGGATGCTCTCCATAGCAGATGAAAAACCACGTGTCTCTTTCTGTGCATCATTCACTTGGCCGCCTATTTCTCCATCCCTTCATCCATCCACACACCATTCAACAAAACCTACTCTGGCCATTATCCTTGCCATTGAGGAGCTCCCTGACTCTTGGGACAGGCAGACATGTAAACAATGAATTAAGATACAAAATGTAATAAAGAAATAACTAAAGGGACTTCCCTGGTGGCACAGTGGTTAAGAATCTGCCTACCAATGCAGGGGATGTGGGTTCGAGCCCTGGTCCGGGAAGATCCCACATGCCACAGAGCAACTAAGCCCGTGCGCCACAACTACTGAGCCTGCACTCTAGAGCCTGCAAGCCACAACTACTGAGCCTGTGTGCCACAATTACTGAAGCTCACGAGACTAGAGCCTGTGCTCTGCAACAAGAGAAGCCACCGCAATGAGAAGCCCACGCATGGCAACCAAGAGTAGCCCCCGCTCACCGCAACTAGAGAAGGCCTGCGTGCAATGAAGACCCAACACAGCCAAAAATAAATAAATTAATTAAAAAGCAAAAAAAAAGAAAGAACTAAAGATTCACTGGAAAACCTAAGAGGTAGTACCTAATCCATCTAGGGTAGAGGAAAGCAGAGAGGGCAAGAAAAGGCTTCCCAGAGGTGTTATCATGTGTTGAGTCTAGAAAGATGAGCAGGAAATATTCAGATGAAGAACAGAAAGGAGGAAATGCATTCCGGGATGAGGGAACAGCCTGAGCAAAGATACCTCTAAAATTGTATGAGTAATATCACCATTTATTTTAAAAGTATATGTGTTTACATGTATATGATATGAAAGGGGTTATACACTAAAATGTTAATAATAGTTATTTATGGTGGGATTATAGGTGACCTTATAGAATTTCATTTTAAATTTTCATCCATTTTTTAAAAAATAAATTTATTTATTTTATTTATTTATTTTTGGCTGCACTGGGTCTTCATTGCTGCTCGTGGGCTTTCTCTAGTTGCAGCAAGTGGGGGCTACTCTTCGTTGTGGTGCACGGGCTTCTCATTGCAGTGGCTTCTCTTTGCTGCAGAGCACGGGCTCTAGGCACGTGGGCTTCCGTAGTTGTGGCACATGGGCTCAGTAGTTGTGGCATGCGGGCTCTAGAGCACAGGCTCAGTAGTTGTGGCACATGGGCTTAGTTGCTCCGCGGCATGTGGGATCTTCCCGGACCAGGCCTCGAACCCATGTCCCCTGCATTGGCAGGCGGGCTCTCAACCACTGCGCCACCAGGGAAGCCCTTCATCCATTTTTATTATCTTTTTTTTTTCAGTAGTAAATGCGTGTCACTTGTGAAATAAAATAATAATAAAAGTTTAAAAAACTTTAAAACCTTTTTCAGAGGAGCTGTTCTTCCTTTGTTATTGAAAGTCCCATACGTGGAACCTAGAAAAATGGTACAGATGAACCTGTTTGCAAGGCAGAAATAGAGACACAGGCGTAGAGAACAAACATATGGACACCAAGGGAGGAAAGAGGGGGTGAGATGAATTGAGAGATTAGGATTGATGTACATACACTACTATGTATAAAATAGATAACTAATGAGAACCTGCTGTATAACACAGGGAACTCAAACCAATGCTCTGTGGTGACCTAAATGGGAAGGAAATCCAAAAAAGAGTGGATATATGTATACATATAACTGATTCACTTCACTGTACAGCAGAAAGTAACAACACTGCAAAACAACTATGCCCCAATTAAAAAAAAAAAAAAAAAAAGAAAGTCCCAAAGATGATCATGAAGGCATTTGTCAGAAAAGGCTTTCTGCCAAGTTTGGAAATTTTTGTTTCACATAAAGCTTTCAGAAAAGATTTTATACTAGATTTCTATGTATACACAAAAATTTCCTACAATTTGAAGAGGCAGAAAAATTCCCAAGCAAGGGTGTTGAAACACAGTTATTCCTTCAGACATTTATTTAACAAATATATACCATGTATCCCTTTGAAGGTCCACAGATGATTCAGGCAAGGAGATCCCTTCAAAGATAGGCCATATAGACAAAAATGAGCATAAGACAAGATAGACAAGGCCAAGGGCTGGGAGAGAGGTCAGCCGTGGGAGTGATGAGAGTCAGAGAGAGCACGATCATGGGCTTTCATAGATCACCACAACTATTCCCACCAGCATTATTTAAAATGATAGCAAGGGCCTCCCTGGTGGTGCAGTGGTTAAGAATCCGCCTGCCAATGCAGGGGACATGAGTTCGAGCCCTGGTCTGGGAAGATCCCACATGCCACGGAGCAACTAAGGCCATGTGCCACAACTACTGAGCCTGCCCACCTGGAACCCATGCTCCACAGCAAGAGAAGCCACTACAATAAGCCCGCGCACCACAATGAAGAGTAGCCCCCACTTGCTGCAACTAGAGAAAGCCCACATGCAGCAACGAAGACCCAACGCAGCCAAAAATAAATAAATAAAATAAAATGAATAAAATCTATCTTTAAAAAAAAAAAGGAGTAAATAAATAAAATGATAGCAAACACCTACAAAATTCAAAGTGTGAATTGCAGCCCATTAGTGGGTCATGAAATCAGTTTAAATTGTCAAGCTAGAACTTTTTTTTTTCATGTTATGTAGGTTATTTATTCATTTATTATTATGGTATAATTGACATATAACATTATATTAGTTTCAGGTATACCACACAATGTATTTGTATATGTTGTGAAATGATACATGTATAATGATATATGTATTTGTATATGGTGTGAAATGTGTTTGTATATGTTGTAGTATTTGTATATGTTGTGAAATGATCACCACAATAAGTCTAGTTAACATCTATCCCCATATGTAGTTATACATTTTTTTTTCTTGTATTGAGGACTTCTAAGATTTATTCTCTCAGCAACTTTCAAATATACAATACAGTGTTATTAACCATAGTCACCAGGCTGTATGTTATACCTCACGACTTAATTTATTTTATAACTGGAAGTTTGTACCTTTTGACCCCCTTCACCCATTTCACCACCTCCTACCCCACACATTTGGTTTTTTTTTTTTTTTAATAAACTTTTTCTTTTGGAATAACTTCACATCTACAGATAAATTGCAAAGATACTTCAGAAAGTTTCTACATATTTTCACCCAGCTTCCCCTAAAATGTTAACATCTTACATAACCATGGCACATTCACCAAAACTGAGAGATTAACATTGGTACAATATTATTAACTAAACTATAGATTTTACTTGGCTTGCACCTGTTTTTCACTAATGTGTTTTCTGTTCCGGAATCCAATCCTGGATTATATTTAGTAGACTAGTAAAAAGTGAAATTCTATAGAATACAATACAAAATATCAGGGTACATTGCTCAGATTAAGGATAAGTACTGTTTTATAAAACTTGTTTCCATTACATGTATAAATTGTAGTTTTACTGAAGGTGGCAGCTGAAAAAAGTAATAAAAGAGAAAGACACAGTCTTAGAAGACACCAAATAATTAAGCATGCTTGCCATTATGGAGATTAATATTCTAGTGAGACGCAAAACAGAACACTTGAATACAATAATGTGAACACTAGTGCAAAGTCAGAAAATGCAAAACAACACAGGACTGTGGGACTGTAGGACTAACAGAGGACAGAGCAATTTTTTTTTTTCTGGGCCTCGGTTTCCTCATCTGTAAAATGGGGACATGACTCTTGCCATGGCTCCTTCACAGGGCTGTTGAGAGAATCAAGGGAGAAGAAGAGAAGTGTTTTGTAAATTGCTAAGGGCTATACAGATCTATGTAAAAATTATGATTTCAGATATAAATTTTCATTGGTATTATTGTTCTTTGGACAGTAAACATTTTGAGAACAAGGATTATATTACTTATCTTAATAACCCTAGGGCCTATTACCATGCCTAGGCCCTCATGGCAGACTCATCTCTATGGAGACATAAGGACCTGGGCACACCTTCCCCTCCATGGACTGGCAGATGTTCACTCAATTCCCAAATGCATATCACCCCCGACTTGTTCCTCTACCCAGCAGGGCAGAGTCAAGCTAGATTAACTCTTACTGACCCTGCAGATTTGGGTCTCAGCATGGATCTTTCTACCTACCTAGAGGATCAGGAGAACCATCTGGAGAACCACACCTTTCAGATTTTATTTTTATTTCTAGGAAGTAACCTAAATGTCCATTGATAGCTGAATGGATAAAGAAGATGTGGTATATATACACAATGAAATATTACTCAACCATAAAAAAGAATGAAATCTTGCCATTTGCAACAACATGAATGGACCTAGAGGGTATTAAATCAAGTGAAATAAGTCAGACAGAGGAAGACAAATACTGTATAATTGCACTTATATGTGGAATCTCAAAACACAAAACAAACAAAAAAACAAAACAGGAACAGACTTACAGATATAGAGAGCAAACTGGTGGTTGTCAGAGGTGGGGAAGTGGGGCGAATTAAGTGAAGGGGATTAAGAGATACAAACTTCCAGTTATTAAATAAATAGCTCATTGGGATATAATATACCGCATCGGGAATATAGTCAATAATACTGTAATAATTTGTATGGTGACAGGTGGTTAGTGGCCTTGTCATGGTGATCATTTTGTAATGTATTTGATTGTTAGATCACTATGTAGTATACCTGAAACTAACATAATATTATGTCAACTATACTTCAATTAAAAAATTTAAAAATGTATTAGATTATCCTTTGAAAAAAGTTTCAAAGACACACAACACACACCCCACATATATATATAAGAAAAATACTGAAAATCAAACCAAGAAAAGCAAATCTTACCTATAATCCTCAGCTTTAAAAAATTATATAAGGTGTGTAAAAGTCCAGTCCCCCTACCTTCCCCTTTCCAATTCCCAAGAGTAAGCACTACTAGCAATTTTTCCTATACTTATACTGATATATCATTTACCTCCATTTTAAAAAACAAAAAATGAGATTATATTATACAAAGTTCTTACAACTTGTTTTTTTGCACTCAACAACAATAAAGGACATCCTTTTAGGGCAGTACGTACAGATCCATTTAATTCTGTTTAATGCCTGTATAGTATTCTGCTGTATGGATGTATCATTCGATTAATTAGTCACCTATTGATGGATATTAGGTTGTTTCCAGATTCATGTAGTCACAGTACTGCAATAAGCATTCTTAAACTTCATGTATTTGTGCTATTTTTTTTTTTCCTTGGTAGGATAGACTCCTAAAAGTGCTGTTGCTGGGCCGTAGTAGACACATGCTTTTAATATTATTAGATGTTTTCAAAGTACCTTCCAATAAGTTTGTATCAGTTTATACTTCCACCAATAGTACATAAGAGTGTCCACATGATTGGCATTATTAATCATTTTAGTGTTTTTTAAAAAAAATATTAATTTATTTATTTGGTTGCACCGGGTCTTAGTTGTGGCACGCGGGATCTTTAGTTACGACATGCGGGCTCTTAGTTGCGGCATGTGGGATCTAGTTCTCTGACCGGGGATCGAACCCGGGCCCCCTGCACTGGGAGTACGAAGTCTTAACCACTGGACCACCAGGGAAGTCCCCATTTTAGTGTTTTTTTGAATCAATATTCTTAAGCCTATCAAACTAAATGTGGCAGAAATTATGGATTGATTTATTCAACATCCCATGCAACTGCCTTCTGGTATGTCTTCCTGTACTGGAGGCTGGAAAACCAAATCACATTTCCTAGACTTGTTTCCAACTAGGATCCACAAATAAGATGTATCCTGGCAAGACTTGAGTTTGGAACTGAGTTAAGTAAGAAAAGAGGCAGGGCACAAGGTACCCATTTGTGCTGGTGTGAACTGCAGGAGAGGGCACGGTTCTGGAGCCAGCAGCCTTAAGATAGGCTTCTGTGGGAGGGCAACAGCTCCGTTGGTGGCTCCCACCAGTAGGACTTGGGAGTCACTCCTGAAAGCTCAGCCTGAAGTCTTTATCTTTAGCATTCCCAATGATTCTTCAAATGATTTCATACACTGAAATAAATATTTTATGCTTTATTTTTATCCATTATCTACAGTAGATCCTATGGACTGTTTCCTATTATATTCAGTTGTGTGACACTGTCAAATTATTAACCTCTTTGGAGCCCAGCTTATTTATAAAAAAGAGATAATAATACCTATCTATGGGGATGTTGTGAAGGTTAAATGGAATGATGAATGCAAAGTGACTGACTTACTCTGGGTTCAGCAAGGCTTGTGGGTAGTGGATCTTTTTTCTCTTCCTTCTTTTTTTTTTTTTAATTAATTAATTTATTTTTTTAATGGCTGTGTTGGGTCTTCGTTTCTGTGCGAGGGCTTTCTCTAGTTGTGGCAAGCGGGGGCCACTCTTCATCGCGGTGCGCGGGCCTCTCACTGTCGCGGCCTCTCCTGTTGCGGAGCACAGGCTCCAGATGCGCAGGCTCAGTAATTGTGGCTCACGGGCCTAGTTGCTCCGTGGCATGTGGGATCTTCCCAGACCAGGGCTCGAACCCGTGTCCCCTGCATTGGCAGGCAGATTCTCAACCACTGCGCCACCAAGGAAGCCCCTCTTCCTTCTTTTTAGACTCACTCATCCTATGAAACCCAGCTCAAAGGCCATCTCTTAATACCCCTGGGGAGGCAGAATTATTGTTGTCTTCTCTGGGCTCTCACTACATGTAACTAATTCCTTTACAAATCATAACATGTTGTACTATGACTTATTCATATATGTGTTTGTTTCCCCAAATAGATTTTGTGCTCTTTGAGGGCAAGGGTATTCATGATCCATCTCTTTATTTCCAGGCCCCAACACAGAGCAGGGGGTGAGAAGTGTTGGATGAATGAATTAGCCCTAGCCCTGCCTCACTGAACTCCTGAGTTCCCCTCTCCCGCTTGTTGCAACCATCAACTCTTTTTTTTTTTAACATCTTTATTGGAGTATAATTGCTTTACAATGGTGTGTTAGTTTCTGCTTTATAACAAAGTGAATCAGTTATACATATACATATGTTCCCATATCTCTTCCCTCTTGCATCTCCCTCCCTCCCACCCTCCCTATCCCACACCTCTAGATGGTCACAAAACACAGAGCTCATCTCCCTGTGCTATGCAGTTGCTTCCCACTAGCTATCTATTTTACGTTTGGTAGTGTATATATATCCATGCCACTCTCTCTTTGTCACATCTTACCCTTCCCCCTCCCCATATCCTCAAGTCCGTTCTCTAGTAGGTCTGTGTCTTTATTCCCGTCTTGCCACTAGGTTCTTCATGACCTTTTTTTTTTTTCCTTAGATTCCATATATATGTGTTAGCATACTGTATTTGTTTTTCTCTTTCTGACTTACTTCACTCTGTATGACAGACTCTAACTCCATCCACCTCACTACAAATAACTCCATTTCATTTCTTTTTATGGCTGAGTAATATTCCATTGTATATATGTGCCACATCTTTATCCATTCATCCGATGATGGACACTTAGGTTGCTTCCATGTCCTGGCTATTGTAAATAGAGCTGCAATAAACATTTTGGTACATGACTCTTTTTAAATTATGGTTTTCTCAGGGTATATGCCCAGTAGTGGGATTGCTGGGTTGTATGGTAGCTCTATTTTTAGTTTTTGAAGGAACCTCCATACTGTTCTCCATAGTGGCTGTATCAATTTACATTCCCACCAACAGTGCAAGAGTGTTCCCTTTTCTCCACACCCTCTCCAGCATTTATTGTTTCTAGATTTTTTGATGATGGCCATTCTGACCGGTGTGAGATGATATCTCATTGTAGTTTTGATTTGCATTTCTCTAATGATTAATGATGTTGAGCATTCTTTCATGTGTTTGTTGGCAATCTGTATATCAAACTCAAAATGGATTAAAGACCTAAATGTAAGGCCAGACACTATCAAACTCTTAGAGGAAAACATAGGCAGAACACTCTATGACATAAATCACAGCAAGATCCTTTTTGACCCAGCTCCTAGAGAAATGGAAATAAAAACAAAAATAAACAAATGGGACCTAATGAAACTTAAAAGCTTTTGCACAGCAAAGGAAACCATAAACAAAACCAAAAGACAACCCTCAGAATGGGAGAAAATATTTGCAAATGAAGCAACTGACAAAGGATTAATCTCCAAGATTTACAAGCAGCTCATGCAGCTCAATAACAAAAAAACAAACAACCCAATCCAAAAATGGGCAGAAGACCTAAATAGACATTTCTCCAAAGAAGGTATACAGATTGCCAACCATCAACTCTTAATGGCCCCATTGGTATCTTAGATTGGGATCACTTGGCTACAGGGAACAGGAAGCCTTTTAAACTAGCTCAAGCAAAGATGGGTATATCAGTAAGCTTTAGATGCAGGAAACAAAAAGCGCCCAAGCTATTGTTAGTAGAAAACGGTTTAAAGAAAAATGAGGTACTTTTAAAGTTGTTGCAAATTTAGGAGGAGTAAGTTGTAGGCTGGACCTTCAGGAATAACTCTCAGAACAACACTGCCAAACTGACTTGCCAGTGGAACTGCCACCTTTTGTACAATTAGGGAGCAAGGGGATCAGAAGCCCACCAATGGACCTACTGATTTTCAAGAATATACAACATAGCTGCAACTGAGGGGTCAGGATGCTGCTGCTGCTGCGACAACAACTACCTCTAGATAAGCACAAAGTTAGTGAGTAGCCACTGAGATACTGTTACAGAAAAACCCAAAGTCTCCGTAACTGTTCTTTCCAGCAGCAGTAGCCAAAGCAGCAAGAAGATGACCTCTGCCTCACTTCTGCCTTCCCAAACTTTCATGAGTGCCTTTAACTGGTGGAGCTTTCTTTCCTACTCCTCCTGTATTAGTGTTCTATTGCTCGGTAAATTACCACAAACTTTGTGGCTTAAAACAACACATATTTATCATCTTAGTTTCTGTGGGTCAGAAGTCTGTGGATGACTTAGGCAGGTCCTTTCCTCAGGGTCTCAGAAGGCTACAGTCATGGTGTTGGCAGTTCGCATTATCATCAGAGGCTTCCAAGCTCCCTCAAGTTGTTGGCAGAATTCATTTCCTTGTGGCTATAGAATTCCTGGTGCCATGCTTTTTAAAGGCCAGAAGGAGAGTGAGAGTGAGTCTGCTTGGAGTCTTATATATACCGAGAGCAACTGGGAACAGTGACTCTCCCCAGTAATGAACTCAGCTAGTGCATAGATCTTGACTTCTAAATACTGTTCTTCAATGAAAGGAATAAGAACTCTTTGGAGACATGACTTATTTGAGGACTGGGTCAAAGAAAGTGCAAGAAGAGCCTGGAACATCTTGGGCCAAAAAGCAAGGAAGTGCTCAAAGAATGATGGGGACATGTGAAAAGGACACTGAGTGGTATAACTATTTTGGAAGACAATTTAGCAATTCTTTCCATTCATTTCATATCCAAAAGAAATGAAAATATATATCCATATAAAGACTTGTACATGAATGATCATAGTAGTTTTGTTCATAACAGCCAAAAACTTGAAATGCCCATTAACAGTTAAATGGATAAACTAATGGTAGTATATCCATACAATGGAATACTACTCAGCAATAAAAAGGAAGTACCAACTGACACATGAACAACATGGATGATCTCAAAAACATTATGCTGAATGAAAGAAACTAGACACAGAGAAGTACATATGGTTCCATTTACATGAAATTCTAGAATAGGCAAAATTAAGTTACAGTGATAGCAGATCATTGGTTGCCAGGGTGGGGCAGGGGGTAGGGGATTGACAGTAAAGGGGCACAAGGGAACTTTCTGGGTCAGAATGGGTATGGTAGTGGTTACAAGGAATAAACATTTGTCATAAATCATCAAGCTAAACACTTAAAATAGGTGTATTTTTATCACATGTAATTTATACTCCATTAAAGTTGATTAAAAAAACTTGAGCAAAAGATCTGAACAGACACTTCACAAAATAGGATATCCAAATGACCAACAAACTTATGAACAGGTTTTCAACCTCACTAGTAATCAAAGAAATGCAGGTAAACAAAATATGATATCACTACATACCCACCAAATGATTAAAATAATAAAGATTGATAATACCAAGTACTGGTGGGGATGTGGAACAGCTGCAACTCTCATTGCTGGTGGAAGTGTAAATTGGTTCAATTATTTTGGAACATAGGTTTGGCGTTATCTACTAAAGTTGGTTTTATAATATGAAACTATAAAAGAAACCCACTTAGTCTGTGGCAGATATCTCTGGTACTTGTCACATTCCTTTCACCCACATCTAATTTCAGCTGAAATTGTGGAAAACAGTTCCAACTCTCCTCATGGTGCTAGTGTGTCACCTCAAGTATACACTTTACATCTTTCCTTATGCTGCCTTAGGACCTTCTCTGCCCTGCAAGCAAAGTCACAAGGTCCTTGGGAGTCAACAGCCCTGGGGGCAATCATCATTCAAATAGGGATGGAAGCCTGTGGATAAAAGCTCTCATCTCTCAGATGGTTCTTTTTTTTTTTTAAATTAATTAATTAATTAATTTTTGGCTGCGTTGGGTCTCTGTTGCCGCGCATGGGCTTTCTCTAGTTGCGGCGAGCAGGGGCTACTCTTGGTTGCGGTGCGCGGGCTTCTCATTGCCGTGGCTTCTCTTGTTGCAGAGCACGGGCTCTAGGCACGTGGGCTTCAGTAGTTGTGGCACGTGGGCTCAGTAGTTGTGGCTCGTGGGCTCTAGAGCACAGGCTCAGTAGTTGTGGCGCACAGGCTTAGTTGCTCTGCGGCATGTGGGATCTTCCTGGACCAGGGCTCAAACCCGTGTCGCCTGCACTGGCAGGCAGTTTCCTAACCGCTGAGCCACCAGGAAAGTCCTCTCAGATGGTTCTAATCTGGGAGACATTCTATATGTTTCTCTGAGGTTATGGCAGAAGTGAGACCCTCAATAACACACTCTACATTGGTTTTCCCTTCCCCTTGTCTCATTTCTTGTTTTCTAGGATCACCTCCCAAATAAACTACCTGAACCCAAGTATTTATCTTAGGCTCTGCTTTTTGGGAAATCTAAACTTAGGTAGTTGATACCAGGAGTGACCTCAGAGTGAACACCCTCAGGATGGATTCTGGAACTGAATCACTCACTGATCAGATGGCAACAAGGACTCTGTTGTTGATAATAAGTTGAGCAGTGATAGCCCCTGATATGCTGTGCTGTCACAACGACTAAACTCTTCACATGTGGAAGACTGGAAGTACAAATGGAAGGGCTACACCAGATTATGTAGTAGCTCTAGCACAGGGGTTCTCAGCCATTTAAAAAAATATTGTCCCCCTAGGGAGAAAAATTAAATTAAAGTATTCTGGGGGGGAGGTGGGCAAAAGAGGTGAAGGTGATCAAAAGGTACAGCCTTCCAGTTATAAGATAAATAAGTCTGGGGAATGTAATGTACAGTATGGTGACTATAGTTAAGCATACTGTTTTGCATATTTAAAAGTTGCTAAGAGAGTATATCTTAAAAGTTCTCATCACAAGAAACAAAAATTGTAACTGTATATGGTAATGGATGTTAACTGAACTTATGGTGGCAATCATTTCATAATATATACATGTATCAAATCATTATGTACACCTAAAATGAATAATATGTTGTATATCAATTATAACTCAATAAATTATCCCTAGCCAGGGAAATGAAATACTAAGGAATAAGATTTTGTCAAATAGGGTTGAGCTTTGGAGGACACAAACCATTATAAAATCTAAGATGTGTTTTGCCCACCTAAGAACAAGTTTTCACTTCCTTGGGGGTTGATATTGTCATTACTGAGAATGCATGCTCTAGCACTTGAATGGTATGGGAGTAAAGTTAATTATAATTCATGGAATTGGCTGGAACTATCTTAAAAGCCCTGAAGAAAGAGAATTTCAGGCTCAGGTCATCCACCTATCAATTCAGGACATGTATGAGATCCAGAAGACCTACACGGAAGATTTTTTAAAAACCCTCTTTTCCTGCAGCTAGAGAGCAGATTATGCTGAAAATCAGGCCCAGAATGTAATAGTTGGGGTGTCAGAGACCCCTTGACTGTTCTCTTATGCTAAAGTCAGCATTCCTGTGGGTAGGGAGTGGGATGAGGCCTGGGATGGAGACATTTGGGTGGATGCAACTGAGAACCTGGCACCTCTAAAAAGGAGCCCTTCCCACTTGTTAGCATAGAGCAGTCACCCTTGACTTGAGACTGTGTTAGTTTCCTATTGCTGCTGTAACAAACTATCACAACTGTAGTGGCTTAATACAGCAAACATTCATTATTTTACAGTTCTGTGGTCCAGAAGTCTGAAATTAGTGTCACTGAGCTAAAATCAAGATGTTGGCAGCGCTCTGTTCCTTTCTGGAGGTTCCAAGGAACAATCTGTTTTCTTGCCTTTTCCAGCTTTTGGAGTTGTTTTTATTCCTTAGTTGGTAGCTCTCTTCCTCTGTCTTCAAAAGGTGGATGGAGTGCTCCTCACACTGCATCACATCTCACATCTGACCTCTTATGTAGTCTAATCTACCTCTTCCTCACTCTTCTCCCTACTTTTCCCACGTTTAAGGATCCTTGTGATTACACTGAATCCACCTGGACAATCCAGAATAACCTCCTCATCTCAAGATCTTTAATTTAATCACAACTGCAAAATCCCTTTTGTCATTGAAGGTAATATATTCATAGGTTCTGGGGATTAGGATGTGAACATTTTTAGGGAGCCATTATTCTGCCCGCCACTGAGACCATGCAAAAACAGTTTAGATTAGAATTAATTTACTGGGTTATGCTCTTGGGTTAAGTTACTTAACCCCTCTGTACCTCAGTTTCCTCACCAATAAAATGGGGGGATAACAGTAGTCTATCTCAAAGGGTTGTTAGAGGTTTAAAAGAGAGGGTGCTTAGAACAGTATATGGCACAAGGTAAGTACTATGTGAGCATTTATTAAATACATTTTCATAACACTGATTCTTACTATGTGTCAGGCACTATTCTAGATACTGGGCATATGGATAGTATGGGTAGGAATATGACTTGCTCTCAAGGAGCTCAGGGCATCAGATACACAAGGAAAGTTACTATGCTGTCTGCTACATGCCATTAATGGCATGGAAGTATTATAAGATTATAGCATTGTGAAGGCTCAGGGAAACTTAAGAAATATTAGTTTAGTGAACAAATGAAAAGGACGTTTGAGCTGGGCTTTGTAGAATGAATAGGTGTTGGCCAGTGAGATAAAGAGAAGGGCTAGAGACATGAAGAAATGTGTGTTCAAAGAACATTAAGTATCCTTTCAGTGTGGCTGGAACAAAAGATATACCATGTGAGATGAAGCTAGAAAGGCTGGTGTAAGCACCAAGGTTGTACAGTGCCAAGTTAAGGAGTTTAGATTTTATCCTGAAAGCAACAAAACACTTTCAGAGTATTTAAACAGGGGAAGACATCAGATCTGTGGTTTTAAAAGGACATTCTGGTCACCAGTAAGAGTGGGTTGAATCCGGAGAGACTGAAAGCTGCTCCATTTGTCTAGGTGATGGTAGTGAGTGAAGAGAAGGGCAAGGACTTGAGAAATATTTAGGATACTCTACAAGGACTTGGTGACCAATTTGATAAGAGTGTTGAGAGAGGAAGAATGGGGGCTATGTTCAGGTTTCTGGGTCAGTGGACTGCTGGATGGCGGTCCGTTCTCTAAGACCAGAAAGTAACGTGAGTTGCAAGCTTGGGGGGAAAACGTAGTAGGAATAGCCAACATTTCAAAGGGCTTTACGTGCTAAATACGTGCTAAATTGCACTTGCTATTATTATGGTAAAACTGAGGCTTAAAGAGATCAAGTTAAGGATACACACGTATAGAGAAATTGTGGCTTCGAAATGTTAAGGTCCTGTCACTAACATTTGTATAGCTGGAATTTGAAGCAAAGCAATCTGATTCCAAACCCTTCGTCACTAATGTTGTTTCAGTTTGGGTCATGTGGAATTTGAGGTACAGTGGGGTATGGAAGCACTGCATTGGAAAATAGAAGAGGCACTGGGAGATACAGAACCCGAGCTCAGGAGAAAGGTTTGCGTTGAATGTAGCCTTCAGGTAGGAGAAAAGCGGGAAAAGAAGCCCATTCTTTTCTGTCTGTAACAGCAGTTGACACCTCCACTATCATTTCTTTGCCGCCTTCCCCCCTCCAAAAAAAAAGAAACAGTATAATAAATGTCTGGCTCTGAGGTCCCAGGAGATGGGGTAGTTTCCAAATTCAGCACTTGGCAAAGAGCTAGCAGATGCCGTGGTGCTTTATAACCTGAAGAGGACCATAAGACTAGGGGGTGAGCCATCTTTTTCGACACACCACTAACGCCCCCGAAACCGTACCAAAGCCTTCCTGCGTCGAAGGAACCTGCCCCTGAATAGTGTGCGGGGCTCGAGGTGAGACGCGGGCGCAATGACGTCACGCGGAGGCCGGGTGATTCCCCAGCCTCTTGCGTCATGCACCGATGACGTCATTCGAAGAGCTTGCTCCCCCGCCCCCCACCCCGGATGGCCTCGCTCACGTGGGTCTGTCCAGCCCTCCCCGCCCCCTCCCACCTGCGGGAGGCGGGCCGAGCCGGGCTCCGTCGGCGCCTAAGCCTCGCGGGGGAGAGGGCGGGGGCCGGCGTACAATAGCTCGGCTTAGGTTGGGGAGGCGGGCCGGCAGCGGCTGCAGCTGCAGCTGGAGTCCAAGGTGTCGGCAGCACCGTAGACGCCCCCTCACGGTTCCCCCCTTCCCCTCTGCTCGTCTGTCGCGCCTACCCGCCGCCTCCCTCCCCGGCTCTGCTGTCCTACTCCACAGACGCTTTCCCTCAGACTCTTATCCCCTCTTTCTAGGAGCCCCGCGCTCGCGAGAGCCCCTCAAAGAACTCTGTCTCCCCACCTCCTCCCCCAGAGGCCACCCGAGCTCCTCACATCTCCCCGACCCTGGGAGCACGCACCCCTCTCAGCCGAGTCGCCTAGCTCCCTCCGCCTCCCCCCCATCCGACTCCCCCCACGGTCGCTGACCACCCCCCCACCCCCGCCCGGTCCTGAGGGACTCCCCGGCGCGAGCGGGGTGGGGAGGCGCCGAGAGAGCGGCGGCGGCGGTGGCGGCGGGAGGGAGAAAGTGAAGCGTCCCCTCGTGCACTCGCGCGCTCACTCCCGGGCTCGGCCGCCGCCACCGAGCAGGAGAAGGAGGAGGAGCCGAGTCGAGCCGAACGTGCGCGGAAGGTGAGAGCCGGCCTCCCGCCCGGTACCCCTGGCTGTGGGGCTGGGGCGGCGCGGGGTGGGGCGCCGGGGCCCATTCATTCTCCGCGGCGGGGTCGGTTGGACGGGGGCGCCAGGTGAGGCGAGGCGGGGGCGGCCCCTGCGAGGCTGGCCGCTTCTGTCGGACCAACAAAGGCCCCCTGTGTACTGACCGGCGCAGCCGCCGGTCTCGGACGCCTGGGGCCCCTAGGGGCCCGGGGGAGGACAGGGGCAGGGGAGGGGACGGGAGATCCGACAGGTCCGGCCCCGGGAGCGACTCCCTCCCGAACTTTGTGGTCCTCCGATCCTAACCCTGGCCCGCGACGGGGAAGCCTAGCAAGGCGGCGTCAGATTCATTGTGCACGAAAAAATCACCCCTGTCCAGGCCGGGGCGGGAATCACCTATAGAGTTGAACTCCTTGAAAAATACGAGTGGATAGTGCTTGACTTGTGCTGCCCCTCCCCCACCCCGGGAATACTCTGTAACGTGGAGTTAAAAACAAACGGGGAAAGGAGAATTGGAGTTACTTTATGTTCATTATTCCATTTCAAAAGACGTGATTATTATAGCCTTTACTGTATTGAATATTTTCACAGCAAACATTACCGGGAGTGTTTTGGAAGAATACTTGAGAAGTTTTGAGTGTTTGTGGGTGTTGGGAGCAAAGTGCTTGTTGTTTGTTAAGCCCTTTGGGTAACTGTCTTATGCTTCCTCCCCCGCCCCCCCGAACTGTGAAAGGTGAAGGGAAGTGTTAGTACTATGGTTACCAATAAAAATTCGAATTCACTAGTCTAGCCTTTATTGTAAGAGTTGTTCCTGAGGAAAATCTTTAATTTTGCCTACTGTGTCTTTGGGTTCTCTCTCTCAACTTTATCAGGAGAAAACAGGAGTCAGCAGTACACAGATGCCTCCTCATTGGTCTTACCTTATGACTTCATCTACTTCCTGTGTGACCTTGAGCAGGTGACTTCCAGTCTTAAAGTTGCAGGAGTTTGCTTTTGTGCCCTAGAACAGGCAGATGTCTACCACCGACTTAGTTTTCAAGACTCTACTGAAGCATCCCCCCACCCCCAGTGTGAAGTCTTTGCTGGCATCCACCCCCATACTCCTCTCAGGCAAAACTTTCTCATTGGGTCCCTCAGAGGCCTGGTAGGATTCCTACCACAGCACTTGTAACATTTTTTTGTTCCTATTTGGGAAATCCTAAATCAGGTGCATATGAAATCCACCTCACCTCAACTAGAAACTGTACTTCTCAAAAAGGGTTTTGGAATGATGGACCCTGAAACATTCGCTGAAGCTTACCTACGTTAGCTCATGGGTCTATCTGGTAAATTTGCTTATTCAGTCATTCATTTACCCAACATTACTGGAGTCTGGAGAGCTACTGTGTTTCAGGTCTCCTGCTAGGGCTATGCGGATTTAGAATCTATTAAGACACTCCCTGTCTTCAAAGAGCTCAAAGTCTAGTGGGTGAGGTAGACATGTAAACAATGAAGGCTTTCCCTAGTCTCTACTCCAGTTGTACAGAGAGTAGTGTGCAATAATTGAGGCTGCTGGACCTGTTTTTCAGGTCTTGTCCTGGCCAAAGTGAGTCCTTCAGGGAAGGTGGTGACCTGCTTCTCATCTATAAAATAGCCCTTGACAAAGAGCTTGTTCAGTTCAATTCAGTATACATTTACTAAGCACATGTTATGAGGCCCTGTGCTAGGTTTGGAGGAAGGAATGCTTTCTTTCTAAAAGGACTGCACTGTGTATCCAGAGAGATCTTTGTAAAACAAAACCCAGTGATTTATCCCCACCCCGACTAGTCATTGCCTAAAGATAAAATTTTATACACTTTGACATAAGAAGCTCTCAGAGATTAGAATACTGCCAGCCTTTGCAGCCTCACTTTCTATAACTCCCCTGCCACCCTCTTCTCATCTCTGCTTTTGCATGTACTGTTCTTTCTGCCTGGAATGCCACCCTGTACCTGCCTGTGGAGAAGTGCTTGCTGGACCTCTGGGAAGCAGTCCCTTAGTTTCTCCTCCTATTACCTCCATAGAATGAGTTGCTCTTCCACCCTCTGGCTCATGTACAGACCACTCTTAGAGGTCTCTGTAGCTCTCTATTGCAAATATTTGAGTTTGTGCCTATCTTTTCCATGAACCTGTGAATTTCTTGAGGGCAGGATCTGTTTAGTCCTAGTGCCTAGCAAAGTTTCTGGCAGTGAATAAGTGTTTGAAATGAATGTATGAATAAAGAAGCAAGTCAAGACCCATGAGTTAGAGGTTACCTAATTCTGTGGGTTAGAATAATTAGCTCCAAGTGTGGTCTCTGCACCAGCAGCATCAATACAGTCTGGAAATTTGTTAGAATTGCAAGTTGTTTGTCCCATTCCAGACCTACAAATGAAAAACTCTAGGGTTGGGGACTCCAGGTATTTGCTTTAAGTCCTCAAGGTGATTCTGATACTTGCTAAAGTTTGAGAATCACTGGGTTAAAAGATCTGCTTTTGGTAAGACCAGCTCCTTGCCACCTCCCCCCCACCCCCCTCCCTCCTTTTTCTTCCATGGCACAAACTGCCTGACATTCCATTCCATCTATTCCATTCTGTTCCATTCCATTCCTTCCTATCCTATTCTATTATACTCCATTCCATTCCATATCATCTATTTTTGCCACTTGATTGAAAGCTTCCTGAAAGCAGAGAATTTTGTTTTATTTACTGCTTTAATCCCAGGGCCTAGAATCGTGACTGTATATAGCAGGCACTCAAATATTTGTTGAATGAATAATATAAAAATGATTTAACCCCATTTACTGCCAGCTGCTACGTTGGGGGTTTATTCAAGAATAGTTCTCAGTAGGAAGAGGAACCACACTCCAATATGCAAAGCCAAGTGGATTCTAACATTTTGGGGGATTTATTTTAGATTGAGCTTTTCTTCCCTTTTACATCTGTCTTTCTCCACCAAAGCCTGGAGGATTTTTTTTTTTTTCTTTCAGCCAGGACCTTAAAATTGCACTTAAAATATCCTAGGCCAGGATTGTTTCTTGGGAACTTGCATGTGGTTTTGCAAGTTTAAATAAGCACCCTAATTTTTGAACCTTTTAACTTGAAACTATCTCTTCCTGATCTCCTGTGGTTTTTGTCTTTCTCTAGTGATACTTAAAGCCATACAAGGGCCTGTTTGACTCCACACAAAGGTTTCTCTTCCTTGTGAAGCTCTTAAAATGTTTTGTTTCTTTCAGTTTCTTATTAGCCCTAAGATACCATATCCAGTTTTCTTCTTTCCTAACTTCCCTCTGGGAGATTGGCTTCATTTGTTGATTCATTTATTTGTAAACACTTGTTGAGTCCTTCTCTACCATATGCCAGGTCCCATGCTTGGACAGGATGTTCAGATATACATAGGATGTGGTTCAAGTCCTTAAGGAGTTAAAGATACTACAACATGATGTGATAAGTGTGGAAATGAAGAAATTAAATAGAGGGATAAAGTGATGCATACTCATGAAGATGGGACAAAGCTGTCTTTCTAATTTTTTTTCTCAGTTTTGGAATAGTTTATCAAACAAGCATCATTTTGATAAGCAGACTTTAAAATCTTTTAATTAAGAGGTCGGTGGCTTTACTGGGGAAAACTAAAACAAAAATCAAGGTAGACTCAGCAGTTGCTAATTTGAGATAATTCTCAATTCTGTTGTTAATGAATTTTCCTTTCCCCCCTTTTTATCTTTCTAAATCATGACTAGAAAGTAGGGAAAAAACTTTTTTTTTTTAAATAGTAAAGAGGGAAGTTTAAGTTTATCAAAAAGAATATGCTGTTTCATTTTAATTCCTAAGGACTAATGTTATAATTTGGGGTGGGGGGGTAATGAAACCCAGAGAAAGTCAGGAGACCTTAATTTAGTCTCTATATTACTGCATGACCTTATGGAAGTAATTTTATCTTTGTGCCTTTTGTCCTAACTGTAAAATAGGGTTAGTAACAGTTGCTATGACTAGCTTACAGCTATGAAGCAACTGAAAAAACATTGAATGCAAAGAAACTTTTGAAAAGTATAATTTGTTAGCTGGTTGTTAGGCGGTGGTAAACTTATTAACAGCAGCTTACATTATTGAACAAATGTTATGTACCAGATACTATGCGAGATATTTTTTCCAATCTTCAAAGTAAGCATGTAAGAAGATTGTTGGTATCTCTATTTCATGGATAAGGAGGTTGAAACTCAGACTGGCAAAGGGAACTTGTTCAAGCTTTTGTTGAAAGTAAGTGGCAAACCTCAGTTCCATTCTATATCCATCTGATACCAGCAGTTATGTGGCATGTTCATTACCCCAGATGCTTTAATTTTTCTGTATGGCAGGTGTAGGAATGTTTTGTTAAGTATATTGCTGTGAGAGTTAAAATCTTTCTTCATTTAGCCTGCTCTCTTTTTTTGTGCATAGAAAGACTGGTGAAGAAAGACTTACATGGATTTATATTTATCATTCATTAGGAAAAAGAATAGCATCTTTCCCTGGTTTTGTTCAGTCTTCACAACAGCCATGTGAAATAGATATTTCCATTGGCTTGCTCAAAGGCGCATCATTAGCAAATGACTAAATATTGGTTTAAAACTACATTTTTTTGAATCTAAATGTACTTTATTTTTGCCACTATGTCATATTGCCTTTTAAACTCTATCAGGCTAAACTTTGGGGCACTAGAAATGTCCTTTTAGATTGCTTTCTAATCTCTCTAACCTCTTCTCACTAAGAAATCCCAACTGAAGTCCACAGTTTGAACCCCCAAAAAATAATTGCTGATAAAACTCTGCCAGATGGTCATGATATTGCAGACTTATAGGATAACACTTCTTTACTGAAGTCGAGAGATCAGACTTTATCCGTGTTCTGAGTCACCTGTGCCTGAATATTCATTTTTCCTTTGCCAATGTAGATTTATTAACATAATGTAATACATTTTTCTGCTTTAGTGTTAAGCTTTATCTCTCATAAATAACTTCCTCCGCTCTCCCATCTAGTCTTTGAGATGGGAGAAATCCTCTATGTGCCAGGATCCTCCAGATTATCCCCTCTTTAGGAATAGTGTAGTAACAAGTCAAGAAAGAACCAGAGGTTCATTGAGCCCTCATAAATATGATTTTGTTTGGTATTGATTAATTCTCTAAAATTTATCTAAGTCTTAATTATAAAAAGTGCATTATGTTTTGGCTCTTATTCATGGAGTCAGGGTGTAGTAATTTGCAGGCAGCATTGGGAAATTCATTCTTGTTTATGGGGCTTTCTTCTTCCACTTTTCTACTTCCAGTTCTCTCCAATGTCCCTTTCCCTTTCAGACTGTGTAAGTACTAACTGAGGCTGCAAGGACATTTTTCTCCTTTATAGACTCTGTCTTTTGAATCTCTTGGGATGATAAATGACAGTGACAGTATATATGTGGCCTCCACCCTCATCTGCCTGCCTATATCTTCAAGGCCTAGCTTTCCTTATTCTCTCTCTCCCTGATTTGCACAAAGGGATTGATGGCTTTCTCATTTGAATCCTTGCCTCATAGTACTTTGTATATTATGGCAATATTATTTATCATTTTTCTAGGAAAGGAGATAGATGTAGAAGGAAGAGCACTAAATTTGAAGTTAGCCAAAGACCTACTTGGACACTTAACTTATTTAAATCTCTGTTTCTTCATTTGGAAAATAAAAATAATACCTAACTCACAGGGTTGTTGTGAAGATTAAATGAATAACATATGTGAAAATGAATTGTAAGCTGTTAAGTTATATAGATGTTAGGTACAATTGTTATAATTTTATGACTGCAATTATGTATAGCAGTGGTTTTTAATTTTGGCTATGCATTTGAACTACTTGTGAAGATGTGAAAAAAAATACAGTTGCCTGGGCTCTATCTCAGGTCTACTTAATCAAAATCTCTTGGAATCTCTATTCTTGAAAAGTTATAGATGATTCTGATATGCAGCCAAGTTTGAAAAGTACTGCCTTATAATATTTTGCATAAATGTCTTTGGTACTTATTATATGAAAACTGTTTGTCATCTAAAGTCCCTTTATTTGCTAAACACATATTAAGCCTCAGGCATTGTCATGTGCTGTGAAGAAACAGATGGATGATACCTTGTCCCTACCTTTAAGTTTATATTTGAGAAACAAACATGTCTGTAGACAACTGTACTATATTGAGAAAAGAATGACACATGGATATATATACTGGTGCTATGTGAAGACAGAGGAAAGGCATCTACTTCACCTGAGATAAGGGTGGTCTGGCAAGCCTTCTCAATGGAAGTGACACCTAAATTGGATTTTGAGAGATAAGCAGGGGTTAACCAAGACAGTGGGAGAGAGGTAGAAAGAGAAGGGGAAGGAAGACCTTCCTGAAAGAGAGAGGTATGAGGGCTAGAAGGCTTGAGAGCATGTTTGGGGAACACTGAGTAGTTTAGTACACTTAGAGGATGGGGTGCAAGGTGGGGAGTGGTAAGAGCAGACAGGAGAGCAAAGCTCAGATGATGATGAATGGCCTTTTGGATAGTGTACAAAGTACTTTCACTAATGTTATCTCACTTTATTCTTTCAACAACTCCCTGGGTTAGCTAAGACAGGAGTTATTTTATGTCATTTTATAGAAGTGAAAACAGAAGTTAATTGAATTGCTTGAGGCTATACAGCACAGCTATGGTTTGAGGACCAGTCCTTCTGACTCTTGAGCTCGTGCTTCTTCCAATACACTGTAACTCTCTTATACTTTTATGGTGTTGTGAGGATCAGGTGAGCTCCATAGATAAAAGCATAGCAATTCATAAGCTGTAAAGTGCTTGACTCATGTTGGCTATTAGTTGGGAGTTTGGACTAAGTGACCTATAAAAGTGCTTTTAGCTCTAAGATTCTGTGGGCATTTTCTCGGATTTTCCTTAATCATTTAAATAGATTTTTTCCCCCAGGAGTTGGTAACCAGGGTCCAGCAAGCTAAAATAGCGTCAGATAGTCACTCTTCCAATTTGAATGTCTTTACTCAAACCCCCTTGTTTGTTTTTAAAATACATTTATGTTTCTTTTATTATGAAAGTAATATGTGATTCTTGTAGAAAATATGGAGAATACAGAAGAATAAAAGGTAAAACAAGGACAACAACAAATCTATCAGAGTTTTATTGTAGAAAGATAACCAATAGTAAGTATTATAGCATTTCATCTATACCCTTCTAATCTTTTTTAAAAATGAGTTTGAGATAGTGATCTCCCTGTTTTCCAGCCACCTTCTCCCCCTAGCCTCATTGTATGTTGGGGATAAATGACATCAGGAACAAATCAGCATCCTCAGCCTCATTACAACTGACCTTTTACTGGGGACTTTCACAGTGCCAAGTACTTTACATTTGGTTTTTCATTTATTCCTCAGAATAATCCTATAAGAGAGATACTGTTTTATACTCATTTTACAGATTAGAAAACTTAGAAGCAGAGAGGTCAAGTTGGGATTTGAAGACATTTTTATGATTATTACTGTGTAACTACGGCAAGTCGCTTAACCACCCTGAGCCTCCGTTTTCCTTAGCTGTCACATAGATGTTTTAAATTTTTTAAAATTTATTTTTAAAAATAAATTTATTTATTTATTTTTGGCTGTGTTGGGTCTTTGTTGCTGTGCATGGGCTTTCTCTAGTTGCGGCGAGCGGGGGCCAGTCTTCGTTGTGGTGCGCGGGCCTCTCGTTGCGGTGGCTTCTCCTGTTAGGTGTATTAAATTTGATGCCAGCTTCTTAGTTCAAATATTTTATGACAGTGTTTTTAAATTTTTTTATTTATTTAAAAATTTTTTCTATCTTCTTCTCTCCCCTGCCCTCACCCTTACTCCATAGTAAAATAGGCCATTATCCCCATAGTCCATCAGTAACAGTATTTCACTATGGAAACAATTCTCAGTGGGCTAGAGGAGTAAAATTTAAATTTCCAGGTTGGGGCGTGGGCAGAGAGGGACTTGGTATAGTTGGAGGGACTCTTAGTTCCCCAGTCACCTGTTGAAGAATTACTATTTTATAACATTTTCTTCTATTTAAGATTATTTTCCCGTCTGGAATTACCTGGCCGGTCCAGAGTCTGATATTTTTGTTTGGTGTCTGGGTACATTTTGCTTGGTCAGTTCAAGAAGTTATCTATATGTAATCTGCAAAGTAACTTAAAACAAGAAACTAGATGAGCAAAGGGGAAAAGTTCATTATGATACACTTTTGTAAGTCCACGTTTCCTAAGTAGCCTAGAGACAATTAATATATATTTAGGCTTTACTGTTTTCAAAACACTTTCATATACAATCTCATTTAATTCTGTCCTCATATTTTTACAGATGGAAAGAAGTTAAGTGGCTTGTCCATGATAACATAGCTGGGAGTTTGCAAATTGGAATCTTTAATCCATATCATCTGTCTCCAAATCTGGTGTTGGCTCCTGATCATTTGGGTGCTGCCTTGACCAGTGGCACTTCCTTCATTTTCCCTTGACTTTAAAAAAAATCCTGGTTCCTTGGAGAATGTTAAAAGCTCTTTGCAGTTCATTCTTTTTCCAAAAATCATGTTGTTTCTATCCATTGCTAGTTGCCAGAAAGTTGTCTGAAGTTGACTACTTTGTTAAGGCCCCAGGCCACTTGGGAATGGCTGCTGAGAATATTCTTATGTGTGGGTTGGTAGAGTAGGGACAAAACATATACACTTCCACATGCATACAAACCAAATGCATCTCTATAGTGCTTCTATTTATCTATCCCTTAATTAGTCTACAGATATTTGTTGATCGCTTCCTATGTGCCAGGCATGTGCTTAGTACTAGGGGTACAATCATAAGCAATAGAGAAATGGTCCTTGTCCTTGCTCTTATAAAGCTTACACTCCAGAGGGGAATAAAGAGAAAAGCATTAAATGTGCAAATAAGTAGTTGCAGGTTTTGATAAGTCCTACAGAAGATAAAGGAGTAGTGTAGAGAATTTTGGAGTGCTAAGAGGAAGGCCTCATAGAGGAGATGATACTTTTAAAATAAGATATGTGAGATAAGTAGATACTAGGCATGCAGAGAATGGAGTGTAGAGCATTGCAGGCAGAGGGAACATTTTAAGTGCACAAAGGCCCTGAAAGTAGGTAAAAGTTTAGAGCTATGATGTTCAGTATGGTAGCTACTAGCCAGTGGGGTTACTGAGCATTTGAAATGTTGCTGGTTCATATACAGATGTGCTATAAGTGTAAAATACACACCAGATTTCAGGCTTAGTACTGAAAAAAGAATTTAAAGTAATTAACTTTTTATATTGATTATATGTTGAAATGTTAATATTTGGATAAATTGGGTTAAATATATTTTCAAATTAATTTAACTTGCTTTTCTTTTTTAACTTTTAAAATATAGCTACCGGAAAATTTAAGATTACATATGTAGCTTGTGTTAGTGGCTTGCATTATATTTCTATTGGATAACACTGGTTGAGCTCAACATGGAGGAACTAAACACAGGACATTATGGTTGATGTGCCATAGGGAGCAAGAGTGAATGGTATGAGATGAAGCTGGTGTGGTAGGAAGAGACCTTTCAAGATGCTACCCTGTGCAGTATCCTAGTTAATCCTGAGAGGCTGAGAAGGGATGAATAAATCAGATTTTATAGACAGAGGCAAACAGTGACTGCCCAAACCACTCCCCACCCCTTGGTGCTAGAATGAGGAGATGAACCGGCACTTTTAGCATAGTGTCTTGAGTGAAGAATGTTCTCTATCATTGTCAGCTAAAACAAACAAACAAATAAATGTTGAGGAGTAAATTGATTAAATTGACTAATCAAAGTTTTTAAGTGGTTTTGAGATTGCCTCTGGATATCTATAGTATCTAAGTAGAACTCTTCGTCAAAGATTGAATTTTTTATTCAACTTTTTTTTTTTTTTTAAATTTTTTTGGCACGTGGGATCTTAGTTCCCCAACCAGGGATCAAACCCATGCCCCCTGCATTGGAAGTGCAGAGCCTTAACCACTGGACCACCAGGGAAGTCTGAATTTTTAATTAAAAAAGAAAAATCTCTTCTTTAGGCTGACTCCTCTTGAAGCAGTACACTTCTTTCAACTATTTTGTATGTTTAAAAATTCTTTATAATAAAATATTGCGATGGGAGTATGTTTAGTGAGCACTAATATACTCATTTAGGTTCTATAATATTTTGCTATATTTGCTTTATTGAATATCCATCCCTTAATCTATTCATCAATCCATCTTATTTTGAAGCATTTCAAAAAAAGTTGCAGACGTCAGTACACTTCACCCTTAAACACTTCAGCATTCATACTCTTACCCACTACTCTATGGCATTATTTGATTAATGTCTGTCTGCCCTACTAGACCCTATGCTCCAGAGAATCATTTTTCTTTAAGGCATGACACCTTAAAGAGAAAGAATTTTAACATAGTACCCCTTTCCTTAAAATAAAAGTATCTTTTTTTTTGCTCTGCGTTGTAGTCACAGTTCCTAACATATAGTAGCTACTCCATAAATTTTTTTTTTTACATTTTTTAAAATAAATTTATTTATTTTTATTTTTGGCTGCGTTGGGTCTTCGTTGCTGCGTGCGGGCTTTATCTAGCTGCGGCGAGTGGGGGCCACTCTCGTGGTGCTGTGTGGGCTTCTCATTGCGGTGGCTTCTCTTGTTTAGAAGCCCGGGCTCTAGGCGCGCAGGCTCAGAAGTCGTGGCTCACGGGCTCTAGAGCGCAGGCTCAGTAGTTGTGGCGCACAGGCCAGCCGCTCCACGGCACGTGGGATCCTCCCGGACCAGGGCTCGAACCTGTGTCCCCTGCATTGGCAGGTGGATTCTCAACCACTGCGCCACCAGGGAAGCCCCATAAATGTTTTTTGATTGAGTGAATGAAAGTGGAGACAGCATTCAAACTGAGGTCCATATGACTTCTTTACTCAAGTTTAGCTAACATACAAGAATCCTTTCAATTGTCTGGTGTTGGCAGAGGCAAGGAGAGAAGAAACCTCCCTGTGTTAAATATTTAGGTGCCCAGTACAAATATCTCTGACCTGAGTCAAAGTTGAATGCATGCCCTGGTGCTAGCTAAGGATGTGGAAAATTCTTAAGCTGATCACCAGCTATTTTGCCGTTCTGGGTCTTTCTTCATTTTATTTGAGTTGAAGAATTAAATGTTACTGAAAAATGGCATTGGATTAAGGCCCTTTTAGGCATATTTGCTTTCCAGAAGTTTCCTTTTTAAAATTTTTTTTAGTACTCTCCCAGGCAACATTTCAAAATTGGCAGAGTTCTTTTAGGTTAGTATCAATTTCTTTACAGGGCCACAATTCTAATAAGGCTTAACACATACAATGTTACTAACTTTATTCCATTAAAAATAACAGAGCTCTATTTAACAAACTATTTTGTAATACTGTTAATAAATTTAAAATTCAGGCACAATTCCATCAGTCAAATGAATAAACTCTTGTTTCCTTTTTTCTTGTATGTAAACATACCTATTTACATAATTATAATCACAATGTAGACCTACATTTGTTGTTTGCCTTTTTTTTTCTTGACTTATAAACATTTCCCCCATGTTACTGTGTAGTGTTCATTATAAAATTTAAGATGCTATTCCATAATTTGCCTAATACCATTGTATCAGTCAGTGTTCTACCAGAGAAGCAGAACCAGTAGAATTCTTTAGCAGGGAAACCTCAGTTTTGCTCTTGAGGTCTTTCAACTGATTGGGTGAAGCCTACGCAGATTATGAAGGATAATCTCCCTTGTTTAAAGTCAACTGAATGTAGATGTTTACTGTATCTATAAAATACCTTCACAGCAGCACCTAGTTTAGTGTTTAATTGAACTACTGGGTACTATAGCCTAGCCAAATTGACATAAAACTAGCCATCACAATCATTTAGGTTTTTTTCCCTGTAATAAATTACACCGTAATTTTATCGTAACACTACATACAGCTTTTTACTTTCAGAGTTTATTTCTTTAGAGTAAATTCCCATAGGTGGAATTACTGAATCAAGTGATATGAAGACCTAATAGGCTCTTGACAGGATTTAATATTTGCAAACTGAGAATACCACCACAGCCTTTCTTTTAATGATTTCTTCAGGAGTTGGTCTGTTCAGCTGACTTATTTCCCATTTCCAAAAGCCTATTTTTTCCCCCCTGTATTTTCTAGCTCTGGAAATAGCTGCTTTTCTTCAGGGTTATCTTCAATTCTCCCCTCAGTCTCCACCTGTCACTTTCTCTTTTGTGCTTTCACTTCTCTTCTACCCCTCACTTTGTCTCATTTATCACAAATAAAATAGAAGCTTTATATTCCTCCTTCTGAATCTGAGAATCTACTTGGATTGTACCCATTTTTGCCTTCGCTCCTTTTTTCACAATGAAGGAAATGATTCTCTTTCAAGGAAAGGCCTGATCCTTCATATGCTTTTAGATTCCTTCCTGTGGTCCTGTCTTAGAAACCTCACTTCACTACCTCATTACATTTTACTTTTTACTGAGTTATCATAAGCAGCATAGAAATGTTTTATTTAAAGGAAAACAGTTTTCCCCTTCTCCACCAAACAAAAGTGCTCCTGAGATCCCATGTCAGCCTTCAGCTAAGCACTATTTTTGCTTTCCTTCAAAACTAGTCTTCTTTAAATAGCTGTTTTACAACTTCTGCTTCTAATTCCTTACCTCCCATTTACTTGGCAGCCTACTCCGCTCTGCTTCTACCCCCATCCCCCCACCTTATCACAACTGCTTGTGCTAAGGCCCATAATGACCCCTATGGTGCCAAATCTACTTAAAAAAAAAAAAAAGAAAAAAAAGCAAACAACCCCAAAACCGTAGCCACACATACACCACTCCCCTTCCCATAATCCCTTAATATCATCAAAATGTTCAGTTGTGGTGCAAATGTCATACTTTTCTTTCTTTCTTTGTTTTTTTTTTTTTTTTTTCTTTAACAGTTTGAAACAGATAAGGGCTACACAGAGAGATTGGTTGACATGTCTTTTATGTCTCCTTTAATCTCTAAATTCCCTCTCAATCTCTTTTTTCCCCCTTTCAGATTATTTGTTAAAGAAACCAGTTGTCCTATAAAGTTTCTCACTGTCTGGATTTTGCATCTCCCTGTTATAATTTAACAAGTTCCTTGGTTCTATACATTATTTGTAAGTTAGTATCTAGGGGCTTGATCAAATCCAGGTGTTTTTTTTTTTTTTTGCATGGCCACTTTATAGGTGTTGGTGTGTTGTTCTTTCCCTGAGAGGCTCACAGTGCTTGGATGGCTCTCTTTTTGTGTTGTTAGCAGCCACAGAATTTCCTTTTCATTCTTATCTTTCTGGACCTCTCAGTATATTTGCCTTTATTGATTACTCCCTCTTTAAAATATGCTTTGCCTTCTGTGATATCACTTTCCTTGTTTGCCTCCTACCTCTGACCATTCCTCAGTTTAATTTGTTGCCTTTTTCTACAATGTTGATTTCAAATGTTGGAATTCCTCAAGGGAGAGATCCTCTTCTCTTACACTGTACTCTCTTTCTACTTGATTTCATTCATTGTCCTACCTTTGAATACTATATATATGCTCTCAACTTCTGTATTTCCCCAGATATCTCTAGTCTAAACCTCTCTCCTTAACTCTAGACTCATATATTCAATTGCCCACTTGATATTTCCACTTTGAGGTCTTACAACATCTTCTTTATATACTCTAAACTGCGTTCTTGGTCTTTTTCCACAAACCTGGTCCTCTCCCAGTTATCACTGTCTTAGTAAGTGGCATCTTTGTTTCTCTAGTTGCTCAAACCAGAAATTTAAGGTTCATCCCTGACACCTCCTTCTCTCCTGACACCCTTCTCTCCTGTCCTTCATATGGATAACTCCACTCCCTATCTTGTTAATTTTACTTCCTATGTATTGCTTGAATCTATCTACCTCTCTCCATTTCTGTTGTCACTTCTCTAATCCAAACTACCATCATCTCTACCTTGGACTATCTTTTTAAAAAAAATTAAAAAAAAATAAATAATTAACTTATTTTTGGCTGCACTGGGTCTTTGTTGCTGTGTGCGGGCTTTCTCTAGTTGCGGCGAGCGGGGGCTGCTCTTGGTTGTGGTGCACGGACTTCTCATTGCGGTGGCTTCTCTTGTTGCGGAGCACGGGCTCTAGGCGTGCGGGCTTCAGTAGTTGCAGCAGGCGGGCTCAGTAGTTATGGCTCGCGGACTCTAGAGCGCAGGCTCAGTAGCTGTGGCGCACGGGCTTAGTTGCTCCGAGGCATGTGGTATCTTCCCGGACCAGGGATTGAACCTGTGTCCCCTGCATCGACAGGTGGATTCTTAACCACTGTACCACCAGGGAACAGGGAAGTTCCTACCTTGGACTATCTTTTAACTGAGTTCTTTGCTTGAAACCTGTAAAAGCTTTTTGTTTTATTTAGGAGAAAATATAAAATCTTCCTTTTTTTTTTTGGCTGTGCCACGTGGCTTGTATCATCTTAGTTCCACAACCAGAGATCGAACCCGGGTCCACGGCAGTGAAAGTGACGAGTCTTAACCACTGGACTGCCAGGGAATTCCCCAATATAAAATCTTAAACGTGATTTTAAGTTTTTGAGTGACCTGACCTTGTTTTTTGCTTCTCTAACTTCATCTTGTGCCACTCTCCACCTCAGTGGCTGTGCTTCAGAGTGATTGGCACTGTTTTTCCCCGCCACCCCCCCCCCCCCCCCCCCTTCTACAGAGTTTGAGAAAGTCTTTCTTGCCTCAGGGCCTTCACACCTGTTCTTCTCCCCTGGTATGCTTTTCTCCATTTCTGGCTTCTTCACAAGTCTAGCTTTTCTCTGCCTCCCTCTTTTTCTTCTTTAAGAAAATTGAGTATATTCTTCTTTCTAAATATTGGCTATCTCCTGGGAGCCAGGACCCATCTGATCTAAAGAAGATCCCCTCTATTTTCATCTTACAGTATTTGTTATTTTCTGTAATGGCTTTTATAATGACCTGTAATTTTGTACCTGTCTGTTTGTTATATGTCTAGCCTTTCAGCTCCATGGAGTCAAAGATCATCTCTTTTGTTCACCTTTGTACCCCATCACCTAGTACAGTGCCAGGACCACAGTAGTGTTGTAAATATTTGCTGAATGAATGAGCTCACATTATCAAGAATTATCAAGCCTTGTCAGTTTTATCTCTGAAGTTATTTCCAAATTTGTTTTTATCTTTCTATCCTCTGTGCTCTGGTTTAGACCATAATTATCTTGTCTCTAGGTTTTTAAATTACCTCTTAACTAGTGTCCTGGCCACCAGTCTTTTTGTTTTGTTTTGTTTTTTTCAGTTTTAAAAATTTTATTGAAGTATAGTTGATTTACAATGTATTAATTTCTGCTGTACAGCAAAGTGACTCAGTTATACACATATATATATAGATATTCATTTTCATATTCTTTTCCATTATGGTTTATCACAGGATACTGAATATAGTTCCCTGTGCTATATAGTAGGACACTGTTGTTTATCCATCCTGTATATCACAGTTTGCCTCTGCTAATCCCAAACTCCCAATCCATCCGTCCCCCAACCCCTTCTCTCCCTTGGCAACCACAAGTCTGTTCTCTATATCTGTGAGTCTGTTTCTGTTTCATAGATAAGTTCATTTGTGTTATATTTTAGATTCCACATATAAGTGATATCATATGGTATGTGTCTTTCTCTTTCTGACTTACTTCAATTAGTATGATAATCTCTAGGTCCATCCATGTTGCTGCAAATGGCATTATTTCATTCTTTTTATGGCTGAGTAATATTTCATTGTGTATATATATTCCACATCTTCTTTATCCATTCATCTGTCGACGGCCATTTAGGTTGTTTCCATGTCTTGGCTCTTGGAAATAGTGCTGCTGTGAACATAGGGGTACATGTATCTTTTCGATTATAGTTTTGTCTGGATATATGCCTAGGTGTGGGATTGCTGGATCATATGGCAACTCTATTTTTAGTTTTTTGAGGAACCTCCATACTGTTCTCCATAGTGCTGGCCACCAGTCTTTCTGCCCTCTTATTCATCCATTATTCTGCCTGGAGTAATTTTTCTGATCCTGTTACTGTTTTTCTCAAAAGCTATCAGTGTATCCCCATTGCTGGTAGGATAACATGTAAATTGGTTTGTTATTCAGGGAACATTACACTTTGACCCCACCTACTTCTTCAGCCTCATCTCTCTTGACCCTAAATCCATCCCTAAAAAGACTGAGTTTACTACACTTTCATATGTTATATCACTTTGTTCCCTCAGCATGGAATTCCTTTTTCCTCTGTGCTATTAAAGCTCTTCATTCTTCAAGATCCAACTGGGCTGCCATTTCTTCCATGTAGGCTTGCAGCCCTCATCCACCCATTCATGACTATAAATTCCTTGATGGTATGCTATAGACCAAATGTTTATGTCTCCCCCAAATTGATATATTAAATCCAAATGCCCAAAGTGGTAATATTTGGTGGTGGGGCCTTTGAGAGGTGATTAGGTCATGAGGGTGGAAAGTCATGAAAAGGATAGTGGTCATGAAAAGGATAGTGTCCTTATAAAATAGACCTAGAGAGCTCCCTCTCCCCTTCTGCTATGTGAGAGAGAAAATGGCTCTCTATGAACCAGGAAAAGGGTTCTCACCAGACACTGAATCTTCTCGTGCTTTGATTTTGAACTTCTTAGCCTCCAGAACTGTGAGAAGTAAATTTCTTTTGTTTGTAAGCCACCTAGTCTATGGTATTCTGTTATAGCAGCCCAAATGGACTAAGACAGGTAGTACTTTGTTTTGTTCCTTGCTGTATACTCAGTATCTTGAACAGTGTCTGGCATGTACTAGGCTCTTGATAAATGTTTGTTGAATTATTGAATAAAATAATTTATCCACTCACTCAACAAATATTTATTAAGCTTTTTTGAATTTCCATAGCACTCTTTTGGTCCTGTGCACTATAATTAGATATATAGATGTTCATTTGTTATCCATAGGAACTGATCACTTATAAAATTACTCCCCACTCAGACATCCCTCCCTGCTCACCACTGGGCTCTGTCCTCCTCACTCTTCTTGGCAGTAAGTGCATTTCAAATGGTAGGATAATTAACATCTAACAATATGATGCAAGTAGATTCTAAAATGAAAACTGAAATTTCTGCAAAACATAAAGAATTCTATGAATTTTAAATAAAGTGATATTGGAGAATGGCTTGAACCACACACACAAAAGTCATTGACAAATGAGGATTAGGTAAAATTAGACCAGTTTAAAATTGAAGGAAAAATTAACGTGAGTAATGTCATAATAGGAGATTCAGAGGACAATGATTTGAGTAACAAAGGATTAAGAGAGACCCTTGGCAAAAATTGGTGAAGCTCCCGAATATTTTTACAAAACTGATCCTCTCGTCAACGTGTTCTGAAAGCCAAATGTGAAATGACCGATGTTCTTTGGTTTAAGAATTACCTTAGTGGCAATTATAGCTTAAATTTTGTTAAATTACAAAATTTTGTTTTATACTTATTTTGATAAATTAAAGGCCCCATCTACTTTTTATTTATTTTATTTTATTGTAGTTTTGTCCTTCATCAGTTAACTTAAGTGGCATTTTTGGGTATTAGTTATACCCAGATAATAAGAATCCCTTTGTATGCACTTGTCCCCCATTAGATTTATTTCCCTGACATTGGGGATTGTGCATTATTCATTATATTCCTATGGGGCCTAGCTCAGAGTCTGGCACATAGGAGATACCTAATAAAGCAAAGAGTTAGGAAGAAGTGAACAGTAATTGAAGAGATTTGGAAAAGTGTCTTGAAAAGGTACTGTTTGGGGAGGGGAGCTAAGATCCCACAAACCGCGCTGTGTGGCTAAAAAAAAAAAAGGTACTGTTTGGTACAGAGTTTGTATGGCAGGTGAGTGAGTAGGGTTTGACTGGTATACTTTGTTATGTCCAAATAGAGAACATCTCTTATTCTTCCTTTTGCTAGCTCCTGCCTAGTGTGTACTTTAATATTCAGAGTCTGGTCTCTGCCTCAATAGCTCTGTTCTCATTGTAATTATTCCTAGAGATTGAGATGGAAATGAGGAAGGCTTTGGGCTGCTGCCTGGGCATCCACATTCAGGAGAATTTAGAAATGCAGAGGGACCAAATGCCATGCCTGACCTAGATGAATCCAGGTCAGCCAATCATTGCTTTCTTGCCTCTCCCTTTGTTCTCTGTGCTGCCAGCCTTCTTTTCTGCAGGAGGTTTATGCTACAGCTGTTTATGCCAAGTAATATAATGCTAATATGCCCCTTAATGAAAGCATGGAAACACAGGGTCTTAGCCGGTGGATAAGAACAGTATAGTGTCAGCTTTCAAAGTACCTTTTCACTAACAACAACTGGACTAGGCACCTGAAAACTTTTTGACATTGTTTTTGAAACCGTAGAAACAGAAGCTGAAAGTGACCATTGCTTAGGGAATCTAACCCCTCATTTTATGGCATAAGGAAACAAAAACCCTCAGAGATGGTCAACCTCATGCCACATTAACAGTTCCATGCCTCCTATTTTAACAAAGCTCTATCTCATATAAATATAATTTTGTCCTCTATATTGTGTAGCAGTTAAAAACCTCTGCTACTGACCTAACTTGGAATCCTATGGCCCTGCCAATTCCTGACTCTCTGATCTGGGGGCAGTTACTTAACCTCTGTAGTTTTAGTTTCCTTATCCTTAAAGTGGTATTAACAGTAGCACCTACTTCATAGGTTTGTTACCAGGATTACATGAGGTAATAATTGTAAAGCACTTAGCAGATTCTGGCACAAAACAAGTGCTCAATAAATGTTGGCTATCATAATTATCCATATTACAGGATAGGGAAGTGAAAATGAGCCTAATGACCAGTGCTTTAATTTACAGCCCTGTCCTTGAAACCTTTGTTCCTAATTCTTCTTCAGTTAGAATTTAAGCCTTGTAAAAGCAAGGACCTTGTCTGCTTGCTTCTCTGTTTCCTCAGCAAATAAAATAGTTTTTAGCATATAGTAGATGCTTAGTAAGTATTTGGTGTATTAATGAATTCTTCTAGAAAAATTTTCTCTGAATAACACCTATTATTAGATACTCTACTGACTTGAAACTTTTTTCTTTACAGTTGTTTATATGAATTTGCACTTGTCTTTGTAGTATTTGTGTTGTATCCTTGATCTTTTCAGATGTCTTTGTTTCTCTCTATACTGGAAATCTTTAAGAGTGGAAGACTGTGATCTCTGCTTTGGGAATTTCCCTATAGCTCCTAATGTAATAGTTTTTTGTACACAGTTATTAGTGCTTATTAATTACTGACAACTGACTATAAAAATCACTTGTATTCAACATTAATTTTTTAGCAAAACTCAGTATATGCTATAGCATCATTCCCAGCTCTAAGAAGTTGTGAATTTGTAAGGTCAGTCCTTGGTGGCAAGAGGTACTTTATTGCCTTTGTGAATGTTATTCTTTATACTTGAAACACTCCCTCCTTCCTCCTTGCCCCTTCTCTGCCAGACGTCATACTGCTCATTCTTCAGGGCTCAGTCTTCCTCTGTCAAGTTGGTTTTCTTCCTTTCTTCTGTGATTAATTCCTCATTATGTAAATCTCTTCATGGAGGAAGTGGGCAACTTTTGCAAATGGGATGATTGTGAAGGAGGACATTCCACGCTGAGGGAAGAGTTGACGCAAAGACAAGGAAGGAAAGGGTCAGTTGTTATGTGAACATGATGGCAAATATTATATGTTATCTTTAGTGTAGGGCAGTTTACTGGTCAGAGTTCTTATTAGTGGGGCAAGTAACAGAATCCACTCTAGCAAGTTCAAAGAAAATTGATTTATTAAAGGATACCAGAGAGATGAAAGAGTCTTTGGGAGAATAGAAGAAATGGACCCGGGCTGAGCTTCCAGGAATAAACTTTCCAAACTGCACCAAAGAATAAAGTTCTCAAGGATGCTGCTGTCTTTGCCATGATCTAGAAGCTGCAGAATCAGGCAGCTGTTGCTACAACTGCTAGATCTAGAACTATGCTGCCTCTCTTGCAGTTTGTTCCAGCAAAAGGGGTGTCCTGTGCCCAGTCTCTCCACTCATCTAATACATAGTTACAAATCAGTATCTAGTGTGAGAGCATCTGATTAGCAGAACCTAAATGACTTTTAGAAGGGAGTCTGGGAAATACAGGTTTTTTTTGCTTTCCAATCTCTGCAGTACTCAAAGCTAGAAAGGGGTTAGAATAGGTGTTGAGCAAACCAATTTACAGATTCCACTGTAGAGAGTATTCAGGTGGCTTGTACCATCTTCTATTACCAAATTCTATATCATTTGGAATTCTGTAAGCAGCAATTCTGACTCAAATTTGGCTTATATCATATTGAAATTTATATAAATTGAAAATTATAACAACACAAAAGTAAAAGATTGTGTTACTTATATCCCCAAGCTGCCTTCCGTCATGGTGGTAAATTGATAGAAACAGTTGGAGGGGCTAAGTTTCTTTGTTAACCAGTGGATGAGAGAGATATAGATACATAGACAGAGGGGTAGGGGGAAAGGGAGGGAGACAGGGAGAGAGGCAGAAAGAGGCAGAGAGAGAGAGACAGAGACAGACACTGACTTCATCTCCCAAAATGGACAAAATTTCCTCTTTAGTGCAATTGGACCACCTTAGGCCACTTACCCATCCCTGAACTACAAGAGTTTCAAGGGATGTGCCAGATGCCAATTGGTTAAGCCTGAGTTCTTGGGCTAATCACTGCAAGGAGAATGGGATTACTATATTTGGTTTGGATGTAGAATGAAGACCTACCCTTGGAGCTAGGTTTGGGGCCAGCTTTCCCTTAGGACAGTGGTTTTCAAAAAGTGGTCACTTGGGAACTTGTTAAAAATGCAAATTCTCGGGGCAGGTATCAGACCTACTGAATCGAAAACTCTGGGTGTGGGGCCCAGGAATCTGTGTTTTAACAAGCTCTTCAGGTGATTTTTGACTCTGACAATATGCTAAAATTTGAGAACTGCCTTAGTTACATTGGCTACTGAGGAATGAATACTGGATAAAAATCAGGGCTGTATTGGGAGGGAAGAAGAGGGGAATGGATGTTGGCTAGCCAGTAGCATCCATTTCAAAACTATAAAGGTGAGTAGGGATCAGTTCATGAGGAATCTTGAATGTCTGCCTCACAAGCTTGTTGTGAGGTTTCAGACTAGACAAGGGATGTGTGAGGGACCTGTACAGTGAAGGAGGTAGATTATAATAGTGATGAAGTAGAAAGTACATTGAACTTGGAGTCAGAGATTGGGTTCTCATCTCATCTCATCTCATCTTTTTACCTCTTTGAGCTTCAAACTCCTCTTCTGTAAAATAGGGACTATAACTACTGGAGTGTTGGGAGAATTAAATGAACAAAAGTATGTGGAAGCACTTAGTTCATTGTTTAGCGTATTAATAAGTAAATATTTACTGAAAATGATGATGCTTAGCTAAAGCAGTATGAACTTTATTCCGAGGTCAAAGGGAGGCTTGCTCCCTTAGGATTGTCTTTCCTCTTAAGACAATTTCCTGGTTTCAGGAAACAGTTTCCAATTGTTTCAGATCTGATCATATTCAGATCATATTCATATTCAGATCAGCTCTGGTTTAACTGCATGAGCAATGGTTTTCTGCCTCAGCAGTCTTTTCCTGAGGGAATTATGTGAATTATTTACTTCAGCTGTCACAGCGCTATAGATTTTTCTCTTTGCTTTTATAACTACTATGTATTGGGGGGTGATGTGACCATACATATCTTATGTTCTGCCTTGGCATTTTTTAGAATTTTCTTATGGGAGGTCATTTTAATGTGTAACACTATGCCCTCTTCCTCCTACTTTTTGTTTTTTACACATTTCACATTTTCTAAATATAGAATATTTATAAATTCATATTAGGTTACAATGGGAAAGGTGTTTAGGATTGGTTTGGACTCTCTCCCTTACTTTATATATAAAGAAACTAAGACAGGGAAGTGATTTATCCAGTCTTGGGTCCTGCTTCTTGCCCTCTTCTGTTTTCTTGGCATGGAAGAATTACATCTGGGGTTAAATTTCATTTTTTGGTCTATAATATTAAATAGTCAAGAGTCACTGTAAATCGTTTATATCTGATGGGATTTAAAGTCATAAGCCTGGTCTGCTGTAAGTGAAGCAGAGCTGATGTCCCAACCTAGGAAGATTACCTAGTGAACGGAAGTGTTGTGACTCCAACAGTGGGAAGAAGGGCCCTGCCATGAACACACTCTTCACTCCTAGACATACTTGGCATGTTATTAAATGTGCCACTTAGAGGAGGTGCCAGTGTTGTGTTATTAGGTAGCTTGTGGCCTTTTCTATGTTTACATGTAGGGTGTTCGAAGAAGGAAGGAATGGAATTGAATGGGTAATTTCTACTCTGTGGTGCTGAGCACTTCTCACCTTATCACTACAAATAACAGTTAATTTTTTTTTTTTTCTTTTTAGAGAGTTACTGTTGGGTGGCAAGGATACCAGAGAAACTGCTTCTAGTCTTGTTGGTACTAATTAAAACCTAGATTTCCAGCTGAAGGGGAACCTAAGGGTTATCCAATCTAATACCCTTATTTTATGAATGAGAAAAGTGAGGCCAAGAGAAGAAAAATTATTCACTTAATATTATACAATTAAAAAAAAATTATACAATAAGTTAGTTCCAGAGTCAGGACCACATCTCAGCCCTTCTGACTCTGTTAAGTATATTTCTACTATACGCTTCTGCAAGGCAGTGAAAGAGGAAATGTGGGGTAGTGAGAAGAGCACAGATTTGAGGGCAAAAGATCTGAGTAAAAGCCATGGCTCTGCCACTTACTGACTTGTTTCTGAGAAAGTAATATCACTTCCTTAAGCACCAGTTTCTTCCTTTGTAAAATAGGATAATGCTGATACTTTCTTACCTGCCTCACAGGGTTATTATCAGAATAACATGTGAGATGCAGTGGATAAAAGGAAGGCCAATTTGCTTATGAATTTCAGCTCCATCACCTATAAACTGTGATTTTTGGGCAAGTCACTTAATTTCCGTGAACACAGTTTTTCCTTTGTAAAATTGGGACAATAGTAGCTCCCTTGCAGAGTTGTTTTGAGGGCATTAGTATATGTAAAGCATTCAAAATGGTGCCTGGCACATAAGAGGTGTTCAGTGAGTGTTTGAGTTCTTCTCAGATGACTTAGTTCTGTCTTCTCAGAACTGTTCCTCTAAAGGCTTAATATAGATATAGCAGCACTTATTCTGTGGCTTTAAAACTATTTTGTAGAGTCTGATTCAGAGGCTGTAGGTGGGGTAGGGTGTGGGGTTTGCTGTTAGTCAGGTTTCTATTCTGAACTGTAGTGGCCTATGGTCAGGCTCTTCAGTCCAGGGAAGGGCCTCTGGAGATGGCAGGCATTGAATATGGTGAATTGATTGAAGAAGAGGTGGAGGAAACTTGGTGGCTGGGAAACTTGGGAGGAAAAATGGAAATGGGATAAGTGGTGCTATTTTTGGTCACCACTGCCTGCAGCCCACAGAATATCAGTATGTCAGGACCTTAATGGTGAAAACTTTTTTCATTATGATCTCAGTCTCTGACACTATAAGTGCCTCAAAGTCATGGGACCATATCTAAGTCCTCTGTTGCTCTGAACACCCGACTTACAGTAGATATACAATGTATTTTTTATTGAAAGAATGAATATCTGAAGTGGAGAACTGCTGTGACCCATAGGGGTCCATAAATCCTTGGTGGCCCCTAATCTCTCACCAGCTCCACCATCAGACATTCTTCTGTGTGCTTTAAATACATTATCTTACCAAATGCTAACAAGTAGCTTTTTGAGTTAAGCTGATGATATTGCCCTCAGTTACACAGATAAAGAATATGGAGTTTAGATAAAGGAAATGACTTGCCTTAGCTAGCAAAGGGTAGATCCAGGATTTGAACCCATGTCTTTATGACTCAAAGATAATCACTGATTGCCGTGTCTGTCTTCCTTACCAAATGGGAGCTTCTTGAAGGCAGGGGTCTTATCTGATTCAAATCTGTTTCCTATTCTCAGTACAGGAACTGAAAAAGAATAATTTTTATTGAACAGTTTATACACTGGAAAGTCGTAGACTCAGAGAGTAGGGCAGTAGGGATGAGGTATTAAGAAACTGTTTCCTAGTCTGCATTATTTGCCTGGGGAGAACCCCAGTCCTCAAGGTGAATTTTTTTTATAACCCATGGGATCAAAAAGGAAAGCATTATATACTGCAGAAATCCATAAGAGTAACTGACGCAAACTTTATAATGCTCTAAAGAACTTAGTGTCTCATTGGGAAAATAACACCTCCTTCACTGTTTTGCCTTGAGGAAAATTGAGATAATACAAGTAAAAGAGCCTGCGTGAAGTGTAAAGTGTATGTTAAATTGTTTTTAGGCGTAGCTCTCCCTGCCCTTCTCTGGGCTTCAGTTAACTCTGTACAATGAGGTGTTGGACTGGATGACCTCTATGGCTCCCACAACTCAGACATGTAGATAATGGTCTTGCAGCTGTTCCATTGCTTACTTCCTCCATTAACGTGGTAACAGAGAATCGATGCCTCTGATGTTCTGCATTCTCATTGCCCCTCTTCTTTAAGCCCACTGCCTAGTTTCCCTTAAAGTCTATTGCCTGCTTTAGTTTTCTTTTTAGGCTGTTTCTCTGTGGGCTAGCATTCCCTTTTGAGGTTGAACTGAATTGTGTAAGGCTTCAGGAAGTGGTGGAAGCACCTTCCTCAAACCTGGTTGCACCAAATGCCCATCAAGTCTAGTCCTGTCCTCAAAGAGGAAGAGAAAGCCTGGGTTCCTTAGCCAGTAGATAAGAGTTTCTTCCTTGAGCTCCCCGGGCTAATTTCACCACTTAAAGAATGGACATTTCCTTTTCAATTCCAAATGGCTCACTTTGTACGTGATTAATATTCCTAGGCCATTTTGTGTCACTCTTTAATTTTCATCCACCTTCCTAGGTCTGACCTTTGGGTCATACAAAATAAATTCAAGCTCTCCTCCATATTACAATCCTTTATAATCATAATGGTGATTTTATTTCTGTTCTTCTCTGGTAAATATTTTCTTCAAGAGCTTCTCAGATGACTACCTCTCCTTGCCCCTCATACCACTTTTCTCTCAGTAAAATACTCCTATGGGTAGGCCCTTCTTTATGCTAATCTTCTGCTCCTGTGTAACCCATCCACTTCTACTCTCTTAAGTTTTGTCACTGTTGCTTAAATAAGCCATATGTTCTCTTTCATATCTCCCTAACTTGTTTTTCATGGTTTCTTTTGTTTAAGATGTTTTCCTTTGCTTGCTGTGCTTCTACTCAACAACCTTCAAGGCCCAGTTCAGATGTCTCTGTCTCTCATACCTTCCCTGATACTCTCCTCCTGTTTCGGACAGAATTAGTATCCTTTTGTTTCCCCAGTGTTTATGTGATACTATGTTCCAATGGCTATAACAGCATTTATTGTGTTGTATTATACTTATTTGTACTAATTATATTGGAATTATTTGTTCATCTATCCTGTCTCACCCTAAACATTTACTGAAAACAATCAGCCCTTCGAAGGTTGGAAGTACCTGGTATTTACCAGTTAATCAATAAAAGAAGAAACTAACGTTTATTGAGTGCCTTATTGCTGTGCAAGTTGCCTTATATAGATACTCTCAATCCTTACACTAGTTCTCTCATGTAGGTATTATGTCCATTTTACATATGAAGTAATTGAGGCCCAGAGAGATTAGGACTCAGAGGACTGGGATTCAAACTTGTTTGCTGACTCCAAAGCTTGAGCTGTGTTTAGAACTATTCTTCTGACTCCTAATTCAGTATTCTTTCTTTGCACAGCAGAAAAACACAAATTGAGTATGTAGATGTGTTTAATGCAGTGATGGACACGAGTTCAAATGGGAGTAGGGTTCAAATAGCTGTGGCACTCACATTATTGCTGTATTAAGAAATGGCCTTAGAGTCATTAATGCCTTAATTGGTTCTGTAGGCAATCCTGTAATTTGGCATTTAAAATTAAACTGTTTTAGCTGGTTAGCAGATGTAACAACACCTACCTTTGGGCATGTTCTGTTCTAAAAAGGGATGAAAAGCTGCCTCTCTCACACTATCATAGGCAAGGGGGATGAGCTCAGATTTGACCTGAAACACTGTTAGTGCTTTTGAAATCTTTCGTTTCCAAGCTTTGTCATATTTTTGTCAGGTGCTGGTAACCTACATTTTCAGAGCTGTAGAATCAGACAATTGGAACATGAATTGGATTATGGGGTTCTTACCCCAACTGTTTGAACAGCCTAAGCTCTCATCAGGGAGAGCCTAAACACAAAGTACTTTTTGGAGTTGGTAAAGGAGGACAAAAGGTAGACCTTGGGAAACACCTCTGTCTCCTTGTTTTGTGACATGGGCTATTGAGTCATCCTTTTATTCTCTGAAGTCTGACTAATAGTAAATGAGTTACAGAAGGGTAACAAAAATATGAAGACCAAGGTTCAAGCTCTTGTTAGCCCTATGTGAGTTTGAGCAAGTGATTTATACTTCCTAGGCCTGTTCCTTTATGCGTTCTAATCCAGTGATTCTCTCCGGGGGATGTGATCCTGCTGTCCAGGTACCACACATCTCTGCTGCCTAGGGACCATGAAAGGCTCTGGGTTAAAGCTTTTTTTCTGCCATTCTTTTTTTGTTACAAATACCCCATTCATTATGGATACTCTAAAATTTTGTTGAAATGTCTCGTCTTCTGATGTCCCCTCACCCATTCTCTTCCTTGTTTAGGTTTGTACCTTTTTTAAAAAATATATATCTTTAGCGTCATTTTAGTGTGATTTTTGGGGAGAACATAGGTAAATGTGTTTTTAATTTGCCAAATGTAACTAGAAGCAAACTTCAAAGGAAGTTAAAGGAACAGAACGTAAAGTTGCATTTATATATGGAGTTGCAAAAACTTCACCATGAGAGTAAATGAGAGGATAGATCTTCCCAGGAGATGTCCTGGGTTCAAATCTTGGCTTCATCATCTACTAGGTATATGGCCTTGGATAAGTTACCTTCCTGTGACTCATTTTTGAGATTGAAAATTTTTTTAAAAAGAGAAAAGTTATATCAGAAGTTGCACTGAACAGGGAATCAAAACATGAGTTTGCTTGTAGCAGATTATGGGACCTTGACCAAATCCTTTCCCCTTTTTGGACCTCAGTTTCCCTCTCTGTAAAATGAGGAAGTTGGCTGGGTGCCCTCTGAGTTAAGGAGTCTGAGATTTTCCTGATTCCTGAAGAGCACGGATCCTTTAATGCTAACTTCCAGCCCCTTGTTCAGGATGATTAAGGCCTTAGGACTCAGACAAACAGGACTGGGTGTTTTAAAGTCTGTCTGAACCGGCCTACCATATCGACCACCACATGATACTTGAAAAAAATGAGGAATCACAGTGTGGAAATCCATGGCTCTTAGACAATACACAGTGAACAGGCAGCTATTTGAAAATATTTCACCTTTTTTTTCTTTTCCTCCTGGTATTAAGATAAGCCAGGGTAACTGAGGTCTTAGCATGAGAAGAAGCAGCTTTTTGCTTTTTGCAGCCATGATTATTGTGTGTCTGCTCTAGCAAGACAGAGAGAGAGACACTAGAATTACTGTAACATTCAGTGTTGAATATATAATAGAGGGATGTACAAAGTATTATCTAAGCAAGAAGGGGGAAGGGAGGAGGAGAGGCAGTAAAGACTCCATAGAGGAGGTGACACTTGAGTGTGAAATGAACAGGAGTTCACCAGTTTGAAAATGTGTTGATGTCTTTTAGTGTTGCTCTGCCCTTTCTCTGGACTTCAGCACAAACCTAGAGGACTCCTTTAGGAAGTCATTGGAGCCTATTGGGAACTGAGAAGTTCTTTGGAAGTCTGAGTTAGTGTTTTTCTGATGCTGGCTTGGACTTCTCTTTATACTAGTGGCGACGTGGAACAACAAGATACTTGGCCAGACTGTTGTTCTTAGTCTGAGGTTTGGGTACTATTAATACATTTATGTCAGTTAAGCAGAAAGCAGTGTCTGCCCTTTTGAGAGCTACTGGAGTGAATTTCTGAGAACTGTTTGGAATCTCTACTTCCTATCATCCCAGGCAGCTGTGGGGTCTTCAGGACCTAACCTATTTAAGGTACCTCAATGTCTAATTCTGTTAAAGTATCTGACCAGTATATTTTTCTTTTTGGACTAAAAATTGGTACTGTTTTGATATTGCTACTTTTTTTTTCTCGACCTTCGATGTACTTATAGCCTAGTGGTGGGTGGGTGGGTGGGTAGAGAGAAGGAGCCCTGTAAACCAATAACTAATACAATGGGCAAGGGAGAATGTGGCATTTACCATAAAAGAGAGAGAAATGATATTGTATACATTGAAGAAGATATTAGTTCAGGACTGCACTAGATGGTCTGTAAGCTCTCTTCCAGTCCCAAACAGTACATGATTCTACGATTTTGTGAAATTTTTATTTATGGGTACTAGAGAGTATGCGGTATTATCTATATAATAGATATATAAAAAGCTCATGAAAAAGAATGTTGATTTTAAAATAGCTAATTCCAATGTGACAGAATTATAGAAGTAGGAAAAGTGATTTTCTGGTTATCAAATTCTGAAACAACCAGCAGTGGTTGTTGAACATTTTCCAGAAAGTAATCAAGTGAACAAATGTTTCCTGAATACTTTTTCCGAGGTCAGTCTTTCCCTAAGAGTGGTAGATGATACAAAAGATGTATAAAATGGTGTTCCTCTCCTTGAGAGGCTTTGCTTTCATTAGGAAGGTAGGATGCATATAATAAAAAAAAAAATTAAACAGTTCCACCAAATAAACTGGGTACAAACTTTGAGAATTTAGTGAAAGGTAGATGATTAGTTTCCTAGGGCTGCTGTAACAAAGTACCACAAACTGGTTGGCTTAGAACAACAGAAAGTTATAACCTTACAATTTTGGAAACCAAAAGTCTGAAATCAAGGTGTTGGCAGGGCCATGCTCCCCGTGAAGGTACAAGGGAAGGATCTGTTCCAGTCCTCTCCTTAGCTTCTGGAGGTCTCAGGCATTCCTTGGCTTGTAGATGAACATCTTCTCCCTGTGTCTCTTCACAGTCTTCTCTCTGTGTGTATGTCTCTTGTGTCAAAATTCCCCCTTCTTATAAGGACACCAGCTGTATTGGATTAGGGCTGACCCTCATGACCTCATTTTAATTTGATTACCTCTGTAAAGACCCTATTTCCAAATAAAGTCGCATTCTGATGTACTAGTGGTTAGGACTTCGACAAATCTTTTTTTGGGAGACACAATTTAAACCCGAAACAATGGGCTTGATGGTTAAGGAAAGAACTTGGTCAGGTAAGACTTGAATTAGCAGAGAGAAGTGGAGATATTATGAGACAACTCTTTGCAGTATCCAAACCCTCGTTAGAGGATGCTCCAGGAAATTCATCTTAGTGGAACCAAGGAGTTCTGAGATCCCCAAGAAGGGACATTTAGAGATAAAACATACTTCAATTTTTTTCTTAGTTGTTTTGTTCACAGTGTACTCTTGTGGGCAGCTTTTCTCTTTCTATAAGCCATTTTATTGCTAAATATCACATAACCAGTCTTGACCATTAAGATATCGATTGCGTGGTGCATAAAAATTTATTCTAGGTAACAGAAATTAAATTATTTTAACTTAGATAGTTGTTTATAATAATAGAAGTTGTTTTGCTTTGTAAATGCAATGGATTTACAGAAAAGTAGATGACTTCACTCAGAGAATTTCACATTAGGAAATGAGGGTGGATCATGACATTTCTCAACCTGTGGCTCTTGGGGTTAGGGCAGTAGTTCTCAAGTGTGGCTAGTCCTAGAAGGCTTAAAAATACATTGATACTCAGATCCCTGCCCCCCCCTCCCCCCAGGACCAAATAAATTAAATTTTTTTGTGGGGGGAGGAGGGGGCAGGGGTAGTTATGGGGCCCAGGCATTAGAGTTTTTTAAAAGTTCTCCAGGTTTGCATATCTGGTTTGTATATCCAGGTTGTAGCTCACTGCATTAGGGGAATAAGAAGTAAATTGGATTCTTGTCTTTGTTGTGACCTTTGAGCATTCCCTAAACCTTTTGAGTCTCAGGTACTTCTGAGAATAAAGAAATCTAGGTATATTATCTCTGGCATGTACCAGCTGTCTAATAACCATGGGCAAATTACTGGAATTCTTTCTTAGTCTCAGTTTTTTCATTTATAGAATGGAGATTATTAAAACTACCTTCCAGGGTTGCTGTGGCAATCAAATATTTGTGGGTACTTCAGAATGCTTTGTAGATTCCAAAGTACTATGTAAATCTGAGGGTTTTAAAAATTTTCAATGACAGATAACTTGTCCAAGGTGTTACAATTGCTTGGTGCCCTAGACAGGACCAGACTCTACATCTCCTGAATCTTTTAATTTCCCCATTAACTTGAAAGGTGATTTTTCTTCCTGTCTCTTTCACTTTTTCAGCTCTTTTGTTAAGTTGTGCCTGTATGCCTTCTGTATTGGATACTTTCAGGCTCCTTGGTGTCGTGAACAGCATATTGGTTTAGTGGAAAGAACATGGTCTTTGGAGTTGCATGGATATGAAGTTCAATCCTGGCTCCATTACTAACCAAATCATTTTAACCTCTTTCAGTTTCTCTATGGGTTAAATGTAGCATTAAATGAGAAAATAATGTGATAACATTTAGCACTATGCTTGATATGTAGTATCAAGCACTGATAATTTTTTCCTATTGTTATTATGAGAGGCAGTGATAGAGGGGATACTTTTAATACAGTTGGATAAGTGGCCTAGAAGAGGCCTTTCCATTTGACTTCATGGAGCAGAGTCATGTCCTTTTAGTTGCTGTTGGGTGTGGGCTTGGTGGGTTACCTTCCAGGGTCTTTGTAACAACTTTAATTTGTATAGTTCCAACTATTTTAAAGATACTTTTGCAAACTATTCCCATTTAATCCTCACAATACTCTGCAAGGAAAATGTCACTATATATTCAACAAGGAAATCACAGGTTAAGAGAGATGAAGTGACTTGCAACTGGTCACCTTATGAATAAGCAATGGAGACAGTTATTATTTAAGGAGATGCCCCAACCCTTGAGGCCTTGGGTTTTGTTTCAGAGGGACTTTTGGTTTCATAACGGGCTTTCTGATGTAAACCCAGGAAACCTTAGTTTTGTGGTTGTATTAGTTATCTATTGCTGTGTAAATAAATTGCCTCTGAAACTTAGCAGCTTAAAAAATAAACATTTATCATCTCACACAGTCTCTAAGCGTGAGGAATCTGAGAGTGGCTAGGCTGCGTGGTTCTGGCTCAGTGTCTCTAATGAGGTTACAGTCAAGCTGTTACCCAGGGTTGCAGGTAACTGGAGGCTCAACTGGGCCTAGTGGATCCCCTTCCACACTCACTCATCTGGTTGTTGGCCAGCCTCAGTTTCTTGCTGGCTGTTAACAGGCTGACATCTTCAGTTCCCTGCCACGTGGCCTCTCCATAGGGCAGCTTACAGCATGTCACCTGGCTTCCCCACAGCAAGTGATCAGAGAGAGGAGAGAACAACCAAAACAGAAGGTGCAATGTCTTTTATAATCTGATTTCAGAAGTGACATGCCGTCACTTCTACTGTATTCTTTTGATCATACATACTGACCCTTCTGCCAAGTAGGAAAGGTTACACAGGGTGCAAATACCAGGAGGCAGGGTATTTTTCTTGGAGGCTAGCTACCACAGTTGTAGAAAATCTTTGAGGCCTAGCCTATACACATCATTTATTAAGGAGTTAACCGTAATATACAGGTACAGATTCTGTTCCATGTTTCATGCATGGTGGATGCCAGGAGAATTCCCATATGTCTTTAAGGAATAGTTTCTCAGGACACAGGGAGCAGGGAATCCTTCAGAAGCCTCCTGAGTCTCAATTATCTACTGTCAGTCTAAGTTGGTGACATAATCATGCCTGTTTTTGTAGATATTCAGACACTTTACTGAGGGGTTGGGAACACGAGAGGATTTCTTTGCTGTTGGATGCTGTTGTATGTGGTGAAATTGTCCTTAGAAGCCTGAGCATTACAATTATTTTACCCTTAGAGAAATTTCGCTGAGGGAACTGTACAGGCCTGTGCACTTAGTGCCTTTCAAAATGCTTTCATATTCATTTTCATGTGATTATCCCAAAGGAGTAGTGTGATGATATGGGAAATCGACTGCCCTGTAAGTCAGCACATCTGAATTTGAGTTCCAGCTTTCGCACTAACTGACTGTGTGATCTTGACAAAGACATGTTTTCTCTGGACCCTAGTTTCCTTAAGTGTAGCACGGTAGTGTTAAACTAGAGTCTCAGGGTTTTGAAGTGCAACCTCACAGAATATGGGGGTGAGATTAGGAAGAGGAAAGAGGCTGAGGAAGTAGAACTTCCCCATCTCCTTTTCAGCCAGAGCAGTTCTACTTTTTATCTGTTTAAGTATTGGTGTTTCCATAAGATTTGATTGGAAGAAGAGGTTGAGAGGCTTTAAAAAAAGCTTGGAAATCCCTGGATTGAGTGATCTCAAAAGACTTCTCTGTGTAAAGAAAGGGGTTGGTTTATCCGCTGCCACTGGGTAAGCAGTTGCCTCAGGGGTGCTGGAGTACCCTCCTTTCTGCATTTCTACAACAGAACAGTGGGCCTGGATGTCTCCTAAGACATTTGTTCCCTAAGACACTGGTCCTTAGCAGTGCAGTTCCTAAGAAACTTAGACTTCTTTCTCACCCTTTCCTCTTTAGTTTTTTGTTTTAGGCCAGTGTTGGGAGAGGTGGACATTCATTGCTGATGGCTGCATCTTCCACTTCTAAGGTGGTGTAGCTTCTTCAGGAATCAGGATCCAGATCTAGGAGAGTGAAGGCCTTCTTTGGAGAGGTAGAGGTCATGGAACAGACTTCCTGGAAGAGGAGGGGCTAGATGAGTCAGCAGCAAGTGAGAGGGCTGGTTTTCTAAGTTGACCTCTGCCTCCTTTGAATTATTTAGATGTAAACATACTTTCCCTGGCCTATAATTTGTCCCCAAGCCCGTCTATCTTTTGTAGACTAAACTAATGGAGTGGGTAGGGGTGGGAGGTATTGAGATGAATTTTGCTTCCAACATTGAGAAGGGCTCTTGTCTTTTGGAGACTCCGGCACTTTTTGTTATTTTCCTGTTTGCTGTAGAAAGCAGATCTTTCCAGCTGATTGAAGCTAATCTCTAGCAATCTTTCCCCTATTCTTTGGTCTCTTACTTTCCAGATAAATATTCTTTTTGGAAAAGAAACCTGGAAATGAATGGTTTAGTGGAACGAGGCCTAGATTTAAGAATCAGTAGCTTTGGGTGAAACTCCAGCTCTCCCACTTACTTGTGTGACCTTGGGCAAGTTTCTTAACCTTTCTCAGTTTGTCTCCTCATATGTAAACTAGCATTGCTGTGAAGATTAAAGGAGATAAGCAGGTAAAGTACTGTACCTGCCCCATAATACGTGCTTACTAGTTGCTAAGTTTTTTTTTTTTTAACATCTTCATTGGAGTATAATTTCTTTACAATGGTGTGTTAGTTTCTGCTTTATAACAAAGTGAATCAGCTATACATATACATATATCCCCATATCTCCTCCCTCTTGCATCTGCCTCCCACCCTCCCTATCCCACCCCTCTAGGTGGTCACAAAGCACCGAGCTGATCTCCCTGTGCTATGCAGCTGCTTCCCACTAGCTAGCTATTTTACATTTGGTAGTGTATATATGTCCATGCCACTCTCTCACTTTGACCCAGTTTACCCTTTCCCCTCCTCGTGTCCTCAAGTCCATTCTCTATGTCTGTGTCTTTATTCCTGTCCTGCCCTAGGTTCTTCAAAACCATTTTTTTTTTAGATTCCATATATATGTGTTAGCGTACGGTATTTGTTTTTCTCTTTCTGACTTACTTGACTCTGTATGACAGGCTCTAGGTCCATCCACCTCACTACAAATAACTCAATTTTGTTTCTTTCTTTGGATGAGTAATATTCCATTGTATATATGTGCCACATCTTCTTTATCCATTCATCTGTCAGTGGGCACTTAGGTTGCTTCCATGTCCTGGCTATTGTAAATAGTGCTGCAGTGAACATTGGGGTACATGATTCTTTTTGAATTATGGTTTTCTCAGGATATATGCCCAGTAGTGGGATTGCTGGGTCATATGGTAGTTCTATTTTTAGTTTTTTAAGGACCCTCCATACTGTTCTCCATAGTGGCTGTATCAATATACATTCCCACCAACAGTGCAAGAGGGTTCCCTTTTCTCCACACCCTCTCCAGCATTTATTGTTTGTAGACTTTTTGATGATGACTATTCTGACCAGTGTGAGGTGATACCTCATTGTAGTTTTTTTTTTTTTTAATATTTTATGCACTAATTTATTAGAATCATAAACATTTATTTCTTTTAGCTTTCATTGTTTATACAAGACATTGATGATAGGCTGTTAAAGGATAGCTTAATCACAGGATTTAGCTTTAAGAAGATATATAGTAAAATCATTTAAATATGCTAGTGTGTCTTTTTCCTATCACCTTACTTTCTTCTTTTAGAGGTAATATAATGCTTATACTCTACAGTCTACAGTTTTCCATATAGATGCCTTACCAAGTAAACAATCCATTCTTACTGTAGTATACAGAGTTCTATCTTTAAAAAAGATAGTTTTGATTTGCATTTCTCTAATGATTAGTGATGTTGAGCATCCTTTCATGTGTTTGTTGGCAATGTGTATATCTTCTTTGGAGAAATGTCTATTTAGGTCTTCTGCCCATTTTTTGGATTGGGTTGTTTGTTTTTTTGATATTAAGCTGCATGAGCTGCTTTTATATTTTGGAGATTAATCCTTTCTCAGTTGCTTCATTTGCAAATATTTTCTCCCATTCTGAGGTTGTCTTTTCAACTTGTTTATGGTTTCCTTTGCTGTGCAAAAGCTTTTAAGTTTCATTAGGTCCCATTTGTTTATATTTGTTTTTATTTCCCTTTCTCTAGGAGGTGGGTCAAAAAGGATCTTGCTATGATTTATGTCATAGAGTGTTCTGCCTATGTTTTCCTCTAAGAGTTTGATAGTGTCTGGCCTTACATTTAGGTCTTTAATCCATTTTGAGTTTATTTTTGTGTATGCTGTTAGGGAGTGTTCTAATTTCATTCCTTTACATGTAGCTGTCCAGTTTTCCCAGCACCACTTATTGAAGAGGCTGTCTTTTCTCCATTGTATATTCTTGCCTCCTTTATCAAAAATAAGGTAACCATATGTGTGTGGGTTTATCTCTGGGCTTTCTATCCTGTTGCATTGATCTATGTTTCTGTTTTTGTGCCAGTACCATACTGTCTTGATTACTGTAGCTTTGTAGTATAGTCTGAAGTCAAGGAGTCTGATTCCTCCAGCTCTGTTTTTCCTTCTCAAGATAGCTTTGGCTATTCGGGGTCTTTTGTGTTTCCATACAAATTGTGCAATTTTTTGTTCTAGTTCTGTGAAAAATGCCATTGGTAGTTTGATAGGGATTGCATTGAATCTGTAGATTGCTTTGGGCAGTATAGTCATTTTCACAATGTTGATTCTTCCCATCCAAGAACATGGTATATGTCTCCATCTGTTTGTATCATCTTTAATTTCTTTCGTCAGTGTCTTATAGTTTTCTGCATACAGGTCTTTTGTCTCCTTAGGTAGGTTTATTCCTAGGTATTTTGTTCTTTTTGTTGCAGTGGTAAATGGGAGTGTTTCCTTAATTTCTCTTTCATATTTTTCATCATTAGTGTATAGGAATGCAAGGGATTTCTGTGCATTAATTTTGTATCCTGCAACTTTACTAAATTCATTGATTAGCTGTAGTAGTTTTCTGGTAGCATCTTTAGGATTCTCTATGTATAGTATCATGTCATCTGCAAACAGTGACAGCTTTACTTCTTCTTTTCCGATTTGGATTCCTTTTATTTCTTGTTCTTCTCTGTTTGCTCTGGCTAAAACTTCCAAAACTATGTTGAATAATAGTGGCGAGAGTGGACAACGTTGTCTTGTTCCTGATCTTAGAGGAAATGGTTTCAGCTTTTTACCATTCAGAACGATGTTGGCGTGGGTTTGTCATATATGGCCTTTATTATGTTGAGGTAAGTTTCCTCTATGCCTACTTTCTTGAGGGTTTTTATCATAAATGGGTGTTGAATTTTGTCGAAAGCTTTCTCTGCATCTATTGAGATGATCATATGGTTTTTCTCCTTTAACTTGTTAATATGGTTTATCACATTGATTGATTTGCATATATTGAAGAATCCTTGCATTCCTGGGATAAACCCTACTTGATCATGGTTTATGATCCTTTTGATGTGCTGTTGGATTCTGTTTGCTCGTATTTTGTTGCGGATTTTTGCATCTATGTTCATCAGTGATACTGGCCTGTAGTTTTCTTTCTTTGTGACATCTTTGTATGGTTTTGGTATCAGTGTGATGGTGGCCTCGTAGAATGAGTTTGGGAGTGTTCCTCCCTCTGCAATATTTTGGAAGAGTTTGAGAAGGATAGGTGTTAGCTCTTCTCTAAATATTTGATAGAATTCGCCTGTGAAGCCATCTGGTCCTGGGCTTTTGTTTGTTGGAAGATTTTTAATCACAGTTTCAATTTCAGTGCTTGTGATTAGTTTGTTTATACTTTCTGTTTCTTCCTGGTTCAGTCTCAGAAGGTTGTGCTTTTCTAAGAATTTGTCCATTTCTTCCAGATTGTCCATTTTATTGGCATATAGTTGCTTGTAGTAATTTCTCATGATCCTTTGTATTTCTGCAGTGTCACTTCTTTTTCATTTGAAATTCTATTGATTTGAGTCTTTTCCCTTTTTTTCTTGTTGAGCCTGGCTAATGGTTCATCAATTTTGTTTATCTTCTGAAAGAACCAGCTTTTAGCTTTATTGATCTTTGCTATTGTTTCCTTCATTTCTTTTTCATTTATTTCTGATCTCATCTTTATGATTTCTTTCCTTCTGCTAACTTTGGGGGTTTTTTGTTCTTCTTTCTCTAATTGCTTTAGGTGTAAGTTTAGGTTGTTTATTTGAGATGTTTCTTGTTTCTTGAGGTAGGATTGTATTGCTATAAAGTTCCCTCTTAGAACTGCTTTTGCTGCATCCCATAGGTTTTGGGTCATCGTGTTTTCATTGTCATTTGTTTCTAGGTAGTTTTTGATTTCCTCTTTGATTTTTTAGTGATCTCTTGGTTATTTAGCAGTGTATTGTTTAGCCTCCATGTGTTCGTATTTTTTCAGTTTTTTTCCTGTAATTGATATGTAGTTTCATAGCGTTGTGGTCGGAAAAGATACTTGATATGATTTCAATTTTCTTAAATTTACCAAGGGTTGATTTGTGACGCAAGATATGATCTATCCTGGAGAATGTTCCATGGGCACTTGAGGAGAAAGTGTATTCTGTTGTTTTTGGATGGAATGTCCTATAAATATCAATTAAGTCCATCTTGTTTAATGTATCATTTAAAGCTGTGTTTCCTTATTTATTTTCATTTTGATGATCTGTCCATTGATGAAAGTGGGGTGTTAAAATCCCCTACTATTATTGTGTTACTGTTGATTTCCCCTTTATGACTGTTACCATTTGCCTTATGTATTGAGGTGCTCCTATGTTGGGTGCATAAATATTTACAATTGTTATATCTTCTTCTTGGATTGATCCCTTGATCATTATGTAGTGTCCTTCATTATCTCTTATAAGAGTCTTTATTTTAAAGTCTGTTTTGTCTGATATGAGAACTGCTACTCCAGCTTTCTTTTGATTTCCATTTACATGGAATATCTTTTTCCATCCCCTCACTTTCAGTCTGTATGTGTCCCTAGGTCAGCATATATACGGGTCTTGTTTCTGTAGCCATTCAGCCAGTCTATGTCTTTTGGTTGGAGCATTTAATCCATTTATGTTTAAGGTAGTTATCGATATTTATGTTCTATTACCATTTTCTTAATTGTTTTGGGTTTGTTATTGTAGGTCTTTTCCTTCTCTTGTGTTTCCTGCCTAGAGAAGTTCCTTTAGCAATTGTTGTAAAGCTGGTTTGGTGGTGCTGAATTCTCTTAGCTTTTGCTTGTCTGTAAAGGTTTTAATTTCTCTGTCGAATCTGAATGAGATCCTTGCTGGGTAGAGTAATCTTGGTTGTAGGTTTTTCCCTTTCATAACTTTAAATATGTCCTGCCACTCCATTCTGGCTTGCAGAGTTTCTGCTGAAAGATCAGCTGTTAGCCTTATGGGAAATCCCTTGTATGTTATTTGTTGTTTTTCCCTTGCTGCTTTTACTATTTTTTCTTTGTATTTAATTTTTGATAGTTTGATTAATATGTGGCTTGGTGTGTTTCTCCTTGGATTTATCCTGTATGGGACTCTCTGCGCTTCCTGGACTTGATTGACTATTTGCTTTCCCATATTAGGGAAGTTTTCAACTATAATCTCTTCAAATATTTTTTCAGTCCCTTTCTTTTTCTCTTCTTCTTCTGGGAGCCCTATAATTCAAATGTTGGTGTGTTTAATGTTGTCCCAGAAGTCTCTGAGACTGTTGTCAATTCTTTTCATTCTTTTTTCTTTATTCTGCTCTGCGGTAGTTATTTCTACTATTTTATCTTCCAGGTCACTTATCCGTTTTTCTGCCTTAGTTATTGTGCTATTGATTCCTTCTATAGAATTTTTAATTTCATTTATTGTGTTGTTCATCATTGTTTGTTTGCTCTTTAGTTCTTCTAGGTCCTTGTTAAACGTTTCTTGTATTTTCTTCATTCTCTTTCCAAGAATTTGGATCATCTTTACTATCATTACTCTGAATTCTTTTTCAGGTAGACTGCCTATTTCCTCTTCATTTGTTTGGTCTGGTGGGTTTTTACCTTGCTCCTTCATCTGCTGTGTGTTTCTCTGTCTTCTCATTTTGCTTAACTTATTGTGTTTGGGGTCTCCTTTTTGTAGGCTGTAGGTTCGTAGTTCCCATTGTTTTTGGTGTCTGCCCCCAGTGGGTAAGGTTGGTTCAGTGGGTTGTGTAGGCTTATTGGTGGAGGGGAGTGGTGCCTGTGTTCTGGTGGATGAGGCTGGATGTTGTCTTTCTGGTGGGCAGCACCACATCTATTGGTGTGTTTTGGGGTGTCTGTGAACTTAGTATGTAAGTTTTTAATTATTGTTATTTTTGTACTACCTGTTTGAGAATTTAGAATAGATGCTAATTATAAGAATACCAGTTTCTTATAATTTGTTAGAATAACAAAACTAATACTAGAAGAAGTTGTACAGATCATCTTATATATTTGTTTTACAGTTAGTACATTTTATAGTTGGAATTGTTCGGGCTCAGAGTGAAGCAGTAAATGGCCCAAGGTCACCCAGTGATGGCATCAGGGACTCAGTTTACAACAAGTGATTCTCCAATGACAGGAGTATCTTAGGCCAATCTGGGTGCCTGGGGCTAGATTAGATATTCACACTAGGTCCCTAACTTTATGCTTTGAGGACCAGCAATCTGTGTGCCTTGAGAAACCGGTGGCTCCCTTGAGTTTGCATATGGCTGGGTGGAGCCAATCTCATAATTTCGTACTGTCCTAGGAGAGAAGTATTCCATGGTGTGGACCTGGGCCCCTGCAGATATACCTGGTGGTTTTTTCCTTGACAACTTCATCCCTCATTTCCTCTTCATAAGTTGAAGACAAATCCTGAAAAGGGGAGGGTAGTATGGCCATGATGTCTCTGGAAGTGAATGACCTAGTGTGCTGTGATGGAAACACAGAAAGAAGAAGGGAAGGGGAATGGAAAAGAAAACTCCTTGGGTGTTTTTTTCCCTCCAGAATCTGCTAATCTTTCTGTTGTGTGAGGAGAGAATTGTAGAATTTTAGGACTGAAAGTTCCCTTTAAGGGCATCTAACACAGCCTTTACCCCATGTTTAACTTTCTTCTGCAAAGTTCCTGTCAAGTATTTCTCCAGTATCTGCTTGCATACTTTCATGATGGAGAGCTCTCTATTGCTAGAGGCAGTCATTTTCATGGCTTGACATTTTGGCTCTTAAAACTAAAATCTGCTGCTCCGTGGCTTCTAATCACCGGCCTCTCACATAAGGGCGTTTAGGCTCAAGCAGATGAAATGGTGTTTATCAGGCTATTGTGTGTGCATCTTCCATTCTGCTGCCAGCTAAGGGGATCAAGCAAGACAGAGACCCATGAGCTCAGTTCTGGAGCCTCAGATTCAACCTTGTGTCTTTGTGGGTGAGTGATTTTTATTAAAACTATTTATTCTTTTTTGTGGGCTTGCTGAATTTATTAGTACTAGAATCATTAGAATTTATTATTATTAGAATTTATTAATACTAGAAAGAAACTTGCTGATCAGATGTCCTGTTTTCATTACCATTTTATGGATTAGTAACTGTGTTCCAGAGGGTAGAGACATCTGCCCAAAGTTATACACAGAAATTCTGTGATAGAACTGGGATTAGGACCCTGGTTTCCTGGCAGCCAGTCCTGGATGCCTTTTCATAGACAGCTCTTATAGAGAAGCTATACCAAACTCTAAAACTTTTTTTTTTTTTAGTGCCATGTGGCTGGGTACCTTGAGATTTTTATTAGGAGAGACAGAATCAGTTAAAAATTATATAGATTTCCGTCTAAAAATATCATGCTGTTTTTCCCCATCACAAGACAATGTAGAAGGATTCCATCAACAAATATTTATAGGGCACCTATAGGAGCTCATTTGCCACATTCTTGAAAATGTCCATTTCAGGTCACAATTCAGAAATCTTTAGTTTGTGAAGTTTCCGAACCATTCCCTCCCCCTGACCCCCATGCCTCATGGAAATGTTCCTTATTATAGAACTTTTCATGCTGTGTGGGCAATATAGTATGGTGAAAAGAATATGAATATTGGATTCAAACAGGCAGACCTGGGTTGGATCTTGGCTCCAGTAATTCATGTAGAGTGCTTATCAAAGTGCTAGACACGTAATAAGAGTTCCTGAAATGTTGCCTACTGTTATTGTAATTATTTTTATTGTTACGCATGTCTTATTTCTCCCTTTAACCTGGGAGCTCTCAAGGGAAGTGTTTGTTTTTTTTTTGAAGCTGTACCTCATAACCCATGGGTTGCAGATTTAACATAGTACGCTGGACCAGCATTTTTAAAAAGTAAAAAAAAAAAAAAAAGTCAAATATAATATACCAGAGAAAATATCAGAATATACTGTATACACAAAGAGCAAGGATTGTCTTTTTTTTTTTTTTTAAATTGAAGTATAGCTGATTTTTTAAAAATTAATTAATTAATTAATTTTTGGCTGTGTTGGGTCTTCGTTTCTGTGCAAGGGCTTTCTCTAGTTGTGGCAAGCGGGGTCCACTCTTCATCGCGGTGCTCGGGCCTCTCACTATCGCGGCCTCTCTTATTGCAGAGCACAGGCTCCAGACGCGCAAGCTCAGCAGTTGTGGCTCACGGGCCTAGTTGCTCCGCGGCATGTGGGATCTTCCCAGACCAGGGCTCGAACCCGTGTCCCCTGCATTGGCAGGCAGATTCTCAACCACTGCACCACCAGGGAAGCCCAAGGATTGTCTTTTGAAACTTTTGTCTCAGTTTTATATTTACAGGTGTGTGTGTGGACATACGCATGTGTGTGTATGTACTGGGATTCCATCTGAATTGTATTCTTATTGTAGATTGTAGTCAAAACAGTTTGATAAACCCTGCTTTAGGGAAGAGACTGCTATTTATATCTTTTATTCACAAGATCTAGCACAGGGTCTGGAACAAATCTGATTCACATGTAACTAAGAAAAGGCACCCTGAAATTAGTTGCTTAATATATGATACAGACAGTAAATGCGATACAGGTTCAAAGAAAGGGGAAACTGTCTTGAGAAACAACTTAGTAAAGTAGTTGAGAGCTTAGGTTTTTGGTATCTGAAAGATGTAGGGGTAAATTGCAGCTGTGCTACTTATCGGCTAAGGCAATAGGCAAGTAAGTTACTAACCTCTGCTATCTTCATTTTCTTCATCTCTGAAATGGGGATAGCGCTTCCCTGGTGGCGCAGTGGTTAAGAATCTGCCTGCCAATGCAGGGGACACGGGTTCGAGTCCTGGTCTGGGAAGATCCCACGTGCTGCTGCAGAGCAACTAAGCCTATGCGCCACAACTACTGAGCTTGCGCTCTAGAGCTCGCGAGCCACAGCTACTGAGCCCGCGTGCCACAACTACTGAAGCCTGCACGCTTAGAGCCCGTGCTCCACAACAAAACACCACAATGAGAAGCCCGCGAACCGCAACAAAGAGTAACCCCTGCTTGCTGCAACTAGAGAAAACCCGCGCACTGCAACTAGAGAAAACCCGCACGCAGCAAGGAAGACCCAATGCAGCCAAACATAAATAAAAATAAAATAAATAAATTTATAAAAAAAAATAAAATGGGGGTAAATAATTACCTCAAGTTGTGAAGATTAAATGAGATAAAGTTACTATAGTGGCTGGCTCATAATGAACTCTTGCTTAATATTTTCATGGACTGAAGTGGTCATCAGAGGCTTTTTTGAGGAGGCAGGCATTTGTCCTTGAAGTACTGGTAAGAATTAGATGTGGGAAATGTTCGAGAAGTCTTGTGTGTGGCAGAGTTCTCTGTTAAAGCTCTCAGTGTTTTTCTCTTATGTATCCTTTCTCCATGTTTTCCCCACCAAGATACCACATTCGTTTTTCTCTTCAAAACCACTTCCTGGGGAGAAAGTCCAATGTAAGTTCTTACAACTTGCCTTTGGCCCCTTCCGGAGACCAGTTCATTCCCATAGACAAGGAAAAGGAGATTAATCCAAGTTGTCTGACCCAAGTTATACTTTCAGGCAGAACGCCTGCCTAACCTCGGGAGAGAGCAGTGACCAAAGCAGTTTCAGCTTGGCTCCTACAAGAAAGGACCCAGGGCAGGTAAATAGGAAGAAATCTTGGCTTCTTGTCCAAAGCCTAGGCTGGAGCTCTAAAGGACATGTCCTTGAGAAGGCAGGCAATGGAAGGGTGGGGAGAAAGGTCAGCCCTTCTCTGACTTCTGATGATGCTAGAAAAGAAACAGATTTTGTTTCCAAACCTGGGGATGAGGGAGGGAGAGATGAAGAGGGAGAGGGCTGGAGGGAGTGGGGAAGAGAAAGAGGAAGTGCTTGCTAGGTATGTGAATTAGCTCGTGGAAGGAGCACCAGTCTGGGTTCCAGTTCTGGCTTTCCCACTGAATCTCTGTTCTTTCATAAACTACTTGCCCATTTTAGCTCTTGGTAAAGTAAGGAGCTCTCTAAAATCTGTTTTAGGCCTAAAACTTTTATACCTGTTTAATAAAGTCCAGAAGAAAGATCCAAATAAAATACTCTAGGAGTTTAGAGGAGGAGGAAGAGAGAACTTCTGTTTGATTTGTTTAGTCTGTATTGGAGTTTCTCAATCTTGAGACTATTGATATTTTAGATCATATAATTTTATGTTGGGGGCTAGGGGCTGTCCTGTGTATTCTAGGATGTTTAGCAGCATCCTGTCCTCTACCCGGTGGCATCTACCCCCACTCCAGTTGTGACAATCAAAAATGTCTCTAGACATTGCCAAATGTCCCCTAGGGAATAAAATCAGCCCTGATTGAGAACCGGTGGTCTACATACATGCAAATTGTAGGGACAGTTAAAAGATAAATTTAATGATGATGATAATAATAATAATAATAAAATCTCAAATAGCACCTACTGTGTGCCAGACACTGTTCTAAGGCTTTAAATATATTAGCCCATTTAATCTCCATAATAATCCTATGAGTTAGGTACTCTTCTTGTCCCTGTTTTACAAACGGTTAAACTGAGGGAATAAGGTTAAGTGAATTGATAGCAGCTAATGTTTTTATGAATTGCTATGTGTCAGGGACTCTGCTAAGTACCTTATGTATATGTTGTCTCATTTAATCCTCACAGTTACTCTGTGAGGTGGGTACAGATGTTATTGCAGTTTTACAGATGGGGAAACTGTACTGTGTCTAACCCTGTACTGAGCACTGGGGGCACTCTGGAGTAGATTAGTTTCCAAAGTACTTTTTCCTATTTTATCTTCAGAATAGTGTTGTGAAGTAGATAGAATTATTGCCATTTTATAGTTGAAGACACTGAGACTCAGAGAAAGGAGAAGAAACTGGTGGAGCTGGCATTTATTGTGTATATGTTCTATGTTTTTTTTGTGGTTGACCATGATGCTCTAGCCACACAAAGCAGCAGGCAGTCAGGTGACAACATGTATGGCAAAGAAATACTGAGCCCCTATTTGTGATGGAGGGAGAGGTGAGAGGAACTCCTTCTGATTTGTAATCTAAAGTTTGTTGATGAAGTTTTCTTCTGCATATGTGCTCTTCTACCCACTTCTTACTTCCTGATTGACACTGGCTGTGTATCACAAGTTGTAATTATGTTAAAATGGGCTTGCTTATTTATTTTTTAATATCTGACTTCTGTAGCGTTCTATTCTGTAAACTCCATAAATACAGACTTACGTGTAAACAGACTCTGTTCAACACACTATCTCAGCACAGTGCCGTGTATGCAGTAGTTACTTTTATTTGTGAAATTTCTGAATTAATAGGCACATGGGAAGGGAACAGAGTCAGAGAGAATGATTTATTCAAGATTAAGCAGCAATTTGGTAGCAATTTTGGGACTAGATCTGATTTTCCCTATCTTCAGGCCCAGAATTCTTTGTAAAACATTGTTTTGCTTGCCATATACCTATCATACAGTTGAGATTATATGATTTTGCTGTGTGGCAAATCCCTCGGTGTTCCCTTCTATAAACAAAAGTATTAAACAGCTGCTCGTTTCTCCTTTCCATCTTTGGGTGCCCACCAGTGGTGTCCTGGTGCGGCCTCCAACCACAGGATAAGTGTCTACTGTGAACCAGGAAAGCCTCATTCTCCTTGCCAACCCAGAACTAGGAATCATGTTCTCTTTCCTGAACAATGACTTCATATTTCAGTGGTGATGTAGTGGTCAGGGTATAGGAATTGAAACAAAGTAGTTTTAGGTTCTAGGGAAAGGAGGCAATCAGGTATCTACTTATACCCCTTCTTTCTTCAGTACTGCATGCTGAGTGCCGATGTTCATAACTTTAGAACTTTCTTACTCTTCATTGTAAATTTTGGGGTCTGCTCATTTTCTTTTTATCAATAGCTTGTAGGAAAATACCACAAAGCTACTTAAATCAGGTGAGAAAAATGTCCTTCTCTCTTTGTTTCAAATATTTTTGTCAGTTAAACTAGTGACAAGAAATGTCTATCAAGAGAAAGTAACTGTCTTAGGAAATTAGCTGTATGCAAGGCACTTTTCATGTCTGTTTTCTTACCTTATTTTCCAGCCATTTTGCAAAGGTAGTGATTACTATTATTATCCTAATTTTACAAATAAAGCAAATAAGGTTCAGGGAGAAGTCATCGTGTTGCAGGTAGTGAGTAGTAAGAACCAGGATTTGAACCTAGGTCTGACTCTTAAGACCAGGGGATGCTCTTGTCACTCTACCATAGTGTGTGTGTATTTAACAGCTTTATTGAGACATAATTCACATACCATAAAATTCACTTACTTAAAGTGTACAATCCAGTGTTTTTTAGTATATTCACAGGGTTGTACAACCATCATCACATGTTCTGTTGAATAGTTTTACAACATTTGGCCTCCTAAAAGAAACCCTGTGCCCATTAGTAGGCACTCACCATTCTCCCCCATTCTCATCACCCTGGCCCTAGACACCTACTAATCTACTTTTTGTCTCTTTAATTTGATTTGCCTATTTTGGACATTTCATATAAATGGAATCATACAGTATGTGGCCTTTTGTATCCTGTTTCTTTCATTTAGTGTGTTTTCAAGGTTCATCCATGTTGTAACTTGTATCATTTCTTTTTATTGCTGAGTAATATTTGGTGATATTTTTTGCTGAATAATATTTCATTGTATGGATATACCACATTTTATTTATCAGTTTATCAGTTGATGGACATTTGGATTGTTTCCACTTTTTTAGTACTATGAATAATGCTACTATGAACATTTTTTGTGTGTGGATGTATATTTTTATTGATCTTAGGTATATACTTAGCAATGGAATTGCTGGCTCATACGGTAGCCCTATGTTTAACCCTTTGAGGAACAGCCAGACTTTTTCCCAAAGGAACTGCAGCATTTTACATTCCCGCAGCATTGTATGAGGGTTCTAATTTCTCCACATGTTCATAAACACTTATTATTCTCTTTTTTTGTTACAGCCATTCTGGGGGATATGAAATGGCATCTACCTCATTGTGATTTTGATTTGAATTTCCTTAATTACTGATGATGTGGAGCAACTTTTTATGTGCCTATTGACCATTTGTATGTCTTTGGACAAATGTCTATTTAGATCTTTTGTCCAGTTTTTTTTTTTTTTTAATTAATTAATTAATTTATGGCTGTGTTGGGTCTTCGTTTCTGTGTGAGGGCTTTCTCTAGTTGTGGCAAGTGGGGGCCACTCTTCATCGCGGTGCGCGGGCCTCTCACTATCGCGGCCTCTCTTGTTGCGGAGCACAGGCTCCAGACGCGCAGGCTCAGTAATTGTGGCTCACGGGCCTAGTTGCTCCGCGGCATGTGGGATCTTCCCAGGCCAGGGCTCGAACCCGTGTCCCCTGCATTGGCAGGCAGATTCTCAACCACTGTGCCACCAGGGAAGCCCTTTTGTCCAGTTTTAAATTGGGTTGTCTTTTTACTATTTTTGTTAAGAGTTCTTTATATATTCTGGTTACAAGTCCCTCATCAGATATATGATTTACAAATATTTTCTCCTAGTCTGTGGATTGTCTTTTCACTTTCTTGATGCTATTGCTTGCAGCATAAAAATTTTAAATTTCAATATAGTCCAATTTATTTAGTTTTTCTTTTGTTTGTGCTTTTGGTGCCATATCTAAAGAAACCATTATCTAGTCCAAGGTCATGAATATTTATACCTATGTTTTCTTCTAAGAATTTTGTAACTTTAGCTCTTACATTTAGAAGTCGGATCCATTTTGAGTTACTTTTTGCATATGGTATGAAGTAGAGGTCCAACATCATAGCCAGTTGTCCTGGCACCACTTGTTGAAGACTATTCTTCTCCCACTGAATTATCTTGGCACTTTTGTCAAAATCATTTTACTGTTCATATAAGCATTAATTCCTGGACTCTCAATTCTGTTTTGTTGATCTATGTATGTTCATCTTTATGCCAGTACCGCACTGCTGCTTTGTAGTAAGTTTCAAAATTGGGAGGTGTGACTCCTCCACCTTTGTTCTTATTTTTCAAGGTGTACAGGTCTTGTACTTCTTTTATTCTTTTTGATGCTATTATAAATGGAATTTTTTAAAATTTCAATTTTTGGATCATTCATTGCTCGTGTATAGATATACAATTGATTTTTGTATTGATCTTGTATCCTGCAACCTGGTTGAACTTTATAATTCTAATAGTTTTTTGTGTGTGTGTGTGTTTGTGTGTATGTGTATATGTGTGCACCTGTGTGGGTTCCTCAGGATTTTCTGTATACAAGATCATGTCGGGCTTCCCTGGTGGCGCAGTGGTTGAGGGTCTGCCTGCTAATGCAGGGGACACGGGTTCGAGCCCTGGTCTGGGAGGATCCCACATGCCGCGGAGCGGCTGGGCCCGTGAGCCACGGCAACTGAGCCTGCGCGTCTGGGGCTTGTGCTCCGCAGCAAGGGAGGCCGCGGTGGTGGGAGGCCCGCGCACCGCGATGAGGGGTGGCCCCTGCTTGCCGTAGCTGGAGGAAGCCCTCGCACAGAGGCGAAGACCCAATACAGCCAAGAAAATGAATAAATAAATAATTAAAAGGTGCTAATATTTAAAAAAAAAAAAAAAAGATCATGTCATCTCAAATAGAAAAAGTTTTACTTCTTCCTTTCCAATCTGGATGCTTTTATTTCTTTTTCTTTACTAATTGCTCTGGCTAGAACCTTCAGTACAATGCTAAATAAAAGTGGCAAGAGCAGGTATCCTTGTTTTGTTCCTGATTTTAGGGAGAAAGCATTCAATTATTTACCAATTAAATATGATATTAGCTGTGGGTTTTTCATATATGCCCTTTATCAGGTATAAGGAAGTTTCCATCTATTCTTGTTTTCTTGAGTGCTTTTAACGTGAAAGGGTGTTGGATTTTGTCAAATGCCTTTTCTTTATCAATAAGATGATCTTACAGCTTTTTTTCATTTATTCTATTAATATGGTGTATTGATTGATGTTTTTGGATGTTAAACCAACCTTGCTACCTGGGATCATACTGTATTTTATGACAGGTACTTATTGGGCACCAACTACTTACCAAGCCTGTAGGAGTACATGGATTACTAAGATGTTGGGGCCATTCACTGTAATTGAGGAGACAGAAAAAAACACAGGCTTAAAGTTGAGAACACAAGAGTGTGAGAAAGACAGTATCTTGTGTTGATGTGTGATAAATAGTTACCAAATGAACTCTACAATGACCTTATTTTCAGGCCATTCAGTGATTATAGGGTTGGCATTTTTTTTTGGCTGCGCCACAAGGCTTGCAGGATCTTAGTTCCCCTACCAGGGATCGAACCTGGGGCCCCAGAGGTGGAAGCACGGAGTCCTAACCACTGGACTGCCAGGGAATTCCCTAGGGTTGGCATATTGTAACTCTTTGTGAGGTATGTCCTTTCCCTTCTCCAAGTCTCAGCTTCACCATCTGTACATGGGAAGGTTGGACTTCGTGGTATTTAAGATCCCTTCTAGTTTTAACATATTGTGAAATTACTTGCCTTTTGTGGGGCTTCTTTCACTTAAGTCCTTCTGAAGAGTTTGGTTTTTTTTTTTTTGGTAAGTTTCAAGTGGCTAGGTAGGTGCCTATTCGTGTTCTAGTTCTGAGTGGTAAAAAGATTCTTTACTCCTCCTTAGTTCGCCTTAATCACACTCCCATCTCGGAGAGATTATTTTCTTTCATATTATTCCAAATTCTGGTGAATTCATATTATTTTCTTTCATATTATTCCAAATTCCCTTGAAAAAGGCCATGTCCCTAAGTAACACATAAATTTTATGAGGAGGAAAGGCCACTGGAGAGGGAGATGGGGGTATCTTTCAGGACTGAGATGTACATTTAGCTAACTGTTAAACATTGGGCACATCAATGCATTCTCTTCATGTTTCAGTTGCCTCATCTGTCAAATTGAAAAGAGAATACCACTTCTATTGCATAATCTCATAGGCTTGATATTAGTTGTAAATGATATCCTAGATGCATATAGAACTGGGTATAAACATGAGTTATTTGCAGAAGTTAGAGTTGCAAATAGTGTAAATAATGTAAATATAAACAATAATGCAAATGATTGTCAATGTTGTAAATAATAGCAAAATGTTATAAAATGTAGCAAAAAATAGCTAAGTAATAGATACATTTTAAGCCGCTAGTGTTCTCGGCACTTTTGATAGGTGCTTTAAGCATTATTTCTCCAACACTTCACAAGAACAACTTTATCTCATTTGGTAGGTGAGGAAATTCCAGTTCAGAAAGGTTAAATAACCAGCCCAAGGTGGCAGAGTATGGAATCAAAACTAGACCTAACTCTAGAGTCCATATTCTTTCTATTATATTTTGCTGCCATTGTCTCATTACTGTTGATGTTCAGTTTGCTAATAACTTGCTCAGGACGGTGTCTGCCAGGCTTCTCCACTGTGAAGCTATAATTAATAAGTATTTTATAGGAAGGTACTATGAAACTATGTAAATATCTTTCTCTTTGCCAAACTTTCAATATAGTTAGTTATTTGTATCTGTTTGGACTCTTGGCTTCCTACTTTATTCAGTGGGTAGCAATCTATTGCTATATCATTTTTTATTGATGTTCAAATTCTCCCTGATTTGGCTACTAGGAGCCCCATTCAGGTTGGCTTCTGTCTACTTTTATGTCCCTATTACTCTTTGACCACTCCCTTTCTTTCTGACCAAACGAGATATTCTAGACTCATTTGTGCTTTCTGTGCCCCAGGCCTGGAATAATCCATTTCACCGAGGAGCCATAGTTTCTTTTATTGTTTAGTAGTATTTAGAAGCCAAGGTCTGGCTGCTGGGTGTGCTTATTGCTATTGGGTTGGTGCTGCTCCCAGGCCCTCTCAATAGACATAGTGAGGAAAAGAAGCTCCAGCTCCCTATTATAGGCTCTTCCCACTGTGTGGATGCCCTCCTCATTCTGCGTGGGTTCCAACACCCTAAACCAGGCTGCTCTACCATTGGGACTCCTTCACTTCTTCACCTTGGGCTCTGACATACTGTATTAGGCAACCCTCCCCACACCCAATATGGATGACCTCCTCACTGTACTCAGTCCCCCTCCCTGCCCCATGTGTGGATGCCCTTCTCACCACCTTGGGCTCTGATTCTTCTTACCAGGCTTCCTCTCCCTTCTCCCCTCCCCAGTGTAGACCTTCCTCACCCTGCTAAGGCTCTGGTCACAATGTTGGGCTGCTCTTATCATCTCTTAACTAGACTATCATAACACAGTAGATTCCTAACAGTCTTACCACTTCTAATCTTCCTTTACCTTACATACTTCTAGAGTGATCTTTCTAAAATATGTCAAACACCATAGCTCTGCTTAATAATAGTTTCCCTTGTTTGTACAATAAATTTCAAGTTCCTTAGGCTGGCATTCAAGGCCTTCTAAGATCTGACCCAAATGTGCCTTTCCTGCCTCATTTCTTATTTATTCTTCTGTGTACTCTGCACTCCAGTCATGGTCACTGGCCATTCCTTAGACATAGCCCAGTACATATACTCTTCCATTTTGCCTTTGCCTTCTCCTCTACCTGGCTTAGCCAACTCCTTTCTTCACAATTTGACAGAATCCCTTGGGGTCCTATTTCAAATGTCTGGTGTGGGATGTCAGAATCTGAGAACAGTGTGGAGGGGACTTTTAAGGAGAGGGGGTTACCTGGTGAAGCCTCTCTGACCTTCACAGTAAAAATTAATCCCTTTTTTTCTTCTGATGGAGTACTTACCTCATTCTTCCTGTTTTCATGATTAATTTTTATCTGTTGTCTCTGATTCATTGGCTGGTCCTTGAAAGCACCTGATGGAAGTTGTCGAGGGAATGAATTCTGGGTTGTGAGTCTTTTTTTTTTTTTTTTTTACTTTTATTGAAGTACAGTTGATTTACAATGTTGTGTTTATTTTCTGCTGTACAGCAAAGTGATTCAGTTATACATATATATATATATATTTTTCATATTCTTTTCCATTATGGTTTATCACAGGGTATTGAATATAGTTCCCTGTGCTATACAGTAGGACCTTGTTGTTTATCCATCCCATATATAATATTGAATAGTTGGCATCTGCTAATTCCAAACTCCTAATCCTTCCCCCCCACCCCCTGCAACCACGAGTCTGTTCTCTATATTTGTGAGTCCATTTTTGTATTGTAGATTTGCTCATTTGTGTTGTATTTTAGATTCCACATATAAGTGATATCCTGTGGTGTTTTAGATTCCACATATAAGTGATATCCTGTGTTATTTATCTTTCTGGCTTCCTTTGCTTAGTATGATAATCTCTAGGTCCATCCACGTTGCTGCAAATGACATTATTTCATTCTTTTTAATGGCTGTGTAATATTCCGATGAATATATACCATATCTTCTTTATCCATTCATCTGTCAATGGACATTTAGGTTGTTTCCATGTCTTGGCTATTGTAAATAGTGCTGCTCTGAACATAGGGGTACATGTATCTTTTCAAATTATTGTTTTATCTGGGTATATGCCCAGGAGTGGGATTGCTGGATCATACAGCAACTGTGAGTCTGTTGTTTTTATTTAAAATCTGTTTATAGGCCTTGGTGAGGTCTAAGAGGCTCTAACTACAGGAAGGGGTTTGGACCATGGCACTGCTGGGTCAGATACCTGCCTTATGCCAGAGCTCTTTCTGAGAAAATTATGTATTCACATGGCTTTCCTCTTTTGTAAATTCCAAATATGTTCTTTAAAACAAATTTCTTTACACTCTCGTCCCAAATAAAAGAATTGCTGGCTACACGTATGTGGTTATTTAAAGCTGCAAGTAATAGCAGCTACATCACTACCAAAAAAAAACCTTATCCCAAACTGTATGAGGGACAGTATGATGACAACATGTGTCTTCTGACAGCCTGTCTGCCATTCAGTCTGTCTCCGGAGAGGCATTTAGGAGGAAGTGTTAGCAAAGGAGGGTTTTAGACTTTCTCAATGACTTACTAATCTGCATTGTTCAGGTGCTGTAGGGAGAAAAGAAGCATCACAGGTTAGGTTTCTTGCAGGTTGTGGGGGTGTTTGGGGAGGAAGAAGAGAATAGGGGACTGTATTTTCTTAGATCTCACTACCAATCCTACTTGCTCCAGCCGTTGTCATATCTTGATCCTCTCTGCTAATTCCCTCCTCCTGGCCTTTGTCTAGGTTTTTCTTTTCTACTCTTAAGTTTGAACTGTCTGATTTCAAAGCCTAGGCTCTTTCCATGTTTCATAATCACAGTAATGAATGGTAAAAAAAAATAGATTGTTCACTTTTGCTTTTCCTGTCAGATTTTCAGTCTAGTTAAAATAATTTCAAAATTCATGTCAGAACATTTTCTAATATACATATTCAATTTTTAGCTCATCCTACTGAGGTGTGGCACCACAGGGATTGCAATCAAGCTGTGCTTACCTACAAGGCTAACTTAGTTTGATTTGGCCTGAGAGACAATGAAATGTTCTCAACTCAAGATTAGCACTGTTCCATCAGTCTAGAGGCAATTGAAAGCTTTTATTCTGTAATGTTGGCGAAGCAGTATGGGAAGATCTTTAGGATGTGATGGACTAGAATTCTATCTAATTCCAGGTCTAATATTTACTAGGTTTGCAGTCTTTGGCAAGTGTTATGCTCTCTGTGCCTCAGTTTTCTCATCTGTAAAATGAGGATAATAAAGCTGATTTTTTAGCTATTAGGATAAATATGTTTCTTCTAGGGCAGACTGATTTTGACTTTGTCAGTGACAGTGGGAGTCATCAACCTAAGCATTGTCTGTAGCCTAGTATATCATTTCACTCTTTTCAAGTCACTTCTACTCACATTATCTTATATTAGTCTTCACAGTGTGTTCTGAGAGGAAAACACTGTATGATTGTTCCCACTTGTAAAAAATGAGGAAGCTGATGCTCAGAGAAGTTAAGTGGCTTGTCTGAGGACCAGGACTTATGAGTCCCAGTTCAGGACTCCTTCTTTTGTACACTGACCAATCCGTGGAGAGGGCAGCATGGTAAAAAGAGTCCTGAATTGAAAATCAACAATACCCTGATTATAGTCTTAGCTAGGAAAATTTGGGAAAGTCATCTCAGTTTCTACTTTATTGATACAAAAATGCTGACTGTTTTGCCTAACTCACTTTGGTTTGTTTATTCAGCAGACAATTATCAAACATTTACTGTGCTATACACTGTGGTAGGCCTGGTTCCTTCCCTTAGGCTGCTCACACTTCACTATGGATAATAGATTATCTGTGTGAGTGAGAAGAGCTATAGGAAATTGTGTGTGTGTGTGTGTCTGTGTGTGTGTGTGTGTGTGTTTGGTGGGGTTAGGGGGTGGCCCTGGTGGTGGTAGTAGTCCACGAGAGACGGCTTTGGGACTGGGCTTTGCTTGTGAGGAGAAATCTCACAGGATTGTATGCAAGAATTAAATTGGATGATGGATACGACTGTGCTTTGTTGATTGTAAAGAACTGCATAAATGTTAGGGATTGTCATATCATATAGAAGGTACTTCTTTTCTGAAGCCTTGGCTGACACAGTGGAACACTATAGTTGGAGTCTAAGCTTAATTGAGGAGAAGGGTTTCAGTGGCAAGAAAGATAGGAGCTCATTAAAGAAAAATCTGTGTCTGAAAGTGTTTTGAGTCTAGGAGTCCTTAAAATGGGATATACCTTTTAAAATGGTCTTATGCTTTGACGACACGGTGGACCTTCAAACTGCTTTTGGGTTTATAAAGAACTTATTTATAATCATCTTTTTAAAGAAGCACTTGTGTTGCTGCAGCATTTTAAATATTTAGGAGAGATATTTAAGGCAGCCTTGAAAACAAGAATATATCCTGGGATATAAGAGGAATCAGAGCAAGACAAAAGGAAATTAGGTGGCTGGACCAAAAGATATGTGATGTTCTTATTTTTTAGATTTGTTTGGATTCAGTAGATATAATTGTTGAGAACCTTCTATGTATGAGGCTTTGATTAGGTACTGAGGGAATGGAAATGAATGAATGAAACATTCCCTCACCAAAGGGACTTATAGTCTGGCTGGAAATGTAAGACACCTGTGGTAAATATGGAGAGAAGAGTTTTCATGAGGTGCTCTAATATCCTAAGGGAGGAGGACCTATTCAAACTTTTGGGCAGGACTGCATCAGAGATGGCCAGTTAGAGGAGAGGACACCTGAAGATTAAGAGTTTTCCTGGAAACAAAGGGAGATAAGGAGAGATAAGGCTATTCCAGTCAGAAATAGCAGCATGAACAAAGGCATGAAGGCTTAGAGTAGTACCTGGTACTTAAAGCACTCAACAAATAGAGATAAGTTCCTTAGAATTTAATGCTGGGATGTTGCAACTAATGAGACTGTGTATTGTCCCTTTTTTGGGGAGAAGGTGAGAGCATTTTTAGTTTGTTAGGGTTAGTGACAATATGTTAGGCTGGAGTGTATTTTTTTCTCTACTGTTCTTTTTTTTATTGAGCTATAGTTGAGGTATATAGTCTATGTTTCAGGTGTACAACATAGTGATTCACAAATTTTAAAGGTTATATTCCATTTATAGTTATTATAAAACATTGGCTATATTCCCTGTGTTGTACAATATATCCATATAGCTTATGTATTTTATACATAGCAATTTGTACCTCTTAATCCCCTGCCCCATCTTTCCCCTCCCCATTCCCCTCTCCCCACTGGTAACCACTAGTTTGTCCTCAATATCTGTGAGTCTGCTTTTTTTGTTGTTGTTATATTCACTAGTTTGTTGTATTTTTAGATTCTACATATGAGTATTTGTTTTTCTCTGTCTGATTTATTTCACTTAGCATAATACCCTCCATCTGTGTTGCTGCAAATAGCAAAAATTTCATTCTTTTTTATGGATGAGTAGTATTCCATTGTGTGTGTGTGTGTATGTGTGTGTGTATCACATTTTTATCCATTCATCTGTTGATGGACACTTAGGTTGCTTCCATATCTTGGCTATTGTAAATAATGCTGCTATGAACATTGGGGTGCATTTTCATTTTCTTCAGATATATACCTAGGAGTGGAATTGTTGGATCATATGGTAGTTCTATTTTTAGGTTTTGGAGAAACCTCCATACTGTTTTCCACAGGCTGCACCAATTTACATTCCCACCAATACTGCACGCATGAGAATGGTTTTCTCCACATCCTCTCTACCACTTGTTATTTCTGGTCTTTTTGGTGATGGCCATTCTGACAGATGTGAAGTGATATCTCATTGTGGTTTTGATGTGCATTTCCCTGTTGATTAGTGATGATGATAGGCTGGAGTATTTAAAAAAAAAAACAATTTATATATGGAAGGAAGGTATAAGTAAGAGTTAACTGAAATGGATAGTTGTCATTTATTTTTACTGCACAGCATTTTGTGTCCCCCGTTTTTAAAAAAAGTTTGTTTATTTATTTATTTATTTGTTTGTTTGTTTATGGCTGAGTTGGGTCGCCGTTGCTGCACGTGGGCTTTCTCTAGTTGCGGCGAGTGGGGGCTACTCTTTGTTGCAGTGCGCGGGCTCATAGCGGTGGCTTCTCTTGTTGCGGAACACGGGCTCTAGGCGTGTGGGCTTCAGTAGTTGTGGCACACGTGCTCATGTGGAATCTTCCCAGACCAGGGCTCGAACCTGTGTCCCCTGCATTGGCAGGCGGATTCTTAACCGCTGTGCCACCAGGGAAGCCGCATGTCCCCCGTTTTATGAGTCTTCTTGGTGGCAAAGATGCTATCCCCTAAAGGAGATAAAAATTTAGATACTTGCTTCTCAAACTTCCTTGCTTCTAGGGCACAGGCAGTGACCTAGCTTTCACCAATACCGTATGCCCACACCACACTTGGATTTAGGACTTAATGACATGAGAGAGATGGTAATGGGGAGCTAACTTTCTCTCTTTGGCTGTAGAGGCAGGTAGCATCACCTGCAAGGCTGAGTTTCTGTCACTGAAGTAGCATTGATGCTAGTGGCTGTTGCACTCAGGCCAAATTCCTGCACTGCCAGAAGAGGTCTGGTGCTTACATCCAAGAGTCTTCTGACTTAGGGGTCAGCAAACTATAGCCTGTAGGACATATCTGGCCAGTTGACTGTCTTTGTAAATAAAGTTTTATTGGAATACAGCCATACTCATTTGTTTACATATTGTTTATGGCTCTTTTTGTGCTACACAGGCAGAGTTGAGTAGTTGAGACAGCAATGATACGACCTGCAAAGCCTAAAATATTTAGTCTGGCCTTTTGCAGAAAAAAGTTTTCCAATCCTTGCTTCAACTGATAATGGTTGTCTTGTAACAAAACTGATATACCTCTTCCATTAGACAATGAGAGTTAACAGTTTGAATTTCACTCCCTTCCTTTTGATTTTGATTTGTCTTCCAGGATGCACAGAGCAAAATTCGGTCACGAATTGCAATAGCTACCTTCATTATGGGTTTTTTGGTACTTGCTGTGATTTTCTTCTACTTTATGACCTATACCCCACTGATGATTACTATTGTCCTAGGATGTCTGTCTGTCTGTCTATCTATCTTATCTATCTTTTATATGTGCAAGCAACTTGAAAGCCATTTTTGAAGACAGAGTTATACCGTTATTCTTATAAAAATAAGAACTTATTAGGAAGAGTGATTGTCTGGTGTCTGTTACTGTGCAGTCCTCCTTTTATCTACTCTGTATTTTTAAACTTTGCTAGATCAACTCCAATCTCATGCTAATAAGAGAAATTCATGTATGATTAGGGGCCAGTGGCTGATAAGGAATAGAGGATTCAGACTAGTAAGAATCCTCTTCCTCTTGATTCTCTAGTATGCTTCTTGTTTGTGTTAATTAGGAATGTCTTCAGCTGTAAGTAGGAGAAAAACCTAACAATGACTTCAAATGTAGGGATTAGCTTTCTTGACAAGAAGTCTGGAGGAAAAAGGATGGTTGCTGGCATGGGTTCAGATACAATACCATTTGGATTCCAGGCTATTTCTGTTTTTCCAGTCTGCATCCTTAGAGTGTTTGCTTTCAGCCTTTGTGCTTATGATCTCATAGTTACAAAACGGCTACTGTAGCTCCAGCAGGAATGTTTGAGGAAGAAGAAAGGGGGAAAGGCGGAACTAGCACTTCTTCTATGTCCTATTTTGTATTTAAAGCAACCATTTCCCCAGAATTCTTAGAAGCTTTTCATGACTTTACTGGCTAAAACTGTGTCACATGGGCACACCAAAGTTTGAGGAAGTCTGGGAAAACGAATATTTAGTTGTCTCATTGCCTTCCTGAACAAAATTAGGGTTTATTTCGTGAGAATGAAGGGAAGAATAGTTATTGGTTAAGCATTTGAAAGTCATTTGACTTTAATGACTTTTTAATATGGTTTTTAAAAATGTATTTGTACTCTATATCATTCCATAAAAATATGTAGTGGTGCCTACATTTTATTAAAGTTGCCATATTCTGGTCTGGGGATAGAATAGTAAATGGGGACATAAAGTAATTTTTCAGTCTAGAGGTGAAAAGGTATATGTTTTAATCTGCTAGGCTGGGTGGCTTAAACAAAAGAAATTTATTTTCTCACAGCTCTGGAGACTGAGAAGTCCAAGATCAAGGTTCTGGCGGGATTTGGCTTCTTGTAAAAGCTCTCTTCTTGGCTTACAGACTGCTGCCTTCTCACTCTGTCCTCGAGGCAGAGAGAGAGAGAGAGAGAGAGAGAGAGAGAGATTCTGGTGTCTCTTCCTCTTTTATAAGGACAGCAGTTCTATTTGATCAAGGTTCCTCCCTTATGACCTCATTTAACGTTTTTTTCCTTTAGAATTATTTTATTAAATCATAAATGTATAACAGCTTTTTAACTCTACCCACGCACTTAAATTTTTTTTAAAGGAAAAACGTTATGTCTTATTACACCATGATCCTGGCTAATAGCTTTTCAAAACTTTGAGAAAAATCTTAAAAAAGGTTTCACATGTCACCTGAAACTTACAAATTTAACATTATCAAAGAAGGACTGCTTCTATACTCTTACAAAGACCACTAGAAAGAAACAACAATTAAAAAGCTAAGAAACTGTCTCAAAGGCATTATTTTTTGTTTTTACAATCTTTCCTCCCCGGTAGGTAATGTTATTAAATAATCCAATCCATTCACAAAATGGCTCTCTGCATCTGCTCTGGTGTAGTCTGCATATGTATGCATGACTGAGATGAGAGTTTCCTTAACATTGTTATTTCGATAACCTGGAGTTGTTCTGTTACCTCTGGGCTCTCATCCTCTCTTACTTATACAGTGAAGCCCATGGTAAATAGAAAGAAGCTCAATATCGGCTTCTCCCTCCATAACCCCCACTTCCTCCACTGCCTCCTGGACCATAGTTTCCTCCACCATATGGTCCCCCCTTGTTCCTGCTACCACCAAAGTTTCCACTCTTCATTGGACCATAGTTAGTAGGTTGCTGATTATAATTTCCAAAATTATTAAAATTTCCACTTCCATAATTTCCTCCTCCATAGTTGTCATAACCATCTCCGTAGCCCCCACCCTGGTTGCCATATCCAGGTCCTCCACCACCATATCCTTCTCTTCCTTCTCCATAACCAGGGCTACCTCCAAAATTACCACCTCCAGGTCCTCCTCCATACCCATTATAGCCATCCCCAAATCCACGACCACTTCCATATCCATCAGATCCTCCTCTGAAGTTACTTCCTTGACCTCATTTAACTTTAATCACCTCCTTACAGGCTCTGTCTCCAATACAGTCACAGGTGGGGTTAGGGCTTCAACATATGAATTTTGGAGGTAAGGGGGGCACAATTCAGTCATAATAATATATTAACAAACACTTTTAGTAAATTGGGATAAGTGGGCAGATTGCTCTGAGGACCATAAGTAGGAGTGGCTAAGTCTGTTTGAGGGAGTTTGGAAAAACCTTGGTAGAGGTGGTGACATTTGAACTGAATCCAAAAGAATAAGCAGAGGGGAAAATTATGGAAGAGTAGTTTGTTACTGCATCCTACGTGCTGAGAGGTTGATTGGGGGTGTTAATACTTTAAAGATTATCCATTTCATTATTGTATACTTCTGATTATTATAATGTTCTTATATTGATATAAAATAGAATTCCCCGTTACTCTCTCTGTCTCTATTTGATGGAGAAGACAAGGTGATTTGTATGGCATATGACAAGATAATCACTCTTGGGCAATCTCTTCTTTAGGCCAATTCTAAGATTATATCCACATTTCTGGCCTTCATTGGTCTTTCTAGTTTCTTCCTGACTGGTCTTTCCAGCTCCATTTATTCATTCACTTATTCCTTCATTCAGCCATTATTTACCAATCCCCTACTGTGTGCAAGGAATAGTTCTTAGGTCAGGGGATAAAGGAAAAGTTTTTGCTTGTGGGGCATATGTTCTATTGGTGGGAGTCAACCAAAAAGCAAACAAATATGTCAGTTGATGGTAAGTGCTGTGGATACAAATAAAGCAGAGTAGGAGGGAATAAAGAGTGCTGAGACGGAGTGAAGACAGGTTCCTGTCGTTTTATGAAGAGTGGTCAGGGAAGACCTCTGATGAAGTGATATTTGAGTAGAGACCTGAAGGAAGTGAGGAAAGGAGTCATATGGATATCTGGGGGAAAATGTGTTTTTAGGCAGAGTGACCATAGGTACCAAAGCCCAGAGGTGGGACTGTACATAGCCTGTTGGTGGAAGCCATTGTGCCTGGAGCAGCGTGAGTGAAGGAGAGAGAAGTAGGAGACCAGGTCAGAGATGTAGCAGGGTAAGATGGGGGGTGGAGGAGGAGGATAGAGGTAAGATCATGTATGGCCTTGTAGGTCTTCATAAGAACTTTAGCTTTTACATTGAGGGATTTGGGAAGCCACTGGAAGATTTTGAGCAGAAGAGAGTGATGTGATCTGAGACTTACATTATAAAAGGATCATTCTGGGAGGCAGGAGTGGATCTGTTAAGAGTCTATTGCAATACTCTAAGTCAGAGTTTCTCCACTATTAACACTTTGGGCCAGATAATTCTTTGTTGGGAGGGGCTGTCCTGTGCATCATAGTATTATTAGTTGCATTCCTGACCTCTACGCATTAGATGCCAGTAGTACCTCCACAGTTGTTTCAACAAAAATTTCTCTAGACATTGCCAAATTTCTCCTTTGGAGAAAAATCTCTCCCCCCTAGCCTCCAAATATTGAGAACCACTATTCTAGGTAAAAGTTGCTGATGGTTTGGGCCAAGGCAGTAGCAGTAAAGGTGATGAGAAGTGATTGGATCGTAGATATATATTGAAGGTAGAGTTGTTAGGATTTGCTGGTGACTTTGAGGTAAAGGTGATAGAAAAAATGGAGTCAAAGATGAATCAGATTGGGATTTCCCTGGTGGCGCAGTGGTTAAGAATCTGCCTACCAATGCAGGGGGCACGGGTTCTAGCCCTGGTCTAGGAAGATCCCACATGCTGCGGAGCAACTAAGCCCGCGAGCCACAACTACTGAGCCCACGTGCCACAACTACTGAAGCCCACGCACCTAGAGCCTGAGCTCCACAACAAGAGAAACCACTGCAATGAGAAGCCCACGCACTGCAACAAAGAGTAGCCCCTGCTTGCTGCAACTAGAGAAAGCCCGTGCGTAGCAACGAGGACCCAACATGGCCAAAAATAAATAAATAAATTTATATATATTAAAAAAAGATGGGGCTTCCCTGGTGGCGCAGTGGTTGGGAGTCTGCCTGCCAATGCAGGGGACACGGGTTCGAGCCCTGGTCTGGGAAGATCCCACATGCCGCGGAGCAACTAGGCCCGTGAGCCACAACTACTGAGCCTGCGCGTCTGGAGCCTGTGCTCCGCAACGAGAGAGGCCGCGACAGTGAGAGGCCCGCGCACCGCGATGAAGAGTGGCCCCCACTTGCCGCAACTAGAGAAAGCCCTCGCGCATAAACGAAGACCCAACACAGCCAAAAATAAATATAAAAAAAAAAAAATAAAAAAAAAAAAAGATGAATCAGATTTTTGGCTTGGGTAATTGGAAGAGTAGAATTGCATTGACAGGGGGCAGGTGAAGAAGGAACAGATTTTTGGAGCTGTTAAGTCTGACTGTCAGTGACACAGGTTTGTCTTCTGTTGTCTTTAAAAATGCTCTGTTTCTTGAAAGTAAGAAGTAGGTCTCCTCATATTTTCATCCTTTGTGACTGCACTGTATCTGGCATGTAGAACAAATTCAGTAAATGGTGAATGAATGATGAGATTATTTACTATTTCCTTGAATGTCTAGATTATTTATTATTTCCTAAACAGAGCTCATGCTTTTTCCTCCTTTGGGCCTTTGCTTTTGTGGTTCCCTCAAGGGGATTCTCAACCCTCACCCCCATTCTCAGTACCTCTATTTATGAAAATTCTACTCCTTTTTAATACCCAACCCAAATACTGTCTCCTTCACAAAACTTCCCCCAGCTCTACAGATGTAGTTGGTGTCTCTCTTCTCTGTACTTTTTGCCTTGTTCGAACTTCGTGTACATTTTGATTTAGTTAGTTGCTTTGTATCTGACTGGCACTGAATAGATTTTTGCCTTTTTTCCCCCTTTTCCATCCTTCCATTGCTTATTTCTTTTCTTGAAGTATTTTGGTAAGCCATTATTGTTATTTATTTATTTTATTCTCCACCTCATTCCATAGTCCTTAATAGACAACTGGCTCTGCCATGTAATTACAAGAAAGAATGCTATATTAGATGACTATTTTAATAGAACCAAAATCATCATTGTTGACTGACTTCCTCCTACATTTTTTTTAGACTTTATTTTTAAAAATTATTATTTTTTATTTTGGCTGTGTTGGGTCTTCGTTGCTGCGTGCAGGCTTTCTCTAGTTGCGGTGAGCAGGGGCTAACTCTTTGTTGGGGTGTGTGGGCTTCTCATTGCAGTGGCTTCTCTTGTTGCGGAGCACGAGTTCTAGGCATGCGGGCTTCAGTAGTTGTGGTGCACGGACTCAGTAGTTGTGGCTTGCAGGCTCTAGAGCTCACGCTCAGTAGCTGTGGTGCACGGGCTTAGTTGCTCTGCGGCATGTGGGATCTTCCCAGACCAGGGCTCGAAACTGTGTCCCTTGCATTGGTAGACAGATTCGTAACCACTGCACCACCAGGGAAGTCCCCACTTCTTCCTACATTTAACTGGTAATATCAGAAGTTGTAATTCTCAATCAGTAAATGTATTGGTCTTAAATTATTTGTGGTTACACAAGAATCAAATAAAAACAATCATTTTCAAATCCTATAGCCACTATCAGTTGAAACCTGTAATGTCTAAACAAAATTTGCTAATTATTACTGATCATTAGCCTTTATATAGTGTTAACAGTGGTTGCAAACTCATATGCTTGTAGAAGTCAGCTGAATGACCTGAAAGGGCCTGATTAGGCTAAGATGACTACATAGACAAAACATCACTGGTCAAGATCCATGGGTTGAATGAATAGTTTGTGAATTATTTACTTTGGAAAACCATAGGACTATATAAATGCAAGGAGTAATTGCACTTAAAACAAGTTAACTGCTAACTTGTTGTGTAAACTTGGGCCAGTTATTTGATATATGTAGGATTTTATTTCTTTCTTTGACTATGTAGTTTAGTCTTTTAAAGTCCCTTCTACCTCATTTGATTCTGCGTTTTCATTTCTTTAGCTAATAGTTTCTTCCTTGATTATAATTTACTAGCCCTCAGTAATAAATAAAATGCTGGCTTCTTATTAATATACCTCAATTTCATGAGTCTTGTATTTCATCAGAGGAAGCCATGGTTAGCAAAGCTTCCTATAGCAGTACCCACCATTGAAAGAGACAGCATGTGAGCTGACTGGTCTGCATTCTATAACCAAACCAGCATCTGGTTTTTGAGAACTGAAAACTAGAATAGAAGATGCCTGAATTTGATCTTCCTTGCTGAAGACATTAGTGGTCCTGCCTTATACTATATGATACATGTTTTGTAGTGTCTTCCATCTTATCCTGTTTATTTTGTTTATTCAGTTTTCTAGTGCAGTACCTTTTACAGTTTTATGTATGCCACTCTCCCTTATTAGTGGTGATTCCTGGAGTCATAGGCCATTTCTAGGTCATCTTTAATCCCTGTAACCAAGTACAGGCAAGGGCACATGGTAGATGTTTGATAAATGTTTGAAGAGATAGAATACTTACTAGATTTGCAGGTGATGAAAACTGGAAGGAAAAACTACTATGCTAGATGGCACAGAGAGAGAGAGAGACAGAGAGAATGAGCGAGCGAGAGAGCGAGTGAGCTTGAAAAGGTGGGTTGAAGCCAAAAAAGACGAAATTTAAAGTGGATGGCAGTGAAGTTCAATAGTTTAAGTCTCAAAGAAATGGCAAAATATGGGGAGCCTAAAGGAGACCTAGCCTGATGCTATTCTTATGAAAATTGTGGTTTTGGCTGCCTAAGGCCAGTGTCAGCCAAAGGCACTGCAGTGACTAAAAAGCTAGTGCAGCTTCAGACTGAATTATTGGAAGTACAAAGTATAGTTAATGGAGGTGATAGTCCAACTACGTTCTATAGGGGATAGACTGCCCTTAGACTATCACCTTTCCCATAGGGTACCAGGCAGTAAGAGGGTCATTGCAAACAGTACTGTGTTTAGTGGAAGGTGCCCTAGTTGCACCAGGGTCATTGCAAACAGGACTGTGTTTAGTAAAATGTGCCCAGATCACTCAAAGTAGAGTTTGAACTGTTCCCAGTCTGCAATGAGGTAAGCATAGAAATTGAGAGAGTTTAGAAACTTTTACAATAATTTGACAGAGTAATTTTAGGTCTAATAAATCTAATGAAAAAGAAAATAAAGTTTATCTTATATGTCTTTTTTTGTTTGTTTGATACTTGCCCTTTATTTTTTATTTTATTTTAATAGACTTTATTTTTCGAGCAGTTTTAGGCTTATAGAAAAATTGACCAGGAAGTACAAAGACCTCCCGTGTACTCCATCTCTCCCACTCCTCCCAGCACTTCCTCTATTAACATCTTGTATCAGTGGGTACAATTGATGAATCAGTATTGATACATTATTATTAACTAAACCTCTGTGTGTTGTATATTTCTATGGGTTTTAACAAATGCATCATATCAGGTATCCACCATTATAGTATCATACAGAATAGTTTTACCACCTTAAAAATGCCCTGTGGGGACTTCCCTGGCAGTCCAGTGGTTACGACTCCGAGCTTCCACTGCAGGGGACATGGGTTCCATCCCTGGTTGGGGAAATAAGATCCCGCATGCTGCACTGCACAGTCAAAAAAAAAAAAAAAAAAAAAGCCCTATGTTTCACCTGTTCATCCCTGCCCCCACTTTCTTAGCCCCTGGCAACCACTGATCTTTTTGCTGCTTCTATAGTTTTTCCTTTTCCTGACTATTATATAATTGGAGTCAGCCTTTTCAGACTAGCTTTTTTCACTTAGCAGTGTACATTTGGGGTTTTTCTAGGTGTTCATGGCTTGATAGTTCATTTATTTTATTGCTGAATAATACGCATTGTATGGATGCTTGTCTATCCATTCATCTATTGAAGAATATCTTGGTTACTTCTGAATTTTGGCAGTTATGAGTATGGCTGCAATAAATATTTGTGGACAGGTTTTTCAACTCATTTGGATAAATACCTAGGAGTGCAATTGCTAGATTGTATGGTAAGCCTGTATTTAGCTTTATAAGAAACTGCCAAACTGTCTCTCAAAGTGGCTGTACGATTTTGCATTCCCTCAGTAGTGAATGAGAATTCTTGTTGCTGCACATCCTCACCAACATTTGGTGTTATCACTCTTTTGGGTTTTAGCCCTTCTAATAGGTAAGTAGTGGTATTTTGTTGTGTTTTAATTTGCAAGTCCCTAATGACATATGATGTTGATTATCTTTTCATGTGCTTATTTGTCATCTCTATATCTTCTCTGGTGTGGTGTCTGTCCAGATTTTTTTGTCCATTTTTTGATTGGGTTGTTTGTTTTCTTATTGTTGAGTTTTAAGAGTTCTTTGTATATTTGGAATATAAGTCCTTTATCAGATGTGTGTTTTGGTAATATTTTCCCAAGTCTATGACTTGTCTTTTCATTCTCTTAATACTGTCTTTGGCAGAACAGAAGTTTTAAGTTTTAAGTAAGTCCAAGTTATCAACCTTTTCTTTTATGGATTGTGGTTTTGTTGTATCTAAAAAGCCATCACCCAATCTAAGGTCATCTAGGTTTTCTCTTTTGTTATCTTCTAGTCATTTTATAGTTTTGCATTTTACATTAAGGTCTGTGGATACATTTTGAGCTAATTTTTGTGAAAAGTGTGAAGTCCGTGTCTAAATGTTTTTGCAGGTGGATGTCAAGTTGTTCTCGCACCATTCATTGAAAAGACTGTTCTTTCTCCATTGAATTTCCTTTGCTCATTTGTCAAGTATCAGTTGACTGTATTTGTGTATGTCTATTTAGGGTCTCTATTCTGTTCCAATGATATATTTGTCTGTCCTTTCGCCAATAACACACCACCTTTATCACTGTAGCTTTATAGTAAGTCTTGAAATCAGGTAGTGTTAGTCCTCTGATAGATATCTATATGTAGCTATAGTTATATTGATCAGATACGTTGCCTAGGCTACATCCCAGACCAGTTGAGTCAGAATCTCTGCTAGGACTTCAGTATATATTTTTAAAGCTTCCCTGGTAATATTGATACACTGGGCGAGTTAAAAACCACCATACTCAAACCATAAACTTCTTGAAGGTGTGGTCCTGTTCGATGGTGTGTATGTCTCTCGTGGCTTGTACAAGATGCTTAAATAGTTATTGAATGAACAAATGATTAAAAGAACTGAGTGTATTTATTCTGGAGAAGAGAAAATGTACATGGCCTTGATAGATCACCATATACACATATCTGAAAGTCTTTAATATGATTTGGCGTTGAAGGATGTTTTCTGAGTGCTCTAGTAGCCAGAATTGGAAGTTCACAGAGAGGCACCTGGCTGAATATTAGGAAGCACTGTCTCATAGTGCTCGTTGCAGATGAGCTTTCTGTTCCTGCATATTCCAGCAGAGCCTATCTGTAAGAGCAAATGCTGCATGGGATGGGAAGTTGGGTAAGGTCAGATGTTATGATTATTGATGATTACTTTGAAAAACTATGTCCAAGACTGCGGACTCTTTTTGGTTCTCCTCTCATTCGTAAGTTGAAGGACAAGGGTGTGGGCCCAAAAGAACATCCTAAAACTACTTTGAAGCTGAGTTCTCGTAGTGCAGCAGATCCCTCCAGTTTGTATTACTGGCCGATTCTCTGTGTGGGCAAGGGGATCTTCAAGAAATTTCTTGTCTCCTCTACCAAATTTGAGACTTTGATAGTTGGACTAGCACAAGTACTCAGGGTCTGGGAAAGGTGAAAAAAACAGAAGAGCTCTTTCTGTCCTACTGGAGTTCTTCCTCTACATCCTTCTGCAATTAGATTACTTTGGGCATATCAAATGGAGGTGTAGACATCTGTCAGGGAAAATTTCTCTCTAGCACACTTAAATTATTGATCAGACATAATGCTGGTTACCTGCTCTTTGCCAGGCTGTAGGGAGAGGGATATGGTATTCAATACAAAGATGACTGACGGGGCAGAGAGAAATAAAGCATAGGCTTAGGAGTCAGAGCAAAGTTGGAATGACTCAGCCATTTACCAGTTGTGTGGTCTTGGGGAAGTCACTGCCCTCTCTCACTCATCACATCCTGTCTTTTACCGAGTTCGGCTGCTGCTTCTTCCAAGCTGTATGTTTAGAATATTCTTGTTTCTTCTCATCTCTTCTTCCAGTATGTTATTCTAAATCATTACTGTCTTCTTTTGCCTGGAGTTCTGAAAGAATCTACTGACTTGTCTTCTTATTTCCATAACTCTCCCCTCTGTTCTCCATTCAGCAGTCAGTGATTTTTTAAAAATATAGATTAGACCTTGTCATTCTGCTTAAAACCTTCCAAAGCTTTCCCATTGCTGAAACCTAGAACAAAACCCAGACTCCTAGTTATGACCCACAAGAGACCCTGCGTAATCTGACTCCTGACATCTCTCTCAAGAGCAAGACATAGAGGGGTAGTTGACGAGGTAATTTTACGTCCTACAGAGCATTTGGAAATGTGTGAAGGTGTTTTTTTATTGTTTCAATTATCGGGGGCCACTACTAGCATTTAGGGGGTCTGGGCCAGTGTTGGTAAATATTATGTATTGTTCTGCTCAGGGCCCTTTACAATGCCTGATTCACAATATGTGTTTAAGAAATACTTATTGTACAAAACCATATTCTTCCTGGAACTCAGTTTTGACACGTGTGAATTGGTAGTGTGTCTACTTCATAAGGTTGTGGTGAGATAGACATATGATTTTGTAAAGTACTTGGTACACAGGTACCTGCTGTGTAGCTGGTAGCTACAAATGGTAGCTGCTGTTGAGCCTTCTTTGCTTAGAAGCAGCTATAAGCATCCACCCAGTGTTTTCCCTAGGGCATTAGAATTAGAACGTGACACCTTTGTTGGAGGCGGTGGGTGGGTGCATTTCATTCCTTGAAGCCTAATCTGATAGAATGCTAGGTTTGATTTTGAGTTGTCCTGGAGTCCAGACCCAGCTGGAGAAACTAAGGCACAGGGGAGCTCTGGTTCTCTTCCTTGACTCTGGGGCCCACCCAGGAAGCTCTGACAGTCCCTGGAAAGCCTGGATTCACTGAGAAATTACCCCCTGCTGAAGACTAGGTTGGGGAGAATAGCTGAGAGGGTGGCGAGGTAGTGGTCTCCCCGCCTTCCCTCAGAGCCTCTTTACAGAAAGGAGAAGCGCGGTTTTCTCCCGCCTCCTTCCCTCCCTTATTTCCCCGCCCCTTCTGCTTCGCCAACCCTGGAGCAGAGCTTTTGCTGCGCCCTGCGAGGGCGGGAGCGTGCTGCGCCCCGGAGCCAGAGCTGGGGCGGCCGAGCTGCTGGGAGCCCGGCCCCAGCCAAGTAGAGCCACCTGGGAGCCCAGGGTGCTGCCCGGCCGGCCAGGCGTGAGGGAGGTGCAGCTCTGCTACAAAAACCGTAGGCAGAGATGCCGGGGCCATCTCCCGCCACCAGGTAATGCGTGCCCACCCTGGGGCGCGCTCAGCTGCGCGGTGCTGGGGCGGGGGGCGGGGGGACGTCTCTGCTGGCTTCCGGGGAGTGGTGACGCGGGTCCGGTAGATTTAGGGTCTCTTCCTTTAAGAGACCCTAAGTGAGAGAAGGGGTTTAGGGTGGAACCCCCAGATGAGCCCACCCAGGCCTAGGCCAGCACTGGAATCAGAGCTCTGGCTAGGCAAGGGTGTGAAGGGGAAGCTGGTTTTTGGGGAACTTGCTCTGCCTCAGGAGCCTTGCCCCTTTGCAAGCACCCTTCTGCTTGGCGGCTAGGGTGATGCTTTCCTCAGCCTTGGATTAGCAGCTGGCCTGCTGGGACCATGGGGGCTTTTCTCTTGGGTGCTGGGGAGGGGCATTGTATTATAAGTGACTTGTTAAGAGGTGGAGTAAACTGAGAGATAGGAGACCTGGGGTGGGGTGGGGGGGCTGGTCCTGTTCAGGCAGCCTCTGTGGGGCCTCAGTTTCCTTATCTGTGCAATGAAGGGCTTGACATTTTGTTTGTGACTCTGGCATTTTCAGGCTGTCAAACTGCCTTTTGGACAGGTGAGTTGGTAAAAGCCCTAGAATGGACTGCAGAAATGTCCCCCTCAACACTGTAGGAGATAGGCAAACTTGGGAAACCGACCTTGGAGGCAAACTTGGGAAACAGACCTTGGTACCCTGTCTTCCAGCCAGTCTTTTGAATGGCATCTTACTGGGCTGCTCAGGACCCAGTGACTACACGGACGAGACAGAGGTTGAGAATGCTGATTATTTTAGTGTTGAGTGTAGGTATATTGGGTGTAGGGAGATGGGGTTGGGAAGAAGCAGATCAAGGTATATTAATGGTTTTTCTCCAAACTGGCCAATTGTTCGATACTTGGGCATAAAGCTGCTTTAAACTCGGCTGTCTGCTCTGGAGCTTCCTCCTTACTCTGTCAAGCTAATGACAGACCTTGAGGCTGTGTAATGTCTTAATCACTATAATTCTTTCCTTTTTGATCATGTGAAACCAAGAAACACATGTCAGGCCTGATACTAACCTACCTTGATTATTTTGGACTGCCTTCCTCCCCCCAGTTTTTCTGTGACTCTACCTCCTTATCATCTTCTCCCCACTTTTCTTTCTACTTCCTACTCCTGAGCATTTTTCTTGTCCTGCCCCCTACCCACCTTTTCTCCCATCCCCACTTTCTCCCTTCTTACTGCTCCCCTTTCTAATCCCTTTCCTCTCATGCTTCGCCTTTCTAATCCTTTCCCCTCCATAGCAAATTTTTCCTGATCACTATCTTATGTACCATCCCCATCCCTGTCCCTTCATATTCACACGAACTACTCTTTAATTTTTATTATGGACTTGACATTGTATATTTATTTGCTTATTTCTTTGCTCCTCTTACTAATCCATAAAGTCCATGAACACAGGGACTTTGTCCTGTTCAGCTAGATTAGTATTGGTACACTGTAGATGCTAAATAAGTGTTTGTGGAATGACTGAATGTGTGTGTGTGTGTGTGTGTGTGAGAGAGAGAGAGAGAGAGAGAGAGAGAGAGATTGATTGATTGATTGATTGATTAATGTAGCTGCTGAAGGAGGAGATCATTCCAGGTGAGAGGAGGGAGTACAAGCAAAGGAGTAGAGAGAGAAGAGAGAATGAGAGGATGGCTTTTGATGGGAGAAGGGTCACCTCCTTCATTGTAACTGGGTGGTACAGTGCAGGGAAGCATACAGATTTAGGAGTGGGAAGATAGAATTCTTCTGCAAAGATTTCTGTTTTCTCATTGAAAGTTGGCTCATTGGCTAAGGGAAGGGGTGAATGAGAAGCCCAGTTGATGCTCATTTGAGGCAAGGTAATCATAAATAGGGAGAGCCTCATAATTTTCAAGCTAAAGTGGTCAACCAGGTAATGTTCTGTAGGATACTCAGCTCTTTCAGTATAGAGACAGTTTGGAGAGAGTTGAGCTCAACCATCCCAAAGCTGGGATTTTGCCAATTGAATTTTGGAAAGGGAGAGAAGGCAAGGGGGTTGATTGTTCTTGTTTTTGTTTTTTATCAGGTTTACCTTGCCTCAAATGAGCATCAACTGGGCCTCTCATTCACCCCCTCCCTTAGCCAATGAGCCAATAGTTTAACTATTGTTCATACTGTTATGAGCATGGGTATACAGATAGCTCTTACAGACCCTGCTTTCAATATTTTGGGGTATATACCCCAGAAGTAGAACTGCTGGATCATATGGTAATTCTGTAATATTTTTAATTTTTTGAGGAACTGTTCGCTCTACTGTTTTCCATAGTGGCTGTACCATCTTATATTTCTACCAGTAATTCATAAGGGTTCCAGTTTCTCCACATCCTCACCAACACTTGTTGTTTTCTGGTTTTTTTTGGTAGTAACCATCCTAAGGGTATAAGGTGGTGTCTCGTAGTTTTGGCTTGCATTTCCCTAAATATTAGTGATGTTGAGCATCTTTTTGTGTGCTTATTGGCCATTCATGTATCTTCTTTGGAGAAATGTCTATCCAAATCCTTAGCCCATATTTGAATTGGGTTGTTTGGTTTTTTTGTTGTTGAATTTTAGTGGGTTGATGGTTTTTGATGTTTAAGTGATTTTGTTGGACTATGTTTAGGGAAAAAAGGAAGTGATGGTAGTGGGGACTAAACGATAGTGGATTGGAGCTCAAAATAAAGTCTGGGAATTGTAGTGGAAGTTCTTGAACAAGTGAGCTACATGGATAGGAGGTTGTGTTTGGAGTATATATGATTCTCTCTAGATATTGGAGTCAATGAACATTTTGAGGATAAGGTCCAGGGTGTGATCATGGGAGTATTGGTTAACTTGGACTATAGGTCAGCAAATGAAATAGCCAGAGTGTTGGGAGGGCATCATTGTGGCTGTTGAATCACCTAGAATGATAACTGGAAGGGTACAGAAGAACACTGATCTAGGGACCTTTGAGTGGAGTGTCCAGGAAGTAGGTATTAGGCAGCAAGGGAGTGTGATAGCAGCCAGTGGAGGCTACTCAAAGGAATAGAGGTTTTACAAGAGGAAGAAAAAGGAGTGGTTTGGAAATGGCACTGAAAATTAAGGACCACACTGATAGGTTGGGTGTAAGAGAGAAAACAGCCTTCAGTTGAGAGGGCTGCTAGAGAAGTCTCTTTCTCAGGAGATAACCAAATTTCTTTTAAGGCAAAGAGGCAAGGGGAATGAGCCGATGACAAATGGGAAGTTCCAGAGGAAATAGTGGGAGGGATCCAGAGTCAGGAAAGGGTTGAGGAATTTGGTCAGATTAGAGGACATACAGAAAAGGTTGGGTATGAGAGTTTGGGTGGTCAAGGCTGTCTGAAGTAAATGGACACTGGAAGCTTGATTAAATTAGTCGTGATTCTCTTTTAAAGGAGAGAGGGCAGTCTATTTTCATTCTGTTGTTCCTAATACTTCCAAGAGAATATGTTCCTTTGAGGCAGCATGTGGCAGTGTGGGAAATCATAGGATATGGTCAGGCAGATTGACTGGAAGATCATCCATCTAGGAGACAGCAGAATAGATTCCAGTGTTTCTTGGGAGGTTAAACTAGATCACCTTATTGGTTCCTTCAGCTCTTAGATTGTATGAGCCTCAGGTTTTAGTGATTATTTTCTCAGTTCAGGCCATCCGTGGGGAGGGCTGGAGGTTTGAAGCTTAAATTTGAATTTTTCCCTTAACTATTGGGAATAGCTCAATGGGGAATACAGGTCAGGAATTTCCCAAGATGGTAGGAGGAGGATTATAAGACATTTGGTGCTGGTTTCTGTGAGTCACTCTAGTGACTATCTGCAGGGGTGATAGGGGTGAGGAAGATGTGTAGTATTATTGGTAGGGGGAGGAGAGGGTGAAGGTATAGGGTCAGCATAAGTTAATTTAAGTCTCTGACTCCAAATCTCTCTGCCTTTTCCATTTCACTTTGCTGCCTCTCATACTTCTCCAGTTGTAGTGATCTTAGCTAAGTTGCATACCCCTATGGGTTTCATGTTAGAACTATGAAAGATTTGGAACTAGCTGATTTTCAAGATCCTTCCAACTCCTGTGTTTTTCTTCTCTAAACCAGGCTGCCTTTTAGTCAGTGAACCGTTACTAATTACCTAGTTGTGCCAGGTCTGTGCTGGGTGGGACTCAGGGACATAGACATTAATCAGACTTAGTTTTGTCCTTTGACTTGTTCATGGTCTGGTGAGGTTGATATCATGAAATATGGAACCTGTTGCATAGAATTATGTATAAAATGCTATTAAATTTGGGGCAAGGTAGAAATAGGAGGGCTGTGTGAAGGTTTTGTAGAGGAAGTGAATCAAGCCGGATCTTGAAGAATGAGTAGGAGTTTTCTTGGCAGACAAGTTGGGACATTTTAGGCAGAGAGAACAGTGTGGGCAAAGGCAGTAGCCTGAAAGCAGATTGGGTTGGAATGACAAGTTTAGAGATAGAAGAGATGAAACTGGATAGATGAGTGGGGGATGAGAACAGGTGTTTTTTGAACATCTATTTTGTGTCAGGCAGCATGCTAGGGGCTTTTATATATGCTTTTCAATTCTCATGATAGCTCTGTAAAATAGACAATCCTATTTGTATTTTAAAAAAGAGGAAACTGAGGGTCAAAAATTAAAGTAGCTTTCCTAACAGCTCAGAAAGAGCTTCCAGTTTTCCTCCCTGCTACCTCAGCAGTTGCTTTCTTGTTGCTAAACCAGTGCGAGTGGCTGGAGGCTGCATAGCGGGAATGTCTTTGACTTGTCAGAAGGACATCCCTCAGCAAATTCAAGACTGTAGCATTCCAGGCTTCTGCCAAAGAAAACCTCCTGGCACAATTTAATTAAAGATCAGATTCTCATAACCAGGTGTCAGGGGCATGCAGTACTCCCCAGTCTTGGGTGGAGTGTTGATCATGCCAGTCTTAGCCGCTCTGAGTTGTTGGAACTGAGAAATGTGATTAATACATGAGATAGGTTTTATTTCTTTTTTCCTTCCCCATTTTCATTTAAATAATGGCCTGAGGTAATATTAAAGGTCATCTAGTCCAATTCCTTTGCCTCTAGAGTGAACAGTGAGGTATGGTGTAGTGGAAAGAGAGGTGATTCTGCAGTCACACAGACTTCATTTCAGGTTCCTGCCTCTGCTCTCCACTAGCTGTGTGACCCTGGGTGGCTGGCAGCATCTCTGAGATTTTGCTTCTTCTGATTTGTTCACACTTTTATCCCCAGCACCTAACACAGTCTGGCAAACAGTAGGTGATGAATAAATATTTACATGAATGAATGAGAAAAATAATGCCAACCAAATAGATTTCCAAGTTTTCTTGTAAACTCCATTAATGTTAGTGGTTATTAAAATATCAGCCTCAGGTGATGGCTGAAACCCTATTTGTAAAGACGGTTAGTCCGGGAGGTTCAATGGGGTTACTTTTAAAAGAATTTTAGCAACTTTGTTAGGCAATTTAGAGAACTCTCCTAAACTCCAAGTCCCATTGTGTGAGCTCAGGGCACCACAGAGTCGTCAGTGCAGATGGATAGCAGCTGGTCCCCTCCTCCAGGCAACACTTCTTTTCTCATTGTCATCCCTCAGCCTTTTTTAATCAACAGCGTCATCTTTTATTTTTAACGTGGGACATTCATTGTACAGATCTAGAACTGCTTAGAAAGGACCATTTTTCTGACTAGCGCTGTATGTGTTGCAGAAAATGAAAGGTCCTCTGTGATTGCTGTGTCCTACTTTTTCACCTTCATGTTGCGTTCTACCACACTGTACTCTCCACACATGTTATTCCTATGGTCTGGGATATATTTGCCATCATCGTTCTCTGTCAAAATCATTCATTTTATTGTCTGTTTTCCTTGGCCAAGGTAATATACCAATGCCTGGGCCTATCCCAGACCAATTAAAATCAGAGTTAAAGCAGTGGTATTTCCCCCCCCACCCCCGTCGCCCCTGCTTTTTAATTAGGAAAATCTGAAACATACAGCAAAGTTGAAAGAATTTTATAGTGAATACCTGTGTAATCACCATGTAGATTCTTCTACCATTAACATTTTCATGTTAACTTGCTTTATCACATCCATTATATATTATATATTGACATGTATATTATATCACATCCCTATGTTCATCCATTAATGTATCTTACTTTTTAAAAATGCATTTCAAAGTAAATTGCAGATATTAGTATACTTCCTCTCTTAAGTACTTCATCTGGTGTTTTAAAAAGCTTCTAGGGAATTCTAATAGTCCAGAGTCAAAGACCACTAGTCTGACCTATTTATTCTTTAAGCCCCTACTCTTTTTTTTTTTTTTGGCTGCACTGCGCAGCTTGTGGGATCTTAGTTTCCCGCCAGGGATGGAACCCATGCCCCCTGCAGTGGAAGTGTGGAGTCCTAACCACTGGATCACCAGGGAATTCTCCTAAGCCCCTACTCTTAGCACCACTTCTGTGAAGCCTCACTGATGACCTCAGTTTAATATAGTCTTTCCTTTCTGTTTCTTCTGACATTTTACTGCTTGTACTGTTCTACAGCACTGTTCACAATTGGCCTGACATTGTGGTTTTCTAGGTCCTGTCTATCTTGCTTACTAGACCATGAGAACCTCTAGAGTTGGGAACATATTCATTTATTTATCTCTATATCCCTGGTTTCTGGCATAGCACCTTACAAGTAAGTACTCATTAAAAATTACTTATTTGAACTGTACTTGAATGAAGGACCTGCAACGTCAGTAAAAGGTGTACATAACTTTCACATGGCTGATTTGAGGACCAAGAAATTATTTATCTTCTCTGTTTCTTAGCTCGTGGCAGACATTTAGTAAATATCAATCTTAAGTCCAGCCCAAACATGTTTATATATTTCTATATTTGCCATTGGCTAGATTTGATGGATCTAAATGTAAATCAGAAGTAGCATAGTTTAGGTCAGAATAGGTACAGCCGGGTGAGGATTACCTCAAGTATAGTTGGAAAATCCTTTGGTAGAGAGTCGGAAGACTTGAGTTCCAATCCCCACCTTTAAATTTCTGTGTGATCTTTGGCAATTTCTTTCTGCTTTTTGGACCTCCGTATTCCTGTTACGTGAGGGGGTCAGATTAGATGACCCCTGAGGTTGCTTCTGGCTTTGATGTTATGTGTATCTTAAAATCTTTGATTATCTTGGCTGTGATTTATACTCGTGGCTGTGGAATCCAGATGTGGTAAAGCAGAAAGAAGTAGTTGTTGGTGAACATACTCCCCTGAATCCCTGACCGGTTTTGTTCAGTATGTAAAGTACCTTGTACATAGTGGCTACTTGAAAAGTGTTTTCTTTCCCTTTTTTCTCCTCTAGCACTGTATCTTTATGCTTTTTATAGAAAAAGAAACATAAATCACTTCCCCTCCTTGGTTGCCTCTTGACCAGTGTCTGTCTAGAGACTGACTGCTCAGGAGGAAACAACAGTTTGCAGCTCATAGGTGAAGAGAGTTCTATTAGGACTATAGCTAGTAAATAACAGAGCCAGGACTTAAACTTGTCTGATTTTAACTCCATTCATCTTTTTACTATATCGCCCTGCCAATGGCCCTTTTGAAACCTCACAGTGATCCTACATTTATTATAGAGTCATTCAGTTGATTAATAATTAGTACTTCAGTATAATTAGTTGCTTATAAATTATTAGGCTCCCTGAGCCTCTGGGGCATTGGTAACACATGGTCAATCTGTCTTTCTCTCTGTATGTTATATCAGTTTGTCATCTAGGATAGATAAAGGGATGCCATCTGAACTATCATTCTAAATGTTGGCCTCGGGCTTAGCTTTATTCTGCAGCTTGTCAGAAGGCGTTGGTTTCTCATCCTTCCAAATCTTTGACCTGCAGAGATTGCTAGAAGATTTACTATATATTTGGTCATGTTATTCAAGAGCTGAGTGTATTTCTTGCAAATCAAAACTACAATGAGGTAACATCACACCGGTCAGAATGGCCATCATCAAAAAATCTACAAACAATAAATGCCGGAGAGGGTGTGGAGAAAAGGGAACCTTCCTACACTGTTGGTGGGAATGTAAATTGGTACAGCCACTATGGAGAACAGTATGGAGGTTCCTTAAAAAAACTAAAAATAGAACTACCATATGACCCAGGAATCCTACTCCTGGGCATCCGGAGAACACTGTAATTCAAAAAAAGATACATGCAGCCCAATGTTCGTTGCAGCACTATTTACAATAACCTGGACATGGACTCAACCTAAATGTCCATCAACAGAGGAATGGATAAAGAAGATGTGGTACATACATACAATGGAATATTACTCAGCCATAAAAAGGAACAAAATAATGCCATCTGCAGCAACATGGATGGACCTAGAGATTGTCATACTGAGTGAAGTAAGTCAGACACAGAAAGACAAATATTATATCGCTTATATGTGGAATCTAAAAAAAAAGGGTACAAATGAACCTTATTTACAAAACAGAAGTAGAGTCACAGATGTAGACAACAAACTTATGGTTACCAGGGGATAAGGGTGGGGACAGATAAACTGGGAGATTGGGACTGACACATACACACTACCATATGTAAAATAGATAACTAATAAGAACCTGCTGTATAGCACGGGGAACTCTACTCAATACTCTGTAATGGCCTATGTGGGAAAAGAATCTAAAAAAAAAGAGTGGATATATGTATATGTATAACTGATTCACTTTGCTATATACCTGAAACTAACACAACATTGTAAATCAACTATACTCCAGTAAAAATTAAAAAAAAAAAAAAAGAATTTCTTCTTTTTCCTATCAGGATTGAAATTTTGGACTTGTTTTCCTATAAACAAAGTTTAGAATAGTGTAGGTTTTAAAATGTGCTAATTATTGTTCTAGGTATAGATGGACAAAATGACCTCTGAGTGGATCTATAAAGTGTAAAGAGAGTAAAGACTTGTGGAGAAGCCATAGGAAAGGACTGGATGGAGGGCTGCAGAGAAACTGGAAAGTAGTGTAGAAATATTAAGTCCAAGTAAGTTCAAAGGAAAGGTTCAAGAAGGCACAAACTTGTGTTCTGTGAGTATAGTTGAAAATACTGGCAATGTTTAGCATTGAGAAAATAGATTTTGGGCGGTGGGGGGAGTCTTGAGAGATGATTTCAGGTACATAAAGTTCTGTCTGGGAAGAGGCAATAGACTTTCGCTGAGTAGCCCTCATATAATCCTCATATAGGATTTAGAAATAATAGAGGGAAGTAGTGTTTGTTTGTTCATTTGTTGTTCTTTTATTTATTCATTTGCTTGTTCATTTGTTCAACAAATCTTTACTGATTACCTGTTCCGTGCCAGGCCTGGTGTTGGGGATTGCGATGACTGAACTTTGTTGTTGAGCAGTTCATAGTCTTAAGTCTGGCAGGGAAGGGAAGTGCAGGGAGAGGCAAATGTGTAAACAAATAATTGCAATTCATTGGGAGAAGATAAAACAATATAAGTGAGAACTCTCTAAATGAGGTCACCAAAGATAGAATAGGCTGACTTGTGAGACTGTGGATTTCCTATCACTGGAGGTTTTCAAGTACAGGCTAGATGACCTGGGCTGGAATGTGGTACAGAGTATTCAAACATTGTATTCCAACAACAGATTTTAGGTTTTAATAATTTAGAATTTTTTTTGAAAGTGGCAATCTACTACCTAGAGTTCTTCAAACACAGTGGAAGAACTGAGAAATGAAGAAAAGCCTTATCAGAAAGGTTGATGAAGCCTTTCTTGGTGCAATCCTGGGCTGTCATCCTGAAAAGGAGTAATATTCAATGAAGCTTTTGGCTGAAGGACCTAAGAGGCAAGGAAGGGCCTGCTTAGGGTATCAGGTGGCTGCAGGGGGTATAATTTTGGAACTGGCCGTCTGGAGTGGGAAGGTACTCTTGAGAGCTGGGCCAGTAGAAATTCTCTTTGGGGGAGCTGAGGGACTTGAGTTGGGGCTGGGAGGGAAAGCAAAGACAAATCTGCAGAATGAAACTGGAAGAAATGGGTAAAAAACACACCACCCAGAGAGTTACTCTAGATTAACAAGATTATCCTTGCTTACTAGATTTCTTTTGTTCAAAAAGAGAAGTAAGGAGCAGTTGGTTTGTCAGAGGTAGGTCAGGATGAATTATATAAACAGATGAAGTTTAAATTTGATCTTAAAAGATGAGTAAGATTTTCATCAGTCAGAGGAGGGAGAAATTACTGACAAGAAGCATTGGGGGTGGGGGGGGGTAGGGCAAGAGGAGGGTAAGAGACTACTTGGCAAATTCAGGAGAACAGAGATTTCTGAAGTGTGGTTTGAATGCAAGCTGTGTCCAGGTACAGTGGCTTAGTTTGTGAGGCAGTTCAATATCAGATTGCAAAGGACCTTAAAATTTCGTCTGTACTGAATTCCTTAAAGGCAAGGTATATAACTCTGTCAAACTTTTGATTAATAGAAATATTTATTGAATCCACTGTTGAGTTAGATACTATACTAGGCTCTTTTGGATTATAAAGGTGACAAAATCGTGCCTGATCTTTGGGTTACATTCTTCCTGGTGAAGATAATTATAACATAGTAAAAATAAATGTGATAACCTGGAAATATACCCATTGCCTTTGGAGTGTGGAGGAGGAGACCTTAACTTCTTAAAGGTGAGAACATTTCAAAAGGGCTTCATAGAAGAAATAGCAGTTGAAGGATGAGTGAATTTGAGGATAGGGAAATTGGCATTCTAAGCAGAGGGAACAGCATGTGTAAAGGAATGAAAGTGTGAAAACTACAGTATACTTGAAGAAGTTGGAGAAGTTGGGTGTGGCTAGAGTATAAGGGGAATTAGAGGGAGTGGTAGTGGTGGGAAATGAAGCTGATGGTGGAATGGGTTAAACAATGGGAGGGCCTTCAAAAGCAAGCTAAGGAACTTTAGCTTTTATTCTGGGATGTCACTGAAGGGTTTTAAGTAGAGGTATGAGTGTTTTAAGATCACTGATGGCATGTGGAGAAAGGATTGAGGGAAAAAATGGATGCAAGGGATCATTTAGCTCTGCATTTATTAGAAAATGTTAAGACTCCTATAGATTATGTCCATAGCATTTAAGTAACTTCTAAAGCAGTGGTATTCAATTCTGGCAGGCACTGGGATCACTAAGTTTTAAAATTATAAATTTTGGGCTTAACCCAGCCATACTAAATCAGAATTTATGAGGATCATACAAGTACATCTATATTTCTGAAAAGTTTTGGTGATTATTACACTGTTGTTTTTTTTTAATGATTAGAAACTTCAGTCTAAAAAGCACTGTTGTGTTTGACTCTAAGGAGCTTACATTCTAAATAGTCATGGTTAAAGATATAGCTTCCAGGGTAGCATGAAGAATAATGAGAAACTTTATTAACTCTGGATATATTCCTATTTATCTATTGTCAAGCACACTTATTTAAGGTAATGACATTTATCTTCACTAAAACTACTGGTTCCATGTGATAGGGATTTTTTTTCCTTTTCTTTTAGATTTTATTCCTTCTGTTTCCCAGAAACACTGGAAATTGCCTGTAAATTCAGCACCATATAGGACAAGATGGTTAATGCATTGATCATCATATATTTAGAACAAGGTCAAATTTTAGAGGAAGGAGATACTGGAGAGATGATAAAGGCCAGGGGTCAGCAGACTTTACTTGTAAAGGACCAGATAGTAAATATTGTAGGTTTGTGAACAACCTAAATATTTTAGGCCTGTTGCAACTACTTAGCATTGCCATTGGAACGTGAAAGAAGCCATAGACAATATGTAAGTGAATGGATGTGGCTGTGTTCCAGTAAAACTGTTTACAAAACCAGCAGCTTTACTGACCATTGGTATAGTGATACAATTCCTACCAGAGAAGGAATGATTTTCCTAAGGTAACAAAATTAGAGCTTGGCAGAGAACTCACTGTGTGGAATGCTGTTGGCAGTTTTATTTAATCTTCATGTGAACGACTAAATGGAACCCAAGTGGTTAAGGAATTTCTCTAAAGCTTATTAAGTAGCACAGGGATTCATACTCAGTTTAGCTGGGCCAAATTTCTGCCTTTTAAATCACATCATGGTGGTTTTTTGTGCTCTCCAATGCCTTAGGTAGGAGAATGAAGAGAAAAGCAAGAACCTTGTGAATTTTCAGCAGTGCTTGGCACAGAGTAGGTATTACATCTTTGAGTATGGTGGACTGAATAAGATAGCAGTAGTCATAGTATGCAGTGGAAGGGCTTGAGGTGGGTCCTGGAGGAAGGGTTGTAAAATTTGGATTCCTTTAAAATTTTCAACACATATTTCCTTTTGCTCAAAAAATAATAAAAGAGTTATGTTCTTCTTTCTGATTCCAGTAGCTGCTGCTGGTGGTGACAATGTCGAATAACGGCCTAGACATTCAAGACAAACCCCCAGCCCCTCCGATGAGAAATACCAGCACTATGATTGGAGCTGGCAGCAAAGATGCTGGAACCCTAAACCACGGTTCCAAACCTCTGCCTCCAAACCCAGAGGAGAAGAAAAAGAAGGACCGATTTTACCGAGCCATCTTACCTGGTGATAAAAGTACAGTATTTCATTTCTTTCTCATCATTTGTATACTTAAAAAAAATTTTTTTTGTAACCTGAATAAAATATTTGTCCCTTCCTGGATTTAATTTTCCTTTAATCCCTTTTTCTCTCATTAAATATTTTCCTTATTCCTTATCTTCTTTTCCTGAAATGACTGTGAAGTCAAATGGAAAATAGACCCATTATTACACTCTATTAACTATATCTGACCAAAATTCTAGGAAAATAATTAGGCTCTTGCCAGATTTTGGGCAATCTGAAGCCATATATTTACTTACTTTTTAAGTTCTTAAACTGTTTATGACCTCACAAAATATAAGAAATATTGAAATGTCTTCATTTGGATATGGTTTTTCCCCCAAACTAGTTTCATTTGGAATGTCTTCTTTCCAGATTCTTTTTTTGTTTTTTGAAAAATTTTATTTATTTATTTTTGGCTGCATTGGGTCTTCGTTGCTGCGCACGGGCTTTCTCTAGTTGTGTTGAGCGGGGGCTACTCTTTGTTGCGCTTCGCAGGCCTCTCATTGCAGTGGCTTCTCTTGTGGCAGAGCCCTGGCTGTAGGTGCGCAGGCTTCAGTAGCGGTGGCACGCGGGCTCAGTAGTTGTTGCTTTCGGGCTTAGTTGCCCCGCGGCCTGTGGGATCTTCCCGGACCAGGCATCGAACCTGTGTTCCCTGCATTGGCAGGCGGATTCTTAACCACTGCACCAGCAGGGAAGTCCCTTGTGTCCAGATTCTCTTTTTTTTTAATTAATTAATTAATTAATTTATTTATTTTTGGCTATATTGGGTCTTCGCTGCTGAACCCAGGCTTTCTTTAGTTGTGTTGAGCAGGGCCTACTCTTCATTGTGGTGCACAGCCTTCTCATTGCAGTGGCTTCTCTTGTTGTGGAGCACGGGCTCTAGGTGCACGGGCTTCAGTAGTTGTGGCACGCAGGCTTTAGTAGTTGTAGTTTGTGATCTCTAGAGCGCAGGCTCAGTAGCTGTGGCACACGGGTTTAGTTGCTCTGCAGCATGTGGGATCTTCCCAGACCAGGGCTTGAACCTGTGTCCCCTGCATTGGCAGGCGGATTCTTAACCACTGTGCCACCAGGGAAGTCCCAGTACCCTTTCTCTTACTCTTTCATTGAAGCTGGGAGGCATAGCTAGTAGGCTACACGGTAAAGTCAGAATTGGGATTCTGAAACAGTAGGCCAAATATGCCAAGTACAGTGGTGAATTGCAGAAAATATGTTGCAGAAAAATATACCTGCATAACTACAGATCAGGGGAGATGGTAGATAATAGTATCATTAACCAAATAGGAAGCACAGGAAGAGGAACAAGTGAGGAAGGTTGATGGTTGGAGAGCAGGAAAGATGATGACTTAAACACATTGTGTTTGAAGTGAAAAGATAATATTAGACACTTTGCATTTGAGATGTCTTGGCATAGAGATGTCTAATAGGCAGTGATCTTACATATAGGAAATGATTGTTGGAAAACTGAAATGAGAACTATTGAGGACTTTTATTGAGTACATTGGGCGTGCATCTTTGTGTTTGCCCTTTCCTCTACCCCACCTTCATTGTGAGCTCTTTTGGGGTCTAGATAGAAGAGGCACACATAAGTTGCTTAACTTTTGTTTTCTGGCTAATTCATTTATGTAGTAGCTGCCAACTTCCTAGGTGAGGGGCTATGATCTAGGTGATGTTACTCTGCCATAGAATCTTCTCCCACATATATAGCCACTTTGTTTATCCCTCAGTTTAGATGTGTGCTTATTTTTAATATTGTGCTTTATCAACCATAATTCTTGATCTCTATAAATAAGTAGGCTTTCAGCCCAAGTTTCTACATGCAGTAAAGAGGACTTTTAAAAATAAAAAATAAAAAGTTGGAATTGTTCTTACTGAGAAACCAGGAAGATGATGAGATTCCTGACCAATAGGCATCATCAAAATTAAAACTTTTGTGCTTCAGAAAGAAAGAGAAAAGATAACCCACAGAATGGGAGAAAATTTTCCCAAATCATATATCTGATAAGGACCTTATATCAAAAATATAAAGAGTTACTATATTACCAAAAATGAAAACATATGTCCACACAAAAACTTGTACATGAATGTTTATAGCAGCATTATTGATAATAGCTAAAAAGTGGGAACAACTCAAATGTTCATCAACTGATGAATGGATAAATAAAATGTGGTATATCCATACAAAGAAATATTAGCTGGTAACAAAAAGAAATGAAGTCCAGATCCATACTACAAAAGGGGGAACCTTGAAAACATTATTATTAGTGAAAGAAGCCAGTCACAAAGGACCACATACTGTATGATTCTGCTTATATGAATTATCCAGGCAAATTCATATTATCCAGGCAAATTCATAGACAAAAAGTGAAGAGTGGTTGCCTAGGGTTGTAGGGGGATGTGAATGGGATTAGGGGACAATGGCTAAGAGGTATGGGGTTTCTTTTTGGGGTAATGAAAATGTTCTAAAGTTGATTGTGGAGATGATTCCCCAGCTCCGTGAATGTATTGAGTCACTGAATTTTGGACTCTATGGGTGAATTGTATAGTATGTGAATTATATCTCAATAAAACTCTGTTAAAAAAAAAAACAGCTGATGGAAGTGTTTAGACATCATTGGGAACCGAAGGGATGACCTTATGTATTGAATGGGGAGATGGGAATTGGGATATCGGTGTTGTAGTCTTGGTTCTCTCATAAATTGGCTGCCTGGTTTGGGTCAGTTACTTGTCTTTGGACTTCAGTGCCTTCATCTAAAATATCAGAGTCACACAGATATAGGGAACAAACTAGTGGTTACCAGTGTGGAGAGGGAAGGGGAAGAGATAATATAGGGGTATGGGAAAAAGAGGGTTATTATGGGGTTATATGAAATCATGTGAGAATGGATACATGTATATGTATGGCTGAGTTGCTTTGCTGTGCACCTGAAACTATCACAACCCTGTTAATTGGCTATACTCCAATATAAAATAAAGTCAAAAAAAAAAAGAAATCGTGTGTGAAACCTTTGAAAATTGTAAAGCACTCTAGAATTTGAAGAATCTTTCATTCAATAAAAAACAATTTAAAAAAATTAGTCAAACCAGTAGACATATACAGTCTCCTATAGTTTTGAAATGCTATAATTACATAAATGAGATATAAATATGAGGTTGGATCAGGTTGTATATGTATGTGAAACAAAACTAGGCCATTGTGAAGTACTTTGTTCAGCAATAAAGCTGTAGATGAAGAGGTTCTTCTGGAAATCCTCGCTGAGTAACCCTAGGCCAAATCTGGTCTGAAAATAAGTCTCATAGCTCAAGATCAAAGCTGTAGCTCTATAAATTCAAAGCATAGATGTAGAAAGCATAGAGTTCTAAGAAGTTCTTGTGAAACGATGTAGTGGCCTCTCTTTCACCACCTAGTTTTGTATTTCCTATACATACCCTGAGCACATAGGTTTCACCCCTTTGCTCTAAGACCTTAGATGGCTATAATTAATGCATACATCAAAATGAAATAAATGAATTTTTTCCTTTTGTTTGGAAACTTTATTCAGCTTGATTTTGTGCTTGTTGATTTTATCATTCAACCAATAAGCATTTGTTGACCTGCCGCTTTGTGCTTAACTTAGTCCTAGAAGGATGCACCGCAGTGTTGGCAGTCTTTGAAGTGGTATGCCCTTCATGAAGTATTTGAGAATTTATACCAGCTATACAGAGAAATGGGCTAGAACTGGACTTAGCCTGGATTGAGTCATACCTCTAACATTTATTAACTCTGTGATTTTTTTGCCCTTTTACCTATTTATTTTAATCCCTGTATCCTTAACTGTAAAGTGGGGGAATGATTATAATTCCCATCCATCCCATATCATGAGTAGGCTTTTGTCATTTGACGTAGTGGATGTAAAAGCGTTTTCTGAACTCTAAAACACTATACAAATACGAAGTTTTTTTTTGTTTTTTGTTTTTTTTTTTAAGGGAAACCTCATTTCTTGTTTGATCCGAGATCTGTAACAACTCATTTTCAGTTGGGGAGGCTGAGGCTTAGAGAAAAGTAAATTGATCAAGGTCTTACAGTTGGAAAGTGGCAGGGATGAGTATGGAACTAAGTCTTCCTAAAGTATCTATTACATCACAACATACTATCTCTGTTAGTTGTTCCCAACCCAGATTACACATCCGACTCACTCATGGTGCTTTTCTGAAATACAGTTGCCCAGATCCTACCCAGACTTTTGGAGCCAGAATTTCCAGAGGGGTAGTTTTGGGGTCTAAAGGGATTTGGGAGATGAGGAAGAAGAGCTCTCTGTGGGCTGCGTTAGTGGTTGAGATTTGAGCTGGCAATGGGTAGAATGTCTATGGGCATTACCTAATGCTGACCTCCAGCATGGCTTCAGTGTGTGCCTGGGGGGATGCGTAAATGATTGCAAGAAGCTGTAATTAAGGGCCTGTGATAGGTGGCGCTGAGTTGCAGAATTCCATGTGGGAAAGCCTGGTTCCTGTGGTTAGGATCTGGAGCCTTTGGTTTATTCTAAGAAGTCCTGTAGCATTTAGTTTGGAATCTTTTCCTGGCTGCATTTTCACAACCGAAGTGGAATTCTCCAAGCTTGGGAAGAGTTTAGCAAAGTTAATTTTAAAACTGGACTACGTCAGTGTTTATCTCTCCAAGTTTGGAGTGTTTTACTGCCTTGAGCTTAGATTAGCTCAGCTGAACCAATGAGAAGGGCTTCTTAAAAATAAATCTTTGAAAAAAAAAAAATAAGGTCAATGATTTGTGCTGAAACTTGGATGGCTGTACTGCAACCTGGGATTTTGCAATGTCAGCCTCATTTCCCATGTTACCAGAAAGCCAAATGGACTTGGCCAAATATAGGGTTAATATTAGGATGGATGGGTTTGCAGGCTTCTTTTTTCACTTTATTTCCTCAAGTCTGTGATCTCTAGTTTCATGAAATCAGATGATTTGTTCTTCTTTTTCCTTAGCCACAGTTTCTAAACTGTCTTAATGAGTGGGTTGGTAAATCTTACTCTGACACTTTCTTTTATTAATGATAACTCATGTTTGTAAAGCTCTTTAGCTTCTACACAGCACGTACATTTTCTTTATCTTAGTTAATCCTTAAAATAATAAGAACAATAGTAATAAAAATAGTAATAACAAATAGTACTAACACAATAGTAATAACCATAAAACAGTAACAGCAGTAACTGAGCTACTATTTATTGAATGCCTGTTAGTTACCACATATTATATTAGGAACTTTGATGTTTGTGAAATGTCCCAATTTTTCAGGGAGATAAATATTTCACTTTGTAGACGGTAAACTGAGGTAGTTCAGTTTGAGTAACTTGGCCAAGGTCATCTGGTTAGGAGTGGCTGATCTGCGATTATAGCTTTTTTCTGTGATTCCAGGGACCTTTCCACTGTACAACCCTGATACTCTTGTGCTCAGAGAGTCAAGGACTTGCCCAAGGTCATATGCTACATAGTTGCAGTGCATGGAGTCTGCCTTTGAACAATTGTCTCTTGACTTCTGGACTGTGCTCTTTAATTCTTCTAAGTCCTCAGACACCATGTACTGTTTGAAGGCTCCCATCCTAGAGATGTTCAGACTAATGCCTTTAGTAGAACTGATTTGGTTAGTTCTTTTAACTTATTTTAAAACAAATTTGCATTTAATGACCTCCATTCATATTCACTTAGTCTGCAGAAGGCATAGTGCATGTAGAAGCAGCTATATTGGAGTTCAAGCACTGGAGGTTATCACCATTGACCATCCCTAATTTTGTGACCTTTGGTAAGTTGCTCTACCTTTCTTCACCTCACTTATCTTACCCGTAGTATGGGTACATAATAATATTTATCTCATAGAGTTGCTGAATGGATTTATAAGACTAAAGATGTGAAAAAGGTTATGCAAACTGCAGCTTTGTTAAGAGTTGGTAGTAATTTTGTGGCTATTATTGCTTGCAGTCATGGTTTTCTTTTGGAATCTGTGATTAACACTTAAGAGTTGTTATGAGATTTACAAAAGAACAACTCTTAATGGGATTCCTCCAAGATAGAATTAAAGAATGGTCCTGGGGTAAAATACCTTTCTCTTCCTACATATAGCCTGTATTTCCTGTTGGTTTAGATAGGGCTATTAGAAAGGCCAGATTAAAGAATTTGTGCACTGAGACTAAACAGACCCAAGGAGAGGTTTCCCAAGGAGTTCTCAAGAGTTCTCTGTAATGTCAGAAGCAGGATTCTAAGCTCTGGACGTGGGCCTGGACCTCTGGAACAAATACTCTATTTGAAACTGAGGCCAAAAAGGTAAGCCTCTTAAAACTACAAATCTCAGATACTCTTTATATGTTCGTGTGTTAAGTGATTTCATTGCCCTGGGGCTCTTTTCTATAGGCTATTCATCCTCTGAGCCACTCTCTTTCTGTGTTTCCATTACCGAAGTTTGTTTTGTATTTGACATTCCGTGCCTGTGATGGTATATTATATGGCATATTAATAACATACCATAGAAATAATATATAAAATATAAGATATATAACTATAAAACAAAAATCTAAATAAAACATAAAAATAATCTAAGTAAAGCATAAAAATAACATAAGTGTTCTTCTCTACAATCTTTTAATTGACTAGATCAGAGGAAATTTAGGAACAGAAAGCAATTCCAAAGCCCTGCGACATGTCCCATGCATTCTAGCTATGAGTAAGACAGATGGACTTATGTCATAAATGAACCATTTATGAACCGTAATAAACCATTCCCTTTCTCAAAGCAGCTGCTTCTGGAAGGGAAATTGCCAAGTGTAAAAATAGCCTAAACCCTAGCAATTGGCATGTAGGCAAATGGTTCTCACTAAGATACTAAGGAAAGAACCTTTGGAATCAGACCTGGGTTCAAATCCCAGCTCTTACTAGCTGTATGAGCTTGAGCAAATTATTTAACTGCTTTTTAGTTTCCTCATCTGTAAAATGACAGTAGTAATAATGTATCCCATAGGATTATAAGAATTAAGGAAAATATTTTATGGTTATAGTATCTTATACACGGTAAGTTCTTATTTAATGTTATTTCTTCTCATTATAACAAAGTATGTTTTCTTGATTCAACTTGGAATTCTTTAGGGGAGGTAAAGTAGTAGAATGTAAAGGGCCTTGGCTCTTGACGCTACACTTTTTGAATTTGAATTACTTCGAGAACTGTAGGCAGGTCCATGCTTCAATTTCCTAATCGCCAAGTAAAGTTGACTCTCAGGATTGTGGTGATTATATGAGATGATGTATATGAAGTACCTATTAAAACTGTGGGATGCTGTGTCAGGAAGAAATGTAGATACAGGGCTTTGAGAGTGCTGATCTTTCTGTTTTCAAAGACATTTGGAGTGTAGGAGCTGAAGGGGCACTTAAGATCATCTAGTTCATTCTCCCCATTGTTCAGATGAGAAAGCTGAGCACCTGGACTATATGGTGTGGTAGATGCAAAACTGGCCTGGATTCTAGACCTTCTTGTGTGTCCCCGCCCCCCCCCCCCCCCCACTGCATTTTGCTGCCTTTCATCAGGGTTATGTTGGGTCTGTGGAGGCATTAGGACCTCAGAATATCTTTTGGCCAGTGTGCTGAGCTACCACAGAGCAGGATTTTAAAACGGGATTGTGAAAATCATGTCAGAGCTGATAAAAATGGAACGTTTATTCCTGCCCTGGAGAGAATTTGCATGTCTTAGGCAGATTCCTTAGACTCCTTGTCAGGTTGAGTTAGGTGTCTGATCATTTGTTCCTTTCTTCACTCAGTGTCTGAGCACCTGTTTTATGCCTGGCTTTTGCTAGCTGTTGGGGATTCGTGATAAATTGGACATGGCCCCTGAACTTAGAATTCAGTCTGGTTGGAAAAAATAGACCCTTAAAATAGGCAGTTACTATAATGGTGCTGTGGGAACAGAGGGGAGGGTGAAGAACTCCCCAACCTAGAGATCAGGGAGGACTTCACAGAAGAGATGACCTTTAAGCTGAGACCTGACAAGGATAAATAAAAGGGTTTGTGTGGTGAGGTGGCAAGGGAAGGGAAAGGGAAAGGCAGGATTCACAGGCAAAGGGAGTAACTTGAGACAATAGGAAGAGGTGTGAAAGAGCCCATTACGTTTGGTGAACCATCACTGGTTCAGTGTATTTGGTGTAGAATGTATGAAGCATAAGTACAGGCATGCCTTGGAGATACTGTGGGTTTAGTTCCAGCTTTATTGTGTTGCTCACTACCACAATAAAGTTAGCATCACAATAAAAAGAGTCACATGAATTTTTTTTGGTTTCCAAATGCATATAAAACTTAATGTTTATACTATACTGTAGTCTATTAAGTGTACATTTATGTTTAAATAAACAATATACATACCTTAATTAAAAATACTTTACTGCTAAAATATGCTAACCATCATCTGACAATGCAAGGTTGCCACAAATCGTCAATTTGTAAAAAGTATAATATCTGTGAAGTGCAGTAACTCCAAGCACAGTAAAATGAGGTATGCCTGTAGTGGGAGATAAAGGAGAAGATGTAAGTCTGTAGAGCAGAGTTCTCAAAGTCTTTAAAAAAAAGAGTTTATTTTTTAGAGCAGTTTTAGGTTCACAGCAATATTGAGTGGAAAGTACACAGATTTCCTATTAACCTCCTGCCCACACATATGTACAACTTACCCCACTACCAATATCCTATACTGGGGTGGTACATGACAATAGATGAACCTACATCAACACATCATATTCACCTTAAGTCTGTATTTTACATTAGAGTTCACTCTTGGTGTTGTACATCTATGAGTTGAACAAGTGTATGTATATAAAGGCGAATATCCACCATTATAGTATCATATAGAATAGTTTCACCACCCTAAAATTCCTCTGTGCTCTGGTAATTCATCCCTCCTTCCCCTCAAATCTGTGGCAACCACTGATCCTTAATACTGTCTCCATAGTTTTACCTTTTCCAGAATGTCAGATAGTTGGAAGCATATGGTATGTAGTCTTTTCAGATTGGTTTCTTTCACCTAGTAATATGTATTTAAGGTTCCTCATTATCTTTTCATGGCTTGATAGCTCGTTTCTTCTTAGTGCTGAATAATATTCCATTTTCTGGATGTATCACAGTTTACTTATCCATTCACCTATGGAAGGACACCTTGGTTGCTTCCAAGTTTTGGTAATTATGAATAGAGCTGTTGCAAACATCCACTTGCAAGTTTTTGTGTGAACAAGTTATCAGCTCCTTTGGGTAAATAACAAAGGAGCGCGAATGCTAGATTGTATGGTAAGAGTATGTTTAATTTTGTGAGAAACTGCCAACATGTCTTCCATAGTGACTGTACCATTTTGCATTCCCACTACTAATGAATGAAAATTCTTGTTGCCCCATATTCTTGTTAGTATTTGGTGTTGTCAGTTTTGGATTTTGGCCATTCTAATAGGTGTGTAGTGGTTTTTCATTGTAGTTTTAATTTCAATTCCCTAATGAAATACGATATTGAGTATCTTTTCTATCTGTATATCTTCTTGGGTGACGTGTCTCTTCAGGTCTTTTGTGTATTTCATTAATTGCGTTTTCTTATTGTTGAGTTTTTTTGTGTGTATGAAATTATAGCTTTTCTTTTATTTTTAAAATTTTTATTGGGGTATAGTTGACTTACAATGTTTTGTTAGTTTCAGGTGTACAGCAAAGTGAATCTGGTATACGTATACATATATCCATTCTTTTTTAGATTCTTTTCTAAAAGCATAGTAATAATGTATGTTACTATTATATAATGTAATATATGCCATTACAGAGTATTGAGTAGAGTTCCCTCTGCCATACAGTAGGTCCTTATTAGTTACCTGTTTTATATATAGTAGTGTAACAATACAAAGGCCTTGGGGTTGGGAGTCCGAAGACCTCAATCCTGGCCCCAGATCTGCTTCTAACTTGCTCTGTAACCTTGGGCAGGCTACTTAACTTCTTGGAACCTCTGGCTTCTTCTGTCAAATGGGCACCAAAATCACTACCCTAGTTGTCACACAGTTGTTTTGAGGCTCCAGTGGACTAAGTCTAGCTAATACCAAGGCCAGAAACTCTTTTTAGTTGGAAAAGGATTATATTAGTTTGCTAGAGCTGCTGCAATAAATTACCACAAACTAGGGGTCTTAAACAACTGAAATTTATTGTTTCAGTTTTGGAGGCTAGAAGCCCAAGATCAAGGTGTTTGTAGGGTTGGTTCCTTCCGAGAGCTGTGAGGAAAAACCTGTTCCATTCCTCTCCCCTAGCTTCTGGTGATTTGTTGGGCTTGAAGAAACATTGCTCTGATCTCTGTCTTTATCTTCATAAGGTGTTCTCCTTGTGTACGTTTGTCTTCAAACATCCCCTTTTTATAAGGACATTGACTGGATTAGGGGGCTGAACCTACTCCAATTTGACCTAATCATATTTTAAATAATTATATCTGCAATGGCTCTGTTTCCAAATAAAGTCACATTCTGAGGTACTGGGAGTTAGAACATATGAATCTTGGCGGAATACAAGGGTATGACAAGGGCACGACAACTCTTTAAATATTGAAGCTTTTTGTGCCAGATCAGCAGAACCTTAGTGAACACCTACTGTATGCAACACCCTTGATGATTACAAATATTCAGACTTAGGAGTGATTCGTTAAGGTTGTAGCCTAGGGAAGCAGCATAGTATAGTGGTTTAGTGCTCAGGGCCTGGGCCAGACTGCCTGGATTTGAGTCTGACTGCTGCCAGTTACTAACCATTAGATCTTGGGCAAATAACTTAGTCTCTGTGCTTCAGTTTCTTTATCTGCAGAATAAGGATGACAGTACCTAACTGATAGGGTTGTTGTGAGGCTACAGTGAATATTAATAAAGAACTTGAATTAATACATAAGATACAAGGATATACTTTACAGCACAGGGCATATAGCCAATATTTTATAACAACTTTAAATGGTATAATCTATAGAAATATTGAATTACAGTGTTGTTCACCTGAAACTAATATAATATTGTAAATCAACTATAATAGAAAAAAGAAGGAACTTGAATCATTGCGCATGATAAAATATTAGCTATTCATTTAATTAAAACAACTTCCAAATCTAAAATTCTGTAATGTAGAGAACCTTAAAGTAGTCCATAATCAAGGATCAAACAGGCAGAAGCAGGTTATATAAGCTCATAGAATGTAGGATGTCTGGGTTGGAAGGCTCTTTAGAGACCATCTACTTGAGTCTTCTCATTTTGCAGATGGGGAAACCAGGGTTCAGGAAAAAGGAAGTGACTTGCTCTGGGTCAACTGACTCATTAGTGGTAGAACCAGGACATTCTAATGAATGTTCTTTCTGCTCCTGCTTTACTTTAGTTCAATGAAAAATTAAGCCTTTAATCATGCATTGAGCATCTACTCCAATCTAGGTCTGGCATTGGGCTCTGTAAATACACATGTGAATTTGTGTCACAGTCCTTGGCCTCGAAAGGAGCTTAGAGCTCAACAAAGAGATAAATAAGCCTAAAAATGTATTAATGTCCTTGTTTTTATCTCCTTTTTCCTGTTTCTCTTACAGCAAATAAAAAGAAGGAGAAGGAACGGCCAGAGATTTCTCTTCCTTCAGATTTTGAGCACACGATTCACGTTGGTTTTGATGCTGTCACAGGCGAGTTTACAGTAAGTCCTGGGTCACGAAAGACATTTGGTCTTTCAGAGTTCTGGCTATGCACTGTTAGATTTAATCCTTTCCAGACTTCCTGATGCCTCTATATTTGCCCGAGACCCTCATTACTATCTTCTTATAGTAATGAGAGGGACACGTTCCTCCCCTCTAGAATTGTACTAGAGAAGCCTTTGAATCTCTATTCCTTAAATAGACCTCAGTTAAGTGGCCCCTTGGCATCAGGCTCTGTGCTGGGCACTGATGATCCAGAGACAAATCAGACATGATTCCTGCTCTAAAGGAGGAATAGCCTGGTGAAGGGGCAAACATCTCAAGAAATGACAGATATAGTAAGATATGTGTTATAAGAGAGGCCTGTGTGGAACTCTGAGAGCAGAGAGAGAAAGGAATGACTAAACTCATCTTTAGCTGCCATCAGTTATCAGAGTTAGTTCTGAATTTCATTCAGGATCCCCTGTGATTATGCCTTGCTGACAGCCTTGTATGTCTCTCTTGTAGGGGATGCCAGAGCAGTGGGCCCGCTTGCTTCAGACGTCAAATATCACTAAGTCAGAGCAGAAGAAAAACCCGCAGGCTGTTCTGGATGTATTAGAATTTTATAACTCGAAGAAGACCTCCAATAGCCAGAAGTACATGAGCTTTACAGGTATGGGGATTGTGTCCAGGGCAGTCTAGGAAAAAAGAGGTTTTCATCTTAGTAGATGCCTATTGGTGTGGGGTGAAGGAAGAACGTTTTCTAAAGAGTGGAGATGGCACTTTCACTGAGATGGAATTTTGGAATTTGAGAGCCAAGATGATGGGTTTTTGCATCAAACTTGAGTCTTTACTCTGAAACTGCATGTTTTGAAAAAGTACTGTGATATTACATGTTAAGAACATAGACTTTGTGCTAGAAGATCTAGATTCTGATACTCACTATGTTCTAGTAGTCAGTTCATTTCTTTGAGCTTCAAAATGAGAATAATAATTCCTATCTCAAGAGGTTGTAATGAGGATAAGTGAGCTCATTGATATGAAAGTTCTTTATAGGTTGCAAAACGGCACCATGGAAATGTAGCCATCATTATCATCGTTTTCAATATCAGTAGGTTATGTGATAACCTATTTAAGTAGGCAAGCCCAATTTCTTCCTCAAGGAACTAATTTTTATCAGTCCAATCAGTCCAATGAAAAACTGGCCAGTAATAATAAATGTTCTTTAGATGTACTCTCTCTATATGTATAAGGGACTGTGTTTTTCAGAATGTTTTTAATTGCAGAATTGGGATTAGAATCCAGGTCTCCTAATTCCTGGACCAGTACCTTTTCAGTTTACCACTTGCTTCTAGTAACTCTATTCGGAGCACCTCCTTCCACAGCAGAGAGATTTTTCTTTTCTTAGGCAAGTCATAAGAAGGCCTACGTTTCTGGAAACTTGCCTTTTATATAGCATCTTAGAAGATTAGGGCAAGAAGTATCTTTAGTATATACCACTTACAGTTTCCCCTTGCTTTGCAAACATTAGAGCCCAAAATGCCTTTCTAATGTGGCTAAATTAGTGATCTCTTAACCACTGGTCTTAACTCTGAGTCCAGTGCTTTTTCTGGTGTTCATGCTGTCTCTTTCAAAGGTGAGTATTGTTGGGGAAGGTGAGAACCAGGATGAACTAGCTAATTTTGAAGGATGCTTTCCCCAGCAAGTATTTGGCTTGTAGCAGTAGGCACAGATGGTGAGGATGACAGACTGCAGCTTTGCTCATGCTGCATAGTGGTACCCAGTAGAGTGTCATACATGTTCCTAGCATGTTTCCATCCTGATATCTGGCCCCGCTGGGTCTGTCTCACTTCTTCCATCGAGGGACTGGGTCATTCCAAGGCAGTATTGGGGTTGAGGGGTGATGGGTAGGAAAGTTTTCTAGATTACGGCTTGTGTTTTCAAGAGTTTGTCGTGGAGACTTCAGATTAGAAGCTGGCTTTGAAAGCCTCAGCAACAAAGTCTTTCGAAGAATCTGTTTTTATGTGTATGTGTGTAGATGTGTACAAATACTATTAATGTATATGGAAACATAGCTATGTGGGTTTGCATATGTTTGGAATTAAAGTCCACTTAAGTATTTATGAGTGAATATGGGTATAGATATACTCATTCAGGTAATTGTGTATATGTTCCTCCATGCATGCATAAATGAATAACATTGAGTGTATATGTATAGAATGTATAGATATGTGTCCATACAGCTACTTCTGTGTGTATAAATTTGTGCAAATATGTGTATGTGTGTGTGTGTGTGCACATGCACCCACATGTGAGGGATTTTTTGTTTTCTGTAAGTTGAAGACCAAGGCAACTCCAAGCAAAACTGTATATTCGGCACTTTAAAAAAAATTTTTTTTTAAATTGAAGTATAGTTGATTTACAATGTTGTGTTAATTACTGCTGTACAGCAAAGTGATTCAGTTATAAATACATTCTTTTTTAAAATATTCTTTTCTATTATAGTTTTTCATAGGATACTGATTATAGTTCTCTGTATTATACGTAGGCCCTTGTTGTTTATGGCACAGTTATTTTTAATGTCCTATCTCTCATTTTCCTATTTCCTTTCTTCTCATACTATTAATTATGATAACACTACTTCAATTTGTATATGCTTGCACATAAACCATCTCATTTGATTCTCATGAGGCCTTGGGAGATTGGAAACGCAAGGGCATTATCCCCATTTTGCAGACTCAGGGAAATTAATTAGGCTCAGGGAAATCAAGTGACTTATTCACAGAGCCTCAACATATCAGTTGAGTGATATACCAGTGTTGGAAGTGTGTTTTCAACTTGGGCCTTTAAATCCTTTGCTGTCTAAAAGCCCAAGCACAACCCTCCGTGCCAATTTTTTGTTAAGTTTCCTGTCTTTTCGTCACTTTATTTTCTGTACCAACTAGTAGCTAATGTGATAAGCAAAGCCTAGACTAGATTGACAATGCCAGGTTCTGGGTTTTCGCCCTACTTTGCGACTGATTTATGTAACCTTGAACCAGTTTCTTTTCCTCTGAACCTTAGTTTATTTATTTATAAAATGAAGGGATTGGAAGTACTTTCTGCTCTGTCATTCTGTGCTATGGAATTTGATTTTTATATACAGAAATTGTACATCACATTTAAAAGGAGCAAACATACTTATTTTTTATATGGTGGAGATATATTTATTACCAGAATACCCAGTCCTCAAAAACACTAGCAGTACATAAGGTTGGGGGTGTTGCAAGGAAGGCATAGTATTGCACTTGGTATAGAATGTGCTTTTGGACAAGAAAAACAAGTGAATTATGTTTAAGCTATATCCTGAATTGATTTATCCAGAGTACAGCTGGCTAGTCAGGGTTTGTTTTAAGGACATATTGTCACAGTTTATGGGTTCAGAATTTGTCATAGGACCAAAGAAGCTATACCTGATACTTTCATGTATGATGGAATTGAGATCTTGGACATTCTCTGGGCTTGTTTCTTGGTGAGGAAGATGTAGGATTTGATATAATATTTCTTCTCCTTAATTCCCATTGGCGGTGAACTGGTGAAATCAATTTCTTCTTGGACTTTTAGGAATTAAAGAATAAATCCAAACACAATACTTGGTCTTTAAACTTATTTTCTTGCTAAGATTTCCATTGAGTCTGTTTCATAGTTTATCAAGTCTAAGATATCATTGATTGTAAGATGCATCGTTATTTTACATGCCCCTAAAGAAAAAAGAAGCTGCCAATTAAATCATGAAATACTTTTGATTGTAGGACACATCTCTTTCTGAGATGTTAATGTGAAAAAATACATGTCTCAGAATTCATAAAATATGGTGATTTTCTGATTGAAGGAGCTTGGACCTATTCTTAGAAATAAGACCCTGCCTTTAATTATACTTGACATGACTAATGCATCTCTTTTCCTAAGGCTTAGTCTTTCTCTCCTTGTGGGGAATAGACATGGATGTAGAAGGATCCTTTCTAAAAGCTAAAGCCACATGCTGGTCATGATTTGTTATAGATGGCTCAGGGTGATGCCAGCCATGACTTCTTTCCCTTTCTCTTAGAATGCAGGAAATTTCCTTGATCATTGAGGCCTGATGATGTGGATATAGTTCTAGCCTAGTATTTAGAATTAGACCAGGATTCAAATCTTGACTCCTAAATAACCTTTGTGTTAAGTAATTTGTGGACAAATTACTTCTCTTCTCTGAACATCAGTTTCCAAATCTGTGAAAGTGGACATACTAATAGTACTGAGAGCTGTAGTGAGGATTAGAGGGCGTAATGTATATAATGTGTTTAAAATGGTGTTGGGCCTGTAGTACCAGTAACACTGTTATTATTCTGAGCTTGGCAAATGCTTTACTGAATAGGCTTCCTTAGGTCTCAAGAAAGGATTAACTGTAATTGTTTACTGACTGAGTCCCTTGTCTTTTTCCTTTTGCAGATAAATCAGCTGAGGATTATAATTCTTCTAACACTTTGGTAAGCCTTTATTTCCTCTATTCTGATATGGGCAGGTATGATTTTTTAGGGATCAAGTCAAGTGTGGTAGATGCAGAGCCTGGGCTGGGGGGTACTCATCTTGGTCACTTTCCCACCCTGGGCCTCAGAGTAAAGGAATTGGACTTAATAAACAATAGGCATACCTTCCAACTTTAATTTATGAATGCTCTAGAAATCCTAACCCTGGAACCAGAAGAACTGGCTGCTAGGCTCAATTTTCAGTTTTCACTTTGACCCTTAGGAAAACCAGTTTGCCTTTCTGAGCTTCAGTTTTTTCATCAATAAATGAGAATGATACACTTTACTTGGAGATGTCTTCAAATAGCTGCATTTAGAGGAGAATTCTTTCTTTTGGGTTGGTTGGGTCTACAAAACCAGGATTAGGGCTAATTGTTGAAGGGAGCAGATTCTATTAATTTAAGATCATTCATTCTGTCCTCTGAAGTTGTAGTGAATGCCCTATCACTTGAAGGAATGTGATAGGAGTCACTGGTGACCTCAAAGGTCCCTCTGCCCTTCATAACTTACAAATTCTGTTTTCCAAGGCAGATTATGAGATGAGATGTTGATGTATCCGAAAGGGTCTTATGACTAGTAAGCTGTGACTTATATACTAGAATACTGCTATTCTTTATATCCAGTGTTGTCTCTTGTGCAAAGTTGGTTATTTCATGTTGATTTACTAAACATTTGCAAAGCCCCTATCCTATGCCAGGTCCTGTGTGGAGAAGTGGCAATATAGGGATGAATCAGACATTGTCCCAACTCCTAAGAATCTCCCAATCCTGTAAGTGACATGAAGGCACAGACAGTTATAGTGCAGCATGCTAAAACTTCATGAGGCCAGGAGCTATGTCTGACTTGTCAATTACTGGATCCCTGGCATCTGGCAAGTAACAATTTACTGAATAAAAGGTTGGGTGTATAAAGAAAGCTTCTTGATGGTGCAGTCTGAGCTGAATTAGTTATCTTGGGGAAGAATTATGAAGAGACAAGGGTATTCCCGACAGAGAATAATTAGCATGTGCCAAGACAAGGAGGTTCGTGAGGTAGGCTTGTACAGAGAACTGCAAGTGGTTTGTTATGATTGGAATGTGAAGTGTGAAGGGACTAGAGGTGGGTGGTGAGGAGGGGAGGGTAGGCAGGTCAGATCATGTAGGAATTTTAACTTTATCTTAAAGGTAATGAGAAGCTATTGAAGAATTTTAAGTGGGGGAGTCATACATTCTAACACAATACTGACCATCCAAATACTTTGAATCATGCTTCCAGCAATGGGGATTGGTTTATTCTGAGTCATTTATACTGTAATCAATGATAAAAAATGTTCACATGTCCATCGCCTTGTAGCATACTGAGTCCTTTCTTATTCACTGCCTCTTTTAATCTTCATAGGAGTTTAATGAGGTGGGTTATTATCCTTGTATAATCGATGATAAAACTGAAATTGAGAAGGGTTAATGGCAGTAGGTATCTGATTCCCAGTCTGCATTGCTTTCCCCTGATTCATTCTTTCATCAAATGGAATAGATACAATTAAAAGGTGGGGAAGAATTTGCTAATGTTAAGATCCTTGGGAGTTTCTCCCCATTATTGAACTGTAAATTATTGAAGAAGGGGCCTTAACCAAAGCTGAGCTGTGCCTTGTGGCACAAATGTCTTTATGCCTTTATAGGAGGAGTAACAGCTATTATTTATTGTGTAGCTAATATGTACCAGGCACTGTGCTAATAACTTTATGTATGTTAGAATAATTAGTCCTCACAATTACTTTGTGAAGAGATTAGCATCCCCACTTCACAGGTAGGAAAACAGACTTTCCTGAAGGCTCATAATTGCTATTGTGGCACAACCAGATTAGAACTAGGGTCTTCTGAGTCCCTGTCCTGGATTTTTTTCACTGTGGCAGGGAACTGAGAAAGAAGATGTCAGAGAGGTCTTATAAAGGAGACTGCAGTAAAGCCTTAGGTCTGTTGTTCCTTAGTGAGGAGGAGGGGCCCTGGGGCTCATGCCATATGGCAGAGAGGATAACACCTGCTTGGTAAAAACCTGTACTGGTTTACCAGGCTGTAAAGGACATTTTTCTCCCCCAATTCAGAGTTTTCCCTGTGGCTCAGTCCTCTTTATTTTCTTACTAGTTTCACATGGGGGATATGGTTTGTACTGTGGTAGCATGGCATTGTTTTCCATATTGGTTTCACACAGATCTTTCCAATTGATTTGGGAAATAATTGGATGAGATTGTAACCTCCATGACACAAGTTAAGAAATTGGGACTCAGAGAGATTTTGTGACTTGCTCCCTATCCTTGAATGAGTTAGTAGTAGAAACCAATACAAAATTCAGTTCTCCTCAGCATTCATTTATGCATTCATACCATAGATATTTACTTAGCACCTTCTTTGTGCCCAGGTGTTAGTGATACACAGATAAATCTTACACTATCTTAGTCCTTGAGAAAAAATTAACAACAGAATAGAAGGATAAGGGCTGCAAGAGGGGTACATGAATAATGTACAATGGGGGTCATATTTGATGGAGTGATTTATTCTCCTTGGTAGTACAGAATAGTTTGCACAAGGTTCTTGGGCCCTAACAATTTGTTCATTTAATAAACATAACCTTTAAGGTTTCTTCTAGCTCTAAAATTCTTTTATTTGTGGTTCATTGGTCTGAGATCCATCTCCCAGATTACATAGCACTTAAGTACCTGAATTCTCATTTATAAAATGATCACCTATTATGTGATAGGCTCTTTGAGTGCCCAAGATCAAGGGCAGGTAAGGTCATTGCTCTTGATCTCACAGTTAGTGACGAATCAGAACACGTAAACAAGGATTGATAATACAGTTTCAGGTAAACATAGGCAATGATACCAGCCAGAGAAAAGGGCAATCAATGCTTTCTTGTGTGAGGTAACATGAACAAAAGCCAAGTTGTTAAGGATCCATCATGTCAGGTGAAAGAACTTGGACTCTGTGCTGGAGCTAAGGAAGTATTTTATTTTATTTTTTTTTTAACATCTTTATTGGAGTATAATTGCTTTACTATGGTGTGTTAGTTTCTGCTTTATAAGTGAATCAGCTATACATATACATATATCCCCATATCTCCTCCCTCTTGCATCTCACTCCCACCCTCCCTATCCCCCCCCCAGGTGGTCACAAAGCACTGAGCTGATCTTGTGCTATGTGGCTGCTTCCCACTAGCTAGCTATTTTACATTTGGTAGTATATATAAGTCCATGCCACTCTCTCACTTCGTCCCAGCTTACCCTTCCCCCTCCCTGTGTCCTCAAGTCCATTCTCTACGTCTGTGACTTTATTCCTGGCCTGCCCCTAGGTTCTTCAGAACCATTTTTTTTTTTTTAAGATTCTATATATATGTGTTAGCATATGGTATTTGTTTTTCTCTTTCTGACTTACTTCACTCTGTATGACAGACTCTAGGTCCGTTCACCTCACTACAAATAACTCAATTTCGTTTCTTTTTATGGCTGAGTAATATTCCATTGTATATATGTGCCACATCTTCTTTATCCATTCATCTGTTGATGGACGTGTAGGTAGCTTCCATGTCCTGGCTATTGTAAATAGTGCTGCAATGAACATTGTGGTACATGACTGTTTTTGAATTCTGGTTTTCTCAGGGTATATGCCCAGTGGTGGGATTGCTGGGTTGTATGGTAGTTCTATTTTTAGTTTTTTTTTTAAGGAGCCTCCATACTGTTCTCCATAGTGACTGTATCAATTTACATTCCCACCAACAGTGCAAGAGTGTTCCCTTTTCTCCACACCCTCTCCAGCATTTTTTGTTTCTAGATTATTTGATGATTGCCATTCTGATTGGTGTGAGGTGATACCTCACTGTAGTTTTGATTTGCATTTCTCTAGTGATTAGTGATGTTGAGCATCCTTTCATGTGTTTGTTGGCAATGTGTATATCTTCTTTGGAGAAATGTCTATTTAGGTCTTCTGCCCATTTTTTGGATTGGGTTGTTTGTTTTTTTGATATTGAGCTGCATGAGCTGCTTGTAAATTTTGGAGATTAATCCTCTGTCAGTTGCTTCCTTTGCAAATATTTTCTCCCATTCTGAGGGTTGTCTTTTTGTCTTGTTTATGGTTTCCTTTGCTGTGCAAAAGCTTTTAAGTTTCATTAGGTCCCATTTGTTTATTTTTGTTTTTATTTCCATTTCTCTAGGAGGTGAGTCAAAAAGGATCTTGCTGTGATTTATGTCACAGAGTGTTCTGCCTGTTTTCCTCTCAGAGTTTTATAGTGTCTGGCCTTACATTTAGGTCTTTAATCCATTTGGAGTTTATTTTTGTGTAAGGTGTTAGGGAGTGTTCTAATTTCATTCTTTTACATGTAGCTGTCCAGTTTTCCCAGCACCACTTACTGAAGAGGCTGTCTTTTCTCCATTGTATATCCTTGCCTCCTTTATCGAAAATAAGGTGACCATATGTGCATGGGTTTATCTCTGGGCTTTCTATCCTGTTCCATTGACCTATATTTCTGTTTTTGTGCCAGTACCAAACTGTCTTGATTACTGTAGCTTTGTAGTATAGTCTGAAGTCCGGGAGCCTGATTCCTCCAGCTCCGTTTTTCTTTCTCAAGATAGCTTTGGCTATTCGGGGTCTTTTGTGTTTCCATACAAATTGTGCAATTTTTTGTTCTAGTTCTGTGAAAAATGGCATTGGTAGTTTGATAGGGATTACATTGAATCTGTAGATTGCTTTGGATAGTATAGTCATTTTCAGGATGTTGAGTCTTCCAATCCAAAAACATGGTATATCTCTCCATCTGTTGGTATCATCTTTAATTTCTTTCATCAGTGTCTTATAGTTTTCTGCGTACAGGTCTTTTGTCACCTTAGGTAGGTTTATTCCTAGGCATTTTATTCTTTTTGTTGAAATGGTAAATGGGAGTGTTTCCTTAATTTCTCTTTCAGATTTTTCATCATTAGTGTATAGGAATGCAAGAGATTTCTGTGCATTAATTTATTTTCCTGCTACTTTACCAAATTCATTGATTAGCTCTAGTAGTTTTCTGGTAGCATCTTTAGGATTCTCTATGTATAGTATCATGTCATGTGCAAACAGTGACGGCTTTACTTCTTCTTTTCTGATTTGGATTCCTTTTCTTCTCTGATTGCTGTGGCTAAAACTTTCAAAACTATATTGAATAATAGTGGTGAGAGTGGACAACCTTGTCTTGTTCTTGATCTTAGTGGAAATGGTTTCAGTTTTTCAGCATTGAGAACGATGTTGACTGTGGGTTTGTCATATATGGCCTTTATTATGTTGAGGTAAGTTCCCTCTATGCCTACTTTTGGACGGTTTTTATCATAAATGGGTGTTGAATTTTGTCGAAAGCTTTTTCTGCATCTATTGAGATGATCATATGGTTTTTATCCTTCAATTTGTTAATGTGGTGTATCACATTGATTGATTTGCGTATACTGAAGAATCCTTTCATTCCTGTGATAAACCCCACTCGATCATGGTGTATGATCCTTTTTAATATGCTGTTAGGTTCTGTTTGCTAGTATTTTGTTGAGGATTTTTGAATCTATGTTCATCAGTGATATTGGTCTGTAGTTTTCTTTCTTTGTGACATCTTTGTCTGGCTTTGGTATCAGGGTGATGGTGGTCTCATAGAAGGAGTTTGGGAGTGTCCCTCCCTCTGCTATATTTTGGAAGAGTTTGAGAAGGATAGGTTTTAGCTCTTCTCTAAATTTTTGAGAGAATTCACCTGTGAAGCCATCTGGTCCTGGGCTTTTGTTTGTTGGAAGATTTTTAATCAGAGTCTCACTTTCAGTGCTTGTGATTGGTCTGTTTATATTTTCTGTTTCTTCCTGGTTCAGTCTCAGAAGGTTGTGCTTTTCTAACAATTTGTCCATTTCTTCCAGATTGTCCATTTTATTGGCATATAGTTGCTTGTAGTAATCTCTCATGATCCTTTGTATTTCTGCAGTGTCAGTTGTTACTTTTCCTTTTTCATTTGAAATTCTATTGATTTGAGTCTTCTCCCTTTATTTCTTGCCGAGTCTGGCTAATGGTTTATCAATTTTGTTTCTCTTCTGAAAGAACCAGCTTTTAGTTTTATTGATCTTTGCTATTGTTTCCTTCATTTCTATTTCATTTATTTCTGATCTGATATTTATGATTTCTTTCTTTCTGCTAACACTGGGGTTTTTTGTTCTTCTTTCTCTAATTGCTTTAGGTGTAAAGTTAGGTTGTTTATTTGAGATGTTTCTTGTTTCTTGAGGTAGGATTGTATTGCTATAAACTTCCCTCTTAGAACTGCTTTTGCTGCATCCCATAGGTTTTGGGTCATTGTGTTTTCATTGTCATTTGTTTCTAGGTATTTTTTGATTTCCTCTATGTTTTCTTCAGTGACCTCTTGGTTATTTAGTAGTGTATTGTTTAGCCACCATGTGTTTGTATTTTTTACAGATTTTTTCCTGTAATTGATATCTAGTCTCATAGCATTGTGGTCGGAAAAGACACTTGATATGATTTCAATCTTCTTGAATTTACCAAGGCTTGATTTGTGACCCAAGATATGATCTATCCTGGATATGTTCCATGAGCACTTGTGAAGAAAGTGTATTCTGTTGTTTTTGGATGGAATGTCCTATAAATATCAATTAAGTCCATCTTGTTTAATGTGTCATTTAAAGCTTGTGTTTCCTTATTTATTTTTGTTTTGTATGATCTGTCCATTGGTGAAAGTGGGGTGTTAAGGTCCCCTACTATGATTGTGTTACTGTCAATTTCCCCTTTTATGGCTGTTAGTATTTGCCTTATATATTGAGGTGCTCCTATGTTGGTTACATAAATATTTACAATTGTTATATCTTCTTCTTGGATTGATCCCTTCATCATTATGTAGTGTCCTTCCTTGTCTTTTTTTTTTTTTTTTTTTCCTTGTCTTTTGTAATAGTCTTTATTTCAAAGTCTATTTTGTCTGATACGAGAATTGCTACTCCAGCTTTCTCTTGATTTCCATTTGCATGGAATATCTTTTTCTATCCCGTCACTTGCAGTCTGTATGTGTCCCTAGGTCTGAAGTGGGTCTCTTGTAGACAGCATATATATGGGTCTTGTTTTTGTATCCATTCAGCCAGTCTTTGTCTTTTGGTTGGAGCATTTAATCTGTTCATATTTAAGGTAATTATTGATGTATGTTCTTTTACCATTTTCTTAATTGTTTTGGGTTTGTTAGCGTAGGTCTTTTCCTTCTCTTGTGTTTCCTGCCTGGAGAAGTTTGTTTAGCAATTGTTGTAAAGCTGGTTTGGTGGTGCTGAATTCTCTTAGCTTTTGCTTTTCTGTAAAGGTTTTAATTTCTCTATCAAATCTGAATGAGATCCTGGCTGGGTAGAATAATCTTGGTTGTAGGTTTTTCCCTTTCATCCCTTTAAATATGTCCTGCCACTCCCTTCTGGCTTGCAGAGTTTCTGCTGAAAGATCAGCTGTTAACCTTTTGGGGATTCCCTTGTATGTTATTTGTTGTTTTTCCCTTGCTGCTTTTACTATTTTCTCTTCGTTTTTAATTTTTGATAGTTTGATTATTATGTGTCTTGGCATGTTTCTCCTTGGATTTGTTCTGTATGGGACTCTCTGTGCTTCCTGGACTTGACTGACTATTTCCTTTCCCATATTAAGGAAGTTTTCAACTATAATCTCTTGAAAGATTTTCTTAGACCCTTTCTTTTTTTCTTCTTCATCTGGGACCTCTATAATTCGAATGTTGGTGCGTTTAATGTTGTCCCAGAGGTCTCTGAGACTATCTTCAATTCTTTTCATTCTTTTTTCTGTATTCTGCTCTGTGGTTGTTATTTCCACTGTTTTATCTTGCAGGTCACTTATCCTTTCTTCTGCCTCAGTTATTGTGCTATTGATTCCTTCTAGAAAATTTTAAATTTCATTTATTTTGTTGTTCACCATTGTTTGTTTGCTCTTTAGTTCTTCTAGTCCTTGTTAAACGTTTCTTGTATTTTCTCCATTCTATTTCCAAGATTTTGGATCATCTTTACTATTATTACTCTGAATATTTTTTCAGGTAGACTGCCTATTTCCTCTTCAGTTGTTTGGTGTCGTGGGCTTTTACCTTGCTCCTTCATCTGCTGTGTGTTTCTCTGTCTTCTCATTTTGCTTAACTTACTTTGTTTGGGGTCTCCTTTTCGCAGGCTGCAGGTTCGTAGTTCCCGTTGTTTTTGGTGTCTACCCCCAGTGGGTAAGGTTGGTTCAGTGGGTCGTGTAGGCTTCCTGGTAGAGGGGACTGGTGCCTGTGTTCTGGTGGATAAGGCTGGATCTTGTTTTTCTGGTTGGTAGGATCGCGTCCGGTGGTGTGTTTTGGGGTGTCTGTGACCTTATTATGATTTTAGGCAGCCTCTCTGCTAATGGGTAGGGTTGTGTTTCTGTCTTGCTAGTTGTTTGGCATAGGGTGTCCAGCACTGTAGCTTGCTGGTCGTTGAGTGGAGCTGGGTCTTAGCATTGAGATGGAGATCTCTGGCAGAGCTTTTGCCGTTTGATATTATATGGAGCCGGGAGGTCTCTGGTGGACCAGTGTCCTGAACTCGTCTCTCCCACCTCAGAGGCACAGGCCTGACACGCGGTGTGAGCATCAAGACCCTGTCAGGCACACGGGAAAAAGAGAAAAAAGAAAAAAATATATTTATTGTTGCTCCCAAAGTTCACCGCCTCAATTTTGGGATGATTTTTTGTCTATTGAGGTATTCCACAGATGCAGGGTACATCAAGCTGATTGTGGAGATTTAATCTGCTGTTCCTGAGGCTGCGGGGAGAAATTTCCCTTTGTCTTCTTTGTTCTCCCAGTTCCTGGGGTTCAGCTTTGGATTTGGCCTCGCCTCTGCATGTAGGTCACCTGAGGGTGTCTATTCTTCGCTCAGACAGGACGGGGTTAAAGGAGCAGCTGATTCGGGGGCTCTGGCTCACTCAGGCCAGGGGGAGGGAGGGGTACGGAATGTGGGGCAAGCCTGCGGCATCACAGGCCAACATGACGTTGCAACAGCCTGAGGCGTGCCGTGTTTTCTCCTGGGGAAATTGTCCCTGGATCACGGGACCCTGGCAGTGACGGGCTGCACAGGCTCCCTGGAGGGGAGGTGTGGATAGTGACCTATGCTTGCACACAGGCTTGTTGGTGGCTGCAGCAGCAGCCTTAGTGTTTCATGCCCATCTCTGGTGTCCGTGCTGATAGCTGTGGCTTGCACCTGTCTCTGGAGCTCGTTTAGGCGGTGCTCTGACTCCCCTCACCTCGCGCTCCCCGAAGCAATGGTCTCTTGCCTCTTCGGCAGCTCTGGACTTTTTCCCGGACTCCCTCCCGGCTAGCTGTGGCGCACTAGCCCCTTCAGGCTGTGTTCACGCAGCCACCCCCAGTCCTCTCCCTGGGATCTGACCTCCGAAGCCCGAGCCTCAGCTCCCAGCCCCCACCCGTCCCAGCAGGTGAGCAGACAAGCCTCTCTGTTGAGTGCTGGTCAGCACTGATCCTCTGTGCGGGAATCTCTCTGCTTTGCCCTCCGCACCCCTGTTGCTGCGCTCTCCTCCGTGACTCTGAAGCTTCCCCCCCGCCCCCACCCGCGTCTCCGCCAGTGAAGGGGCTTCCTAGTGTGTGGAAACTTTTCCTCCTTCACAGCTCCCTCCCAGAGGTGCAGGTCCCATCCCTATTATTTTGTCTCTGATTTTTCCTTTTTCTTTTGCCCTACCCAGGTAGGTGGGGAATTTCTTGCCTTTTGGGAAGTCTGAGGTCTTCTGCCAGCGTTCAGTAGGTGTTCTGTAGGAGTTGTTCCGCATGTAGATGTATTTCTAATGTATTTGTGGGGAGGAAGGTGATCTCCATGTCTTACTCCTCCGCCATCTTGAAGGTCTCCTAAGAAAGTATTTTAAATCGGAAGTATTTTAAGTGAGATAGTTAGATGTGCATTTTAGTCTAAACTACCATCTTAGAAAGATTCCTCTGGAAATTGGGTCAGTGTAGTGGGGTGAATTCATATGTTTACCTCTCCTGCTATACTAAATTTCTTAATTTCAGAAAAGATACATAAAAAATGAATTTAAAACAGTGCTCCAAAACAAAAACAGGACGTTAATAAACCATTGTCGGGAATTCATGGAAGGTAGAAAGCAGATAAGATCAGATTGATTGGAGCAGCAGAAAGCACAGCTGCTGTAGGTATGTGGAAGACAAATATCCTAGGAAGATAAGAGTAGCTCGAGAAAATGGTCTGAGAGAATATATATAAAAAACAGGAAGGAGTCTTGGGTCATCTTCAAGAGTAAATTAAATTCTGTAAGTGAAACAGCAGGGGCAATGTCCATGTTACAGCGAGCAAAAGGTACCAGAAGGTTGATCCTAAGCTTAAACCAGATACTTTTCTAAAGAAAGTAAACTGCCTACTTGAGAAAAATGCCTGGTGTGGGTACAGGGAGAGAAGAGAGAGAAGCAGAGCAGAGCTGGAGTTAACTAGAGATCTCTAAAACAGGCATAAAGTAGAGGAAAAAGGAGAAGTAGCTCTGCAGTGGAAGAAAATACATTGAATTTCTGCATCCCAAGGATAAATTTCTGATGCTTTTGATAACTGGGAGGAGAGGTATACATACCATACATACCGTACATACTCTTCCATGGCAGCTCACCCTAAAGTGGTGCTTGCCAGTTACCACATCTGTATAACTCATGTACAGACTGCATCAGACCTCCCATTCAGAGGAGGGGACAGCAGAGAAATAGACTTACACAACTACAGAGGAAACTCATGCTAGTCGCATACACTAATTAATATGGTTTTTCACTGATAAATATGAGGGGAGAGCCAAGGATCTCTAGACATTTGAGAGAAACAAAGCATTAAAGAGAAGGACCAAGAAAAAGAAATAAAACTGACCCCAGAGAAAATTGATAATTCAGGAAAGAAAGTTTTAAAAAATCTAATATATTGAGAGGTTCTATAGATGTTGCATTCACAAAAACACACTGCAGGTAGATCAATCAGAGGATAAAAAAAGAATTCTTAGAAATTAAAAATATAGTTAAACAAATTCCCAAGGATTAAAAAATGCACGTAAGAGTAGATTATTGATATCAAATATAAAAACACATGGAAAATATGAGAGTAAGGGACACAGAAGATTATTCAAGGAGATTCAGGAAGAATTAGAGTATTAGAAGATTAAGACTATTGTCTTTGAAATTTCTGTATTGGAGTTTCTCTGTGCAATGCTTCTTCATTTTTAGTTGGCTTCCCAGTTTGGTGGAGTCCATCTTCCAGTAGCTTTGAGAAAGTAAATATTTAATATCTTTCAGGTCTCAAAATGGAGCGCCTCCATTCTACTCTACCATTTGATTGATATTTGGCTGAATATGGAATTCTGGGTTGAAAATAATTTTCCACCAGTATTTGGAAAACATTGCCCTTTTGTCATCTAGCTTTCAGCATTGGCTATTCAAGTTCAAAGCTATTTATTCCTGCATCTTTGCTTCTGACCTATTTTTTATTTTTCATTTGGGAAGTTTGTAGCATCTTTGTTGTCACCACTGCTTTGAAATTTCATAATTACATCCCTATATTCACCTACTTAATTTGTGAGGAGCTTTGTGGACTCTTTCAACCTGGAAACTCAAGGCTTCAGTTTTAGGAAATTTTCCTGAATTATTTAGTTGATGATGTCTTCCCCTCTTTTCTTTGTTTTCTCTTTCTGGAACTCCTGTTTTTTTAGACTTCCTAGACTGATTCTCTGTTTTTAAAAATATTTACTCTGTTTTTCCTTGCCTTGATTTTGCAGCATAGATATGTAGATTGGTTTTCAGGTTTGCCTACCATCAGCTTTGGATTCAGTCTCCTTGACAGTTACTGCTCATCCATCAGTCATTGCCTCCTTTGCTAATCTTGCCTCCTATCCTGTTCTCTCCAACCTTCAGGTTTAATGCCTTTAAAAGGCCATTCGTTTATTATAGTTCTAGTGAGGTTTTAAGAAATAGATGCCTGTGTTCAATCTGCCATCTTTGTCAGGCATTCCTGAGGAATTTTCACTTTTAACTCCTTATATATCTATATTATATGAAATGTATAATGAGAACCTACTGGTTTTACATATAATTTAAAAATTTAACTTTTAAAAGGCAGCATTATTGAGGTGTTATTTACATACCATAATATTCACCCATACTGATTGTACAATTCAATGATTTTATTAAATTTATAGACTTGTGCAACTATCACTAGTCTAGTTTTAGAATATTGCCACCACCACAAAAGTTCCCTTGTACTCGTTTACACTTCATTCAAACTCCCATGCCCAACCCTAGGAAACCACTGATCTTCTTTCTGTCTGTATAAATTTACCTTTTCTAGACATTTTATATAAATGGACTTGTATAACATGTAGTCTTTTGTGTCTAGCTTCTTTCACTTAAAAGCTTGCGAGGTTCATCCGTGTTGTAGCATGTATCAGCACGATTCCTTTTTATGTCTGAATAATATTCTATTGTATTGATATACTACATTTTTTACATTCATCAGTTGATGGGCATTTGGCTTGTTTCTTCTTTTTGGCTATTCTAAATAATGCTCATACTAACATTCATGTACAAGTTTTGGTGTGGATCTATGTTTTCATTTCTATTTGGTATATACCTAGGAGTAGAATTTCTGAGTCATATGGTGATTCTATGTTTAACCTTTTGAGGAATTGCTAGGCTGTGTTCCACAGTGGCTGCACCTTTTTACAGTCCCACCAACGTTAGGAGGCTTCTAATTTCTCCATATCTTCCCCCACATTTGTTATTGTCTGTCTTTTTTTAAAAAATATTTATTTATTTATTTGACTGCATTGGGTCTTAGTTGTGGCATGGGGGATCTTCATTGCCACGTGCGGGATCTTTTTAGTTGCAGCATGCGGGATCTTTTAGTTGTGGCATGTGGAATCTTTAGTTGTGGCATGTGGGATCTAGTTCCCTGACCAGGGATTGAACCCGGGCCCCTTGCATTGGGAGCGTGGAGTCTTAGCCACTGGACCACCAGGGAAGTCCCTATTGTCTGTCTTTTGATTATAGCCATCTCAGTGGATATGAAGTGGTATCTCATTGTGGTTTTGATTTGCGTTTCCTAATAATAATGTTGAGCATCTTTTCATGTGCTTTTTGGCATTTGTTTATCTTCTTTGGAGAAATTTCCTTTTTGTTGTTTATCTCTAATTTAATTCTACTGTGGTTAAAGAATACATGTTGTGTGTTTTCAGTCATTCAAAATTTATTGAGATGTGTTTTATGGCCCAGCATATGTTCTATCTGAATAATTATCCATAAGTGGTTAAAAGTAATGTGTGTTCTGTAGAACTTGGGTGGAAAGTTTTGTACATGTCAGTTAGGTTGAGTTGATTGATAGCGTTGTTAAAATCTATATCCTTGCTAATTATTGAGACCTCTTTCAGGGCTGTCCAGAAACTTTTACTTTCTGCTTGGCTCTTTTGAAGTTTTTTTTTTTGTTTTTTGTTTTTTTAAATAAATTTATTTATTTATTTTTGGCTGCATTGGGTCTTCGTTGCTGCACGCTGGTTTTCTCTACTTGCAGCAAGCGGGCGCTACTCTTCGTTGAGCTGCGTGGGCTTCTCATTGCGGTGGCTTTTCTTGTTGCGGAAGCACGGGGGCTCCAGGTGCGCGGGCTTAGGAGTTGTGGCGCACGGGCTTAGTTGCTCTGTGGCATGTGGGATCTTCCCGGACCAGGGCTCGAACCCGTGTCCCCTGCGTTGGCAGGGGGATTCTTAACCACTGCACCACCAGGGAAGCCCTTGAAGTTTTTATGTACATGCATAGAGCCAGGCATGTATGACTAGTATGGGGCCTCTCTCTAGTGTCTGCCGTACCTTTGGCCAGAATTTGTTTGCCTTATTCAGGATTGCAACCCCAGGCTAGTAGCGGTTGACACTCTCCTGCTACTACCTCTGGGAGGTCACTTCCACTGATGGCACCACTGGGCCTGGGCATTGCCCACTGCTTCAAATGAATATAATCCCTCTTGGGTCCCGTAGTTACAGCCTACCTCATCCTGGAAGAACCCCTCCTCTGATGGAGCTAGGGTGGGATGGATGGGAGCAATCCTGGGCCAGAACGTCAGAGATTCCTATGTTTTTACCCAAAGTTCAGCAGTTTTAAAATCATAAGCAGTTCTCTGTAGTATAGGTCGGCACCTGGAGGTTTTGGGAACACACCAAGCATGTCCCCTTCTCTCAGAGTCTTTGTATTTCTTCCATCTGCCAGGAATATTCTTTTCCCAGAGGGTCTGATGGCTCATTTTCTCATTTCATTCAGGCCATTAGAGAGGCCTTTCCATGACTACTCTATGTAAAGTAATAATTCCCTACCCTCAACCAATCTCTACTCTCCTATGTTTATCTTATTACTGCCTGGCAGTTTGGTGATTAATTTTGACTGTATCTTCTTCTAAAATGTAATCCATAAAACCAGGCACTTTATCTAATTTGTTCTTCAGTATAGCCCCAGAGCTTTGAATCGAGCCTGGTACACAGTGAATGAATGGGTGAGTTGAGGTCACTTCTTAAAAAAGAGGTTTGTGGTTATTAAACATAATGATAATTTAATTGATTCCTTACATCTTTCTAGCCCCTTGCCATTTACAAAGTGCTTGTATACTCACATCACTTCATTTCTTCCTCCCGGTGGCCCTCTGAGGTAGGCAAAGAGCTTCTGTCATCACCTCCATTTTATGGATGAGAACTGTAGCTTAGAGTGGGACAGCCTTGCCAAAGAACACAGGGATAAGAAATAAAAATCTGGGACAAAAACCTAAATCTCTTGATTCTGGTAGTTGTTAATACTACCACACAAAGCCATCACTTGTGGAAAACAGAATGTGTTGCTAAGAAAGGTGATGAAATCCCCTTCTTTATAGAGTTTTAGGAGGCAACAAACAAGTGTTTATAGTCTACATTAGTCAGCCCTAGGGCCTCTTCACCTGATGATGAAGAGGCTGCTGAGTTAACCTCATTCCCATTTTGGGTTCCTAGTTAAATTTTGCTGAGTGGAATATTGGGGAGAAAAGAAATTAGAGCAGAAAAATATCAAAATATGTGCTTTGACAAGGGAAGAACCTCTATTGGATTTTAGAACTGAAAGTGACTTAGGGTAACCCCTCAAATTATACCTGTCCTATTCTTCCATGTTCCTCGAGTGATGAAACTTGAGACCCAGAGGATGGATTCATTGCCTGTGATCACCAAAGCTAGTTGCTTACATATGCCTGTCACTGGCAGTTTTCTAGTTATGCCCTGCACTGGAGGTCCTGTTAGAATCTATGAGCTTGCCAGTTTTCCTTATCTTAGTATGTCAAATGTAGTAAAGACCAGGCTCCCACACAGTAGCTCTAGACTAGCATTTGACTAGACAGTTCCTTCACTTATCCCCTGTCATTCTGACTCCTGACATTCTGCTCTCCAGAGGCCCCAAATGGCAGCAGAAGGGAATTGTCCCTCTGTCTCCTGCATCATATGGTGAGCTGCTTTAGGACATGGGCCATCTTTTTCATTTTTGTACATTTATATCAAAAGCATCCATCATAGTATCTTACTGAGCACAAAGCAGATGCTCTGAAAATATCTGAAACTGTTGAATTATATCAATATATACAGAAAATCCCTTGCTTCTCTGGCCCTACACTGTAATCATTTAATCTCTATCAAAAATCTCATGTTTTGGAGCTATTTTGTCTCTTGAATATGTGTTATAAACAGTAATGGTATGATCTTTTTGCCTGGACCTGCCCTAAAACCTGCCAGTCTTAGCCCAGCTTTGGTACAGTTTACATGGGAAAATCAAGTTGCTGAGATTATAGCATATTCAATTAGTGGTGCTGGTAAGGTTCATTCCAGGACAGGGCAAAAGCTTAGTGAAATAGATAGCATCCAGTCTGGGGAAAAACTCATTGTCTTCTTGAGACAAGGGTCTCCTGATGTTCTGTATCTTCAGGTTGAGGCGAGGGCACCTGATGGCATAATGGTTGCAGTAGGTTTTCGTAAAGAAAGGAAAAGGAGAGGCAAAGGCCTCTCAGGACTTCCACTTACCGTATCAGAAAGGACTAAGGAATTACAATGATAAACTTTGTAAAGTCCCAAACTTTTGATCCCTCCCCTACATTTTGTACTTTATCCTATCTTGAGCATAGAGAGTAAAATTCATAGAAGAAGAAGGAACTATGATCTTGTGTTCAGAGTTTGGATTGGGCTAGGCACGTAGAGAAGCTGTAAGCTGGTTTCCCCATCCACAGTTAGGCTTTGGGTGGGAGAAGGAAGCCCCCAAGGGACTGAGTGGGGAGTGGTATCTAAAAGAAGAGAGGGAAGGTGGCTGAGTTCCTGAGACTGGCTACACAAAGGTGGAGATCTTGAGGCTGATATGTGTTTCAGGAAGGGTGTCAGGAGAAGGTTTCTTCTGGGAGATTGGTGACTCTGGTAGCTTAAGTTGCATGTCAGCTGGACATGATGAATCTGGCTTTTCTCCACTGTGCAGAACGTGAAGACGGTGTCTGAGACCCCTGCAGTGCTACCAGTTTCAGAAGATGAAGATGATGATGATGATGCTACCCCACCTCCAGTGATTGCTCCACGCCCAGAGCACACAAAATCTGTGAGTCTTTGGGGACGTGGGCAGCGTTGTGATGTATTAGAGTTTGGAGGGGGGGTGAGGGGTGGGTGCTGAGGCCTAGAGGTTTAATAATCTGGTAGCGGTCCTTAGATTTTGCAGGTGGTGAAATCACCAAATTACCTTGATTGAAAGGTTATTTTCTGTATGATTAAAGACAAGAAGTGGTGTATTTATTTATCATTAGTTTGCAGATAGTCCCAAAGTGTCCTAGATAATTGGTCTTTGTACCAACTTAGGCCTAGTTTACTTAGCCTGTTCTTCACATACAGAAAGATATACAGAATTAATGTTACTTAGTGCAAGACTAACATAAGTTATTCCAGTCTCCTGGGAAGCAGCATATTAGCCTGCTATAGATCTTCTCTTCTCTGTTAAATGTGCGGTGTTCAGCCTCTTAGTACATCATTGATGATACTGTAAGACTCAAGAGAATTTATAAAAACATTAGTGCTATTAATACGCTGGACATCAGGAGTGCATTTTGATGCTGGATGTTGGCAGTGATTTTTATTTAACTGCTTTTGAGGTTCTTGCATCTCTGAATAGCCAGGTCCCTCTGCCCTCACTTGGCACAGTCTGCTTTTTACATGATCTAGCATCATTGAGCGCTGATGTATCATCAGATGATACTCTTCTAGTGTTTCTTTGTTTGGACTTTTTATTATGACACGAGCTGCATAATGAAAGAATGATCTAGGGCTTAAACTCTGTGATAATACAAAAAAAAGATTGTCTCTGGATTAGAGAATTCATGGAAGTGTTCAAGCAGATATTGGTTGGTTGACTGACTATGGAGATGCTGTGGGGGAAATTCAGGGGGATTAGATGACCTTTTAGGATTAGAATTTATAAGCAGAATCTGTGGAATCAGCCTTTCTGTAGGCTACAAAGTCACTTTAAGGAAAATGAGCTTCAAAACTGGAAAGTTCTCAGGATATCTCATATTGGTATTTTTTTTTGTTTTACAAGTATGTTCATTTAAAAATTTTTCCCACTAAACCACGAACTCCTGTGTGTGTGTGTGTGTGTATACACACACACACATATACATATACACACACATATATTTATACAAATACATATATATATGCAAATACATATATATATGTATGTATTTGCAGTGCTTAACATAGCTCTTGGAAGGTTTTAGAAAGGCAGTTAGTACTGAATGAATTGATAAATTTGATCTTGATAGCATTCCTTTCTAAAAAGACATTGTTAATTCCTAATTTATAGAAGAAGAAGCTGAGATTTGGAGAGGTAAATTGATCTACCCAAAGTCTCTAAGTAAGCAAAAGAGCTAGAACTGAAAGCAGGTAATTGACCCCAGGTCCAGGTTGTATTCCAACATAGCACAGTGGCCTTTTTATGTGAGCAGACCTGTGCTGGGAGCCAGAAAAAGAGAATTTTAGAGAAGGAAAAGGCAGGGTTCGTGCCCTTAAGGAGGCATGTCAAGAGAACTAAAGGAGGAGGAGAAGGCATGAAAGTACAGGTTTAGGTGCCAGGGATATAGTTTGTCTACATGTACAAGAATAGAAAATTAAGAAATCATTACGCTGGAATAGTCAGGAAAGAAGCTGTAGTCTCTGATCTCAGTGTCTTGACTTACTGCTATTTCCACTATGTGGAAAGTTCTCTCCCTTTTCTACCTATTACAATCATGTCCATCCTTCAAGATCCAGCTGAAGAATCCTATTTATTTATTCATCGATTCATCAAACATTTTCCTGAATGCTTGCTTTCTGTTAGGCAACTGGTTAGATATAGGAGCTCAGGGATGAATGACACAGATTCCCTGTTTTCATAGAGCTTATAGACTAACCAAAAATTTGTTGTGATATTTTTATGAAAAAAGGTGATAAATGCCTTGATGCATCTCCTGGGGAAAGGCAGTATAATGTATGATCACTTCTTCTGTACCTTAATAGTATACAGTTTGCTCGTATCTTCTGACATTTATCCCTTTTGCCTTTCAGTTAGGACTTTCTCCAAGACTTCCTTCACAGGAATAGTGGATGGGGCAGCATTTTGTACAGCAAGGCAAAGAATAGATTCTCAGTAAATGTTTAGTAAATGAATGAATAGGGAATATAATAATATTTGCCAAAATTTGAAGGCTTAGTGTCTTTTGGGTGTGATGTTACTCATTTCACACATTAATTAATTTATTACCACAGCAGCTCTATAAGATAGGTATCACTAACATCGCCATTTTACAATTGAGGAAACTAAAGCATAGAGAAGTTAAATAATCTGCCCAAAGTCATACAAGGTAAGAATAAGAGTTGGGATTTAAGTCCAGGCAGTCAGGTTCCAGAGTCTGTGATCTAAATGACTACACTGTTACTGCCTCTTAAAGAAGAACAATTGCAGTTCCTTCTCTGTGAGGGTTCAGGATTTAAAGAGGCAGTAACTCAAATAAAGATAATGTTGTGTTGTATTAGCCGTGGGAAGTACTATGGGAATACAGGATATTCATTTCAGCTTGGGAAAGAATAGAATTTTACAGATGAAGGGGATTCCCATCTAATGATAGAATGTCCTTTGAACTATTTATAATGAGAGTTGTCTAACTTGTACTGAATATCTTAAGTGCTCAGACTCTCACTAACCCTTGTTGTGTATAGTGAGAGCAAGGAAGGCCATTCCATCCTCACAGCCTGAGTATAGAGGAAGAGTAACATAGATTTTGACCTAGGAGAAGGGATGAGTTTCCTGGGATTTGTTCTTCTGTGGATGTTCTAACACACACATCTAAGAGAGACTGGCCTTGCCAAATTTTTGCACCAACAATACAGGTATACACACGGTCCGTGATTGAACCACTTCCTATTACTCCAACTCGGGATGTGGCTACATCTCCCATTTCACCTACTGAGAATAATGCCACTCCGCCAGATGCTCTGACCCGGAATACTGAGAAGCAGAAGAAGAAACCTAAAATGTCTGATGAGGAGATCTTGGAGAAATTACGTAAGCACTTTCCAGGTTTTTGAATTTCCCTCTGGTATGTGACTGGTCAAGCACAAAGGTGGAATTCTATTGCTATAAAGATCTCGGTTCTGCGCTAGGTGTATGTGGCTGGCTGGCTGTGCTTTATATCTTAGCCAGACTGTGCTTCTCTTCACCTGTCCTTGCACCCACCTCCTCTGTCTCACCAGCCCTGATTAGATGCAACATTAGGATGGGAATGTGATGATAGCGTGGATAGCCCACTTCAAGGGCTAGAAATCACTTAACCACTAGGCATGGGTTATGGAGATGACAAATAGCTTTTACCTAGTGAATAGTCTGGAATGTTGTGTTGAGAAAGACTGAGGCCTTGTCTAAACCTGGTGGGAAAGAGTGCTATGTTGATTATTGATGTTTCTGTTGACAGAAGACGGATCTGCCATCTTGGCTGAAGGAAAAGAAGTAAGGGAAACTAACATTTTGTGAGCCTGTGCTATGTACCAAATGATAAGCAAGGCATTTTCTTGATTTTTTTTCATTTACTCCTCATTTTAACCCTTGAAGACAGACATTATAATCCTCATTTTTTGCAGTTAAGGTACTTGAGGCTAGGGATGCTAAATACTCTGCGAAGATTCACACAGCCAAGAAGTGACAGAGCTGGGGTTAGAGCGCAACTTGTGCTCCTGTAATCAGAACATGCTGTTTCTTGCAGTCAGGTGGAAACTTCCATTTTACTTTTTTTTCGTGACCAGAAATATTAGGGTAGCTTGTTTCTCTTTTTCAGTAATCTGCAGGAGAATTCATATGAGAAGAAAGGACTGGGTTGGTCTGTAGGCTTGGAAGAATCATCTGACAAGGCCTTTGATTTGTTCTTTGAACTCATCTACTTCTAAAGAGGATTTGATGTGACTGATTTGGTCAAGTCTGCACACTGGCATTGCTTTTTAAAGCTGACGTTTCTGGTTCCTCCGCTTAGCAGCTCTCGATTTTGTCCTGATAATTCTTACTTGACTTTTTAAAAAAATTTCACTCTTTTAAAAGTTGCCCTTGCCCAGAGCCCTTATGAAATGATGAAATAAGAAAAGCCACTTACCTAGCCATCTGTTTACTCTTGTATGTATTCTATTTCTCTGAACCAGATTTTTTTTTTAAACAGTAATACTTAGAACATAGAATTATGGGAAGCAGACTGGCCTGGGAGTTAAGGACCCGTGGGTTGAAGCACAGCCACTAACTTGCATGTTGGGCGATTTCCTACTGTTCTCTGGGCCTCCTTTTTCTCATCTTTTAAATAGGGATGTTAATACCTGTCTCATTTGTAAGTCAGATGAAATAATGTATGTGAAAAGTACCAAATCCTAGTAATTGGTATTAGTGGAAAGTGCTTTGGACTGGGAGACCAAAACCAAGCTCCTAATCTTAGCTCTGACACCAATTTGCTGTGTGACCTTGAGGGGTAGTATCTTCCTTTCTGTGGGCCTCAGTTTTACCATCTCCAGAATACTTTTTTTGAAACTGTCAACTCTCTCATACCTATGTGTCTTTGCACTTGAAGTACTTTCTGTTGTAACCCTTTCTTGACTTTCTCTCCCTGGCTAATTCCTACTAACCCTGTAAAAATTAGTCCAGATATCACTTCCCTTCTGAAACCTTTCCAGTCTATATTTTTGCCTCTTTCTGTATCACCACAATTATTATATTTTCATGGAACTTTATACTTATTGTTTGTCTCCTCTGAGATTAGAGCTTCTTTTTTTTTTTTTTTTATTCTTTTTATTTATTTATTTTATTTATGGCTGTGTTGGGTCTTCGTTTCTGTGCGAGGGCTTTCTCTAGTTGCGGCAAGTGGGGGCCACTCTTCATCACGGTGCGCGGGCCTCTCACTATCGTGGCCTCTCTTGGTGCGGAGCACAGGCTCCAGACGCGCAGGCTCAGCAATTGTGGCTCACGGGCCTAGTCGCTCCGCGGCATGTGGGATCCTCCCAGACCAGGGCTCGAACCCGTGTCCCCTGCATTGGCAGGCAGATTCTCAACCACTGCGCCACCAGGGAAGCCCCGAGATTAGAGCTTCTTGAGAGCAGAGACTGTCTTAACTGTGTCTCATCTATCTCTTTATTTGTTGCATTCAACATAGAGCTTAGTACATAGTAAGTGAGCATGTTAAAATGAGTAAATGTCTATTGAATGAATGGATTTTAAATGAATGAATAACTTTTAGGAGTTTAGAATTGGATTAGAGTACTATGAATAAAAGCGGTAAGGAGATGAAACTTCTGGTTGAAACTTAAAGAGGGAAAACTAAGGACCTGCTTAGTGTGGTTTTTAGGTATTGGAGATAGTTCTTTAATCCTTTCCAGCTCAGCATTTGGGGAAATATGGGGCCTATTTTGTATGTTGATCTGGGAAAAACTGATTCATGTTCTCTGTTTCTTTCAAAGGGAGCATAGTGAGTGTGGGTGATCCTAAGAAGAAATACACACGGTTTGAGAAGATTGGACAAGGGTTAGTAGGGGCATTTTCTTCCCTAGAAAAATGACTTAAAATTGTGTGTGCTGGTATATATGATTTTGCTTTTGTTTTGTCTCTCATAAATCTTGTTCTTCTTTCTCCACCTCACCCCTCACCCATCTGAAGGTGTTTTGTTAGGCTGACCTCAGGTTTACAGAATTATGTTTAATATGTGAGATGTGCCATTAGCTGACATGGTTGCTAAAAATATACCTGTGGTGAGGGTGAAAAACCCATTTATTTTCTTAGCACAAAACCTTCCCAAATTATAGCTCTGCTTTTCCAGATTAACCCCGTTTACCTGATGCTGAGACCTACCAGCACTAATATGAAATGGAAGACTCAGAACTGCAGACTCTTCTGCTAGTATAATGGGATCTGTTTTTCTAGTGGATGCCAGAATTCATGTCTCCTGCTCTCTGATTCCTTCTCTGCATCTTGTATACTGCCCTCAATGTACTGAACTCAGCAAATCTTAACTGAATTCCTGTTAGGTGCTAGGCACTGTGAATACAGCTATGAATCAGTCTCTCCCTTCAGAGACCCCATGTCTACAGAAGGAGAGAGTCAAACAAAAAATTATAATATACTGTGATAAGTCTTAAAAGTGGCCATTATTTTGAGTAAGAGAAGCCAGATACAAAAGAGCACATGCTGTATGATTTTATTTATATGGAGTTAAAGAACAGGCAAAACTAATGCTAATATAAGTCAGAATAATCATTGCGTCTGGGAGGGGAGTGTTGATTGGGATGTGGCAAGAGAGAACCTTCAGGGGTGATCGTGATGGTGAACATGTAGTTGTGTACATATTGAAAAATCATCAAGTTGTATACTTGAGATTTGTGCAGATTACTTTAGGTAAGTTATACCTTCGTATAAAAAAGAAAAATAATAAGATTTCTACAGATATACCCAATTAGCTAAAATTAAAAAGAAACTGAAGTGTCTGGCTTGTAGAAAGCTCTCAGTGTTACTTGAGTGAAAGCATTGTTGTTAGTGAAGTCATTGAAGCTTTCTGTTTTAGTTTTCTTTTTTATGCATCCAAGAACTTCTGAAATAAGATAAAGTAATGCATAATATACTGATGTTGTATTTGTACAGTATTGTACAGCTTACATCTGTTATTTGCATCTGTTGTTTAATTCAGTCCTCAAAACAACCCTGGACTTGAGTGGATCTCATTTTTTCCTGGTCTGGTGCTTTTGTGAGTCTGAACTGGTATAAGGTAGTTAACACCTTGAGAAGAAATTGTTTTGCTTGCCTCAGAGTAATCTGGGTTGGTATTTCCTTTAGATAATTACATTGAGATATTAAGAATGTAGCAGCAAGGTACACAGACAAGTGTGGGCAAGTCAGGTCCTATCTCTGGACTTCAGTTTCTTCATTTAAGTGAGAGGGGTTGTGGATTCAGGGTCTTTCACCTCCCAAACTGCTGATGTGTGTGTTCAGATGTATGAGGCCCATAAATAGGCATGATCTGCAAAAGTTTTTTTCCTTGCTTACTTGACAGGTGTGTTAGTGCTAAGGGAGGAATGCAATATGTATTAAGCACCTGTGTTGATGTTTCCACATTCCATGATTTTAAAACTGTACATGGCACACAAATAAGATAAATTAGTACTATTATAATTTTGCTTGTTTTTTTTTTTCCCTTTAAGACCTGAAGGTTTTTTTGACCTGGAATTCATAGTCTAATCATATGTCTATTTGAGGCAGAAACAATCAGGAACTAACCAGTGGGCCTCAATAGCTTCTGAGCCTCTGTAATCATGGAGACACAGTCTCAAAATGTCCAGTTCCCCGAGGACTGGGCATATTTGCCCTTTAAGAATGGTATATCTGGTGGGATAGGGGAGAATGGGGACAGGGATATAGACATCAGCTTTATGACAGAAGATGTCTAGAGGTAGGATGATCAGGCAATGGGGAAATAACTGCCAATGCAAAGAATCCCATCCTTATTTGATTGTCCATATCTTATGATGTCAACTTCCTGACATGTAGCTAGGATCCTAACTAAAGAGTTGTAGTTGGGAAGCTGGTGACCATAATTTCTGTCTTCCAGGCAAACTTACAAGTGACCTTTCCCCCGAATTGACCTGACTTACCTGGGAAGCATAATCACAGAGCTTGCCTAGAATACATTTTTGCAGTACATAGAATTTTAAGTTTCTTTCAATCGCATCATATAAATCTGACATACTGACATGTAAGGTTACAAATATTGTTGCATATCACTCATCTACAAACACACAGGGTTCATGGTTATAGGCATAAAGTGTGGTTTTTAGTCATTTAGAATGGACATGATTACTTTCCTAGGATTATTCCTAGTATTTCTCTGCCTTTCTTCCTCCGTCCCTCCTTTCTTCCCTCACTTCCTGATGGCCACTAGAGCGTATATTCTCTTTACTACTACATACTGCCTCTCATGAGAGTGGAGTGGGAGAGGCAATGGGGAGGATTATTTTTGCTTCTATTTTTATTAACACTTGCATTGCCAGATTGTGTGTAGAGCTTCACTTGACAAATGTCACTTCATCTAACACCTGTTTTTTTCTTTCCCCCACCTGTTGTTCAGTGCTTCAGGCACTGTGTACACTGCAATGGATGTGGCCACAGGACAGGAGGTAAGTATCCACCACCAACTACTACTCCTTCAGTTCCACTGTTTCTTTTTCCTTTTTGTTAAGTTTTTGCCCTTCTTAGCTCAATAGGGACACTTCTGGTTTCTCAGTATTGCAGACTAGAACTCCTTAACATGATGAGATTTACAGATTCTGGAAAAAGTCACTGTGGCTACAGTGTAGAGAAGAGATTCGGGGAGATAAGAGTGGAGCAATGAGTCAGGAGGTTACTGTGTAATTCCACGTGAGAGATGATGGTCTGGACCAAGGTGGTAGTATAGTATGAATGGGGAGAAGTGGATGAATTTGAGAGGTACTTAAGTAGATATGACAGAATTTGGTGAATGTGAGGATGGCTCACAAGTGAGTGGTACTAGTAAAGGAGAAAGAACAAAGGAGGAGGTACAGATTTGAGGAAGTTAGATGTTGCCTGAGAGACTTTCTTGTGAAACTGCCTGGTGGACAATTATTTTTACAAGTCTGGTGCTTGGGAGAGAAATCTGATATAGAAGAGATTTAAACATATGTCTCTTGCCTCCCAATCTTGTGGTCCTTCCATTACTCTGTGCCCAGGATTCCAGTAGACATTGAAGTCCTCATTTGGAGGCACCTCTTTGTCTCTCACATTTCATAAGCTGGGAAAGCTCTGATCTTATTGCTAAGGCCTGATACCTAAGATCTTATTTTCAGCAGAAGGAAGCCATGAAGGGAATCTAGAATGCTTGAAGTTTCTTTGCATTGTACTCTTTGGTTGCGGAGCAGGAATGTTGGAAGGTGGGTTGTATATGGGAGTTGCCTGGGGAAGATCTTAGTTCAAAAGACTAATGGGGCTCAGAGCTTAAGAGAGGCACGTCCTGTTCCAGTGAAAACAGAGTTGGGCTCTCCTGAGGGAGGCTACTAGGACCTGCTTGTATATGTTTGGTGGTTGAAACCCCATGGTGTACTGGAGAAGTCATGGTTAATAGGGAAAGCACGTACCTCACTGTGCTCTTGTCAGGCTTTTACAAGTGTCTGAGCCAAATATTGAGGCTCCATCAAGGGTAAGTCAACTTAAAAAAAAACCCAAACATTATTATGTTTGAAGATTTATTAATTGTTATTTGATGTGAGAATCCAATAACCTAGATGTTTACCTTTACTTACTTATAAAACCTTGGGCAAGTCATTTGACCTCCTGAGCCTGAATTTTATTTATTTATAAAATGTGCATGATAACATATACCTCACAAAATGTGAATGAGTTGAGTGAAATAATGCGTTTGAAAATATACCATAAACCAAGAATTACATATATATTAATTTTTATTTGTATGTATTTATTCTACAGAATGTTTACTGAATATTTGCTCTATGCTACACTTTGTGCTAAGAACTATGAAAGATTCAGGCATTAAAATCGTATATATAAATGTAAGAAACCATACTTTCTATTGTGTACATATAAAACTCTTATAATGCTGACAGGAATCTGAAAAAATAATGGTAAAGAAGGAAGGATGGTATCATTCTGCTGATTTTAAATATGCTGTATTGGAGGTAGAGATAGAAAAAAGGAGGTTATATTAAATATTAATATTAATATTAAAAAGAACCCTATGAGGTAGGTAATATTATTTCCTTTTTACTGATGAGGAATTTGAGGCTCAGGAGTTTAAGTAACTTGTGCAGGGTTGTGCTAATAGCAGTTAGCAAGGGCTGGGTTAGAATCTTTTGATTCTAAAATTTTAACTTGTGCTTTCTGGGCTGCAAGGCCACAGCAGAGCCAAGGTTAGGCACCACGGCCCCTTGTCGTGTTTTTGGCCTCTGGGGCCTCACAGCCCTTGATGGGAGGCAGGCTGGTGCTGGCCGGTTCCTGGAAGGCCTGGAGGCTCCATGTGTGAGCAGCTGGCCACAGGAAACAAACTTGACTTCACTATGTGCCTGCCTTGTGGTTACAAAACTATGAATGGAAGGGAGTCCATTAGGGTGGCTAATGCATTGTAGCCAGGAAGGCCTCATTTCCTCCCCCAGGGAGTGTAAATCTTTAGTGGAGCTAGCGAGATACTCTGTGTTTGTGAGCGAGTGCTTATTGGGAGTTATCCAGCTGAGAAGAGGAGAGCTATTGTCTGTCATATGTAAGAAGATTAGCATATTAGTGCTGGAAATCTTCCAGTTACAGATCCAGCAATTAATTTTCAAACCCATTTTTTAGAGGGAATGTGTGTAATAGAAAGAGTAGACTGGAAGTGGCTTTGAAGTCATATGAACCTGAAGGCATTGATTATGACCTTGGGCAACTTTCTTGTAAGTCTTAGTCTTAATTTTCCTCCCTGAAAATGAAGATAATGATTCTTGCTTGACAGGGTTGTTGTTAGGTTTTACAGAGATAATGTCAGTGGAGCACCTAACACAGCACTGGCACAGAGTAGGCATTCAGTAAACAGTAGTGGTGGGAGGGTGGTTTGTTTTTGCTGTCATTCCTGCTGAGAACGTTGTCACTTGCTGCTCTGTGCCAGTTACTCATCAAATGCAGTTATGACAATGATTAGCATTTTCATTGTTGTCTTACTGTATTATTTACATTTCTTATGTATGAGTAACACATTGACCACTGTCTCATTTAGTTCTCGAAACAATCCTGTGAGGAGGGGATTCAGGGTTGGGATTATTATCCTCAGTATTGATAAAGGGACCGAGGCTCAGAGAGCTTGTGACTGGTCAAGGTTAGTAAGTGACAGACTCAGCCCCAGAACTTAGGCCCTCAGGGTTCAAGTCCAGTTCTTTTTCTGTTATAGAAGTGCTATCTGCTGTCCTGAATAGGAGAGATCTGATTAGGTGAAGGGCATTTAGCCTAGCCCATAGTTAAGGACTACTGTAAAGAATTCCTGTATTCTTATTTTGGATGATCTGTCCATTGGTGAAAGTGGGGTGTTAAAGTCCCCTACTATGATTGTGTTACTGTCGATTTCCCCTTTTATGGCTGTTAGTATTTGCCTTATGTATTGAGGTGCTCCTATGTTGGGTGCATAAATATTTACAATTGTTATATCTTCTTCTTGGATCGATCCCTTGATCATTATGTAGTGTCCTTCTTTGTCCCTTGTAATAGTCTAGCACAGGGAGATCAGCTCGGTGCTTTGTGACCACCTGGAGGGGTGGGATAGGGAGGGTGGGAGGGAGGGAGATGCAAGAGGGAAGAGATATGGGAACATATGTATATGTATAACTGATTCACTTTGTTATAAAGCAGAAACGAACACACCATTGTAAAGCAATTATACTCCAATAAAGGTGTTAAAAAAAAAAAAAAAGAATTCCTGGTGTCCTGCCACCCCCTCTGTCATCCATGGCCTGCCTCTTTTTTCCCTTGCTGCTGCCAGCAGTGACCTCTGTGAGGTTCATAAGCACTGTCTCATCTTCCAGGATGGCCTGAGGAACTGCAAAGGCTCCAGGTCTTAGTATGTTTGTAAGGGCTTACAATCTTAATGTAATGTGTCTTTAGATCAATGTGTTCCTCTTTAGACATTAGAAAAAGCTAAACATCAGCCGTTATAGCAAGCTGCAGCCAGACCAGAAGCCTAACCTGATAGGAGACTCCACTGCAAAGCAATTTTTTCTCACTTAGGGCAGGGAATGGAGGTGATCAAAATGTTTTAAAAAATCATTTCTATTCTTACTGATGAACTGGCTCATGGGAGAAGATTGTCCATACTTGATTGAAGAAATAATAGAATTTGGGGTTTTTTCATAAAAGTTGAATTATTCAACCTCTACACTTCTTGCTGATTCTGGAAAGACTAATTTTAGTTGTTCTGTTAGGTGTTCATGTTCTTGGCTGTTATTTCTAGGGAATAAACATTTAGGAAATAATTTAAAGTCTACTCCTATGGGATAGAGCAGCCTATTATTGCTAATGCTCTTTGTGGTTTAAAAACAAAGTATTTATCAACTCACTGAATTCTGTCTTTTCCTCTTCATTTCTGAAAAGATTTTTTGAGCACCCACTGTGTGTCAGGCCCTGTGCTTGGCACCAGGGATTCTGAGCTTTCAAATGAGCTCTCAAGCTTCTCGAGAGACACACCCTAACTAATCATCATACAATTCAGTATGTGCTGAGTTCCACAAGAGAAGTATAGGTATAATCTTATGGGGCTTTAAAGAAGGCAAAAAAGCCTATCTGGTTTGGAGAATGAGGTTTCTTTTGGTCTGATACAAAGTATAAAAAGGTTTGGAACACATAAAAACAGTGGAGCAAGATGTTCTAAATGGAGAGAAGCTCAGATTGTAGTATATGAAGGAATACAGTGAGAAAGAAGTAAGATAGGGGTCAGATCATAAGGGCTTCGAATGTTGGGCCAAGGAGCATCTCGAGGCAAACAGGAGCCATTTCTGCTTTGAACAGGGGAGAGAGTCACCAAATGTGTACTGTGGGGAAGATTAATCTGGTTGTGTGTGCAGGATAAATGGGCGTCACTTTTGAGATTCTAATCCTGATTTTGCTACTGAATAGCTGTGTAGGCAAGTCACATATCCTCTCTGAATCACAATTTCCTTATCTGTCAAAGGGGGTCAATAGTAATATTTAACTCGTAACGTGTCTCAGAGGATTAAATGAAATACATTTGAGAATACCCTACATAGTACCCGACACATAAAAAAGGACACAAAAGTGCCTTGGAAACTAACGTGTTCCTTAAATTTGTATTATGTGAAAATTTGTTTATTTCTGTAGACAAAAAGCCTATCAATATCTTTTTCATACATAAACATTAAGGATCCCCTTTTTCTATTCTTTCTTAACCTGGTCAACTCTGATTTATTTTTCCACAACAAGTTCAAAAACTCATCTCCCCTTTATGAAACCTCTGCATTGATAGTGTGAAAGAGTTCTTGGCCCAGTTTTATGTTCTTGTAACACTTTGTAGGGACTTTTGTTATAGCATACCTCTTTTATATTGTGAATTTTAAAAGTATTTTTCTAATATAAGTATTTTATTTAGTAGCAAGTTTGATCTTCACACTTTGGTGCACATGAGAATTGCCTGGAGGGCTTATTAAAGTACAGAGTTTCTGAGGAAAAGGAAGTCCCTATTTACTTGGGCTTGGATTAAGTAGAGATCTAAGAAGGCAGAGAGATGAATGGAAAGATCAGTTTTTAAATTCTTTCACTTCCTCATTTAAATTCTTCATAACTATGTCTTATCCTCACCTCCAGTGACACCAGTACCAATGCCAAGTAATAAATGATCCTTATACTTAGCAAGTGAACTTTTCCATTAAATAGAAAGTTTGTGCAAAAAAACAAAACAAAAAAAAAACAACCCACAGAATTTCTGATTCAGTAGTTTTATGTGGGGACTGAAAATTTTTATTTCTAGCACATTCCTAGATAATGTTGATGTTGCTGGTCTGGGGACCTCACACTGAGTACTACTGGTCTCCAGAGATGAACTGTGATTTTCCTCAAGGGCTAAGACCATATCTTATTCATTTTTATCTCCTTAGTGTTTATGTCTGGTACTTAGTAGGTGCTCAGTAAATGCTGAGTGACTCTGGTTGTACATTGAATGTACTCTAATTTCAGGTGGCCATTAAGCAGATGAACCTTCAGCAGCAGCCGAAGAAAGAGCTGATTATTAATGAGATCCTGGTCATGAGGGAAAACAAGAACCCAAATATTGTGAACTACTTGGACAGGTATGGAGTGGTAGTCCTGTCAGAGAGATAGGGCCTTTGGGATGGATGGATGGTGGAGCTCTTAGGGGAGAAGGCAACACTAGCCCTCAGAGCTGCCTCCATTTAAGATTCGTCTATGATGCTTGGCTCTCTGCCAATGGCCCTGCATGTTGATGGACACCTCTGATTGCTGTACAGCTTCTGGGTTAGGCTGAACCCTACCACCCTGTAGCTTCTCACAGCTGGTCCTGATACTGTTTGTTCTACCCCAGGGAACGCCTTTAGCCCATCTGCCTGAGTCAAACATGTATGTCTTTAAATCATTCTGCATCTCAAATCTTTCCTTATCCTGCTTACCCTGCTGAATAACTTCTAGTTTGTCTGCATTCTCTTAAAATGTGGCATTCAGTAGTTTCGTTTGAGATATCACCGGTACGGAGACATTGGGACCCCTCCTTTGTTCTAAACTCTACAGAACTTGATTTGATTTTTTTTTTTTTAAGAGTTCTGTTTCATTGTTGACCCCTGGTAAGTTTGTAGTCAATTCAAATCTCTGATCCTTGTTTGTTGGAAGATTTTTAATCGCAGTCTCGTGTTCAGTGCTTGTGATTGGTCTGGTTTTTTTTGTTTTTGTTTCGTTTTTATTTTTTTAGTTATTAAGCTTTTAATACATGCTTAGCACCAAGAAAAATGCAATGAGATAGAAGGAAGCATATGGTACACATTCTCCAGTACTTTGAAATCTACTGAACTATACAAGATGGTACATAATTGAGTGCTGAATTCTGCAGATCAAACTAAGAATTCTGCATGTAGTTTAAAAATGACACAACCCTCACAACTCCCGTGGAAGAAAAGTAAAGTATCCATCATGTCATGAAAGATCATAAAATCGGTCACTGATTTTATTGTATCAGATGGAGACTTTAAAATGTGTGACATAAAGAGTAGAATAACATGAGTCAGTAATAAACATGCCTGTAGATTTTAGGCTTCCATTAAACATAATCGGACAAGGGAAGCTGCTTTAAGGCTAAATAATGTACTCTTTTTGCTTCCTCTTCTGCCGCTGGATTATTCTTAGCCCTCTGGTCTATTGTGATTCGCTAAGAATTCTCTTGTACTGCTACTATTGCTCATTAATCCATGTTTGGAATCCCTTCACCCTCTTCTCGATTTCTCCTTTCTTGCCTTTTTGCCTCATTTCATTATTTGCCAACATAGTGAAACAGCTTCATTAAGATAAAGACACTTAGAGGGACTAATTTAACTTTCTGCCTATGATGGCCACTGACTAAGTCACTTGCCACTTAAGGGAAAACCCAAGTTTTATCTTTAAGCTGACTGAAAATATCCACTGAATTCCTGGCCTTGAGATTCTTTTCCTATTCACTTGCTCATGATTTTTCTTTTTCTTTTTTTTTTTTAATCAGTCATCAATTTTATACACATCAGTCTATACATGTCAATCCCAATCGCCCAATACAGCACACCACCATCCCCACCCTGCCGCGGTTTTCCCCCCTTGGCGTCCATACGTTTGTTCTCTACATCTGTGTCTCAACTCTTGCCCTGCAAACCGGTTCGTCTGTACCATTTTTCTAGGTTCCACGTACATGCGTTAATATACGATATTTGTTTTTCTCTTTCTGACTTACTTCACTCTGTATGACAGTCTCTAGATCCATCCACGTCTCAACAAATGACTCAATTTCGTTCCTTTTTATGGCTGAGTAATATTCCATTGTATATATGTACCACAACTTATTTATCCATTCATCTGTCGATGGGCATTTAGGTTGCTTCCATGACCTGGCTATTATAAATAGTGCTGCAGTGAACACTGGGGTGCATGTGTCTTTTTGAATTACGGTTTTCGCTGGGTTTATGCCCAGTAGTGGGATTGCTGGGTCATATGGTAATTCTATTTTTAGTTTTTTAAGGAACCTCCATGTTGTTCTCCATAGTGGCTGTATCAATTTACCTTCCCACCAACAGTGCAAGAGGATTCCCTTTTCTCCACACCCTCTCCAGCATTTGCTGTTTGTAGATTTTCTGATGATGCCCATTCTAACTGGTGTGAGGTGATACCTCATTGTAGTTTTGATTTGCATTTCTCTAATAATTAGTGATGTTGAGCATCTTTTCATGTACTTCTTGGCCATCTGTATGTCTTCTTTGGAGAAATGTCTATTTAGGTCTTCTGCCCATTTTTGGATTGGGTTGTTTGTTTCTTTAATATTGAGCTGAATGAGCTGTTTATATATTTTGGAGATTAATCCTTTGTCCATTGATTCGTTTGCAAATATTTTCTCCCATTCTGAGGGTTGTCTTTTCGTCTTGTTTATGGTTTCCTTTGCTGTGCAAAAGCTTTGAAGTTTCATTAGGTCCCATTTGTTTATTTTTGTTTTTATTTCCATTACTCTAGGAGGTGGATCAAAAAAGATCTTGCTGTGATTTATGTCAAAGAGTGTTCTTCCTATGTTTTCCTCTAAGAGTTTTATAGTGTCCGGTCTTACATTTAGGTCTCGAATCCCTTTTGAGTTTATTTTTGTGTATGGTGTTAGGGAGTATTCTAATTTCATTCTTTTACATGTAGCTATCCAGTTTTCCCAGCACCACTTATTGAAGAGACTGTCTTTTCTCCATTGTATATCTTTGCCTCCTTTGTCATAGATTAGTTGACCATAGGTGCATGGGTTTATCTCTGGGCTTTCTATCTTGTTCCATTGATCGATGTTTCTGTTTTTGTGCCAGTACCATATTGTCTTGATTACTGTAGCTTTGTAGAATAGTCTGAAGTCAGGGAATCCGATTCCTCCAGCTCCGTTTTTTTGCCTCAAGACTGCTTTGGCTATTCGGAGTCTTTTGTGTCTCCATACAAATTTTAAGATTTTTTGTTCTAGTTCTATAAAAAATGCCATTGGTAATTTGATAGGGATTGCATTGAATCTGTAGATTGCTTTGGGTAATATAGTCATTTTCACAATATTGATTCTTCCAATCCAAGAACATGGTATATCTCTCCATCTGTTTGTATCATCTTTAATTTCTTTCATCAGTGTCTTATAGTTTTCTGCATACGGGTCTTTTGTCTCCCTAGGTAGGTTTATTCCTAGGTATTTTATTCTTTTTGTTGCAATGGTAAATGGGAGTGTTTCCATAATTTCCCTTTCAGATTTTTCATCATTAGTGTTTAGGAATGCAAGAGATTTCTGTGCATTAATTTTGTATCCTGCAACTTTACCATATTCATTGATTAGCTCTAGTAGTTTTCTGGTGGCATTTTTAGGATTCTCTGTGTATAATATCATGTCGTCTGCAGACAGTGACAGTTTTACTTCTTCTTTTCCAATTTGGATTCCTTTTATTTCTTTTTCTTCTCTGATTGCCATGGCTGGGACTTCCAAAACTATGTTGAATAATAGTGGCGAGAGTGGACATCCTTGTCTGGTTGCTGATCTTAGAGGAAATGCTTTCAGTTTTTCACCATTGAGAATGATGTTTGCTGTGGGTTTGTTGTATATGGCCTTTATAACGTTGAGGTAGATTCCCTCTATGCCCACTTTCTGGAGAGTTTTTATCGTAAACTGGTGTTGAATTTTGTCAAAAGCTTTTTCTGCGTCTATTGAGATGATCATATGGTTTTTATTCTTCAATTTGTTAATATGGTGTATCACATTGATTGATTTGCGTATATTGAAGAATCCTTGCATCCCTGGGATAAATCCCACTTGATCATGGTGTATGATCCTTTTAATGTGTTGTTGGATTCTGTTTGCTAGTATTTTGTTGAGGATTTTTGCATCTATATTCATCAGCGATATGTCTGTAATTTTCTTTTTTTGTAGTATCTTTGTCTGGTTTTGGTATCAGGGTGATGGTGGCCTCATAGAATGAGTTTAAGAGTCTTCCTTCCTCTGCAATTTTTTGGAAGGGTTTGAGAAGCATGGGTGTTAGCTCTTCTCTAAATGTTTGATAGAATTCACCTGTGAAGCCATCTGGACTTTTGTTTGTTGGAAGATTTTTAATCACATTTTCAATTTCAGTGCTTGTAATTGGTCTGTTTATATTTTCTATTTCTTCCTGGTTCAGTCTTGGGAGGTTGTGCTTTTCTAACAATTTGTCCATTTCTTCCAGGTTGTCCATTTTATTGGCATAGAGTTGCTTGTAGTAATCTCTCATGATCCTTTGTATTTCTGCAGTGTCAGTTGTTACTTTTCCTTTTTCATTTCTAATTCTATTGATTTGAGTCTTCTCCCTTTTTCTCTTGATGAGTCTGGCTAATGGTTTATCAATGTTGTTTATCTTCTCAAAGAAGCAGCTTTTAGTTTTATTGATCTTTGCTATTGTTTCCTTCATTTCTTTTTCATTTATTTCTGATCTGATCTTTATGATTTCTTTCCTTCTGCTAGGTTTGGGGTTTTTTTGTTCTTCTTTCTCTAACTGCTTTAGGTGTAAGGTTAGGTTGTTTATTTGAGATGTTTCTTGTTTCTTGAGGTAGGATTGTACTGCTATAAACTTCCCTCTTAGGGGCTTCCCTGGTGGCGCAGTGGTTGAGAATCTCCCTGCCAGTGCAGGGGACACGGGTTCGAGTCCTGGTGTGGGAAAATCCCACATGCCGCGGAGCAACTAGGCCTGTGAGCCGCAGTTACTGAGCCTGCGCGTCTGGAGCCTGTGCTCCGCAACAAGAGAGGCCGCGATAATGAGAGGCCCGCACACCGCGATGAAGGCTGGCCCCCACTTGCCACAACTAGAGAAAGCCCTTGCACAGAAACGAAGACCCAACACAGCCATGAATAAATAAATAAATAAATAAATAAATAAATAAATAAATAAATAAACGCAAAGTTTTAAAAAAAAAAAAACAAAAAACTTCACTCTTAGAACTGCTTTTGCTGCATCCCCTAGGTTTTGGGTCATCATGTTTTCATTGTCATTTGTTTCTAGGTATTTTTTGATTTCCTCTTTGATTTCTTCAGTGATCTCTTGGTTATTTAGTAGTGTATTGTTTAGCCTCCATGTGCTTGTATTTTTTAGATTTTTTTCTGTAATTGATACCTAGTCTCATAGTGTTGTGGTCAGAAAAGATACTTGATATGATTTCAGTTTTCTTAAATTTACCATGGCTTGATTTGTGATCCAAGATATGATCTATCCTGGAGAATGTTCCATGAGCACTTGAGAAGAGTGTGTATTCTGTTCTTTTGGATGGAATGTCCTATAAATATCAATTAAGTCCATCTTGTTTAATGTATCATTGAAACTTGTGTTTCCTTATTTATTTTCATTTTGGATGATCTGTCCATTGGTGAAAGTGGGGTGTTAAAGTCCCCTACTATGACTGTCAATTTCCCCTTTTATGGCTGTTAGCATTTGCCTTATATATTGAGGTGCCCCTATGTTGGGTGCATAAATATTTACAATTGCTGTGTCTTCATCTTGAATTGATCCCTTGATCATTATGTAGTGTCCTTCTTTGTCTCTTGTAATAGTCTTCATTTTAAAGTCATTTTGTGGCTTCCCTGGTGGCGCAGTGGTTGAGAGTCTGCCTGCTAATGCAGGGGACACGGGTTCGAGCCCTGGTCTGGGAAGATCCCACATGCCGCGGAGCAGCTAGGCCCATGAGCCACAACTACTGAGCCTGCGCGTCGGAAGCCTATGCTCCGCAACAAGAGAGGCCACGATAGTGAGAGGCCCGCGCACTGCGATGAAGAGTGGCCCCCGCTTGCCGCAACTAGAGAAAGCCCTTGCACAGAAACGAAGACCCAACACAGCCAAAAATAAATAAATAAATTAATTAATTAATTAATTAATTAATTAATTAATTTAAAAAAATTTTTTAAAAAAGTCATTTTGTCTGCTATGAGAATTGCTACTCCAGCTTTCTTTTGATTTCCATTTGCATGGAATATCTTTTCCCATCCCCTCACTTTCAGTCTGTATGTGTCCCTAGGTCTGAAGTGGGTCTCTTGTAAACAGCATATGTATGGGTCTTGTTATTGTATCCGTTCAGCCAGCCTATGTCTTTTAGTTGGAGCATTAATCCATTTACATTTAAGGTAATTATCGATATGTATGTTCCTATTACCATTTTAATTGTTTTGGGTTTGTTATTGTAGGTCTTTTCCTTCTCTTGTGTTTCCTGCCTAGAGAAGTTCCTTTAGCATTTGTTGTAAAGCTGGTTTGGTGGTGCTGAATTCTCTTAGATTTTACTTGTCTGCAAAGGTTTTAATTTCTCCGTCGAATCTGAATGAGATCCTTGCTGGTTAGAGTAATCTTGGTTGTACCTTTTTCCCTTTCATCACTTTAAATATGTCCTGCCACTCCCTTCTGGCTTGCAGAGTTTCTGCTGAAAGATCAGCTGTTAACCTTATGGGGATTCCCTTGTATGTTATTTGTTGTTTTTCCCTTGCTGCTTTTACTATTTTTCTTTTTGTATTTTATTTTTGATAGTTTGATTAATATGCGTCTTGCCATGTTTCTCCTTGGATTTATCCTGTATGGGACTCTCTGTGCTTCCTGGACTTGATTGACTATTTGCTTTCCCATATTAGGGAAGTTTTCAACTATAATCTCTTCAAATATTTTCTCAGTCCCTTTCTTTTTCTCTTCTTCTTCTGGGACCCCTATAATTCGAATGTTGGTGCGTTTAATGTTGTCCCAGAGGTCTCTGAGACTGTCCTCAATTCTTTTCATTCTTTTTTCTTTATTCTGCTCTGTGATAGTTATTTTCACTATTTTATCTTCCAGGTCAGTTATCCGTTCTTCTGCCTCAGTTATTGTGCTATTGATTCCTTCTAGAGAATTTTTAATTTCATTTATTGTGTTGTTCATCATTGTTTGTTTGCTCTTTAGTTCTTCTAGTCCTTGTTAAACGTTTCTTGTATTTTCTCCATTCTGTTTCCAAGATTTTGGATCATCTTTACTATCATTACTCTGAATTCTTGTTCAGGTAGACTGCCTATTGCCTCTTCATTTGTTTGGTCTCGTGGGCTTTTACCTTGCTCCTTCATCTGCTGTGTGTTTCTCTGTCTTCTCATTTTGCTTAACTTACTGTGTTTGGGGGTCTTCTTTTCGCAGGCTGCAGGTTGGTAGTTCCCGTTGTTTTTGGTGTCTGCCCCCAGTGGGTATGGTTGGTTCAGTGGGTTGTGTAGGCTTCCTGGTGGAAGAGACTGGTGCCTGTGTTCTGGTGGATGAGGCTGGATCTTGTCTTTGTGGTGGGCAGGACCGCGTCTGGTGGTGTGTTTTGGGGTGTCTGTGACCTTATTATGATTTTAGGCAGCCTCTCTGCTAATGGGTAGGGTTGTGTACCTGTCTCGCTAGTTGTTTGGCATAGGGTGTCCAGCACTGTAGCTTGCTGGTCGTTGAGTGGAGCTGTTAGCTTTGAGATGGAGATCTCTGGGAGAGCTTTCGCTGTTTGTTTTTATGTGGAGCTGGGAAGTCTCTGGTGGATCAGTGTCCCGAACTTGGCTCTTCCACCTCGGAGGCACAGGCCTGGCCCCCGGCCGGAGCACCAAGACCCTGTCAGCCACACAGCTCAGAAGAAAAGGGAGGAAAAAAAGACAGAAAGAAAGAAAGAAAAAAATAAAATAAAGTTATTAAAATAAAACATTTTTAAAAAGTATTAAAAATTAAAAAATTAAAAAGTAATAAAAGAAAGAAAGAAAGAAGAGAGCAACCAAACCAAAAAACAAATCCACCAATGATTACAAGCGCTAAAAACTGTACTAAAACAAAACAAAACAAATCAAAAATACGGACAGACAGAACCCTAGGACAAATGGTAAAAGCAAAGCTATACAGACAAAATCACACAAAGAAGCATACACATACACACTCACAAAAAGAGAAAAAGGAAAAAAAAATGTATGTATATATATAAAAAAAAAGAAGAGGAAGGGAGCAACCAAATCAATAAACAAATCTACCAATGATAATGAACTCTAAATACAAACTAAGATAAACATGAGACCAGACACAAATTAGATGTAGAAAGCAAACCCCAAGTCTACAGTTGCTCCCAAAGTCCACCGCCTCAATTTTGGGATGATTCGTTGTCTATTCAGGTATTCCAGAGACGCCCGGTACATCAAGCTGATTGTGGAGATTTAATCTGCTGCTCTTGAGGCTGCTGGGAGAAATTTTGCTTTCTCTTCTTTGTTTGCACAGCTCCCGGGTTCAGCTTTGGATTTGGCCCCGCCTCTGCATGTAGGTCACCTGAGGGCATCTGTTCCCACCCAGACAGGACAGGGATAAAGTAGCAGCTGATTAGGGGGCTCTGGCTCACTCAGGCTGGGGCGTTGGGAGGGAGTGGTATGGAATGCGGGGCGAGCCTGCGGTGGCAGAGGCCAGTGTGACATTGCCACAGCCTGAGGCATGTCATATGTTCTCCCAGGGAAGTTGTCCCTGGATCACGCCACCCTGGCAGTGGCGGGCTGTATAGGCTCCCGGGAGGGGAGGTGTGGATAGTGACCTGTGCTTGCACACAGGCTTCTTGGTGGCTGCAGCAGCAGCCTTAGCATTTCATGCCCGTGTCTGGTGTCTGCACTGATAACTGTGGCTTGCACCCGTCTCTGGAGCTCATTTATGCGGTGCTCTGAATCCCTTCTCCTTGAGCAACCCGAAACAGTGGTCTCTTGCCTGTTAGGCAGGTCCAGACTTTTTCCTGGACTCCCTCCTGGCCAGCTGTGGTGCACTAACGCCTTCAGGCTGTGTTCACGCAGCCAACCCCAGTCCCCTCCCTGGGGTCTGACCTCCGAAGCCCGAGCCTCAGCTCCCAGCCCCGACCCGTCCTGGCGGGTGAGCAGACAAGCCTCTCGGGCTGGTGAGTGCTGGTTGGCACTGATCCTCTGTGCAGGAATCTCTCCACTTTTCCCTCTGCATCCCTGTTGCTGCGCTCTCCTCCGTGGCTCCGGAGCTTCTCCCCGCCGCCCCCACCCCGCCCCACATCTCCGCCAGTGAAGGGGCTTCCTAGTTTGTGGAAACTTTTCCTCCTTCACAGCTCCCTCCCAGAGGTGCAGGTCCCATCCCTATTCTTTTGTCTCTGTTTTTTCTTTTTTCTTTTGCCTACCCAGGTACGTGGGGAGTTTCTTGCCTTTTGGGAAGTCTGAGGTCTTCTGCCAGCATTCTGTAGGTGTTCTGTAGGAGTTGTTCCACATGTAGATGTATTTCTAATGTATTTGTGGGGAGGAAGGTGATCTCCATGTCTTACTCCTCCACCATCTTGAAGGTCTCTCCTAGGTGACGTTTTTGTTTATCACATAATAGAGCTGAGTGATCCAGTGTCTGAGTGAGACTATCAGTTTTAACTCATGTCAGCCCCATAATCTCTCTAGGGATACAGTACTAATTGGGAACCCTTGGCTTCCAGAAGCAGCTTTGGTTCTGCAGCCTTTACTGAATTTATTCCATTCTTAGAATCAGAGACATTCAAAATGGAGATCATTGTCAGCATAATGGCTATGTGTATAAAACTCTACAGCTTTTCAATGGCTCTTATAGTCAATACTTCATTTTGCATTTACAATTATCTTTTATTTTACTCATTGAATTATTCAGTAAATATTGACATCTACTGTGCCACACTTTCTGGGAATGGAATCTTGAACAAGACCCAGTATGGGTCTCATGGATCTCAAATCTAATAGAATTCTAAAGGAGGTTTAGTGACTTTCCCTAATATTGGTAAGATGGACTCCAAATCCCATCTTTGTCAAATGTTTGGATGCTCTCTGCTTTCATGCAGAGAGGTGTGGGAATCATGCCTAATTTTAGGAAGTACTACTTTGTGTTGTGATGAAATAATTTTATATCTTCAGCCTAGTGATTGTAGTTCTGTCTTTTGGGGCTTCACAGAACAGTGTGCTTTGTTTTCCCCAGGAGAATCCTTAAGAGATGTCAAGTTAGTTATTCTGTCCCACAGATTCTGCTTTTCCTTAGAAAAAAGAACCCTAGACTCTTCCAGAACTGAGGGAAATGCACAGTCACTCTGGTATATGCTTGTCCTTTGAAAGCCACTGCTATGGTCCAGTGTACTCTATTCCTTCTCACCCTTTATCTTTACTCCTACAGTTACCTCGTGGGAGATGAGCTATGGGTTGTCATGGAATATTTGGCTGGAGGTTCTTTGACAGATGTGGTAACAGAAACCTGCATGGATGAAGGCCAGATTGCAGCTGTGTGCCGTGAGGTAAGGCAAGTGGCCAACCAGACTTGAGCAGGACATGGATTCCATATCCATATACATCAAAGTTCTGCATCTGATGGAATCTCAGCCTGGGCACTGTAGAGGTGGGAGAAATTAGTTGTACTCTCTCCCATCATCCTCTTTTTATACCTGTTTTTAAAGATTACTATATCTGAAAGTTAGAAAGTTCCAAAATATATATATATACACACATATGTGTGTATATGCATAATCATGCATAATTTCAACCTCTTAAAAATAACTGCATGAACACTTATTTTCCTTTACCTCTTTTATATGGGTATATATTTTAATCATATTTTTATTCTGCTTTCCTACTTTATTCATGTGCTATGAAGGAAATAAAGTAGAGTAAAAAGATGGTGACAGAGGAGGTACTATTTCAGACAGAGTAGTCAGGGAAGGTTTTGCCATATATTTGAGTAAAGATCTGAATGGTATGAAAGAGTAAGCCAAGCAAAAATCTAGGGTAAAATACTTCCAGGCAAAAGAAATAGGAAACAAAGCTTAAATAGGTATTCTCCTCTCTCCTCATTGCTACTATATGTCTCAAGTCTGTAAAATGCTTGTGTAAGAAAGGAAAATAAAACCTCTGCAAGGCCTCCATGAAAAGCGTGTCCTCAGGGGATAGCCACATTTTCGTTAGAGCAAGAAGATGAGGGGAGTATTAGAAGAAGTTGAGCATATTGGGTGCTTTGCTGATAAGAGACTGGAACTTTCTGATAGCCTAATAATAGAAAAGTTTGGGAATGAGGGAGAGTAGAAGATTTAAGTGATTAGAAGATTAGGTTCAGAGTTTTATGGGGATCAGTATGCTTGGGTTTTGATGATGCAAGATTTGGAGGCATAGCGATGTAGTTTTATATTAATATTAGGAAAGATAAAGTCATGTGAAATCAATACTGTCCTAGAAAATATGATCACCTTTTCATTAAAAACCCTGGGATTTAGAACACATACACACATAGGTTAATGGAATTAACACAGGCCTGGGAGTCTTAGGATATCTGATTTCTTTTCTTTGCTGTACCACTAAGGCAGTGTTTCTCAACTTTTGTTTCATTATCTTCCCTCCCCCACCCAGAAGCCTTTTAAGACATGTTTGCCTAATCACATTCCTTTCATGAAATTTGATACCATGGATAAACTGTATATCTGTTTATATACTGGGGACCTTTGGAAAACCACAACCATTGTAATATCTAAGATGTTTTTCAGTCTCCCCAGGGACTGACTTTCACTGGTTGAGATACATGCAGATGTATGCTTGGGGAAATCAATAAGCCTCAAGTGATTTATCTTAGAAATTGCAACATTCACACTGTATATGCCTTAGGGGTACCATATGGATCAAAAAGCATTTGGAGAAACATTTAAATGTTAACTAAATAGGTGGCATTACTATTATCCTTAAGTTCTCATAGAGATAGTTCCCCTTTCTAAAAATACCTTTATTGAGATATAATTCACATACCATATTATTCACCCATTTAAAGTGTATAATTTAATGGGTTTTAGTATATGGAGTTATACAGCCATCACCATAATCAATTTTAGAACATTTTCGACACCCTAAAAAGAAACTCCATATCTATTAGGAGTCACCCCCCCCACCCTCTTTCCCAGCCCTCCTAGCCCTATGCAACCACTAATCTATTTTCTGTCTCTATATATTTGCTTGTCCCAGGCATTTCATGTAAATGGAATCATATAATATGTGCATCTGACTGGCTTCTTTTGCTTAGCATAATATTTTGAAGGTTCATCTGTGTTATAGCATATGTCCTTTTACTAGCAAATAAGATTCTGTTTACTTATCTTTACATCAATTGATGGACATTTGGGTAATTTCCACTGTTTGGCTGTTGTGGATGATGCTGTGAACATTCACGTACAAGTTGTTGGTTGGATGTATGTTTTCATTTCTCTTGGGTATATGCCTAGGAGTGGAACTTCTGGTCATACAGCAACTCTATGTTTAATATTTTAAGGACTGGCCAAAATGTTTTCCACAGTGGCTGTACCATTTTATATTCCCACCAGCAATGCATGAGGGTTCCAATTTCTTGAAATCATCCTTTTTGTTTATAATTTTTTAAAAATTAATTAAGTTTTGGCTGCGTTGGGTCTTCATTGCTGTGCGTGGGCTTTGTCTAGTTGCGGCGAGTCGGGGCTACTCTTCATTGTGGTGCATGGACTTCTCATTGCGGTGGCTTCTCTTGTTGTGGAGCACGGGCTCTCGGTGTGTGGGCTTCAGTAGTTGTGGGTCGTGGGCTCTAGAGCACAGGCTCAGTAGTTGTGGTGCACAGGCTTTGTTGCTCCGTGGCATCTGGGATCTTCCTGGAGGAGGGATCGAACCCATGTCCCCTGCATTGGCAGGCGGATTCTTAACCACTGCGCCACCAGGGAAGTCCCTGTTCATAATTTTTTACATCCAGAGGCCAAAGTGTCTAGCCTCCTTAGGAAAGCAAGTCATACATTTCCAGGGAAAGGCCGCTTCTGGATATTGGTTTGTTTTTAATTTAGCCATTGATATGTTCTTAGAAAGTGAAGTATTAAGTTGAGAATATTTAAATAGTATTTTCTAATTGGTTTGCATTTTTAGTGTTTTTTAATCACTGGAAGCCCCTAAAATTTTAGCTTTCGGTTATGAACTTAAACTAGTAGATTTAGTAGTAACTCTGAGAGTATCTTTTCTGATCCCCACATTTTACAGATGGGGGATAGCCAGTAGCCCAGAGGGAGTAAGAGATTTGTCTGGAATAATATTGTTGGTCAGAACCATGCATTTTCATTGTTCCATTCAGTCTCTATGTTACTCATTCTGCTTGCTAAGTCTGGGTGTTTTCCAAGGTTCTTTTCTTTCTCCTCTATCTCCTATAGCATTTGCCAGTTCCAACCATTACCATAACTTAAAAAAAAAAAAAAATCACCTCTTCATGAATGACTTGTAAACATTTATTTCAAGTCCAGCCTCTCTACAGAACTCAAGATTCACATCTGCAGTGGCCTACCAGACATTAGTCTGCAAATGTTTATAGGAATATAAAAACCAGCATGCCCCAAACAGTACAAATTTATCTCCTCACCAAAATAAGATTATCCTCCTAAGTTCACTGCTTCTAATATCATTTCCATTTGTCTAGTTTCCCAAATGTGACTCTTATTTGTCACTTTCCTCCAGTTTTTTCATTACGAAATCCTTTCCATTCTTCCTCAGTATTTATTTATTTTTTATTGCCTCGGGTTCTTTGTCAAGGTGCTGATGTTCTGTAAACAACTCTAAAATACTTTGGAGGAACTCCTGTAGTTCAAGAAAACTATTATAAGCTATGTTGTAATACGATATGGTCAAGTATATTATAAGAAAGATATAAGGCAGCATGGAGTGTTAAAAGAATGCTTAGCTAGGAGACAGGAGACTAGGTTCCAGACCTGCCTCTTCCACTTATTTGGAGTAAGTCCTTTTACTCACTGGGGCCTCACTTTTGTTATCATCAAATGAGCAGGTTGGATTAGCGATTTTCTGTAAGTCTTCATATTGTATGTCCTTTCTTTCTCCCTCTGCCCACACCACTTCAATAGTGCCTGCAGGCTTTGGAGTTTCTGCATTCGAGCCAAGTTATTCATAGAGACATCAAGAGTGACAACATCCTGTTGGGAATGGATGGCTCTGTCAAGCTAAGTGAGTAGGAGTGGTAATACTTCTCTTCCCTGTGGGACCCTGTCTCCTCTGGGATGATAATCATATAAGAGTAGCTACAAGACTCACCAGGGAATCTGTATTTCCTTGGATATGCGAGTACTTTATATTACTCAGTACTATATAGGATGACATTTCTTTTTTTTTCCCACTCATTTATACATTCAGCCAAAAAAATTTACTGAATGCCCACTATGTGCTAGGACCCATGATGGGCACTGAGGATACTTTTGCCTGTATTTAAGTAGTTCTCAATCTAGTATGGGAAACACAAAATACATAATTAGAAGAAAGAGTTTAGTGTAACTTCTTTCATTCAGTCATTCATTCAGCAAACTTTTATTAAATGTCTGTTGTATGCTGGGCCCTCTGGGAATGAAAAAAATGAGTAAGAAGACATAGTCCTTCTTATTGAAGGCCTCATAATTAAATAAACATATAATTGCAATATAATGGGAATGAACTGCAGGCAGAACATTTTGTTCAAATGTGTAAGGACCAATAGTCCAGACAAACAGGTTGTGTCACAGGTGGATGGGCTGCTTATGGGAAGACTGTTAGCAGTCTCTGTGTTGGGGCACAGGGTGAGGAACTTATTAAAAGCAGGGCCATGCCTAGTTGTAGGTGATTAGGGTTTAAGTCCAGGACTCATGCCCAGGAAATAAAGCAAGGACCTAGTTACCAGATACTGATATATGGGAATGATTTTCAAGAAGAAAGCAGTACTGGGGCAAGTAATCAAGGTCAATGGGGGCGGCTTGGACTTTAATGCCTAGTGCTTCTGGTTTGAGGAGGGATAAAGAAGCCAGAGATGATATATGTTATGTTCCTCCTTCAGGGTTGAACAAGAGACAGGCTAAGGGCTGAAGGTGGCAGTTAAGTGATTCTAGCTTTGGAGAGACAAGGGATGCAGTGGCTAGGATGCAGGCAGAGCTTGATACCTAGGGGTAAGCACATAGTCAATATTTACAGAAGGAATACCCTACATATATATCCTTTCTGTCTTGTCTTTTCTTTTTCTAGCTGATTTTGGATTCTGTGCCCAGATCACCCCAGAGCAGAGCAAACGGAGCACTATGGTGGGAACACCGTACTGGATGGCACCAGAGGTTGTGACACGGAAGGCCTATGGGCCTAAGGTTGACATTTGGTCCCTGGGCATCATGGCCATCGAAATGATTGAAGGGGAGCCCCCATACCTTAATGAAAATCCTCTGAGAGTGAGTGTTACTAGGCCCATATCAAGATGTTTGGGCTGTTGGATTTCTCTTTTCTGGATAAAACTAGGCACTGTTGAATTTAAAGTATAAATGCTTAAAGAAAAGGTATATTAGCAGTCATTCATTCATTTATTCAATGATTATTTGAGTTCTTATCATGGGCAAGAAACTGTTCTACTGATAATAAATTAATATATAGTAACAGAAGATAAGAGCTGTGAAAAAAAAGCAGAGTAAGTGGCTTAAGAGAGTAAGGGGGGAAGGAGGGAGAAGTGTGCTATTTTAGTCTAGGTAGAGAATGAAGTCTTCTCTTATAAGTTATTTGAGGAGAAATCTGAAGAAAATAAAGTAGTGAGCCATGAGATTAATCTGACGTAAGAGTTTTCCAGGTGTCAAGTATATAAAGAACTTGTTTTGAGAACGTGCTTGATACATCCTAGGGAAAACCAAGGAGGCCAGTGTCCGTGAAGTGAGTGAACAGAGTGGACAAGGTTCTGTGTTAATTTGAAATGTTTATTAAACATCCAGGTGGAGATGCTGAGTAGAATTGGGCATAAGAGTTCAGAGTTCAAGGGTGAGAGGTCAGGACTCTAAATATAAATTTATTAGTAGGTTCATTTAAAAATCAGAGCTAGTTGATAATGAGATCACTCACCTAGGGAGTGAGGGGAGAGTACTGAGACCTGGGATACTGTCATGTTTACAGGTTAGAGGAGCTAGCAAAGTGGCCAATGAGTAGCCTTCCAGGTAGGAGAACTGAGAGAAGTGTCCTGGAGGCCAAGAGGACAAAGTGTTTCGAGAAGGAGGATGGATCACTGTGTCAAACCTGACTGATAGGTTGCATTTAAGATTATGCTAAGAAATGATCATTAGATTTGCCAGTGTGAAGGTTATTGATGACTTTGACAATCAGTTTCACTGGAGTGATAGGAATGAAAGCCTAATTAGAGTAAATTCACCAGAGTGGGCAAAGTTGAGATGGCATGTGTAAGCAGTTAGTTTTTACTTTTCATTTTTGTTTTCTTTTAAAGGAGTTTTGCTTTAAGGTAAGGAGTTTTGTTAAGGTAACAGTGGAGCAATATCTTAAAGTGGAGTCGAGGGAGGGTTTGTTTGTTTGTTTGTTTATTTATGGCTGTGTTGTGTCTTCGTTGCTGCACGTGGGCTTTCTCTAGTTGCAAAGAGCGGGGGCTACTCTTTGTTGTGGTGCGTGGGCTTCTCATTGGGGTGGCTTCACTTGTTGCGGAGCACAGGCTCTAGGTGCGCAGGCTTCAGTAGTTGTGGCATGCAGGCTCAGTAGTTGTGGCTCGCGGGCTCTAGAGTGCAGGCTCAGTAGTTGTGGCGCGCGGGCTTAGTTGCTCTGCAGCATGTGGTATCTTCCCGGACCAGGGCTCAAACCCGTCTACCCTGCATTGGCAGGTGGATTCTTAACCACTGTGCCACCAGCGAAATCCCTTTTTTTTTTTTAAGATGATATTATTATAGCATGTTTTTGTGCAGATGGGACTGATCTAGTGGAGAGGAAAATGGTCATGTACAAGAGAGAAGTGACATCTGTAAGAGTGATGTCCTTAAGTAGATGAGGGGGGTTGGATCAAGTACTGAAGTAAAGAGCATTAGATTAGAATATGCACAATTTATCCATTGTAATAGGAGAGGGAAAGCAGGGTACGTGAATACAGATGCAAGTAGGTTGGTAATTTTGATCATGGGCAAATGTGAGAGTTATTTTTATTGCTTTCATTTTGTTGTTTATTCCAACCTCCCATTCAGTGCAGGAATTCCCTGTGCATTGTCATTGATAGGCGGTCATCTAATCTTAGTTGGATACCTCTTCGATAGCTCTGATTATTGAAAAGTGCTTTAGTGTACCAAACTAAAACTACCTTCATAGTTTCTACCCTCGGCCCCCAGTTTTGCCCTGTGGATCCACATGCCACTCATCTTCTTTCACCTTAGAATGGCCTTGAAAATGATATCAGTAGGGCGTGACAGAAATAAGACTGGGAGTAGAGTCAGAGGACATAAACTTGTGTAAACAGCATGATTCCAGGCATATCTCTTTATGTTTCTGGACTTTATCTGTGAAATGGGGATGATAATTCTTGCCCTGCCTATTACCCAGAGTTATTGTGGTCATTAAATGAGACAGTATTTGTGTAAACACTTTATGAATTAAAGTGCTGAGTGCTTTAAAAGGTTTAGTTTCACTGTGTTTTTCTTTACCTTTCCCAGGAGATGCTTCATGTTAGGGGACCAGGATGGCAACAGTGAAACAGATTGCTCCTTTACAGAACACTTCCTTTATATATATTTCTGTCCTGCTAGAAGAGATCAGTTTTTAGATGACTGAAGTGACGGCACCAGGAATAATTTCCTTCAGCAAATGGGCAGGTGTTTAACTCATCAGGCTAAATGAATAATAAACCATTTAGATCTATAATCAAGGATAATAATAAACCCTTGGGTCAGTAACACACTTCATAAGCTTACAAAGTGCTTTTAATATACTGTCTTGTTTTATTTTTCAGACATGTGAGATAGGCACTATTATCATCCCTGTTTTACAGATGAGAAAGTTGGAAGTTCACTGGCTTGCACCTGGTTACATGGCCTTTAAATGTTAAACCTGACCCTTAACTCATATTCTTTCCAGTATACCAAAGCTGCCCCTTTGTGTTCTGAAGGCAGAAAGCAGCTGACCATATTTCTAGAGGGCCTGTCTGGGGACCAAGAGAGAACCTCAGTTGGATCCCAAGGCAATTCTCTGTTTGTATTGCCAGGCCTTGTACCTCATCGCCACCAATGGGACCCCGGAGCTTCAGAACCCAGAGAAGCTGTCAGCTATCTTCCGAGACTTTCTGAACCGCTGTCTTGAAATGGATGTGGAGAAGAGAGGTTCAGCTAAAGAGCTGTTGCAGGTAACTGTCCCTATGCAGGGAAGCACCTAATTCGAGAAATCACTAAACCAAGGCTTTTTTTGCTTCATTTTTGTCTGTGAGGTACTGGCTGTTATAGAACTAAGCTTCTCTCCTAGCACATCCCATGCTCAATTTGTATTCCTAGTTCCCTCATCTTTATCCCTGGGCCTTTGCTCATGTTATTCCCTCAGGCTCTTCTTCAGCCTATTAAAACTCTGTACATTCTCCTAGGCTGTATCTTATAGAGTTACTTTCTGAGCTCCTGTTGAGCTTTGCTTGTATCTTCCTTTGGTGCCTGTTTTGTTCTGCCTGAATTAGTCTGGCAGAGTTTGAGTGAGTCTTAATGAGAAGAAACTCTTTGATGTTCAAATCTTATACAAGTTATATTTTACTGGGATAAGCTCAAGAGATAGATTTTCAGTAAAGGATATCAGAGGGCATTAGTTTAGAGGATAGTTAGTGCAGCTTTTCAAGTCTTCCCAGTTTCTTCATTGGAAACCCTCTCAGATGGTGGGGATGATAGTCTGCTTCTTTGTTTGTTTGTTTGTTTATAAAGTTTTTGGCTGCACCACGCAGCACGTGGGATCTTAGTTCCCTGACCAGGGATCGAACCCACGCCCCCTGCAGTGGAAGCACAGAGTCCTAACCAATGGACTGCCAGGGAAGTCCCATATAGTCTGCTTGTTTGGAGTAAGATCCTGCCAGGCTCTGGGGAACCTGGAGCTGGGGGTTTACCAAGCCTTTTATACTCCACCAGCTTAATCCTGAAATTACAGCATAATTATTTCATATGGTTGTAAAAACTGCTTTTAGCTGACCACATTATTTGTATTTAACATTTATGTCTCGGGTACAATTTCTCATTACTAGTGTTATTTTACTACAGTGCCAACTGGTGATGTAATAAGTATCACATGCAACTTAATGACAGTGATTAATTTGTAGGCTTTCATAGTCAGTTACTGTATTATGAGGACTAAGAGCAACTGGTCAGGGCAGGGCAGGACCTACCATACTGCACCACATTAAAGTTAGCTATGAACAATTCTGTGTTTCTTACTAGATTATAACTTCTATCTTATTAATCTCTTATCTCCTCTTATACCTGAGACCTGACTCAAAATAGGTGTTCAGTGGGAGAAAACATTTGCAAGTGATATGACTGATAAAGGGTTAATATCCAAACTATATAAACAGCTCATACAACTCAGCAAAAAAAACCCCAAACAACCCAGTTAAAAAATGGGCAGAAGACCTGAATAGACATTTTTCCAAAGAGGAAATGCAGATGGTCAACAGGCACATGAAAAGATGCTCAACATCGCTAAGCATCAGGGAAATGCAAATCAAAACCACAATGAGATATCACCTCATATCTGCCAGAATGGCTATCATCAAAAAGAACACAAATAATAAATGCTGGAGAGGGTATGGAGAAAAGGGAACCGTCCTACATTCTTGGTGGGAATGTAAATTGGTGCAGCCGATATGGAAAACAGTATGGAGGTTTCTCAAAAAACTCAAAATAGAACTACCATATGACCTAGTGGTTCCACTCCTGGGTATATATATGAAAGAAACAAAAGCACTAATTTGAAAAGATACATGCAGCCCAATATTCATAGCAGCATTATTTACAATTGCCAAGATATGGAAGCAACCTAAGTGTCCATCAACAGATGAATGGATAAAGAATATTCCATATAGTGGAATACTACTCAACCATAAAAAGAATGAAATCTTGCCATTTATAACAACATGGATGGACTTGGAGGATACTATGCCAAGTGAAGTAAGTCAGAGAAAAACAAATACCGTATGCTAACACATATATGCGGAATCTAAAAAAAAAATGGTTCTGAAGAACCAAGGGGCAGGACGGGAATAAAGACACAGACCTACTACAGAATGGACTTGAGGACACGGGGAGGGGGAAGGGTAAGCTGGGACGAAGTGAGAGAGTAGCATGGACATATATACACTACCAGATGTAAAATAGATAGCTAGTGGGAAGCAGCTGCGTCGCACAGGGAGATCAGCTCAGTGCTTTGTGACCACCTAGAGGGGTGGCATAGGGAGGGTGGGAGGCAGACGCAAGAGGGAGGGGATATGGGGATATATGTATACGTATAGCTGATTCATTTTGTTATACAGCGGAAACTAACACACCATTGTAAAGCAATTATACTCCAATAAAGATATTTAAAAAATTGTGAATCACTATATTGTACACCTGTAACTTATATAACATTGTACATCAGCTATACTTCAATAAAATATAGGTATTCAGAAAATACTTGTTGAATTAAATGGGATTGCTTAAACCTTCATTGAAATGTTACCCTCTGGAATATATTTAGCATCTCTTTGTAATCAGAGTAACTGACTACAGAGCACTGGTCTATTAGATATGAGATCTGAGTTCTGCCAAGTGTAACCCATTAGTTTCTAGCATCCTTTGGGAATAAAACCCCCTTATAACAGGCAGTATAATATAGGATCCTTTGCCTTTTATATGAGGTTTGTTTCTGAAAACCCTAAGCTTTGGGAAATGTGCAAATACTATTCTAAGCCTCAAGATGATATTGTTAATTAGGTATTAAAATATAGTTATTGAAAGATGAATGCCTTCTAGAGTTTCCTTCCTGATATAATAATATAACTACTAATAAATACATTATGTTGAATTTTTACCGTATTCTAGGCACTAAGCACTTTATATATTTTTTCATCTATTCTTTTTAATAACCTTGTGAGTTAATAGATTCTTGTTTTCCCATTTCTACAGTTGAGGAAACTGAGGTTTCAAGTGTTTAGTAACTTTTCCATGATTATGTAGCTGATAAGCAGTGGATCCAGGATTTCAACCTATGTCTGTTTGGCTTTCAAGTGTGTATGCTCTTGGCCACTGCTTGGCTCAGAGAGTGTTAAAACTTGAAAGACCTTAGGGCTTATCTCGTCTGCTTTGTTCATTACACGGAGAAGGAAACTGAGGCCTCCCAGTTGGGTGTTGGATCATGCTGCTTTCTCAACTGAGAGGGGAGTTGTATAAACATGTGATCTGAGAACACTGACTCTTTAATTTGTTATTGTACATTGTAAATATTCAAAACCATGACTTTCAGAGTCTCAAATCACGAAAGCTTCACATCTTTGTCTCCTGTGAAAACACATATGTGGACAGAAATACATAGGGTTTTATGTTTGAATTCATATCTTCATGATTTAGCCAAGATCTTTTATTCCTTTTGTAGTAATAGTAACTTCTTGTTCTCAGTACCTCTTTATATCCTATCTCTGTCCAAAAAGAAGTTGAAGCACTTCCAGCAAAGAATATGTGTAAATATGTCTATATGTGTGTGTGTGTATACATATACAATATGATTAATAAAAGAGACTTAGGATGGCAGAAGAATCAAATATGCTAATCATTTCAGTTAAATAGTTTTGTTTAAACATCAGATTTGGTTCTTAGTTTCCTGGTAGCGAGGACAGAAAAGGAAATATGTTAGTTCCTATGTTTCTTATCAAATGGAAGAAACATCCTGCATCCTCAAGACACAAAGCTTTTTCATTAGTAAATGTAAGAGAAGTCATTTTTAGTTAAGAGGCTCTGAGTTACATAAAGAATTGTTTTCCATAATGTTTTTTACTGAAAACATAAAAATAGGTTTCATATGGTGTTTTCTCCAAAATGGTCTTCTTTAATAGTTGTGGGTGTGGCCCAAAGTACAGCCCAGTGAAAGTGGTTTGGGAAAGAACCAAGCCATTGAAGTCCTTCCTGGGTTAATTAGCCTTACTAGATTCAAGGCTAGAACAACAAATTCCTAGATCAGTGCTCCTGAAATGCAGTATTGCAATGTACCATTGGGTCATGATCAATTAATGACCTTCCCTCTGAGCTGATTATTATTCTGATTATCACCATAGTTTGGTCTTACCTAATATAAAATGGAATCATACAATATGAACTCTCTTGGGTCTGGCTTCTTTCATGCAACATAATGTCTGTGGGATTGATCCTGTTGTTAGTGTATCAATTATTTATTCTTTTTTATTGCTCTAATTTTTGTGTAGTATTATATAAATATAATATTATTCATTCTTCCATTATCTTGGACATTTGGGTTCTTTTCATTTATGACTGTCATAAGTAAAGTTCCTATGAGCATTTTTGTGTGTGTCTTCTGGTGGATTCACAAGCTCATTTCTCTTGGAAATATATCTAGAAGTGGAATTGCTGGGATAGACGTGTATTTAGCTGTAGGTACATACTGCCAAACAGTTCTCCAAAATGATATGTTATCTTTTAAAGATGTCCTTCAATTTGGGGATGATGATCTGAAGCTCTCCAGGCAGCACCTTGTGCAAACATGGATGCCCTTAACATCTTGTAATGGTTGCTGAGGAAGAATGGTAAATTGTCATGTGTCTTTTGTTCTTTTTCTCCTCTTTAGCATCAGTTCCTGAAGATTGCCAAGCCCCTCTCCAGCCTCACTCCACTGATCGCTGCAGCAAAGGAGGCAACCAAGAACAATCACTAAAACCACGTCACCCCAGCCTCATTGTGCCAAGGCTTCTGTGAAATAAATGCTCATTTCGGAAATTCCAGCCCCTGATGCTCTTCCTTGTCTTGCTCCTCCCCTTTCCTGATCTAGTGCTCTCAAGACTTTGATCCTTGAAAACCATGTGTCCAGCATTGAAGAGAACTGCAATTGACTAATCGGATGATGGCCATTTTAAAATAAGGAATTTGCTCCCAATCTGTGGATGTGAGGGTAGTTTATGATCAAGGGCTTATATGAATAAACCCTTGGACTCCTATTTCTACATAGCAAAATCCTTCCCCCCACCAATCAGTTCTTGACTGTATAAATTTTTGGCTTTATAACATCAATTTGCAGTCGGTTGAGATTTTTCTTTAGTGCTTGCTTTTCTATTTCAAAACTGCCCAAACACACTGTTGTACTTGAAAATTGGAACAGCTTGAGGAATGCCATGGGGGTTGATATTCTTCCAGGGACATGAAATGGCTCTTTTTTCTGGACCATGACTTTGGCACAGCTGATCCTGATATGGGAGGGAGAGCTACCACATTTTTCTTTGTGTATGCTTCTAGCAGCTGTTTGGGAGGATCTTGACCCAATAGTGTTCCCCACGCTATTTCTAGTGAGATAGTCTTGGCTATGTAGCAGCTTTTGACTCCCTAAACCCCCCTAGGCTGCTGCCCTCATTCTGTCCTTGTTTAGAACATTGAGAGGTTTCCTAGGGCACATGCTGGGTGAGAGCAGTGTGAAAAGTCAGGAAAAAAAAAATTTAGCTGCTTTTAGAACAAGGCTGGGCATTAGCACCTGTCCAGCTATACCAATGTGATGTTTCAAGAACTCAGCCTCTTTTTCCATCAGCAATAAGGAGCTAAAAGATTAACTCAGATCTTCTGATGGCCTGAATCTTTGGGTCAAAGGGAACGATCTCCAAACCTGAGACTACGTGTTAGTTTTGGATGGATTTGTTTGCCTGAGATGATAGTCTGCCAGCTGTGAGGGGACCCTGTTTTTACAATGCATGGCCAAGCTCTCTGCAAATGGAAATGCCTGCACTGGGTGTTGGGGATGTTTGCTACCTCCTGCTATCTTTGTGGTTTTGGTCCTCCCATTATGGTAGGACCACTGGCCAGCATTATGGCTTGTCATGTCATCCCCAATGGCTACCTTGTCATGCTCTGAGGTACTACTGCCTCTGCAGCACAAGTTTTACTTCCTTCAATAAAAGGAGATGAAAATATTCTACTTGGAGTATGCCTTTCTTTGTTTCTTTCCTTCCTTTTCCCCTTCCTTTCTTTTCTAATTTTTTATTTTGATATTTTGAAAGTTAAGAAAAAAAAAATTTTTTTTTTTCTTCCGGAATCATTTGAGATTAAGTTGCAGATAAGCTGCCCCTTTACCACTATATACTTCAATGTGTATTCTTTATTCTTAACACTTTAAAATATAATTTAATTAAGAGAAATGGGCCAAAAATGTTCGTATATTATAAGGTATTGGCTTAGGCAGTTGTGGCGGGTGAGAAGTCCCATGATCTGCATCTGCAAGTTGGAGACCCATGAAAGCCAGTGGTGTAGTTTGAAGGCCAGACAGCCAGAGAGCCATGGTGTAGATTCTAGTCCAAGTCTGATGCCTGAAAACCAGGAGCACTGAGGGTGGGAGAAGATCAATGTCCCAGTTGTATAGTCAGACAGAGATCAATGTCCCAGCTGTATAGTCAGGCAGAGAGCAGCCTTCCTCTCCCTTTTTGTTCTATTCAGGCCATCAGCTAATTGGATGATGCCCACATTGGGGAGGGCCATCTGCTTTATTCAGTCCATCAATTCAAATGCTAAACTCTTCTGGATACACCCTCAAAGACACACCCAGAAATAACATTGAACCAGATAATGGGCTTCCCATGGCCCAGACAAGTTGACAGAATTAACCATCACACTCCCCATCCCCACCTCCAAGTGAAGGAGGTAACTCCAGCAAGGACTGAGTGAGCCAACAACTATTATAATGCTATGTGGTTATGGCTTTTAGATTAAGGGGTCAAAAGTGATGATTGGTGACCCCCGATATTGTCTTACGAAAAAAAAATACACAGGCACAGGAGATCCTCCATGCAGTTACTGAAAGGACAAGTACAATTGGATTGCTTATGTATAAGGTAGAAGGAATGTTAGATGATGGTATGGCCCATCAGAAGACAGGAATGATGAAGACCCAAAGATTGTACCTCCTTACTTTGAGATTGCAGAAGTAAACTGGTTAGTCTGATGAGGGCTGAGGAATTGTTAGTTAATTACCCCTCTGGAATCTTAGAGTTATCTGATTGGTTGGGTTTTAAAACCCCAGCATTGGCTGTCCTGTGAAATTTCCAACACTCAATTTAAGCATTAGAGGGAATGACTGTTTATGGGGCCCACCTGGGCACAAAAGCAGTTCCATGTCCCCTCCTTTCTTATTTGCAGGATCAAGGCTTCAGCCTTCTAGACCTTACTGAGTTCCAAAGAGCGGATTAAACAGTTTTAATCAGTGAAGTAAGGAAATGCAGAAACAAAGGAGGAACAATCAAGAAACTGTAGTGCAGGACTTCCTTGGCGGTCCAGTGGTTAAGACTCCACACTTCTAACGCAGGGGGTGTGGGTTCGATCCCTGGCTGGGGAACTAAGATCCCACATGCTGTGCAGTGCAGCCAAAAACAAAGAAACTGTAATGTAGCCATTAAAGCAGGATCCTGGTTCCTCCTCAAGGGATATACATAACAACATCTTTGAGTTCTTCTGCAGGAACTAAGGGCCCCATGCAGGTGGAGGATGGTTCAGGCTGAGCGCAAGATTCCTGGAACATCAACCTGTTACCTCACCACCAACCAATCAGAAGAAGTCACACAACCCTGCAGCCCTCACCCCAAATTTTGCCTGTAAAAACTTTTCTCCAAAAACCATTGGGGGGTTCGGGGTTTTTGAGCACCAGCCACCTGTTCTCCTTGCTTGGCTCTGCAATAAGCCTTTCTCTGCTCCAGACTCTGATGTTTCGGTTTGTTTGGCCTTACTGTGTGTCTGGCACTCAAGCTTTTATTTAGTAACATTTACTACTGCTATATCTAGCCATCCACTCAGATAATGGAATATTCTTCATGTCCATGCAGCTTAACCGCATATTTCCATGCCTTTCCTTGCCTGCAGAGTGTGGAAACAGAACTCTGAAACTCTACTCATAGACAATCGCTGCTTGTCTAATTCTATATGAGTACTGAACACATCTGTCCCCTATGTGTTAGTTTTCTATTACTGCATAACAAATTACCACAAACATCGTGGCTTAAAACAACACAAATTATCTCACAGTTTCTATAGGTCAGAAGTTGGAGCATGATGTGGCTGTGTTACTGAATCAGGTCCGTCTGGTTGCCGCTCAAAAATCAATACTGGAGAGAGAGAGACAGATGTTGGTAGAAAGGAAAGTTGCTTTTAATCAGAATGCCAGCAATCCGGAGAGCTGGTGGATTCATTGTCCCCCCCCAAAACCATCTCCAAAGGTTCTGCTCAGCCATGAAAGTTTTTAAAGGGAAAAAGGGACATAATCTCAGTTAATCGTTGAGATGGAGGTCAGAGTCGTTGCCATCCCACACTGTGCAGGCTTGTGTGCTGGCTTGTTGACTTGTGATTTTTCTTAAGATGCTATCTTGTTCACAGAGTTTGTTCACAATATTACTGAAGGGGAACCTAGGGAAGAGATCTGGTCATCTGTTAATTACTTCATTTCTACTACTTTGATCTACGGAAAGAACCAACAGATTAGACAAGGTATTGTGTGATCAAAAGATTTGAAAGGTGTGCTAGGGCCAGAGATGAGTAGAGCATGGGGGTGCCTGGTTTAAGGTTAGTGACAAGACAAAAGGGTGCCTCCTGCAGAGAGCTTTTTCCTGCAAAGAGCTCTTTCCTGCCAAAAGCTGCTTACAAATCCCCGCTTGTCAGAACATCGTTCCATTTCTATGGGATTATGAGTGAAGGTCGGGCTTCTGTAACTTCTTCACGCTGACATAGGGCATCATGTTCTTAGAGTGGGAGATGTTGACGTGGGTCTGTACCATCTCTTTGCTGACCATTGTAGTTGCTCATTTACATATAAAGGCAGAACAAGCTAAATTATTTTGATGCCCACAAAGATATAGATTATTATGAGCAATAGTGTTAATCCCATTCTCTTAAGGCCAGTTCTTGGAATTGTGCTAGCCATAGATTCAATATTGCTCAAGATGGAGCAGTTTACGTCATGGCTGCAGTCTGATCATCATGCAGTTAGCTTTTTCCCTCTGGTGGCAGTTACAGTGTCTGTAAAACAACTCAGGAATGTGCATCAGACACTGAGTCTGTGATTCTATTGTCCTAATCATTAGCTGCTTGAGCCTACTCGACTCAGGAAGGCCTGGAGACTTCAGCTTTTCTATAAAGAAGAGGCAGGAGACATAGAGGGGATTTGTACTTGGGAGGGGGGTGCGGGGTTCTGCTCTGTTCCACCCGGTTTTTCTGTTCAAGGTCTCATCAGGTTGAAAGTCCAGGTGTTAGCCAGGGCTGTAGTTCGCGTAGGGCTTGGAGTCATCTTCCAGGCTCACTGGTTGTTGGTAGAATTCATTTTCTTGTAGGACTGAGGTCCTCATTTTCTTTTCTTTTCTTTTTTCTTTTTTAAATTTATTTATTTTGGCTGCATTGGGTCATCGTTGCTGTGTGCAGGCTTTCTCTAGTTGTAGCGAGCAGGGGCTACTCTTTGTTACGGTGCATGGGCTTCTCACTGCTGTGGCTTCTCTTGTTGTGGAGCACGGGCTCTAGGCGCGTGGGCTTCAGTAGTTGTGGCACACAGCCTCAGTAGTTGTGGTTCACAGGCTCAGTAGTTGTGGCGCATGGGCTTAGTTGCTCCGCGGCATGTAGGATCTTCCCGGACCAGGGCTCGAACCCATGTCCCCTGCATTGGCAGGCGGATTCTTTACCACTGCGCCACCAGGGAAGTTCCTGAGGTGCTCATTTTCTTGCTAGCTGTCAGCGGAGGACCCAGCTCCTAGAGGCTGCCTGAAGTTTCTTGCCACATGGCCCCCATAGGCAATTCATAAAATGAATGTTTGCTTTCTTCTATACCAGCTAGAACATAGCTCTTTGACATCCACTTTGGCAACTAGCCAGAGAAAACTGCTTTTAAAGGGCTTACATGATTAGGTCAGCCTTATTTAGATAATCACCCTATCTTAAAGTCAACTGATTTGGGAACTTAATTACACCTGCAAAATCCCTTCACTATAGTACGTATATTACTGTTTGATTGAACAACTGGGAAAAGGTACACATATACCAAAGGCAGGGAATATTAGGGGGCTGTCTTAGTCTGTTTGGGCTGCTATAACAAAATACCGCAGACTGGGTAGCTTATAAACAACAGAAATTTATTTCTCACGGTTCTGGAGGCTAGGAAGTCTAAGATCATGGTGTCAGTATGGTCAGGTCCTGGTGAAGGCCCTCTTCTAGGTTGCAGACTGCCAATTTCTCTCTGTGTCCTCACATAGTGGAAGGGGCTAGGGAGCTCTATGGGGTCTCTTTTATAAGAGCACTAATCACATTCATCAGGGCTCCACCTTCATGACCTAAGCACCTCCAAAGGGCTCACCTCCTAATACCGTCACATTGGGCATTAGGATTCCAACATATGAATTTGGGGGAGAGGGACACATTCAGACCATGGAAGGGCCATCTTAGAATTCTGCCCAGCAAACCCTGCAAGGGTCTATATGCTCTCAGCCATCTGTTAGGGACCCAGGAGTTAGGGGATGGGGAAATAACTGGAGTAGTACATGGACCTGAACCTAGATGTTCCTTTCTACACCTCTGCGCTTTTTCCTAAACCCTGATTCTCTTGGTAGTTGGGAAGTCTGCACAATACCCTGTACTAAGAGTGGGCAGATCCAACCTGAAGGCACTGCTACGCCATGAGGCTGGGTAGTGGTGGCCCGTCCAACTGAGGTCACAGTAATATCTTTATCCTGCATTTGATATTATTGTAAACCTTGCCACCTAGCATTGTGCTAGGTGTCCTCACCTCTGGGTGTAAGTAAATGCAGTCCAACTACTATGGGACCATGGAGCAAGGAGATTGGTGGTGATGGGGCTACTCCTGGGTTCCTGTTAAGGTGATTATGCTGGGCCAGTTATAGATGTTTTCAGAAGAAGCCTCTCACCAGAAATAAGGGAATACCTGAAACCATGGGAGACATTTGGAGGAAGTACATACTATCTTATACTTGGATCCCTTTGGGACGATTGTCACCCAGGCCACCCCATTCTTCCACGCATCCCTTATTGACAGTGGCTCCTTTGCTAATCTGTCACAATGATGAATCAGTCATCAGTTACTGGATGCAGCAAAGGGAGCTTGAAGCACTTCAGTGTTTCCTAACACTTATCTACTCCCAGTTTCCTATGTTACTCCATTGAATTATACTACCCACTTCCTGCCTATGAAATTGACTGTGAACAATGGACACTTAAGTTCCATGTTTAGTTCTTTCCCTACCTCCTGGGATGACAAGATTCTTGGTGATCGGGAAAGCCTTGGGAGCAATCCTACAGGTCTTGGTTAGTTTTTATTCAAGCCCTGTAACTATGAATGTTAACTTTAACTACACACAATGTACACACATACACCCAAACACACACACACAACAATGGACTGCATAATATGCCCTTCCTAGGCTATTTTCCTGTGTGGTCAAATGGCTGTCACCTGTTTCCCTCCATTGACCATGACCTAGAACCTGAGGTGATAACCTAGCTGTTTCACGTTTTCTGTGATTCTCTGGCCCATAGCCACCACCTGGCTGAGATGTAAAGGAGAAAACTTCCCAGTTGGCAGTGGCGGGGAGGGCTAGGAGACATTACATAGTCTTACTCCTGGTTGGGGGTAATTGAGGCTGAAGACAGTAGGAAATCTGCCAGTTATGCTATAGCTTAAGAGACCACTCTAGTCACTGAGTGGATTAGCCTGGATTCCTTAGCCAGGATGATTTTATTTTTATTTATTATTGTTATTATTATTACTGTTATTTTAACCAGGTGGATTTAGATCACAGAACTGATCTTCATAATCTTATAGCCAAAGGGCTGTCTGTGCCCTAATCAACACATCCTGTTTTTGTGGATCATGATTAGTGGCAAGTAGAATAATCTGTATTCTGCATATGGGGAAAGGCACTATAGTTATCCAACGTACCCCAGTCAGAACTCTGGTACCTCATTTCTTGTCTAAGCTCCCTTAGCCCCTGATTTAGGAAAGGACTATTCATGGCTTTCCTTTTTCCAGAGATTTTCAAAGTGTGGCACCTGCCCCAGCAACATTAGCATTATCTGAGAACTCTTGCAAATTCTCAGAGACCTCCGTGGATCTGCATTCTGCAGATGAGCCCTCAAGGCGATTCCAACAGCTCAACTTTGAGAACCACTGCCCTAGTCACTGTACTAACCATTCTCCAGGGTTGCCTATAGATTGAAATGGTATATATTACAGATGGAATGGGGTATAATGCATAGAGGCCACACCGAGATTGGAGGTGGAGAACTTCAGTTGTTGAGAAATAAGGGCTAACTTTCCCAAGATTCTCTGCAGGCTGGCCTCCTAGAAAAGACATGGCTTTTGAGCTCCATGGGAACTAGCTACATTTGAATGCTTAAGGAAATCAGTTCTACTGGAATGCTTGTCTACCATATCAAGACATGGCCTTTTGCCCCTTGTCTTGTCAGGAGACAGCCTGTGCACTCCTACCTGATGTGTGATAAAGTGGTGAACGGGGCTAGAAGCCATGGTTCTGCCATGTCATGCGTCTATTGGATCACAGCCCTTGTCAGGCAGCCACTCTATGGTTTTAAATCTCTTCCTTTGTGAAGAAACAACCTTCCTTATTGTCAGTGAGAGAGGAGGGAGTTGACTAGGAGACACTGTGCAGCCATATTCATGCCAGGACCAGGATCCCTTTCATCCCTGTGTGCTGACTCCAAGTTGCAGTGAGCAACAGGGGACTTCCAAACCTGCTGTTGGTTTCCTCCTCTAAATCCTATTCTAAAGGCCTGGTGTGTGTGCTGTCTGGTCATCTGATTTTGTTTGCTCTATGTTCTTCAGTTGTATGAATGTGCAGATATTATTTATTCATTCTTCTGTTGAGCATTTAAGTTAGCTGCTATTTGGGGCTATGACAAGTAATGCTGCTATGAACAATGTTGTATATTTATCCTGGTGCCCACAAGCACACATTTATCTAGAAGATACCCTAGGTGTGGAATTATTAGGGCATGTATCTCTTCAATATTTTAAGATAATGCCTAAGAGTTTTACAGAGAAGTACCAATTTAATCTCCCATCAGTGTTGGAGTTCATACACATTGCTGAACCTTGCTCACATTGCTGAGTCAGTCCTTGCTAACATTTGATATTGTCAGACTATTTCATCATAACCAATCTGGTGTGTGTACTGTAGTATTTCATATAGCTTTTACTCGTTTGTGAAGTGCCTTTTCAAATCTTTTCCTCATTTTTTTCTACTTTGTCATCTTTTAAATATTTTATTTGTTGAAATTTTTTGTATATTCTGGATAATTATTCTTTTTATATTTGTGTTATAAAATACTCTTATTTTGTTGCTTGTATTTAAAATTAAACTCTTTATTTTGAGAGAATTGTAGTCACATGAAATGTAAGAAATAATACAGAGGTATTCCACATACTCTTTATCCAGTGTCCTCCACTGGTAATGCCTTGCAAAACTATAGAATGATATCACAACCAAAATGTTGACATCGATATAATGAAAATGCAAACATTTCTATTACCACATATTACTTTTATAGCCACATCTACTTCCCTCCTGCCTCATACCTCTTTATTATAATTTCCTTCTTTCTGCTGGCTTTGTTTGCTCTATGTTATGGTTTATTTTGCTCTTCTTTTTCTAGGTTCTTGAGATGGGAGTTTAGATTATTGATTTGAGACTTCCTCTTTTCTAATTTATGCATTTAGTGCCATAAATTTCCCTCTTAGCGCAACCTTAGGTGTGTCCCACAATTTTTTGTGTTGTATTTTCACTTTCATTCAGTTCAGTGTGTTTTAAAAATTTACCTTGAGATTTGTTCTTTGACCCATAGATTATTTAGACGTATGTGGTTTAGTTTGCAAATATTTGTAGATTTTTATGTTATCCTTCCGTTATTATTTCCAGTTTGATTCCAGTGGATCAGATAATACACTGTGTATGATTTAAACCCTTTTAAATTTGTTGAGGTTTGTTTCCAAGCACAGAATATGGTCTATGTTATTATATGTTCTATACACACTTGAAAAGGATGCATATGCTGATGCTCTTGGGTGGAATATTCTATAAATATCAATTAGATCCTGCTGGTTGAAGTTGTTGTTGAATTCTTCTACATATTCGCTGATTCTCAGTCTAATTGTCCTATCAATTGTTGTGAGTTGGGTGTTGAAGACTTCAACTGTTATTGTGGATCTGTCCATTTCTCTTTCAGTTCTATCAATTTTTCATTCACATATTTTGCAATTCTGTTGTCTGCTGTAAATACGTATTTAGAATTGCTATATCTTCTTTGTGGATTGACCTTTTTGTCATTATATAATGTCCTTCTCTGTTTCTAGTAATTATCTTTGCTCTGAAATATAATTTATCTGGTATGAATGTAGCCTCTTCTGCTTTCCTTTGATTCATGATAAAACTTACATGATAAAACTTTTCCCATGCATTTACTTTAATCCAGCCTATATTGTTATATTTGAAGTGAGCTTCTTGAAGACAGCATATAGTTGGCTCATGAGTCCTATTCTGCACCTTATACCAGAAAGGTCATACAAAAATCAGGTCATGTGTCCTGATTTTTATTTATTTATATTTATATCCTGCCTTTTCCACAAATAATTTAAGAAAACCTGCAAACAGAACATTTTCAGTGAAACAATAAGAAATAAATACAGGCAGAGAATCAGGACCAAGGAAAAGGTGAACACAAATATGTTGACCACAGGGGCTAAAGTATTGCTATACTTGAGCTTAAACTGAAGCTCAAGTATAGCAATACTTGATACTTGGCTTCCTGGAAGTCAAGTAACGAGGTAATTTATGTAATTCTCATTATCAGAAAAGAGAGAGGGCTTCCCAGTTACCAGAGACTCTAGACCAGCACTGTCCAATAAACTTTCTGCAATAATGAATTCTATAACTGCATTGTCTAGTATGGTAGCCACTAGCCACATGCAGCTATTAAACACTTGAAATTTGGTTAGTGACTAAGGAACTGACTTTTACATTTTATTTAATTTGTATTAATTAAAACATAAATAGCCATAGGTGGCTAGTAGCCACTTAACTGAACCACATAGGTCTAAGGAAACAAAGTAGCACAGTGTAATTGGAGTCAAATGGGCTGGGTTAATTTTTGGCTCTGTCAGAGGTATGTGTGGCTGTGGAGAAGCTACTTAATCTTTCTGAGCCTCAGTTTCTAGATCTGTGAAATGAGTACAATTATAGTATTTAACTCTAAGACCCTGAGGAAATAAAACGTGTGCAAAGCATTTAACACGATCCCTGTCACATAGCAAATGCAGTCCTAGTTTATAATGCTTGGAATTACCTGGTCTGTCAGGAGACTTTATGCCTCGTACTCTTTTATTGGCACTAAATTGAGGGTTTTATAGAAGAACCAACAACTAGGAGTCTAAGTTGTGCTTAAGCATGTTAGCCAGTAACTGGTTTCGGTCCACAGAATCAAAGGCCAGTCAACATTGATAAAAACCTATATCCACTTGAGGCTGCTTGAGGATACTCTGTTCAAAAGCAGGGACCTCTTTTTCTTTCTTGCCAAGCTGCTAAGGGATTAAGCCCTAATGTTAGTATTTAGTATCTCTTTCAGACTTGTAGTTCAATATTTCTTTATTATGGGTGTATTAAAAGCAAAATATTAATTTCAGTGACCTTCCACTTTAAAGGAGATTCATTCCTTTTAATAAGGACATTTGTTACAACAGGAATGCCATATATATTTAGCAGCGATAAGGCCCAAACTTTGGGGTTGATACACCGCTGCACGGTTGACTAGAATCTGCATCAAGCCCCAGCATGCTGCCAAGAAAGAGGAATCAGAGGCTGGCACTCAGCTGATGAGCTGACATTTATCTATAGGTCTCAAATTTATCTCTTTCTTTCTGTCAATTTTATCATTTTTCAGATTTAGGTAACTGGTACTTAAAACAACCCCTGACTCATCCTTCAGTCCAAGCAGTGAGCAATAAAATTGCTTTTACAGAAATTAGAAAACAAAAAGTTGAGATAGATATTGACTAGACTTTAGGATGCAGGCAAAGTTAGGAATTTGCTGTGTTTTTATACTACTACTAGCTTCTTACATTTTGCTGAGAAACCTCTCCTATATGCAAAGGCCTAGGTGACCATGTGCCATCCTAGATGTTTAAATAGCATACAGCTGTGTGTGTGTGTGTGTGTGTGTGTGTGTGTGTGTGTGTGAGAGAGAGAGAGAGAGAGAGAGAGAGAATATACATTTGCAAAGTATTTGAATTAGACTTTATGGTCCATAGCAAACTACAATTTCTCTTATGTCATTTTAAGCAGAATTTTCCCTTAGATGATAGTGTAACAATGATCACTAGAAAAAACCATCTCAGTTCATCTTGCTCCTTATGGAAGCTATTGGACTAAGAATCTATATCCTACAGAAGGAAAGTAGAGTTTTGAAGAAATGACTAACAAACTTTCAGTTTGTAGTTTTGAAAGAGTCTTCAAAAAAAACCTAAGTTCTTCCAACACAGTCTTGTTTGAGTTCATCATACTTTTTGTCTAGGATCAGATAGGGCCCACCACACTTAAAACAATATTCATTACAAATTAATTAGATTAATGAGTTTACAAAATTGAGTCCGTTTTGTTGGGACAATAAAGCTGGGAAAATAACCTTCCCAGATATCAATGGGAAACCTGTGGTTTCTTACTTTCATGTCTCCAAGTCAACTTTCATTACTGATTTTTAACAGGCAAGTTAAAAGTTAAAGCCTCCCACAGAGATTAATTGAATACTTATGTTCTTTGAAATAATAATGTGATAATTAGACTTATTTGATAAGCTCTTTGGTAACCTTTTCTATATTCTGTATTGCATGCTTTAGTTTTTTCTTGCTTCTGCTTTAAAACCAAGAGTGATAGGATCAGGTCTGTATTTGCCCTAACATGGGACCAACCTCTACAACTTGTTTCATTCTCTGTTGATAAGAGGAAAAGGTGTCTAAAGAAAAAGTTAGAGTGAAGTTTCAGAAAATCTTCATATCACAAAAGATTGCTTAATCCCTTGATTGCTACCTAATTTCAGTGGGTGCAATCATTTGGAGGGACATATGGGACAAGAGGAGGAAGTATTTAACCAAGTCTGGTGGTGAGGAATGGGTGGCAATGATCAAAGAAGGCTTCCTGAGCTGTCTTTCACCAACAAGAGGAGTTAACAGGTGAAAGTTGGGGGGTGGGAAGTGGGTCAGCCTGGCAGTAGGGACAACATGAAGAAAGATACATAATGGTGTAGGGGAGCAGTACAAGTGGTTTGGTTTTGCTAGAGTTTCAATATGAGTGGGGATGAAGGAGAGTAGGCGGAAGATGACGCTGGAGAGAAAGGTAGGATCCAATTTAAGGAGCTTAAACTTTAACCTTCGGAATGAATTTTAACCATGTTCAGGTTTGCATTTTAACAAGATCACTACCTGATCTTTGAAAGGTAGATTTTGGGAAAGACAAACTGGAAGCAGTGAGATTCTTTGGGAGTCTACTGTAGTAACTATCTTAATGCTTATCATAGCAGTACTAAGCAGTTGATACCCAGGGAGATGATTAGGGGCCTAGTGGGCATTGAAATCAACAAGAGAATGACTAGGAGAAATGAATAGAAATGAATAGGAAATATAATAAGCAGAATTTGGTTGGTATAAGGTGGGAGGGGGGTTTGCAGAGGAAAAGGAGGAGTTAAGAATGAGGAATAGGTTTCAGATCTTGTTATTTAGCAATTTGGAGCCACAGGAGCTGGAACGGATTTGAAGGGAAGGATAATTCAGGTTAGGGTTTACTGAGTTTGAGGTGTGTCTACAGCAGGACATTCAGACGAAGATGACCAGCAGGCAGTTGGAGACAAGAATCTAGAGCTCAGAAATGAGGTCAGAGCTAGAGAAATAGCTGTATGAATCAAAGATTAAACAAAGGAACAAGACTAAAACAGGTCTATTTTTGAAGCAGCTTAGGGAAAAAAACGGAAGAAAAAATAGTAAAAAAAAAAAAAAAAGATCTATGAATAAGTGGGCTGGAAAATAATGCCTGAACTAAATGATTAACAAGAACTAAGTTTATATTTATGTTATTTTTAGAAGAACGAAAACAAAACAAACGGGGTAAACCTTAAAAGACATTTAAAGCGTGGTGCTCGGAGCTAAGGTCGGGTGTCGCCTTTAAATTCAGTCTTAGTGTCGGACTGGGCATCTGGGGCCAGGCCCCTGGCCACGCCCACCCGCTCCTGCAGCCTTGGGCGCTTCCTTCCGCCTGGCCTCCATCTTGAGAGACGCGGGCTTCTCCAGGCTGAATTCCAGGTTTAGGTCTGGGGCTGTGAAGTCACCGTAAGTACCGTGGCCAGTTCCGTGCTTCCCCCGTAAGCATCTCTAGAAAATACTCTAATACATTAATACTCTCAAGTTGGCAGGCACACCTGAGGCCCTCTACCCAGTCAGCTCACCCCTGCTCGAGGGACGACGCTGAGAACAAAGGGCTCCACCTGAGCCGGCCCCCAGTGCCCATCCGGCACGGCGGTACCAAGCCCCGCACCCCCCGGGCAGGCCCGGTGGCTCGGCTTATCTGGAAGTCCCTGCAGGTGTGAAGGGCGCGCTCGTCTGTTTCTCTTCTTGAGGGTCACTGCTCATGGCTGCCGTTTCAATGTCTGAAAGTTGTTTCATGCATTTTGTCCAGTTTTCTGGTTTTTATGGGGGGAGAGTGAGTCTTTTTCTGGTATCTTAATCCTGACAGGCAAGCCCGGGCTTTTGCCTCAGGCAACTGTGTGAAGAGTGGTGCCCTTTACTGAGATGGGACAGACTTCAAGAGGAATAGGTTTTGGAGGGAAAGTCAAGCGTTCAGTTTTGGACGTATTAATTTTGAAATGCCTCTGAAAAATCCAGGTGGAGATTCAGTAGGCTGTTGGATACATGGGTTTGGAAATCAGAGAAGGAGCTTCAAGGGAAACAATATTTATTGATCTTTCCCTGAATATTGTTGATTTTCATGTGAACTTGGCTACTCTGGCTGATGAACACAAAATGAGAGATCTGTAGATATGTAGAAAATGGTTATGGTAATGATTCTGGTTTAAATGCTCCCTTTTATTCAGTATTCAAGCAGCTTACCTTCCTCCCAGTCACAGAACTTTTGTTCACAACATATTTCTTAGACGCTCCAGTATTTGCAGCTAGTCATACCAAGTTCATGTAGTTTCATCATCAACCGATTCAAACTCTTTTCTTATTTCAATTGTGGTCTTTCTCCTTTGACCCATGGGTTTTTATAAATATGGTGTTTAATTCCCAAATGTGGGATTTTCTAGTTCTCTTTTTCTTACTGATTTCTGGCTTAATTATACTTTCGGTAAGTGTTCCATTTCCATTTGAAAGGAATATAAATTCTGCAGTCATTGAGTACAGTGTTTTATAAATGTTAATTAAGACTAATTTATTAATCAAGTTGTTAAAATCTTCTATATCCTTATAGACATTTTTATCTGCTTATTATATCTTTTATTGAGAGAAGTGTGCTTAATTTCCCACAATGATTGTGGATTTGTCTGTTTCTCCTTCAGAGGCTGTGTGATTAGGTGCCTATAAATGGAAAATTGTTTAAAAATAATTTCTCATCATTATGAAATGTCCCTCTTTGTCTCTGCTAATGCTTTTTGCCTCAAGGTTTTTTGATTTGTTGATAATATAGTGAGGTAGATTATATCATTTGGCCTCAATTCTCACCCTTCCTTTAATTACACTCTTTGTGTTCACACCCTTTGCCATGCAACTTTACAGTGCCCTCTACCATGAGTTGACTTTGACTTCAAGACATCCCTTGAAGCAGAAGCTTGAAATGGGCTTGACATTGAGACTTGTTCTCTTGGACAACTTCCATCACCATGAGAATATACTCAGGCCAACCTGGTTGAGTGACACATGGAGCAGAGTTGTCTGGTCATTCTAGCTGAGGCCAGTCTAGATAAGCAGAATTGAGAGCCAGTCAACTCAGATGTGTGAGTAGTAGATGCTTTTTGTTATATGTGACTGAGGTTTTGCCCATGCTTGGTACATGGCATTATCCTGGTAATGGAATACTGATACGCGTACAAGGTATATCTTTTTCCTTTTTTTTTTTTTTTTTTTTTTTTTCACTGCATGGTATGACCTGTGGGATCTTAGTTCCCCGACCAGGGATTGAACCTGGGTCCTCGGCAGTGAGAGCAGCACGGAGTCCTAACCATTGGACCGCCGGGGAATTCCCCATCTTTTTCCATTTCTTTTTACCTTCTATCTAAACAAACCAAACTCTTGTAAGGAGCGTGTTGTTGGGTTTGTTCTTTTAATCCAGTTAGACAATTTTGCTGTCTTTTAAAAATTGGGGCATTTAGTCCATTTGCATTGAAAGAAATTACTGCTATATTTAGGCTTAAATCTTGCATTTACTGTTTGCTTTCTATTTGTTCACTTTTTTCTTGCTTTCTTTTGGATTAATTGAGGAATATTTATGATTTCATCTTATCTCCTTTGTTGACTTATTATATATGTACACCTTTTTCCAGAGGTAACTTTGAAGTTTATAGCATACTTTTTTCACTTATCAGAGTCTACCTTCAAGTATTATTATACCACTTTACATACAGTATGAGAACTGTATAACAATATAGTTTCATTTTCCTGCCCCTGGACTTGGAACTATTATCATATATTTTACTTCTTTAAAAAAAAAAAAAAATTATTTATTTATTTGGTTGCGCCGGGTCTTAGTTGCAGCAGGCGGGCTCCTTAGTTGTGGCATATGAGCTCTTAGTTGCGGTATGCATGTGGGATCTAGTTCCCTGACCAGGGATTGAACCCGGGCCCCCTGCTTTGGGAGCGTGGAATCTTAACCACTGCAGGGAAGTCCCCATTTTACTTCTACAGTTGTTATAAACTTCTGAAGTAATTTTTTAAATAAGAAAAACATTATTTTCTGTCCACTGATACGTTAAATATTTCCAGTGCCCCTCATTCCTTTATGGAGATGTGCATCCCTACCTCTGGTACCTTTTTCTTCATACCGAATGACTTTAACGTTTCTCATGGTGTAAATCACCTGATTAATTCTTCCAGTTTCAAATATCTGAAATGGTCTTTATTTTCACTTCATTTTTTCTAACTGTTTTTGCTGAGTGCTGAATTCTAGGTTAACACGCGTTGTTTTGTCTTCTTTAGTTCTTTACAGATGTTGCTCCACTGTCTCCTGGCTTGTATTGTTTTGAACAAAAAATCATTGTTGTTCAAAGAACATCAAGAAGACATTCTTATCTTTATTCCTCTACATGGAATATGTCTTCTTCTCTGGCTGGTTTTGAGATTTTCTGTTTACCAGTGTTTCTAAGCATCTGGATTATAAAGGGGCAGGCAGCTGTGTGTCTGAGTCACTTATTAGTCAAAGATTATATTTTTCATACACCTCCTTCGTGTCTCCAAGTTTTCAAGTTATTTTAAGAGCATAATACAGTTAAAAAAACACATTTGTGTATATTATCTAATTTGATGCCTTCAGTATATATTAGTTGGCTAGGACAGAGAATACGGTACCGTTTTTAGAGGTGAGAAAACTAAACCTTGAATGGTGCAATGACTGCAAGTAAACACTGAACTAGTTAGTGGGAAAGATAGGATGAATCTCTAATCTTCTACACCAAATCCAGTGCATTATCCTAGATTATAAAAAACGTTAAAATCCATCTATTTTGATGGAACTTTCTGTAGAATGGTGGGGTAGGAAACATTTGAAGGAACTACTAGATCCTGATTGTTTTGTCATTACAGCAAAAAGGCGAACCATGCCTATGAAGGCCAACAGGATTGAACCTAGGAGCCAGAAGACCAAAAGATGGAAAAAGGATAGTCCATGGATTTTACACATCTTCAACCACAAATGCTGTGTTACTTCCATTACTGGCTGCTACAGCTGCCAGTGGAAAATCAAACAGGAGAAAAAATCTAAACGTGGACCCTACTGCTCTTGGGTACGGAGAGATGGGAAGAAGCTGGACCGCACTTTCTTAGATATGGGAGACATGGGCTGGTCCCTGCCCTCATGAGGGCTCACTAGAGTCTTCAGGACTGGGCTTGGGCTCTAGCTCTTCATGAAAGTTCTGCCATAATTCTGGAGCCAAAGTTAACTTTACGGGAACATGTGCTCATTTTCTTTCACTTTTATTCTTCATTTCTCTTCTTTCTTGTCATTCTATTATTCATTTATTCACCTCTGCTTTTGTTAATAAGTGAACCTTGAAGAAAAATTGGGGTTTAGGTACAGTTAGCTGTTTTTGGCTAGGGATTACAGGAATACCTGAATCTTTAAATCTCTCTTCAGTATGAGTTTCCCAAAGGAGCTACACATATGAGGAAAAACAGCAAGTGGGAAACAAGGTGCTCCTTTATTATTGGTCTGGCCAGTATCTGACTTTCTCTAATGAAGATTGCTGGTAAGGCTGAGTGGTGGCATGTGGTCTAGCCTCACTGAGCGCCTCTTTCTTTCTTTAAGCCATATGTTGGGCCTCTCTGGTGGGCAATATAATATGAGACCAAATGATGAGCACACTGAAGTGAGAAGAGGAGAGCCATATCATGTACCTTCACTTAATCATAAACTTGGTCTAGCTGGGTCCGAGATTCTGACCAATTGGATTACTAATTTTTCATGTCTGAGATGGGGAGCACAAGGAAAGGGGTGGGAATGGGAGGCTTCCCTGGATTAGGCAGGAGTGTTCTCCTGTTCGTGTATCTTTCCTGCCCAGATATTTGGCTTCTATACCAGTGACTGGGGATAACACAGGTTCTTCAGGCATGGTTCCTGCTCTCAAGGAATTCACAGTCTACTGGAGGAAAAGACAAGTACACACTTACTCTCAACATAGTGAGAGAAGTGTTATAAATGTGTGTGTGTGTGTACGCTTATGCACACACGCATGCGTTCATGTACAAGGGAGGGGGCCAAAAATAATTACTTAGAATGTGAAAAGCAATTAAGAGTTGGATAGGTAAAGAGCAGGGAATGGCAGAAGGAAAGGTATTGGAGGAGGAGTCAAAGGGCTTGGAATAAGGTTTATTTTAAGTGGAGTAGAGGATCTGAATGGAGAAGTGATGGGGAATTATGAAGCTAGAGAGGGAGTGGGAAAAGATATTTTGTGGTTTTCAGAATTTGACCTCTGCCATGTAGGGGATAAAGACTCCCTAAAGATTTTAAGCTACTGATGTCTGAGCTATGTTTTGGAATGATTATTTGATCATGTGGAAGATGCATTAGACGGTATAAGAGTAATGCAGGGAGATGTCTTTGCCTTCAAAGAGAAAGCAACAGCAGTATTCAAGGTAAGAGATGTTGGTGTCCTGGATTAGAGTAGTGATGGTAAAAATGGAGAAGAGCAAATTGATTCAACAGATATTTATTACTTAGGGATGATGTCGTAAGTCACAAGAGAGCTATAAAGAAGGACATGGAGCGAAAGATAAAGGGAGGCTTCCTGGTAAAGTTGACGTTGGAGGCAGTGTGGTATAATGGAAAAATCCCTGGAAGAGAGCCTGGGAGTCTGTTTTGGTTCTTGTCCCAACTCAGCCTTTGGGCTGGATACGTGATATCTCCAAGCCTCTCTACAAGGTGATGCTGCACTGCAACTATGCAGACCTTTGGCGAGTATATACAGATGTTGCTGAGGTACCATGGATAAATGGAACTAAATTAGACCTGCTTCTTTCTCTTCCCAGAGAGAACGATTATTTTACCCATGTCTGGTTATTTCATTTTGCATGTCTGTGCTTTTGCTGTTTGTGTGGATAGAATCCTCAAACGAATACTTTGGCTTTGACTGGTGAGTTTCACTTTTTTGTATTTTCACTTGTGTAAGAGCTCTTTGGTCTAATAGCCACATGGATCCTACATCAGGCTGAAAAGATCTAGTGGCATAAGGGGGAGGGTGGATAAAATTGGGTTTTCTACAGCTGGTGGATGGGAGGCCTGACTCTGGGGAGGGGTAAAGATGCTCAGCACCCTCAGCTGTTATACTTCCCTTCCACCTGTGCTCACTCTCACACTTAGACCAAGTCTGGCTCAGTGGGAAGCTTTCTCTGTGCTTCCAATGTCCCCAGTCCTTCTATTCAGATGACTCCCTGACACCTTGTTACTCAGTCTCTGTCTGGGTTACTGATGCCTACACTAGTTGGTCTTCATGATCTCTGTCCATGAACCCTGATGTCTCTGCCTCACCTCCAGCCTCTGCTTCTTCCTTCTGTCTTTACTGGGCTAAGACTCTAAAGACAGAAACGGTGTCCCATCTCAGCCCCTTTTCTAGCCAGATTCCTACTCTGGACTACTCCTAGCTCCTCCAGTTTTTCTGGCCTGATTATTGCAAATCTTACCCATTATTTGGTATTTGGGGGAGAAAGGGATATGTTTGAGTATGAGTCTTTTTAAAAAATGGAATACAGTTTATTTTTCCTTTGTTTTTGGCCACACCGTGCAGCATGCGGGATCTTAGTTCCCTGACCAGGGATTGAACCCGTGCCCCCTGCAGTGGAAGCAAGGAGTCTTAACGACTGGACCGCCAAGGAAGTCCCTATTTTTCCTTTTATAGAAGTAAAATATGGTTTGTTATTTTAAATGTAAAAAATGCAGAAAGTAGAAAATATAAAAATCTGCTTAGTCTTATTCTTGAGTAACAATCTCTTGGTATACTTCCCAGTCTTTTTTTCTATGCTTATTTTTACATGGTTATGCTCATACCATATATATAATTTTGCTTTTCATTTTCACTTAAAATGGTTGCACACATTTTGAAAAATTGTTAAAACTCTTAATGAACATCATTTAAAATGGTTTAAAAATATTTCCTGACATGAAGGTACTCTAATACACTTACTTAACCACTTTTTATTGTTAGGCATTATGAATGTTTCTAAATTTTCCGGTTTTGATAACATGAAAGCACAGAGAAATCTCTGTGCTCTGACTTATGTTCTTACAGTAGACTCCCACGAATGGTGTTATTGATTTAAGAAGAATAAACACTAATAAAATACATTATGCTTATTGCCAAAGTACTTTCTCAAAAGAGTCTAGCAATTTCCATAAACAACAGAGGTATATGAGTTTCTATTTTAACCTGCCATTGACAGCAGTAACTATTCTAATTTTGATAATTTTATAGATGGAATTTATTTTGTTTTAATTTAATCATTGATTAAGTGTCAAAACTGGTTTATTTATTTACTTTTTAGTTTTCTTGCTTTGTTTATTTTGTGGGATTTTTACTAATTTTTGATCAGTTTATATTCAGTCTTTATTTATGGACCCATTCTAAATTATTCCACAGGACTTGAGATACAAAGCTGTTTCATTTTAAAGTAAAATTTCCCTCAGTTTTTAAAAACTTTATTGAGATGTAATTGACTTATAACATTGTGTTAGTTTCAGGTGGATACAAAGTAATAATTTGATATTTTTATATATATTGTGAAATGATCACAACAGTAAATCTTTTTAACATCAATCACTACACATGATTACAATTGTTTTCTTGTGATGAGAATTTTTAAGATCTACTCTCTTAGCAATTTTCAAATATATAATGCAGTATTATCAACTATAGTTACCATGCCGTATGTTACATTCCCATGGCTTAGTAACTGGAAGTTTGTACCTTTCAACCCCTTAACCCATTTCATCCACCCCCACCTCTGGCAACCACCAGTCTGTTCTATCTACGAGCTTATTTATTGTTTTTGTTTTTGTTTTTTAGATTCCACATATAAGGGAGATCACATGGTATTTGTCTTTTTCTGTCTGACTTATTTCACTTAGCATAATGCCCTCAAGGGTTCATCAAGGTTGTCATAAATGGCAAGATTTCCTTCTTTTTTATGGCTGAATAATATTCCGTTGTATGTACATACTGCATATTCTTTGTCCATTTATCTGTCAATGGATACTTAGGTTGTTTCTATATCATGGCATGGTTTCTATATCATGCAGTGAACATAGGGGTACATATATCTTTTCAGGTTAGTGTTTTCATTTTCTTTGGATGAATACCCAGATGTGGAATTGCTGGATCATATGGTAGCTCTGTTTTAATTTTTTTGCGGAACCTCCATACTAGTTTCCATAGTACCTGCACCAGTTTACATTCCCACCGGTAGTGCACAAGGGTTCCATTTTCTCCATATCCTCACAAACACTTGTTATTGCTTGTCTTTTTGATAACCATTCTAACAGGTATGAGGTGATATCTAGTTGGGGTTTTGATTTGCATTTTTCTGATTGTTAGTGAATCATCAGAAAAATGATGTTGAATACCTTTTTATATACCTGTGGCCTGTATATCTTCTTAGGAAAAATGTCTATTCAGATACTCTATTTTTAAACTGGTTTGTTTGTTTAATTGGTATTCAGTTGTACGAATTCTTTGTATATTTTTTGGATATTAACCTCTTTTTAAAGATTTTTTTGATGTGGACCATTTCAAAAGTCTTTATTGAATTTGTTACAATATTACTTCTGTTTTATGTTTTGTTTTCTTGGCCACGAAGCATGTGGGATCTTAGCTCCCCGACCAGGGATTGAACCCACACCCCCTGCATTGGAAGGCAAAATCTTAACCACTGGACCACTAGGGAAGTCCCTGGATGTTAACCTCTTAATCAGATATATGATTTGCAAATATTTTCTCCCATTTGGTAGGTTGCCTTTTTGTTTTGTTGATGATTTCCTTTGCTTTGTTTGATGTAGTCCCACTTGTTTGTTTTTGCTTTTGTTCCTTTTGCTGTCAAATCCAAAAAACTCATTGCCAAGGCTGATGTTAAGGAACTTACTGGTTATGTTTTCTTCTAGGAGTCCTATGGTTTGAGGTTTTATGTTCAAGTATTTAATCCATTTTGAGTTGATTTCTGTGTATGGCATAAGATATTGGTTCAGTTTCACTGTTTTGCATGTGGCTGTCCAGTTTTTTCAACACTGTTTATTGGAGACACTGTCCTTTCCTCATTGTATATCCTGGTTCTTGTCTCCTTTGTCATAAAATAATAGACCGTATATACATGGGTTTATTTCTGGGCTCTTTATGGCATTCCATTGATACGGTGTTTGTTTTTGTGCAGATACTCTACTGTTTTGATTACTGTAGCTTTGCAGTATTGTTTGAAATTAGGGAGTGTGATGCCTCCAGATTTGTTGTTCTTTCTCAATATTACTTTGGCTATTTGGGGTCTTCTGTGGTTCCATACAAATTTTAGGATTGTTCTGTTTCTATAAAAATGCCATTGGAATTTTGTTAGGGATTGCATCTAATCTGTAGATGGCTTTCAGTAGCATGGAAAATTTAACAATATTAATTCTTCCAATCCATGAACATGAGGTATCTTTCCATCTCATGTCTTATAGTTTTCAGTGGAGAGCTCTTTCACCTCCTTGATTAAATTTATTCTTAGGTATTTTATTTTTGTTACTGATATTGTAACTGGGGTTGTTTTCTTAATTTCTTTTTTGTATATATTTTTATCAGTGTGTAGAAATCCAACAGATTTTTGTATATTGATTTTGTATCCTGCAACTTTAGAATTCATTAATTAGATCTCACAGTTTTTTGATGGAGTCTTTAATATTTTCTGTATATAAAATCATGTCATCTTTAAATAGAGAAAGTTTTACTTCTTTCTTTCCAATTCTGGTGCCCTTCCTTCCTCCCTCCCTCCCTCCCTTCCTTCCTTCCTTCCCCCCCCCCCCCTTTCCTTCTTTCTTTCTCTCTTTCTCTCTTTCTTTCTTTCTTTTCTTTCTTTCCCTGATTGCTCTAACTAGGATTTCTAGTACTATGTTGAATAGGAGTGGTGAGTGTGCACCCTGTTATTCCTGATCTTAGAGGAAAATCTTTTAACCTTTCACCATTGAGTAAGATGTTAGATGTGGGCTTGTGATATGTGACCTTTATTTTGTTGAGGTATATTCCTCCTATACCCAGTTTATTGAGAGTTTGTTTGTTTGTTTGTTTTATCATGAATGGAGTTTGAATTTGTCAGATGCTATTTTTGCTATTTTGAAATGATCATATGATTTTTATCTTTCATTCTCTTAATGTGATGTATCACATTTATTGATTTGTGTATGTAGACCCATCCTTGCATTAGAGGGACGAATCCCACTTGATCATGGTATATGATTCTTTTAATGTGCTGTTGTATTTGGCTTGTAGTATTTTGTTGTGATTCTTGCATCTATATTCATCACGGATATTGGCCTGTAATTTCTTTTCTTATAGTGTCCTTATCAAGCTTTTATATCAGGGAAATGCTGGCTTTGTAAAATTAATTTGGGAGTGTTCTCTCCTCTTCAATTTTTTGTAAGAGTTTGAGAAGGATTGATGTTAATTCTTCTTTAAATATTTAAAATTGGCCAGTGAAACATTTGGTCCTGTGCTTTTCTTCTTTGGGAGGTTTTTGTTTACTGATCCAGTCTCCTTACTCATTACTCACATCTTACTCTGATCAGATTTTCTGTTTCTTCATGATTCAGTCTTGGTAGGTTGTATGTTTCTAGAAATTTATCCTTTTTTCCTAGGTTGTCCAGTTTGTTGGCATATAGTTGTTCATAGTCATCTCTTAATGTTCCTTTCTGTGGTGTCAGTTGTAAAGACTCCTTTTTAATTTAAAATTTTATTTATTTGGATCCTCTTTTTTTCTTGGTTAGTCTTGCTAAAAGTTTTGTCAATTTTATGTATTTTTTCAAAGAACGAACTCTTAGTTTGGTTAATTTTTTCTATTGTTTTCCTATTATCTGTTTTACTTATTTACCAAACAAATTAGCTCTTGAATGAAGAGAAATCCTTGAGGAAGGACCTTGCTATACAAAAGAACCTGCCTGTACAAAACTGTATACTGTCAGTCATCCTCCTCTTTTCCCCCCAAAGAACATCTGGCTATTTACCAGGGTGGTTGTGCACTTGGGCAGAAGAAATACTTCTGGGGCAATTACTGGACACTGACTCTGAACTGATACAAATTCCTGGAGATATAAAGCAGCACTATGATTCACCAGTCAGAGTAATCAATGGAGATAGGTAATCAATGGAGTTTTGGTTCAGACCTATCTCTACAGTGGGTCTAGTGGGTCCCCAAACCCACCCTGCAGTTATTTCTCTAGTTTTGGAATGCATAATTGGAATAAACATACTCAGAAGCAGGCAGAATCCTCACAGCAATACTCCATCATCAAATAAAAGTTGTAAACATAAGAGTGAGTTCCCATTGGTCCTAAAGCCACAAGTAAAGTTAGTGGGCAGTTTTCCATTGCTCCCATAGCAAATTATCACAAATTCAATGGCCTAAAGCAATACCCATTTTTTTTCTCAGTTCTGTAGGTCAGACGTCAGACATGCTTGGCTGGGTACTCTGCTTAGGATTTCATAATGAAATCAAGGTGCCAGATGGCCTGAGCTTATACCTGGGGCTCTGAGTGAGAATTCACTTTCAGGTTCATTCAAGTTGTTGGCAGAATCCAGTTCCTTCTGGTTGTAGGAATGATGTGCTCATTCTTTAGTGGTTGTCAGAGGGGAGTTGGTCTCAGCTTCTAGCTTGTGGCCTTCTCTATCTTCAAAGCTAGCAGTGGTGTTTCAACATAACCGTTGAAACGGTTAACGTCATCACTCATGTGATACCAAATGACAGAGATCATGGGAGCCAGAATTCTGTGTGTGTGTGTCTACATGTTTTTCTCTTCTCCCATTCTTCTACCATTGAAAATAAGATGTATTAATAGTAGTTGACCATATATATCAGTACTTAAATTAGAGGTATAAACATCACATAGAGGCGATAAAGGAACTTTGTATCCTTTTTTGGGGAGAAGATTGATGTGTTTTTGGTTGTATGAGAGGTAATCGCATCATGTTAGATAGAAAGTAAGGATGGTTAATAGAGGTGTGTATGAATACCAAGTTGCTCATGAGTGGATTGTGGTAGTGTACTAATTGGGTCCACTTAGTTAAACTGAAACTACATTTCTCACAATTCCATTCCCAGTATAGGATTGGGTTAGGATTAATTACAAGAAAAATTGGTATACAGTTTGGAAGTAGGAAGTGAATCGTTAGCTATTTCTTTATACTCTGAAGATCAGTGATGGACCCAGGCATTATGACAGCCTCCATGCAATGTCAATATCTGGTAGTTCACTTAGTTGCCATGGAGAAGCACCTGGGCCCACATTCTTCTTGCTCCTGCCAGGTCTTCTTCAGCTTCTTCATGTCCTAGGTCAGATAAGTATGCAGCTAAATGATGAAAGGCATGAACTTTTCCTGCAGGTCACTGTTATTATCCAAGGTTGGAGGAAGTGTGTTATGACTTTGTTGAATTAACATTTGTTATGTGGAGCACAGGGTGCTGGATGGTCAATTGAGGCAACAGCAATGGTGAGTGGTGGTTCAACAACAGACTGCAAGAGAAATTAAAATAGAGAAGTTTATTACTTGGAGGTACTGGGGGAAGTACACAGATGCCTCTAGGGCCCACATAGGGAGGTCAAGGCAGAGTGTAGACAGAAAGTGAGGCAGGACCTGGGCACATGCCTTTATTACAGTCCATGGCTGGAGTGCTTTGGGGTTCCTGGGCTAGGGCCAGATTGATTAAGTCAAACTATAAGAGTAGGGTTTTTGTAAGCCCCATGGAAGTTTTGTCTAAGGGGCACATGAGGCATACAGGTGATGGGAAGCATGCGAGACTGTAGATCACAAGGGCTATTGTGGAGGTCATATCAGGACCTTATATTTGCTTATGACTGAGGGCTCCTAGGTCATGTGCTTCCCTGAGGGTGCTAGTGTCAATTTAAGGTCACTGTGGTCCACTTGGACAAACAAAATGGGTGCCACGGCGGCAATACCATGGAGTTACAGCTTAGCTAATAGGAGTTAACTTAGCTAAATCCTTGACACAGTGATAGATACAGGTTGCATGGTTTGTGTGTGTCCTCATGTGTTCCAGTCTGTCCTTACGTGTTTCAGTTTGTCCTTGAGGGTTCTAGTTCCTCCTCATGGGTTTCAGTTTCCCTATATATTGTGTTCAGTTTTACTTTCCAACTTCTGGCCTGTCTGACTTCTACAACTTTAGGCCAAGTGTTGGAGCAGATGTAACAGTCTTACATAGCCTTCTCTCACAGCTTCTGTAATAGCCCAAGGTCTAATCCCTACAATAATTCCTTTTCTGAGTGGTCCCAGACCAATACAGTATTTTTAATCATTTTGGAAAAGTTCTCAGCCATTACCTTTACAAATATTGCTTTTACCCCATTTTCTATTGCCTCTACTTCAATTTTATATTAGGTATTTTCTCTTTATCCTCTTAAGTGTCCTACTCTTTCTTCTGTATTTCTCATGTATTTTTTTCATGTGTCTCTGTTTCATGCTTGATATTTTTTTCTGGTCTGTCTTTTGTTTAGCAAATTCCTTTTGGCTCTGTTTTACCTGCTATTTAATCCATTCACTGAGTTCTTAATTTTTACTGCTGTATTTTCCCTTCTAGAATTCTTTTTTTTTTTTTTTTATAAATTTATTTATTTATTTAGGGGTGTGTTGGGTCTGTGCGAGGGCTTTCACTACCACCACCTAGAGTGAGTACAGATGAATAGGACAAGAAGAAGTAGAAGAGGGAAAGAGAAAAAGAGAAGAAAATTCAAAATTCTTCCTGCAGTTCATGGTGGGTGGGTGGGAACTTCACCTGAGTTTGGTGAGAGGGTTTTGAGCTGAACTAAGCTAATAATAATATTTATGTGTGGTTGAATGTACAAAAGAAGACCTTTTAGGTTAAAAGGGAGTGAAAAAAAATCAAATGTGGCCAGAAAAATGATTAGAAAAATAAAGGCACCATTAAATGGTAAACCTTAACTTACTCACTTGGAAAGCAAAGTCAAAATCACTATTTGGTTAAGCTGTTTGATAAATTCTTTGACTGTATCTAGGCTACTATTAAGTCCATCTTGCATTTTTTAAAAATTGAAGTCTAGCTAATTTACAATGCTGTGTTAGTTTCAATTGTACAGCAAGGTGATTCAGCTATACACACACACACACACACATTATTTTTTCAGATTCTTTTCCGTTATAGGTCATCTTGCATGTTTTTTAAGATCTCTGTTTCATTGTTTTGATAATTAATGTGCTTGTTTTAAAACATCTATTCTTGTTCCCTGGATGTGAGTCCTTTATTTTTCTGAAGCTTTTGAATATATTTATTTTGTGGTTCTTTTCTGATCGTTCTATTAATTATATTTTTTTGTGTGCAAGTTGTTCTATTAGTTGGCTTTATTGGGTGAATTTGTTGACATTCCTTACATGTTTTCTGATTCCTGGCTGTGAGCTCATCTTTTAGAAAGTACTCTTAGTATCTTGATCTGGGATAGCTCTCGCTAGGATGGCTGCTTGCGTGTTTCATTCTTCTTGATGTATGTTATAGCCCCTGACCAAAGAGAATTTCCTTTCCTATTTGTAATGTGGTTATATGTTCACCAATCTATATTTTATACAGGCATACCTTGGAGATACTGGGAGTTCAGTTCCAGACCACAGAAATAAAGTGAATAATATAGCAATAAAGCAAGTCACACAATTTTTTTGGTTTCCCAGTGCACATAAAAGTTATGTTTACACTATACTGTAGTCTGTAAGTGTATAATAACATCGTTTATAAAAAATATACATGCCTTAGTTAAAAAATATTTTATTGCTAAATAGCTAACCATCCTCAGAACATTCAGTGAGTAGTGGTAGTAACATCAAAGATCACTGATCACAGATCACCATAACAACTATAATAAAAATGAAAAAGCTTGAAATATTGCAAGAATTACCAGAATGTGACACAGAGACATGAAGTGAGCAAATGCTGTTGGAAAAATGGTGCCAATAGACCTGTTTGATGTAGGGTTGCCACAAACCTTCAATTTGTAAAAAATGCAGTATCTTTGAAGCGTATGTCTGTATTGTTAAAATATAATTTCTCCAGATTTTATATGGTGAGAAGGTAATTTCTGTTATCTTGAAATGAACGGTCTAGAACAATTTCGACATACAATATGTAGACCAAGTGTAACACTGTTTCTCTTAGCGAATTATTAGCAGTTTTCCCTCATAAACTACTTTAGGAACAGAACACATCAAGACTGTTTTTGAAGGGGCCAAATCTCTTACACAGAATAGATAAATTAATATGGTGGCTTGCAGTTATGTAAGAAAACATATATTCAAGTGGACCAGGAACCTGCCCAAATGGAAAGTGTTAGTTTTATTAAGGCAGTGGACTTTTTCTCTTTTGGAATTCCAGAATTTCTGTCTTATATTGTTTTTTAAAGAGAACATAATTTTTGCATATATTGATATATTCTGAGTAACTTTAAAGAATCATACCACTCATACAGAGCCCCATTAAAGTACCCAATTGCCTGTAGGACAAAGTTAGAACTTCTCAACTGAATATCCCCAAAGCTCTTCACACATCTGTTCCCAAATTGCCTTTTCTTCTTATCTCCCTCTGTTTATCTTTTACCTCATCTAGTCCAGTCTTATCTCCCCCAATCCTTGACACAGATGCTACTAATTTTTTACTGTATTTTAAGGATTGAAACACATTTTTGCAGGGTCATTTTTCTAGGTACAGGATTCTGGTTCTTCTGGTCCATTGTCTTGCTGAGTTTTTTTGGGATCCTGGCTGCCTACACATCATTGCTCTTGGTGAGTAATGTTTTCCATTTCTCCCACTCCTTTCCTGAGTAGGCTCATGAGGTGCTCTGTCTGTGGTGTGGTTCCCAGTTGTGCTGGGAGCCCTCAGAACCTCAGATCACTCTTGGTAGAGTTGGGGTTTACATCAGCCAAGAATGTTAGGCACGAGGGATAGATGGAGGAAAAAAGGCTTGTGCTGTTAGAGGGTGTGTCTTAACCACTTTGACCCTTTGAAAGGGTGGCAGAACATCCTTCCCCTGTTTCATAGCCTATTTTCTGGTTCACTCAGTATTGTCACTTTAGACACCTACACCTTCAAATGGCAGTACTTCTACATATTGAATTTTATAGCCCATCTCCTAAGAATCAGTCTTTCTGGGCCTTACAAATTAGCTAGTGTGTTAAACCTGTTCTAATGTGCAAATGCTAGTCCTTAGTCCAGGTGTGAAGTACATTTTAGCGAAAGTCTTTAGGCACTAGTGACCCTGCCTCTGTTGTCTGACATATAGTAGTGTCAGGTAGTGTGAGAAATTCAGGCCAGGAAATAGAGGAGTTTGAAGAAGTGGAAAGCTTGTGAGAGACTAACTTTTAAGGAACTGGAGTTTTTCAGTGCCCCATTATACATAGGGCATATATATCTTTCTCTGATTTCATGATTCCTTGTCCCCACTGATTTCCTGTCTGATATAGAAGAATCCAACCCCCAAATCAGTTGACATTTGCATTAATTTTTCTTTCAACAAAATATATTGATCATTATATGAGTGGTAAGTACTGAAGATACAGAAATCAACAAGACATGTGCAGTTTCTGTTTTCATGCAGGGCACTTCAAAGTGATAGTTATGAGATGTAAAGTTATAGTCCTTAATTCTAACTCATTGAGAGTTTAGAATCTAATAGGGAACTAAGTCATAGACAAAAATAACCAACACAAGGAGAGCATTATAATTGTCATTAGAGTGGCCTAAATAACGTTCTGCATGGGTTCTGAGAAGGAAGAGGTGACTTACAGCCAAGAGGATTAAGTGAGGCTTCTTGGAAGAGGTGGAACAGGAGTGGGATCTTGAAGGGATGTTGGATTTAAACGTGTGTTTATGCTGATGGGGAAGAAAGTTCCAGACTGTGGGAACGTCATGACAAAGTCAGGGTCATTTGTAGAGATGTGGATGGACCTAGAGTCTGTCATACAGAGTGAAGTAAGCCAGAAAGAGAAAAACAAATATCGTATATTAACGCATATATGTGGAATCTAGAAAAATGGTACAGATGAACCTATCTGTAGGGCAGGAATAGAGACATAGACGTAGAGAACGGACATGTGGACACGGGGGGGAAGGGGAGGGTGGGACGAATTGGGAGATTAGGTTTGACATAAATACACTACCGTGTGTAAAATAGATAGCTAGTGGGAACCTGCTGTATGGCATAGGAAGCTCAGCTCAGTGTCCTGTGATGACCTAGATGGGCGGGGGAAGGGAGGGAGGGAGGTTCAAGAGGGAGTGGATATAGATATACATATAGCTGATTCACTTCATTCATTGTACAGCAGAAACTAACACAACATTGTAAAGCAATTTTACTCCCATAAAAAAAAAAAAAAGAGAGCTATGTATGGGGTGTGACTAGGTAACAGGGAAGAATCAGTTCTGTTAGCACGTAGGGGATATTGAAGAAAAATGGGTAACCTCTTTTTAGATAGGCTTGTGACGGACTTTGGAAGGCCTGAAAAGCAGACTAATACATATAACATAAATCAGATTTCTGTTTAGGAAAATCATCCTGGAAGTTGTGGTGTGGAGGGTGGCTATAGGCAGAGAGACCAGTTAGAAGCTTTTCTTTTTAATGGGGAAAAAACAGATGAATGGTGTTCTCTGGACCAGACTCTGGCCACTGAATTGTACTGCTTTCATACACAATAAACATGAAAAGGTATAGTTAGCTTCTAAGGTGTGAATGAGTTCTAGTGTCCAATAAGGCAATGTATTTTCACAAACTTTCTACTCTACCCTACCTATTTTTGGATACATATAGTGGTAACAACAGTGAACAAAGAGGGAGACCTGGATCCTATTCCTAGCTCTATCTTGAGGTTACCTTGTAACCTTGACCAAGTCATATAATTCTTCTGAGCCTCAGTTTCTTTTCTTTCAAATGAGAATTATAATAATATTTAATAAAATGGTATTTTATAGGGCTGGGTAAAGAACAGATGAATTACATACATAAAATTGTTTTGATAAAAATCTAAGTGACTTATACATTCAAACTCTCATTAATATCCTAAGCATCTGAAGACTCTGGTTTTCAGTTGCTATCTCCACACTGACTTGGTGACTGGCTAGATTTAGATTCAAATTCTATCTAAGATTTATTGACTAAATACCAATGTTAACAGCAGTGGTCAGCAGTTATAACAATGGCACTGGTTCCTCAAGAAAGCTTTTAAGTGACCCTTGGAAGGGCTGGCCCCTGACCTCTGTTCTCTAACAAGTGGCTCTAAGTAGTACCTACCAAGAAATTGGTAGAAACTCAGGAAAGATATCAGTGTATTGACTGTTGCAAAATCCCAGAGAAGATAATAATAAATTCTTCCTGGGGTTGCTGGTGAAAGGTACAAGTAGGTGACATTTGAACTGTCCTTGAAGGGTCAGTGGCATGGGGAGGGAGAGCTTTTTAGGCAGAGGAACAGAATGGCAAATTCCCAGAGTATAAAAACTGCAGGTGTAGCAAGAAATGAATGTAATGCCAGACTGTGAAAGGAATTTTGAGTTCAGAACAGTGTTTTGGGTAGCATCTTGGTGATTTCAAAATAATCTCATTTTTCTTCTTTGTTTTTTTCAGGTACTTGGATCTTTGTTGCTTTGGGAGGGGATAGAATTGTACCTGCACTGGTGCCATAAGGTAGGACATCTGAATCTTCCTTCATAGGAGACCTTATACCAGGACTGAATGTGCCTCTTTAGCATTGTGTTGAATACAGAGTTGCCCTTTCTTTCATTGTTCGCCTTATGAAAAAGATCTACTTACACTGTTTTAACTGAAGTCATTAAATTTGTAACAGTAATTTACAAATTTCATTTGTAAATTTGTAAATTTGATTTGTAAATTTGTAATTTGTAAATTTGATTTACTGAAGGAGCTGAATCCAAACTTTATTTTTTCTCACTACTCCTTGTTAAGCTCACTCTGTGACTCTGTTCTTCCCATCCCCATAAAAACCTTAGGTGGGCTGCATTATTTGCCCAGTCCTTTATAGTCAAAAAGACATTCTCATTCAATCATTAAAAATTTCAGTTCATTGTAATAAACCAAACTCCAACTTTATGAGACTTTTCCCTTCCCCTGTTTTCACATGACCCAGGCCTGCAAACATGCAGTGGTGGAGAGAGCATGATTGTCCTTTTACCTTTCTTCCACCAGAGTAGGGCCCAGGAGATGGGGAGATAGGGTAAAAGAACAAAGTCCCCCAAGGAGGGGCAAGAGGGCCCATCAAGACCAGGTAAATGCACAATTGTTGGCTCTTTACCGCACAGGTTTTTCAATGCGTATTTTCAGAGACCTTTCTGCTGAGAACCTTGACTGCAGTTCTCTTGGTGGTGTCATTGCCTGTCTTCCTATATACCCCATGAAATTTCTATGTTGAGGTCCTTTTGACTCTCCCTTTGTTTGGAGCCCTTTAAAGTTATATTGGCAACTACAAAGGATCCGTATGTGGTCCAAGGAAGCAGGCATCACTGACCCAACATCTGAAGACATACAGCTCATTTCCAAGATAACCTTCCTTGTTTTGTTCTGCCATGGGCTTGAGCATCTCCAGCCATAGCCTCTTGCTATTTATAGCAAGCGTGGTTTTGTTACTATTCCTTGTACTTCCTCAAATACAGGAACATGTCAAACTCTCTGAATGGTCCCCTTAAATTTCCTCTTACTCAAAAGGGAAGTATGAACTGAAAATATAAATTTAAAAGTTAGAATAGATGGAAATTGAACTTGTAAGATCTTATAGAGAAAGAATGTAGATTGAGAAGTGAACAAATGGGCCTTATTGAGATCACCCTCCGTTTTGGAACGGGGACACCATGATCAGTTAGTTACTACCAAGTTATAACTCTATGGGTTATACCATTCTGATTATCATTTCAGGCTTGTGCCTTTTATAGAAACCATGCTTACCTTGCCTCTGGCAGTGGGTGCTGCTACTTGGCCTCTGCCACAGCAGAATCTCATCATTGCCTTTGAAATCAGGAAGCCAGTTTCAGTGGCAGCACATCTCACCTTTATCCAGGCGTAAAGGATAGCCACTACAGTGCTTTTCAAGGATGCTGACACTTTCCTCAGCAACGTATTTTTCAGTGTCCTCTGATTCCTCCCATAGAACGTGACCTGGAGTGGGTTAGCTCATCATAGGTGATAGCATTCCAGCAACCTTTCTCAGTAAATCACTGGATTCTTTCTTCCATATTACACCAAGAAATTGCTGGCATCCAAATTTTATAAAGCATAGGCCACTATTTTTTTTTATTGAAGTATGGTTGGTTTACAGTATTATATTAGTTTTAGGTATATAACATAGTGATTCAATATGTTTATAGATTATATTTCATTTAAAGTTATTATAAAATATTGGCTGTATTCTGTGTGCTATACATTCCATCCTTGTATCTTATTTATTTTATACCTAGTAGTTAGTGCCTAGTCCCCTTTCACTACCTAGTCCCTCCCCTACTTCTTTTGCCGTTGGTAACCACTAGTTTGTTTTCTGTGTCTGTGAGTCTGTTTCTGTTCTGTTATATTCATTCATTTGTTTTATTTTTTAGATTCTACACTTAAGTGAAAACATGCGGTATTTGTCATTCTCAGTCTGACTAACTTTACCAAGCATAGTATCTTCCAGGTCCTCCATGTTGTTGCAAATGGCAAAGTTTCATTCTTTTTTATGGCTAACTAATATTCCATTGTGTGTATGTACATACACACACACACGCCCCACATCTTCTTATCAGTTCATCTGTTGATGAACACTTAGGTTGTTTCCATATCTTGGCTATTGTAAATAAAGCTGCTATGAACATTGGGGTGCATATATCTTTTTGAATTAATGTTTTTATTTTCTTCAGCATATCCTCAGGAATGGAATTGCTGGATCATATGGTAGTTCTATTTTTAATTTTTTGAGGACCCCCCCATACTGTTTTCCATAGTGGTTGTACTAATTTACATTCCCACCAACGTGTTCTAGGGTTCCCTTTTCTCCACATCCTTGCTGACATTTATTATTTGTTGTGTTTTTGACAATAGCCATTCTGACAGCTGTGAGGTGATATCTCACTGTGGTTGTGATTTGTATTTTTCTGATGATTAGTGATGTTGAGCATCTTTTCATGTGCCTGTTGGCCATCTGTATATCTTCTTTGGAAAAATGTCTATTCAGGTCTTCTGCCCATTTTTAAATTGGGTTGCATTGTATGAACTCTTTATATATTTTGGATATTAACCGCTTATCAGGCATATGATTTCCAAATATCTTCTCTTATTCAACAGGTTGTCTTTTCATTTTGTTGATGGCTTCCTTTGCTGGACACAAGCTTTTACGTTTGATTAGGTCTCATTTAGTTTTGCTTTTGTTTTCCTTGCCTGAGGAGACATATCCAAAAAAATATTGCTAAGACATGTCAAAGAATGTTATTGCCTATGTTTTCTTCTAGAAGTTTTATGATTTCTGGTCTTACATTTAGGTCTTTAATCCATTTTGAGTTTATTTTTATATATGGTGTGAGAAAATGTTCTAATTTCATTCTTTTACATGTACCTCTCCAGTTTTCCCAGCACCACTTATTTTTTTTTTAATTGACAGAAGGCAAGATAGTATTTTATTTAGCAATATTCTCAGACACTTAAGTAAAGAACATTTTCAAGGTATCTTAATTTTTTTTTTAATATCTTTATTGGAGTATAATTGCTTTACATTGTTGTGTTAGTTTCCACTGTATAACAAAGTGAATCAGCTATACGTATACTTATATCCCCATATCCCCTCCCTCTTGCGTCTCCCTCCCACCCTCCCTACCCCACCCCTCTAGGTGGTCACAAAGCACTGAGCTGATCTCCCTGTGCTATGCTACTGCTTCCCACTAGCTATCTATTTTACATTTGTTAGTGTATATATGTCCATGCCACTCTCTCACTTCATCCCATCTTACCCTCCCCGCTCCCCGTGTCCTTAAGTCCATTCTCTACATCTGCGTCTTTATTCCTGTCCTGCCCCTAGGTTCTTCAGAACCACTTTTTTTTTAGATTCCATATATTTTTGTTAGCATACGGTATTTGTTTTTCTCTTTCTGACTTACTTCACTCTGCATGACAGACTCTGGGTCCATCCACCTCACTACAAATAACTCAATTTCGTTTCTTTTTATGGCTGAGTAATATTCCATTGTATATATGTGCCACATCTTCTTTATCCATTCATCTGTCGATGGACACTTAGGTTGCTTCCATGTCCTGGCTATTGTATATAGTGCCTAGCACTACTTATTGAAGAGACTGTCTTTTCCCCAGTGTATATTTTTGCAAGCATAGGCCACTATTGAGCCACAGTTTCAGAAAATGAAACAAGCAATTAGAATCACTCTAAGACGTATAATACCTGGATTCTGGTATATTGAATTCATAATCTCTGGTAAGTGCACACATATCATTAAATGTAGCCCAATCTAAAATTCTTTTCTCCTTGTCTAACAACCTTAGGATTCATTCCCACACATATATTCTACAGAGTTTGGTAAGTAAATTTAAGAAAACCATCTCTAGAGGCATTCTGGGATCTGATTCTGGTTATGAGTCTGTGGGCAAGGGGAAGTAATGCAGACGAGGTATGAGAAGAGTGGGCATCCCCTTGGAAGGTGACCACCTTAGTTTGGGCTTCAAACCATGAAGGATTAGGCTTATCAGACTTGGGAGGAGAGACTGCTTCAGTTGACAGCAGAGATTCTGTAGGGCTTCGAGTTTCAGTTTTAGTGTACAAAGAATAAACCCAGAAGGGAAGGGTTAGCACCTGGCCTATAACCTATTTTACTTCTACTTAAGGATATTCAGAGAGGAATGAATGACCTCAATTGAAACTCTTTATAAACATACTAAAGGTATTTATTAGGCAAACGATAATGGAGAATCCTTATTTATGAAAATTTCTAGCAGGATATAACCTGGTATATCTGGGTTGCTTATTGTAAGTAAGCTTGGAATTTATAGATTTGTAGGGTGGGAGACATGGCTGGCTCGAGTTGTATAATTAATGGGATATAAGATAAGGATGCTCCATAACCCAAAAGGCTCCTTCTGGGAAACAAAGTTTCTACACACTTTGCTCAAAACACACCTCACATTAAAGAAAGTTTTTTAATTGAAGTGTAGTTGATTTCCAATGTTGTGTCAGTTTCAGGGGTACAGCAAAGTGATTCACATATATATATATATATATAAAACTGAATATATATATATTTTATTTTTCAGATTCGTTACCATTATAGGTTCTTATAAGATACTAAGTATAGTTCCCTGTGCTACATAGTAGACGCTTGTAGTTTATTTTATATATAGTAGTGTGTATCTGTTAATCCCAGCCTCCTAATTTATCCCTCCCCATCCCCCTTTCCCCTTTGGTAACCATAATCTTGTTTTCTATGTCTGTGAGTCTATTTCTGTTTTGTAAATGAGTTCATTCATGCCATTTTTTAAAGATTCCACATATAAGTGATATCATATGATATTTTTCTCTGACTTACTTTACATAGTATGACAATCTCTGGGTCCATCCATGTTGTTGCAAACGGCATCGTTTCATTCTTTTTTATGGCTGAGTAATATTCTATTGTATATATGTACCATATCTTCTTTATCCATTCATCTGTCAATGGACATTTAGGTTGCTTCCTTGTCCTGGCTGTTGTAAATAGTGCTGCAGTGAACATTGTGGTACATGTATCTTTTCGAATTATGGTTTTCTCCAGGTATGTGCCCAGGAGTGGGATTGCTGGATCATATGGTAGCTCTATTTTTTAGTTTTTTAAGGAACCTTCATCCACAGTGGCTGCACCAATTTACATTCCCACCAACAGTGTAGAAGGGTTCCCCTTTCTCCATACCTCTCCAGCATTTATTATTTGTAGACTTTTTGATGATGGCCATTCTAACTGGTGTGAGGTGATACCTCATTGTAGTTTTGATTTGCATTTCTTTAATAATTGGTGATGTTGAGCATCTTTTCATGTACCTGTTGGCCATCTGTATGTCTTCTTTGGAGAAAGGTCTGTTTAGGTCTTCTGCCCATTCTTGATTGTGTTGTTTGTTTTTTTTGATATTGAGCTGTATGAGCTGTTTGTATATTTTGGAAATTAAGCCCTGTCTGTAACTTCATTGGCACATACTTTGTCCCCTCCTGTAGGTTGTCTTTTCATTTTGTTTATAGTTTCCTTTGTTGTGCAACAGTTTTCAAGTTCAGTTAGGTCCTGTTTGTTTATTTTTGCTTTTATTTCCATTACTCGAGGAGACAGATCCAAAAAATTGCTGCAAAAAACACACCTCACATTTTAAGTCCAAGGTCAGCATGTATCCTAATACAGGAGAGGAAAGACCTTTTTATGAGTAGCTGCATTTGACAGAATCAGATTTATCCATGAGAATAATATTTTATTTGTACTTTATAATTGACTATATCCTTTAAATCGTTAGTGAAATTTGGTGTTGGGTAAGATCCCAGAATCACGTAAGATTCATGTGAATCTAATTTGACAATTAAACCCTTGTGTTGTAATGCATTTGGTTTGCTAATAGGTTATTTAAGATTTTTGCATCTATATAAAATCTATGTATAAGAGAAATTGGCCTATACTTTTGCTTTCTTGTAATGTACTTGTTGAGTTTGGGTATCAATGTTTTGTTGGCTTCATAAGACAAGTTAGAGAGCATTCCCTCTTTTTTATTCTCTAGAAGAGTTTGTTAAAGTGGAAATATTACTTCCTTAAATATTTGGAAGATTAACTATTGAAGGCAGTAAGGCCTGGAATTATTTCGTGAGAAGGTTTAATTATGGATTCAATTGCTTTCATAGATACAGAGATTATGAAAGGGCGGGAACCAAGAACTCTCTAGAGGGAAACAAATGTAGAAAATCTACACTTGAAGGGGAAGAAGTTGAAAGTTGTGTCTTCTTGGTCTCAGTGTTCTTTCTCTATAAAGTAAATAGTGTTCTGGCTAGCAGATTTTTTTCATCTGTTCAACAAATATTTATTGGATGTTTACTATGTATCAGACATATTCTGCAAGGCAGTGAAGATATAATTATAAACAAATATTATCCTTGACCTCATGAAGCTTACAGTCTGTTGGGGAAAACATGCACTGGAAGGGTAATTACAAAATATTATTTACTTCTGACTGTATTGAGTCATATAAAAAAAGTAGTGAATATTTATAAAGGCCATTGTTGAAACTGAGTGAGACATGCCAAGCAATATTGAGGGCCCAGCTGAGGTGGAGATGATAAATTATTAGTAAAGCCATCAGACCACACAGCTGTGTAATTTTTTTCCAGCCGTGATACACAGCAAAGACTTGGGAACAAAGAGGGTAAGTTATTGGATCCATCTAATATTGGGCATTTGCAGGATGGTTAAATTAAAAGGATGAGGAAACAAGGACCCTGACACTATAGGGACACACACGTTTCCTAAGGACGGTTCTCATCCAAGATTAGTGCTTGGAAGTTAGGAGATTCTTTTTGTTTCCCCAGATCCTGATTCTGCTGGTGATTCTGACATGCTCGTTCTTTTTCTGGATTTTACTCACTTATTGGAAAGACAGGTGGCTCACCGTTGGGCTGTCACTGCAGGTAAGCACCGTCCATCCTTAGCTGTAGCCCTGTCTATTCAGATGTGTTCAGCTTGACTTTTGGCTTTCCCCCAGGTCTTTGCTCCCTACATACACCTGAGCAGCATATCTGTGATGGTTATGCTTTCCTGGCCTGTGGCCTTCTACTTGATCTATTTGGAAGGAGAAGGTATGTCCTGTGGGTGAAACCTTGCCTGATTCTTTCAGCTCTGGCTTTAACTTCCATACTCTACTCAGTAAAACAAGCTTGGTAGATAGCCAGCACTATACCTCTCTGAAATTCATTTAGCTCGTTACTCAAGCAAGATCCTTGTGGTCAAACTCACAACCCTACATGGCCTGTCATAGCATTTCCCTGGCCAAATAGTCCTTCTTCTAAAGAGGGATTCTGCTTCTAGAAAAATAAGAATTTTCTCTCTGTTGTTACACATTGACTGTCTGGGAATGGATTGGAGTAACTGGCGGGAGGGTAGAGGCAATTTTAATTTTATTTGACCCGTGATGGTACAAGTCACAGTTCTTTTAGTTTGTATTCAAATATTACTATTTTAAACTCAAGAACCAGGTGCAGATATCCCTGGATACATCTTAGTACTTCAAAGCAGGCCCTGGTTAGTCCCTGTCACACCGGGGGACTTCCACCAGCAGCAGAAATGTCTACCTCTGCCACTCATTTCCTCTTCATTCTTTGCCCTAATATCATGGAAACAAACAAGAATCAGAGCTATACATGAAACTGTTTTGAGAGTGGAGTTATCTCTGAGCACCTTATTGAGAAACCAGTAGGACATTTTTCTATGTCTCTTTTTTACTACTGGTTAAACAAGGAGTGCTTGCTTCCTGACTTGTGCGAGGATGCAGGCAAGAGAAAGACTTGGTTGGCAGTATTGCCATTGTGTGTTTGTACACATGTGTGTGTATAGGTGGAGGGTGAATTTTAGGAAATGTTCCTGGGGGCAGGATCTTAAAGCGGACAATAATGCACTGTTTTCTTTTCCATTTCCTAAATTTTAAGGTAGAATCAGAAGATACCAGATGACGTGTTATGAGAGAAAAAGAAACAAAAGGTGTAATGTGCTCATAAAGTTGAGAGGTTAGAGCTGGAGATCTAGATTTGAAAGTGATATAGGTAGTAATTTAAAATGTACAAATGGGTAACATCTTCAGAGGTCTAAAATAGTAAGTGTTGGGCAATGGCAAGTGATAACAGGTTTTGTGGTCAGGCTGTGTGTGTGTGTGTGTGTGTGTGTGTGTGTGTGTGTGTGAGAGAGAGAGAGAGAGAAATACTCAATATTTATTGAGCACCTGTGATGTCAACTATTATATCAACTCTATGAGATAGATGTTAGTAGCAGGATAGCTCCATTTTTCAGAATGGAGAGGTTAAGCAACATGTCTGAGTCACACAATTAGAAAGTGGTAGAGTCTGGCTTTGAAGTCAGATTTCTGTCAGCTAGTATCCCTTCTGCTATACCTCACTGCCTTCAATATAGCAGCATTTTAGGCTGATCTTTAAAGGGCTTCAGGGCTTTCTCAGAGGCAACTAAACTACTCCTTCTGAGAAGGTATTCCTTAACATTTCCTCTCTTTCCTTTGCTTCCCACTTCTTGTACAATTCATTCCCTTGTAAATTTGCATTTGTAATAATATTGACTTAATAATAATGCTTATATTTGGATACTCTTTTGCTTTCAAATCATTGAGAGAACATAAGGATGTGACAGAAATATAGAGTAAATCAGTGAGTCCACAGAGTCAGTGAACCCATGGACTGGGTATTTATTGACTGTTGCTTTGGGATAGTTAGTTGCTTGGGATGGTTCTCCATTCCTGTTTGCCTTTTTTTTTCTTACTTCCCCTTCCCTCCAACTTTTTCAGCTCTACAAGTGGCTATTGGAGTGCCCTTTTTTCTCATCCTCTTGTGTCTCTATTTGCTTCCATTGGGGATTTATTCTCCCTGTATTCAGGAGAAGGATAAATTGGGACCCAAGCCGAACTTCTTTGGACATAGAGGTGCACCCGTGGTAGGTCTGAGCATGATGGATGTGGGTGAGTACAGGTATGCATGGATTTGTGGATGAGACAAGGGCACATCAGATCCTAGGAACTCCTGGAGAAGTAAAGGGGTTGGCTTGAGATGACAAGAATAAGGAATTAATTGTAGAGGTTGGGCTCGAACCCAGGTCACCTAATTCTCAGTCCATTTCTCTTTATTGTGCCCAGTGACATTGCGTCAGATGAGCAGAGTCCCCACATCAGATTGGGTAGAGCAAAATGTAGGCAGCTTCTTTGAAAAAAGAGCCAAGGGAGCCAAACTCTGTTTCCTAAAGTCCTTTTGTTACTGGGCCCCTTCCCTACCCTAAAAGGGATGTTGGCAGAAAACACTCTGAGATTAAGGGCCCGGTGTCCTTTTCTTCCACAGCTGGGGCCTGAGAATACCATGATGGCCTTTGAGAAAGCTGTTGAACATGGGGCCTTTGGGCTGGAAAGTGATGTACAAATGAGGTAGGAAAGGAGGGGCCAGGGTGGGAGGAGAAAAGACCAATGCCATGGAAGACTCCAACCTGGCCCAAGTTGTAGAGAGGGCAAGCCCTGGGGAGTTTCTCCCGTGTTCAGATGGCACATCTGCACATAACATACATACACGAACCACTTCTCCTTTACAAACCGTATATTTGCACCCCTACATTCTCAATCACAGGCTCATAAATCATACACATGCTGTGTAGTCTCTACACTTAATTCAAATTTGTCCCCCCTGCCAACATGCATACAACTTATCCCCACGCCCTACGTTAGCAATCTATTTAACTAACATTCCCTGGGAACCTACTGTATTCCTACTGTATCCTTCTTCTGAGTGCTGGGGAGAGGCAGGTGGGTCAGACAGAGTCCTGCCTAAGAGAGCTATTCCCAGACAGTGAAGGAGGCATGGCATGTTTACAAATAACCTTACTCCATTTATAAGTTTAACATTTTAAATAGCATTTTTCAGGGCCTTTGAATAATATTTAATGCATTTAGTTAAATACTTTAGATACTTTAAACTGAAATTATGCATTTAATGTGTTTTCTTTTTTAGGTACTGCAGTTGTTTAAATCTTTTCAGAATACTTGGGTAATCCTTATAAGTCTAACACATTAAATGTATAACTGTGTAAACCTTAAATGCTTCGATATATTTCAAGTCCTTTTATAAATGAGATTTGAACTTATAATCACAAATCTAGATCAGTTACTCAATTCCATATTTTAAATTGGATTTACAAAGGTAACCTTGCCAAATTATCTTTATTATTTTATTTATTTATTTATTTATTTTAAATTTTAAGAGTTTATTTGAACAAAAATTGATTCAAGTCAGGCAGAACCAAATCAGAAGTTATTAGGAACACTCCTCAGATAAGAACCAGGGGAGAGACTTACAGAGAGAAGGTACAGAAACCAAGAAAGGACATTATTTGATTGACTGTAGCTTAAACCCTAGGTAACTGTCTGTGATTGGATGCCCTTAGGTTTTGGTTTTTTGTAACCTTGAGGCTCAGATTTTGGTTTGCTTACGTAGGCTGCCCGACATTCGAGTCCCCGCAGTCCAATGGCCTCCTTGTCTAATTAATTTAACAAAAGTTATCTATAATAAAGTGACGGAGAGAAACCAGATCCTGCAAATTTGTGGAGCAAAACATGCTTAATTAGGAAGGAATTTCCCCAGGATGACTGGTCTATACGTTGAGAGGTAATATCAGATCACCTCATTTTAATTTTTTAAATTAAAAAAAATTTTTTTAAACCTTTTTGAAAAATTTATTTTTTTTATTCATTTATTTTTGGCTGCGTTGGGTCTTCGTTGCCGCGTGAGGGCTTTCTTCAGTTGCGACAAGTGGGGGCCACTCCTCGTTGCGGTGCACGGGCCTCTCATTGCAGTGGCTTCTCTCATTGCAGAGCATGGGCTCTAGGCGTGCGGGCCTCAGCAGTTGTGGCACACAGACTCACACGGACTCAGTAGTTGTGGCATGCAGGCTCAGTAGTTGTGGCACACGGGCTTAGTTGCTCCGCAGCATGTGGGATCTTCCCGGACCAGGGCTTGAACCCGTGTCCCCTGCATTGGCAGGCGAATTCTTCACCACTGGGCCACCAGGGAAGTCCCAGATCACCTCATTTTTAAAGGAGGAAAAGCAGAGTCATGAATTCTCCTGCTGGCTGCTGTTAATACCCCGTCCATTGAATAGCTACTTTGGGACATCACTGTTTTAGCTTCATGCCCAAGAGGCAGGAACCACATAGGAGTCTCACTCGTGAACCTTGATGAGGATCCAAGACTATCAGTGGTTCTTTTTTTTTTTTTAATTTTTGAATTTTATTTAATTTATTTTTTTATACAGCAGGTTCTTATTAGTCATCAATTTTATACACATCAGTGTATACATGTCAATCCCATTCGCCCAGTTCATCACACCACCACCCCATCCCCCCGCCACTTTCCCCCCTTGGTGTCCATACGTTTGTTCTCTACATCTGTGTCTCAATTTCTGCCCTGCAAACCGCTTCATCTGTACCATTTTTCTAGGTTCCACATATATGTGTTAATATACGATATTTGTTTTTTTCTTTCTGACTTACTTCACTCTGTATGACAGTCTCTAGATCCATCCACGTCTCAACAAATGACTCAATTTCGTTCCTTTTTATGGCTGAGTAATACTCCATTGTATATATGTACCACAACTTATTTATCCATTCATCTGTCGATGGGCATTTAGGTTGCTTCCATGACCTGGCTGTTGTAAACAGTGCTGCAGTGAACATTGGGGTGCATGTGTCTTTTTGAATTATGGTTTTCTCTGGGTATATGCCCAGTAGTGGGATTGCTGGGTCATATGGTAATTCTATTTTTAGTTTTTTAAGGAACCTCCGTACTGTTCTCCATAGTGGCTGTATCAATTTACATTCCCACCAACAGTGCAAGAGGGTTCCCTTTTCTCCACACCCTCTCCAGCATTTGTTGTTTGTAGAATTTCTGATGATGCCCATTCTAACTGGTGTGAGGTGATACCTCATTGTAGTTTTCATTTGCATTTCTCGAATAATTAGTGATGTTGAGCAGCTTTTCATGTGCTTCTTGGCCATCTGTATGTCTTCTTTGGAGAAATGTCTGTTTAGGTCTTCTGCCCATTTTTGGATTGGGTTTGTTTTTTAGTATTGAGCTGCATGAGCTGTTTATATATTTTGGAGATTAATCCTTTGTCCGTTGATTTGTTTGCAAATATTTTCTCCCATTCTGAGGGTTGTCTTTTCGTCTTGTTTATGGTTTCCTTTGCTGTGCAAAAGCTTTGAAGTTTCATTAGGTCCCATTTGTTTATTTTTGTTTTTATTTCCATTACTCTAGGAGGTGGATCAAAAAAGATCTTGCTGTGATTTATGTCAAAGAGTGTTCTTCCTATGTTTTCCTCTCAGAGTTTTATAGTGTCTGGCCTTACATTTAGGTCTTTAATCCATTTGGAGTTTATTTTTGTGTAAGGTGTTAGGGAGTGTTCTAATTTCATTCTTCTATATGTAGCTGTCCAGTTTTCCCAGCACCACTTATTGAAGAGACTGTCTTTTCTCCACTGTATATCTTTGCCTCCTTTGTCATAGATTAGTTGACCGTAGGTGCGTCGGTTTATCTCTGGGCTTTCTATCTTGTTCCATTGATCTGTATTTCTGTTTTTGTGCCAGTACCATATTGTCTTGATTACTGTAGCTTTGTAGTATAGGCTGAAGTCAGGGAGTTTGATTCCTCCAGCTCCGTTTTTTTCCCTCAAGACTGCTTTGGCTATTCGGGGTCTTTTGTGTCTCCATACAAATTTTAAGATTTTTTGTTCTAGTTCTGTAAAAAATGCCATTGGTAATTTGATAGGGATTACATTGAATCTGTAGATTGCTTTGGGTAGTATAGTCATTTTCACAATATTGATTCTTCCAATCCAAGAACATGGTATATCTCTCCATCTGTTTGTATTTCTTTAATTTCTTTCATCAGTGTCTTATAGTTTTCTACATACAGGTCTTTTGTCTCCCCTAGGTAGGTTTATTCCTAGGTATTTTATTCTTTTTGTTGAAATGGTAAATGGGAGTGTTTCCTTAATTTCTCGTTCAGATTGTTCATCATTAGTGTATAGGAATGCAAGAGATTTCTGTGCATTAATTTTGTATCCTGCAACTTTACCAAATTCATTGATTAGCTCTAGTAGTTTTCTGGTGACATCTTTAGGATTCTCTATGTATAGTATCATATCATCTGCAAACAGTGACAGTTATGTCTTCTTTTCCAATTTGTATTCCTTTTATTTCTTTTTCTTCTCTGATTGCCGTGGCTAGGACTTCCAAAACGATGTTCAGTAATAGTGGTGAGAGTGGACATCCTTGTCTAGTTCCTGATCTTAGAGGAAATGCTTTCAGTTTTTCACAATTGAGAATGATGTTTGCTGTGGGTTTGTCGTATATGGCCTTTATTATGTTGAGGTAGGTTCCCTCTATGCCCACTTTCTGGAGAGTTTTTATCGTAAACTGGTGTTGAATTTTGTCAAAAGCCTTTTCTGCATCTATTGAGATGATCATATGGTTTTTATTCTTCAATTTGTTAATATGGTGTGTCACATTGTTTGATTTGCATATATTGAAGAATCCTTGCATCCCTGGGGTAAATCCCACTTGATCATGGTGTGTGATCCTTGTAATGTGTTGTTGGATTCTGTTTGCTAGTATTTTGTTGAGGATTTTTGCATCTATATTCATCAGTGATATTGGTCTGTAATTTTCTTTTTTTGAAGTATCTTTGTCTGGTTTTGGTATCAGGGTGATGGTGGCCTCATAGAATGAGTTTGGGAGTGTTCCTTCCTCTGCAATTTTTTCGAAGAGTTTGAGAAGGATGGGTGTTAGCTCTTCTCTAAATGTTTGATAGAATTCACCTGTGAAGCCATCTGGTCCTGGGCTTTTGTTTGTTGGAAGAGTTTTAATCACAGTTTCAATTTCATTACTTGTGATTGGTCTGTTCATATTTTCTATTTCTTCCTGGTTCAGTCTTGGAAGGTTATACCTTTCTAAGAATTTGTCCATTTCTTCCAGGTTGTCCATTTTATTGGCATAGAGTTGCTTGTAGCAGTCTCTTCGGATGCTTTGTATTTCTGTGGTGTCTGTTGTAACTTCTCCTTTTTCATTTCTAATTTTATTGATTTGAGTCCTCTCCCTCTTTTTCCTGATGAGTCTGGCTAATGCTTTATCCATTTGTTTATCTTCTCAAAGAACCAGCTTTTAGTTTTATTGATCTTTGCTATTGTTTTCTTTGTTTCTATTTCATTTATTTCTGCTCTGATCTTTATGATTTCTTTCCTTCTGCTAACTTTGGGTTTTGTTTGTTCTTCTTTCTCTAGTTCCTTTAGGTGTAAGGTTAGATTGTTTATTTGAGATTTTTCTTGTTTCTTGAGGTAGGCTTGTATAGCTGTAAACTTCCCTCTTAGAACTGCTTTCGTTGCATCCCATAGGTTTTGGATCGCCGTGTTTTCATTGTCGTTTGTCTCTAGGTATTTTTTGATTTCCTCTTTGATTTCTTCAGTGATCTCTTGGTTATTTAGTAACGTATTGTTTAGCCTCCATGTGTTTGTGTTTTTTACGTTTTTTTCCCTGTAATTCATTTCTAATCTCATAGCGTTGTGGTCAGAAAAGATGCTTGATATGATTTCAATTTTCTTAAATTTACTGAGGCTTGATTTGTGACCCAAGACGTGATCTATCCTGGAGAATGTTCCATGGGCACTTGAGAAGAAGGTGTAATCTGCTGTTTTTGGATGGAATGTCCTATAAATATCAATTAAAGCTATCTGGTCTATTGTGTCATTTAAAGCTTCTGTTTCCTTATTTATTTTTATTTTGGATGATCTGTCCATTGGTGTAAGTGAGGTTTTAAAGTCGCCCACTATTATTGTGTTACTGTCAATTTCCTCTTTTTTAGATGTTAGCAGTTGCCGTATGTATAGAGGTGCTCCTATGTTGGGTGCATATATATTTATAATTGTTATATCTTCTTCTTGGATTGATCCCTTCATCATTATGTAGTGTCCTTCCTTGTCTCTTGTAACATTTTTTTATGTTAAAGTCTATTTTATCTGATATGAGTATTACTACTCCAGCTTTTTTTTGATTTCCATTTGCATGGAATATCTTTTTCCATCCCTCACTTTCAGTCTGTATGTGTCCCTAGGTCTGAAGTGGGTCTCTTGTAGACAGCATATATATGGGTCTTGTTTTTGTATCCATTCAGCAAGCCTGTGTCTTTTGGTTGGAGCATTTAATCCATTCACATTTAAGGTAATTATTGATATGTATGTTCCTATAACCATTTTCTTAATTGTTTTGGGTTTGTTTTTGTAGGCCCTTTTCTTCTCTTGTGTTTCCCACTTAGAGAAGTTCGTTTAGCATTTGTTGTAGGGCTGGTTTGGTGGCGCTGAATTCTCTTAGCTTTTGCTTGTCTGTAAAGCTTTTCATTTCTCCATCGAATCTGAATGAGATCCTTGCCGGGTCGAGTAATCCTGGTTGTAGGTTCTTCCCTTTCATCACTTTAAGTATATCATGCCACTCCCTTCTGGCTTGGAGCGTTTCTGCTGAGAAATCAGCTGTTAACCTTATGGGAGTTCCCTTGTATGTTATTTGTCGTTTTTCCCTTGCTTCTTTCAATAATTTTTCTTTGTCTTTAATTTTTGCCAGTTTGATTACTATGTGTCTCGGCGTGTTTCTCCGTGGGTTTATCCCGTATGGAACTCTCTGCACTTCCTGGACTTGGGTGGCTATTTCTTTCCCATGTTAGGGAAGTTTTTGACTCTAATCTCTTCATATATTTTCTCTGGTCCTGTCTCTCTCTCTTCTCCTTTTGGGACGCCTATAATGCGAATGTTGTTGCGTTTAATGTTGTCCCAGAGATCTCTTAGGCTGTCTTCATTTCTTTTCATCCTTTTTTCTTTATTCTGTTCCACAGCAGTGAATTCCACCATTCTGTCTTCCAGGTCACTTATCTATTCTTCTGCCTCAGTTATTCTGCTATTGATTCCTTCTAGTGTATTTTTCATTTCAGTTATTGTATTGTTCATCTCTGTTTGTTTGTTCTTTAATTCTTCTAGGTCTTTGTTAAACATTTCTTGCATCTTCTCGATCTTTGCCTCCATTCTTTTTCCGAGGTCCTGGATCATCTTCACTGTCATCATTCTGAATTCTTTTTTGGAAGGTTGCCTATCTCCATTTAATTGTTTTTCTGGGGTTTTATCTTGTTCTTTCATCTGATACATAGCCCTCTGCATTTTCATCTTGTCTGTCTTTCTGTGAATGTGTTTTTTTGTTTCACAGGCTGCAAGATTGTAGTTCTTCTTGCTTCTGCTGTCTGCCCTCTGGTGGATGAGGCTATCTAAGAGGCTTGTGCAAGTTTCCTGCCCTCTGGTGGATGAGGCTATCTAAGAGGCTTGTGCAAGTGTCCTGATGGGAGGGACTGGTGGTGGGTAGAGCTGTTTGTTGCTCTGGTGGGCAGAGCTCAGTAAAACTTTACGCTTGACTGGTGATGGGTAGAGCTGGGTTCCCTCCCTGTTGGTTGTTTGGCCTGAGGCGACCCAACACTGGAGCCGACCTGGGCTCTTTTGTGGGGCTAATGGCAGACTCTGGGACAGCTCACGCCAAGGAGTAGTTCCCAGAACTTCTGCTGCCATTCTCACCTCACGGTGAGACAGAGCCACCTCCCACCTGTGCAGGAGATCCTCCAGCACTAGCAGGTAGGTCTAGTTCAGTCTCCTATGGGGTCACTGCTCCTTCCCCTGGGTCCCGATGCGCTCACTACTTTGTGTGTGCCCTCCTAGAGTGGAGTCTCTGTTTCCCCCAGTCCTGTCGAAGTCCTGCAATCAAATCCCACTAGCGTTCAAAGTCTGATTCCCTAGGAATTCCTCCTCCTGTTGCCGGACCCCCAGGTTGGGAAGCCTGACGTGGGGCTCAGAACCTTCACTCCCGTGGGTGGACTTCTGTGGTATAAGTGTTCTCCAGTTTGTGAGTCACCCACCCAGCAGTTATGGCATTTGATTTTATTGTGATTGCGCACCTACCATCTCATTGTGGCTTCTCCTTTGTCTTTGGATGTGGGGTATCTTTTTTGGTGAGTTCCAGTGTCTTCCTGTCGATGATTGTTCAGCAGTTAGTTGTGATTCTGGTGTTCTCACAAGAGGGAGTGAGAGCACGTCCTTCTACTCTGCCATCTTGAACCAATCTCCTAAACATACATATATTTAATTCTTTGGCTGTCTACTTTGAAATGTACTTATTTACCAAGAAAACAATTATGTCATTGGGGTTGCTTTGCCAAGTAAATATTTTGAGGTGGCCTTTTTTTTACAATTAAAAATTTTTTTGTAGTAAAATATAAAACATTAAATTTACCATCTTTACCATTTTAAAATGTATGGGTCAGTGGTATTATATATGTTTTTAATGTAGTGAAACTTTCAGCCAACTATATCTGTGATTCTTTTCATCTCGTAAAAGTAAAGCTCTATACCCCTTAAACAATGACTCCCCATTCCCTCCTCCCCACCAGCCCCTGGAAATGCCATTCTACTTTTCTGTGTATTTGATTTTGGCTGTTCTAGGTACCTCATATAAGTGTATGATTCATAGAGTATTTGGGTTTTTTTGTGACTCGCATATGTCACTTAGCCTATAGTCTTCAAGGTTCATTCATATTACAGCATATTTCAAAATTTCCATCCTAAAAAGGATGAATAATATTCCACTGTATGCATATATCCACATTTTGTTTTCATCAGTTAATAGACACTTGTGTTGCTTTTACATTTTAGCTATAGTTAATAATGCTGTTCTGGACATGGGTGTATAAATATCTCTTTGAGACCCTGCTTTCAGTTCTTTTGGGTATATACCCAGAAGGGGGATTCCTGGGTTATACTATATTTCTCTTTTTAATTTTTTGAGGAACTGTCATACAGTTTTCTACAGTAGTTGTACCATCGTATGTTCCCACTAACAGTACAGAAAAGTTCTAATTGCTCCACATATTTGCCAACACTTGTTTTCTGTTTTTTTTGGTGGGAGCCATCCTAATGGCTGTGAGGTGGTATCTCATTATAATTTTGATTTGCATTTCCCTATTGATAAGTGATGTTGAACATCTTTTTTTGTGCTCACTATCCATTCATAATCTTCTTTGGAGAAATGTCTACTCAAGGTGTTTGCCCATTTTTGATGGGCAAATATTTTTTTTCTTTTGTTTTTTGTTTCTTAATTTTCTGAACTTCATTTTTTAGAAATTGAAGTATAGTTGATTTACAATATTGTGTTAGTTTCAGGTGTACAGTAAAGTGATTCAGATCTATCTATCTATATGTCTGTCCTTTTTCAGATTGTTTTCCAGGGTGTTTTTTTGTTTGTTTTTTTCTGTTGAGATTTAGTAGCTCCCTATATATTCTGGATATTAATCCCTTATCAGATATTTAACTTGCAAATATTTTCCCCATTCTGTAGGTTGCCTTTTACTCTATTGATCATGTCTTTTGATGCACAAAATTTTAAATATTCATGAAGGCCAATTTATTTATTTTTGTTGTTGTTGCCTGCATCTTTGTTTTCATATCCAAGAAATCATTGCCAAATCCAATGTCATGAAGATTTTCCCTTATGTTTTCTACTAAGAGATTTATTGTTTTAGTTTTTAAATTTAGGTTTTTGATGCTTTTTGAGTTTTTGTATATCATGTTAGGCAAAGGTACAGTTTTATTCTTTACATGTGAATATTCAGTGTTCCCAGCACAATTTGTTGAAAAGATTGTTTTTTCTCTGTTGAGTGGTCTTGCCACCCTTTTCAAAAATCACTTGACCATATATACAAGGGTTTATTTCTGGGCTCTCTATTCTATTCCTTGGTCTTTTTGTCTGTCTTTATGCCAGTACCATAGTGTTTTGATTACTGTAGCTTTGTATTAAGCTTTTAATCAGGAAGTGTTAGTCTTCTAGTTTTTTTCTACTTTTTCAGGATTGTTTTGGCTATTCGGGATCCCTTGTGATTCCATATGAATTTTAGGATGAGTTTTTCTTTCTTCAAAAAATGTCACTGGAGGCCAAGATAATGGAGTAGGATGACCATGAGCTAATCTCCTCCCATGGGCACACCAAAATTGCAACTACTTACAGAGCAACTATCCTGGGAGTTACCTGAAGACTAGCAGTAAAGATCTACAACTAAAGATATAGGAAAGGAACCACAATGAGACAGGTAGGAGGGGTAAAGATTTGGTATAGTTAAGACCCATACCCCCAGGTAGGTGAGCCACAAACGGGAGGATAATTATTATTGCAGAGGTTCTTCCCAAGGAGTGAGGAGTCCAAACCCTACATTGGGCTTCCCAGCTCAGAGGTCTTGCACTGGGGAGATGAGCCTCCCAGAACATTTTACTTTGAAAGTCAGTAGGGCTTACTCTGGGGAGAGCTGGAGAGCTGTGGGGAATAGAGACTCCACACTTAAAGGGCAAACACAAAATCTCACACACTCTTGAGACTCAGGGCAAAAGCAGTAATTTGAAAGGAGCCTGGGTCAGACCCACTTGATGACTTGGAGAACCTTCTGGAGAGGCAGGAGACACTTGAAACTCATTATGGAGACATAGACACTGGCAGCAGGCATTTTGGGGAGCCCAACCCCTAAAGGATAAGGACATTGGTCCTGGTAAGCACCATTTTGAAATCCTCCTTCTAGCTTATTAATTCTGGGACCTGGCCATGCCCACCAGTTGGTTAACATCAATTCTGGGATTCCCCAGACCAGGAAGCTAGCTGGTTGGGGACACAGCCCCACCTACCAGTAGGCCAGGTGCCATAGGGCATCCTGAGGCCCCAGTCACCTTGGGTCCTGGCCCTTCCCACCAGTGGGCCAACACCAGCATTTCAGCCAGCTCTGTCAAGACAAGACCCACTCACTAGCAGAACGGAACCACCCCTGGGTTGACGTGGGTCCTGGCCCCACCCAACATCAGGACAGTACCAGCTATGGCACACCTTGGATGCCTCAACCTCCTGTATCAGGATTCAGTATCACCTGCTAGTGGGCCATCATCAGCTCCAGATTGCCACAGACCCTACAGCTAGCCATGTCAAAAATTGGCCCTGCCCCCCCCCCCAGCAGGCTGACACCAGCCCTGGGACACCCCCAGGCCACAACCTCATCCATCAGCAGGGTGACATTAGTTCTGGGAGCCCTGGCCCTACAACCAGCCACTCCAGGACCCGGCCAATAGTGGGCCAGAGCTAAATGGGGTATTTAGCTAGTTGTCTTGTGACTGGGCCCCACCCACCTGTGGGCCAGCACCAGGGCTGGGCCTCCCTTAGCTAAGCAGGCAGTTTTGCCATGGCATGGTCCCACCCACCAGTGGCCAGCAGTCTGCACAAGGCAAGGCCTGGCACCTAAGCAGACTGGAGGCCAGCCATGCCTACCAGTGTGCCCACAGTAGTCAGCCCACCACAACAGAAGGATGCACACAGCCCATATAGAGGGCACTGTTAAAGCACATAGCTATGGTGTCCAGACTAGAATGTGCTGCTGGGCCCTATAGGACATTTCCTACATAAGGCCACTTATACAAAATCGGAAATGTACCACCTTATGAAATTCATAGAAATAAAAACAGTGAAATAGGCAAAATGAGGCAATAGAGAAATAAGTTCCAGATGAAGGAATAAGATAAAACCCTAGAAGAACTAAATGAAGTGGAGGTAAGTAATCTACCTGATAAGAGTTTAAAGTGATGACCAATAAGATGCTCGAAGAATTCAGGAGGAGAAGGGGTGAACAAAGGGAGACATTAGGAGTTTTTAACAAAGAGTTAGAAAATATAAAGAAGAAGCAAACAGAGCTGAAGAATACAATAGCTGATATAAAAAATAAAATAGAAGGAGTTAACAGTAGACTAGACAATACAGAGGAACAGATCAGCTAACTGGAAGACAGAGTAGTGGAAATTACTGAAGCTGAACAAAAAAAATGAGGACAGTTTAAGAGACAACTCTTAGACAACTCTGAGATAACATCAGGCATGCTAATGTTCACATTTAGGGGTCCCAGAGAGAGAAAAAGGGGGGCAGAGAACATATTTGAAGACATAATAGCTGAAAACTTCCCTAATCTTGGGAAGGAAACAGACATCCAAGTCCAAGAAGGACAGAGTACCAAACAGATAAACCCACAGATGTTCACACTAAGACAAATTGTAATTGAAATGGCAAAAATTAAAGAGGAACCTTAAAAGCAGCAAGGGAAAAGCAACAAGTTATGTACAAAGGAATTTCTGTAAGACTCTGAGCTGAGTTTTCAGCAGAAACTATGCAGGCCATTAGGGAGTGGTACAATATATTTAAAATGATGAATGAGAAAAATCTATAACCAGGAATACTCTACCTAGCAAGGCTTCCATTCAGATTTGAAGGAGAGATCAAAAGTTTTATACACAAGCAAAGGTAAAAGAATTCAGCACCGTGAAACCAGCTTTACAAGAAATGTTAAAGGGACTTCTCTAAGTGGAAAAAGCCACAACTAGAAATATGAAAATTTTGAAAGGAAAAACCTCATTGGTAAAGGCAAATATACAGTAAAGATAGAAGATATTCACTTATAAAGCTAGTAGGAAGGTTACAAGGCAAAAGTAATAAAATCATCTATATCCACTATAACTAGTTAAGGGATACACAAAACAAAAAGATGTAAAATATATTAAGAGCAGGCATCTTGTGGCTGTGTCATGCATGTGAGCCCCATAGGGCTGGGGAGGCACCAGTTGCTGCATGGAGAGGAGGCCGAGGCTGCAGCTTGGGGGAGGCCCTAGCTCCTCTCTACCTGTGTCTGGCAGAGCCAGTGTGAGATGAAGAGACAGTCCTTCCCAGCCACTGGGATAACCAAGAGTTTTGCCAGACCTTTGAGCACATACGAAGATAGTGGGGAGCCAGATGAAAAGCACAGACTGTGGTGCTGAAACAGATTAATAAGGAACTTAGTGACTTGGCCCATGACCCTCCAGCACAGTGTTTTGCAGGTCCAGTTGAGGATGATATGTTTCACTGGCGAACCACAATTATGGGACCTAATGACAGCTCATGTCAAGGT